>NC_134151.1:35786500-36398500 GCF_033958435.1 Carettochelys insculpta
CCGGAGGCAAGCCCCGCACCCCGGGGGCCCCCCCAGGAGCCCACCCCCCAGGGCACCGGAGGAGGAGGAGGGGGAGTCTTCCTCGAGTGACGGGGGGCTGCACATCTTCATGGCCTTGAGGAGCTCCAGCCGGGCATCCGCCCACCGGTTGTCCCCCGACCGTGGGAGTGGACCATCAGATTTGTACCCCCCCCCCGGTGCACACCCCCGGGGTTGAGGGGCGGGGGTAATAGATATGACCAGGGCCCTCCACATGCCCAGATGACCATGGCCCCAAGGACAGCCGTGGCATGTCCCTCAGAAGAGTGCATCAGCCCCTGCCCCCCAGCACGACAGTGCCATGCCCCATACCCTGGGCTGGGGGGAGCGGAACCTCTAGGGTCCCCCAGGGGGGAGGGGGTGGGACACCCAGCAGCAGCAGCAGCAGCATCTCCCAGGGACGGGGATGGGGAACCTGCAGCAGAGGGGTGGGGGGACAAGGGCCACGGCTCGGGGCCCACACTAACGGCTGTCTCCACTCTTCTTCCCCCCCTCCTGTGCTCCACAGCTGCACCATTGGAAGGACCGGAGAGCGCCGGCGAGGTGACAGTGATCCCAGACAGCCCACCGGGGCCATCACTCCAGGCCAGCCCCTCGGCGGAGGACCGACCAGCCCCACGGCAGGGAAGACGGCGGACCCAGCACCACCACCCGACGGCGACAGACCCCCAGCTGCTGGCCATCCATCGTCAGCAGCTGGAGGTCGCGGAGCAGCGGCTGTGGGTGGAGGAGCGCCGCCTCCAGCTGCAGGAGCGGGCGCTGGCCTGGCGCCAGGAGGCATGGGGGGCCTTCATGCGGACCTTCGACCGTATCGCTGACTACCTGGCCCCCCATGCCGTGCTGGCCACCGCTGCGCCTGCCCTGCCTGCTCCACCCACTGCTCCACCCGCTGCACCACCCACTGCGCCGTCCGCCTTCGCACCGCCACCCACCACTGAGGGCCCTTTCACCGAGGGGGACCTGGAGCCAGCTGACACCCGCCGGCCATATCTACCGGTCTGCCCGGCCCCCAGCCAGGGCTGCTGCCGAGGCGTGGGTCGCGGCTGCCCACCCCCAGCACTGGACATTAGCGGGTGTGGGGCCCAGGATGTGGTCCCCCCCCACCCTTTGTATATATTCCCCCCAGTTTTATGTTATTTTGTAAATAGTTTTTATATTAGACCCCTGTTGCTATGCTGATCCTTGCCACCCCATGTACATAGTTCTCCCCTTCCTTGTCTTCCCCTTTCATCTTATCCTTATTTATAATACATATATATATAAGTTTGCTTTTGCCTGTAAATAGTTAGTCTTGATAATAATAATAAGAGTTGTACAGATATTTGATTTGACAAACAAATGTCTGCTTTCATTTACAAGAAAAGTGGGGGGGTGTGCCCTTGGGTGCTCTGTGGTGTGGGCGTAGGGGCGGGGACTGTTGTGGAGGATGGTGGGGCAGTGGGGGGCCTGCCAGTGTTCACCCCGCGGCCTCATCGAAATGGGCCCGCAGGGCCTCCCGGACCCGGGTCCCTTAGGGGTCCACCTGGTGACTGGGGGCAGCGGGTGGCTGCACGTCGGCCCTGCCGGCCTCCACAGCCCAGCCCTGAAAGAAGGCCTCCCCCTTGCTCTTCACCAGGTTGTGTAGGGCGCTGCACACACCCACAATCTGGGGGACGTTGGTGGGGCCCGCATCAAGGCAGGTGAGGAGACACCTCCAGCGCCCTTTGAGGTGCCCAAATGTGCGCTCCACCACCTGGCGCGTGTGGTTCAGGCGTAGGTTGAAGAGCTCCTGGCTGGCTGACAGGTGGCCTGTGTAAGGGTGTATGAGCCAGGGCCAGAGGGGCTATGCGGCATCTGCGATGATGCAGAGGGGCATGGTGGTGTCCCCCACAGGGATCTCCTGCTGGGGGATGTAGGTCCCTGCCTCCAGCCGGCGGCACAGGCCCGAGTTCCGGAATACCCGGGCGTCATGGGTGCTGCCAGGCCAGCCCACATAAATGTCCAGGAAACGGCCCCGGCTGTCCACCAAGGCCTGGAGGACCACTGAGTGGTAGCCCTTCCTGTTTAAGTAGCGTCCTCCACTGTGCTCCGGGGTGCAGATGGGGATGTGGGTCCCATCCAGAGCCCCAAAGCAATTGGGGAAGCCCAGGGTGGCAAAGCCCGCGATGGCGGCATCCGGGTTCCCAAGCCTCACAAGCCTGTGGAGGAGCAGGGCGTTGATGGCGTGGACGACCTGCAGGGGAAGCACATGGGAGAGCACCAGTGAGGGGTGTGCAGGGTGTGTCTGGCCCTCCCCTGCCAGGGCCTCCCTCCCCTCCCCTCCCCTGCCAGAGGCCCCCTTCCCTGCCAGGGCTGCCTCCCCCTCCCCCCGTGGGTCCTCTTACCTCCATGAAGACAGCCCCGACGGTGGCCTTGCTGACGCCAAACTGCTGGCCCACGGATCAATAGCTGTCTGGAGTGGCCAGCTTCCAGACAGCGTTGCCGACCCATTTCTCGACGCTGTGGGCACGCCGCATGGTGGTGTCCTGGTGCCTCAGTGCAGGGCTGAGCCACTGGCATAGCTCCAGAAATGTCTGCCGGCTCATGCGAAAGTTCTGGAGCCAGCGCTTGTCATCTCACTCTCCGAGCACCAGCCGCTCCCACCAGTCGGTGCTCGTGGGGTAGCTCCACAGTCGGCGGCGTGTGCGGCGGGGGAGGGAGGGTGAGGTGTTGCAGGGTTGGGGGTTGAGTCCTCCTCCCCTGCGGGCAGCTCCTCCTCTGTGGCAAGGAGGTGCTCAGCTGCCTCCTGCATGGCATGGAGCAGGGCGAGCACTGCTCCTACAGGGGTGGCTGGGTGGACCTCTGGCTGCTGCTGCTGCTGCTGGGGGTCCATGACTGCGTCGCTCGAGGTGTGCATGCCTATGGCTCTGCAGACCGCGTGCTGTGCAGGCTGCGTGTGTCTGGGAGGGGCCCTTTAAGGGAGCGGCTAGCTGTTGCCCTGGAAGCACTAGTCCGCCCTGTGACCCTGTCTGCAGCTGTTCCTGGCACCCTTATTTCGATGTGTGCTACTTTGGCGTGTAGACATTCCCTCGCGGCGCCTATTTCGATGTGGTGCTGCCCAACGTCGACGTTCAACGTCTACATTGCCAGCCTTGGAGGACGTGTAGACGTTATTCATCGAAATAGCCTCTACATAAGCTATTTCGACGTAGCGTGCACGTGTAGACGTAGCCAAAGAGTTAATGAGCGCAAAACAGACATCAAAACACTCCTGATCTACAAACCAGTTAGTCTACATTTTAATGGAGTGGGCCATTCTGTTAATGACTTAAGAGTTTGCATCTTGTTGAAGAAGAGTTTTCAGACTGCTTTGGAAAGAGAGACTGCTGAACTCTCTTTCATATTCAAATTCGACACATTAACACGTGGTTTGAACCGGGATGTAAATTTTCTGGGACACTATAGGGGCTCTTTTGCATACTTGGCTTAGTCTAATTCTTGACTGCCCCCTCTACCTCCGCGCCCCTCTGCTCTCTGATTTGCTCATCTTGATTTTTTTTTCCTGATTTGTCAACCTTGATTACTATTTTTGGTTCTCTATGCATTAAATATTGAGTCTGTTCAGGTATGGCTATGTTCTGAAGAAGTGGGTCTGTCCCACAAAAGCTCACCAAATAAATTGTTTTGTTAGTCTTTAAAGTGCTACTTTACTGCTTTTTTGTTTTTACAACAGAGAGAATCTGTCTTTTTCAACAGATGCATAGCTGAGCCTTAAAACTGACTCTTGCCTCTCCTGCTTCTAGTTCCTGTCAACTGCCCCTTATTTAAGAGTGACAGCCCTTCTATTTCAAACATATTTACCAGTTCTCCTGCAGAAATCTCTCCTAGTCCAACTTAAAAAAAATGTCCTGCTGGTCACTGCACACATCCCTGTTGTGTTTTTCAGACATCAGCAAGCATGCACCCTGTGGCTTTCAAGAGTGTTGTGTTTTGGTTCCAGGGGCACAGAGTTGTCTAATAGAATAAGCAAATTTGAAAAGAAAATAAGATGCTAAGCAAAAAAGCTTACCATGACTTTCTAAAGAGTGGGCACATTAAATATATATGTGGGGAAAGCATTGTGCCAGTGTTACAAAAACACTTTTCAAAGCAGCAAAATATACTGCTGCAGGGGTACCTGGGGAACAGTTGATGGCTTTCTGACTTGCAGTAGGGTCAGAAGTAGATGGTTGCTAAAGCAAACATTTTTCCAAACTCCCCAGTTGTGTGTAGATTTAATGTTGGTCTTTTTGCTATTTATTTTCTGTTTTTAAAAAAAATTAGCTTAAAAGTGAGAAGTGAGTAAATAACAGGGCTGTCAGCCTGTCATATTTCACAGAATTCAAGCCAGTGCCTTTATCCACATAATGCAAAATTGCCCCTCACTGCTCCAATTGAAAGCACATCAGGTCTAAAAGGGACTAATTAAAACACTCTAAGAGAATCAAGACCCACCCTCTCCCTAGCATAATTTGGAATCAGTGTGGGTTTAATGCTATGTAAACAAACAGCGTGGGTGGGACCGCCTGCAATGATGAACATATGCGCTTCCTGTCACCTCAATCTGAAGTCGTAAGTGCTCAGCACTTTGAAAAACCCCAACCTTAAAATGAATAGTGATTTGGGGATCTTTGGGTTTGGGGATGCCCAGTTTGAGGCAGCCTGTAAAAGGCCTGACCTTAAAGTGTCAACACCTGCGCTGTGAACATCAAGACCCTGTAAGTACTGAGAGCATTTTGTGGGGCATCTGTTAGCTTGAAGCCCTGGGCTGCAATCCCCAAAGGATCTTTCTTAATCCAGGCCTGCCCACACTCAGTAACTCCTCCCTTGCCTTCCCAGAATTCCAGAGTGTCTCAGATGAGCTCAGGGAAGGAGGGAGATTGAGTGGGTATGGGAGTGCTTGGAGGAAGAAGGAGGGTGGCTATGGAGTCCCACAGCTGGGGGACAGGAGTACAGCTCCATGGCTACAGGGCTCCATAGCCACCCTGTTTTTCCTTCCCCAGAGTCCCCCTCAGTCCCTGCTTGGTCAGTGCCAGCCTCCCATACTCCCACCACAATGGAGCCCCACAGCTGGTGGCAGCAGAGGCGTTGGCATTGACCTCCCCTGGTGCATCTAATTCCCTGGTTCAGGACCTGCCAGGTGCAGAGGGTGCCAGACCAGGGAGGTATGACCTGTATCTTCCAATGACTGCGTGGGTTGACTCTGCATGTTTTATCTATAATTTTGACACCCATGATCATCAACTTGTATTTTTGTATGGCAGTCCAGACACAACATGACAATCAACTGGTGCCACAAATATTACGATTCCTCTTAATTCTCTTTTTTGCCCTTCTTCCTACCACAGCCCACAAGAACATTAGTATAACCATCGCACAGTCGGAAAATAATTGGTAGTCTTTGCTGAACTTGATTAGATTTGTTAAACCTTGCCAAGGAAAAATATTTTTAATTTTCCTCACAGTATTAAATATTTTTAATTTTCCTTCATAGTGTCAGCATCTCCCATTGCAACAGAGCTCTGGCTCAATACAAACAAAGCATGACATACTTATGCTAATGAAAAGAATTTCCAGGTTACAGTTCTCCTGCACAAAGGGTGGTCCAGAGATCAGATACATGGCCAACATTCTGTCTCTTGAAATAGGTCAGTTAAACACAGTTGATTTCCATAGAGCACATGGCCATCCCTTCCCCATCACTAGCAGTGGGGAAACGGCTCTTAATTCATGCCTTAGAAGCAACAAAAGCCTGGGATAAATGTCTTTGTATCTCTCTCTTTCTTTCCTGGGGTATCTACAGCAACAGAGCATGCTGCTAATATCAGCATTCATTCTCCAGCCTTCAGTGGTTAGCCAGTGTGAATATTATGAATGCCATTTAATAATCGCGGAGATCAACCAAATGGAATAGAAAGGTCATATACTTAAAAAAAAAATTAAATGAGCATTTCCATCTACTGAAAAAAATCAATCAAGAATGAAATGTGGTTTTCCACTTCCCATAACCTTGAACATATGTGAATTTATATCTCTGATGGACCAAAAAGATACAAGTCTTTTTTAATTTTTTTCCCCAAGAAGTTCTAGGTGCTGGTTTTTCCTATTGACTGGACAATGGAGATCCTGGCATCTCTGAATATCAGGGCACTCAGAATAACTTCTGATGTTTGTATTTTAAAAACTGCCACAGGTTGAACCTCTCTTGTCTGGCATCCTCATGACCTGACCTGTGCTGAATGAGAATTTGCTGGACTATGGGAGGTCAATATTGTCTAGCACACTACCACCACTTTCACAGCTTACTGGCCTCTTAGAAGGTAGGTAGGCATCCTTCAGTCTGCATAGACTATGGATCGCGCCCTTTAAAGTTTCAATTGAGGACTTCATTTACAGCGTCTATTGTGACTATAAAGACCCACACGAGAGTGACAGTCCTTGCTGCATCTCTTGCAGATGTAGTGGGTGTCTGGCAAGACCTTATTGTGCTTTCTGTGCGCTCGCTTCTCCTCTGCTAGCTGTCTGATCTTCAACTCACCCTTCTGAAGGCCCTTGTGCAACCTCTGCCTCCATCTGCTGCGGTCGTCTGCTAGTTCTTCCCAGTTGTCCAGCTCAATGTCTACCTCTCTGAGGTCTCTCTTGCAGACATCTTTGTAATGCAACTGGGGGCGTCCGGGAGGTCTTTTGCCAGAGGCTAGCTCACCATACAGGATGTCTTTTGGAATCCTTCCATCATTCATCCTGTGGACGTGGCCAAGCCAGCGGAGTCGACGCTGCCTGAGGAGGGTATGCATGATTGGGATTCCAGCTTGCTCGAGGATGGCGGTGTTGGTCACTCTGTCCTTCCATGATATTCCAAGGATGCGCCTGAGGCAGCGCAAGTGGAAGACGTTCAGCCTCTTTTCCTGGCGGGCATACAGGGTCCAAGTCTCGCTGCCATAAAGGAGGGTGCTGAGGATGCAGGGTCTGTAGACTTGCATTTTGGTGTGAGTGTACAGCTTGTTGTTATTCCACACTCTCTTGCTGAGTCTGGACAGAGTTGTGGCCGCTTTTCCGATCCTCCTATTTAGCTCAGTGTCCAACGACAGGGTGTCAGTGATGGTGGACCTGAGGTAAACGAACTCGTGGACAACCTCTAAAGTATAGTTGTCAATGCTGATTGACGGGGATTCAGCAACATCCTGACCGAGTATGTTTGTCTTCTTTAGGCTGATGGTAAGCCCAAAGTCCTTGCATGCTTTGGAGAACTGATCCAGCAGTTTCTGAAGCTGGTCTTCTGTGTGAGACACTACAGCAGCATCGTCTGCGAACAGCATGTCTCTGATGAGGACTTCTCGCACCCTAGACTTAGCTTTCAGCCTTGCAAGGTTAAACAGTTTCCCATCAGAACTTGTGTGCAGCAAGATGCCTTCTGTTGAAGATCCAAAGGGTCTTCATGGTGATCATGGGCGGATCAGAAAGACTTCTTCGGATCACGCTTCAAACTTGCACCGGTCCTGTCCACCTGATCAGCGCTTATGCTCCAACCCTGTACGCCACACCAGAAGTAAAAGACAAGTTCTATGACGTGCTTAGTGCTGCTGTAGCGCAAATACCTGCTCGTGAACAACTGTACATCTTGGGTGACTTCAGTGCAAGAGTTGGAGCTGATTGGGCCTCATGGCCTTCCTGCTTAGGACACTTTGGTGTGGGAAAAATGAGTGACAATGGACAGCATCTCCTTGAACTGTGCACGTACCACAATCTCTGCATTACAAACACATTCTTCCGAACGAAGCCACAGCAGAGAGTGTCGTGGAGACACCCACGCTCAAAGCACTGGCATCAACTAGATGTGGTCATCACTAGGCGTAATAACCTCAAAAACGTCCTTCTGACACGCAGCTATCATAGTGCTGACTGTGATACAGATCACTCGCTAGTTTGCTCCAAGCTCAAGCTGAGACCCAAGAAGCTGTACTGCTCTAAACCCTCTGGAAGGCCCCGCATGGACGCCAGAAAGACGGCAAACTCGGAGAAAGCTGAAAAGTTCAGAGAGACCCTCCAGGAAAATCTGCACAGCGGCCCTGGGGGCGCCGATGCGACATCCAAATGGCAACATCTGAGGGATACAGTTTACAACACGGCCTTGTCGGTGTTTGGAAGAAGAGCTAGAAACACGAACGACTGGTTCAAAGCTAACTCTGATGAGATGATTCCAGTCATTGAAAAGAAGCGTGCTGCACTCCTGGAGTACAAACACTCACTGAGCCAGAGTACCCAGCAAGCGCTTAGAGAGGCCAGAAGAACAGTACAGCAGACAGCCAGGCGCTGTGCCAACAACCACTGGCTCCAGCTATGCAGCAGCATCCAGACCTGTGCTGACTTTGGTAATCTCAGAGGAATGTACGAGGGTATGAAGAACGCATTAGGACCCACCCAGAACAAGATGGCACCTCTGAAATCCAAATCTGGTGAAGTCATCGCTGACAAAGCCAAATAGATGGAGCGCTGGGTTGAGCACTACTCCGAGCTGTACTCATGCGAGAACATTGTGGTTGACGCTGCCCTCAATGCCATCGAGCTCCTACCAGTAATGGACGAACTGTATCAAGAACCGACTGTGGATGAACTGAAGAGAGCCATTGACAGCATTGCAGCAGGAAAGGCCCCTGGTCAGGATGGTATACCACCAGAGGTAATCAAATATGCCGCAGACACACTCCTGGAACCCCTACATGAGCTACTGTGCCTGTGCTGGAGAGAGGGTGAGGTTCCACAGGATATGCGCTATGCTAACATTGTAACGTTGTATAAGAACAAAGGAGACAGAAGCAACTGCAACAACTACCATGGAATCTCCCTCCTAAGCGTCACTGGTAAACTGTTCACTCGCATCATCCTTGGCAGACTCCAGAAGATTGCTGAGAGGGTGTACCCCGAATCACAGTGTGGATTCCGTGCAGAGAGGTCTGCCGTTGACATGGTCTTCTCTCTAAGGCAGCTGCAGGAGAAGTGCAGGGAGCAGAGAAAGCCACTCTACATAGCCTTCATCGACTTGACCAAGGCTTTTGACTTGGTCAGCAGGGATGGTCTGTTCAAACTGCTCCACAAGAAAGGCTGTCCTCCACGGTTACTCAAGATGATCTAGTCGTTCCATGAAGACATGAGAGGAACCATCCAATATGACGGCGCATTATCAGATGCTTTCAGAATCAGGAGCGGCGTCAAACAAGGAGGCTTGTGCTTGCTCCGACATTGTTTGGGATCTTCTTCGCACTCCTCCTGAAGCATGCCTTTGGATCTTAGAAGACATCTAGGGGTAAATTAGAGCTAAATAACGGCACAGAACACTGAGAGCCAGGGCTGGTAGCTGTAAACAAACATTATGGGATCACAAGAAACTTGGACACACTCATCATAAGCAGTTGCCCGGCTAATTAATAACATGTCTGATTGCATATTTTGCTGGACAAGAGAGTGCTGGATTAGGAAGTTTCAACTTGTATTTTACTTCTCCTGCAGAATATTACAATTCTTAATTATCTATGCAATTCTGCCACTAAGCCTCACCTCTTGGAAAAAATACTGCAGAGCTGGATAGAAAATACTAATATGATTTTCTTTGGATCTTTCTATATAGCATGGTTTAAAAAACCTATATGAGATTTAAACTTTTTTCATTTGATTCTTTAGAATGTCATTCCTACTATATTTCTCTAAAATCCTGTCTGTTAACATCCAGGAAAATTTTAATGGAGATTTTCAGTATTCAAAAATAATCACACAGCCTTCTTGTGAGCAAGTATATTTTCATATTTTTGGGGACAATGGTGATGGGTGCAGTGGTGGAAAGAGATGGATAAGATGGTCAAGAGGGCTACATAAAAGCATGGAGAAATGCATCTGTTTGCTGGTAAGGAAAAAGGGCAAATGCTGGGAACCCCAAAGTTTTCTGCCCACAAAGTTCATTTTAGTAGGGTCCTTTGTCTTTCTGTTGCAGACTTAGGGCCAGAACTTGCAAGCTGAAATCAACTGGACTTGTGTCTCTCGTTTCAGTGGGATCAGAAACTCAAGTTGGATTGGATTATAAAGCTTTTAATAACTGCTGTCATAAAAACCACCTTAGTGAACTATGACTTCTCTCCATTCCATAGAGATGAGTACATTCATCTTCTTCTTTTGAGATTACCTTTAAAAGCATATGCTTCTACCAGTTAGAGCACAGATCCATTTCCTGATGTTCAGAGCCCTAGAGGTAACTATTCCACTTTAATATTCAGTCAGTAGTGAAAGATTAATTCATACAGATGGTGTTTGTCAGGCATTTTTTGTATTTGGATAGTTCTGAGTGCAACAACTGAGAGACTAGGAAAGCTTTGATCAGCGGTTTTGGCTTGGCCTCTTGTTGGGCCACTTGTAGAACTCTCAAAAATAACAAGAAGTCCTGTGGCACCTTATAGACTAACAGATATGCATCAGACAAAGTGGGGTTTTGCCCACGAAAGTTTATGCTCCAAAAAATTCAGTTAGTCTATAAGGTGCCGCACAACTTCTCGTTGTTTTTGTGGATACAGACTATCATGGACACCCCTCTGATGCTTGAAGAATTCTGAAGGAGACTCATGATGAATCGCTTTCCCTGCTTTTACAGGGCTTAGACACCGAGTTTTGCTCTGTGTCCGTCAACTGGCCTGATAGGAACACCAGGCTATTGCAAGAGGCTCACTGGGTCCCATCTACATCTAAGCCAGCAGGTCTAGGTAATGTGTAGTCACTCTTCGTAATGCTGTCTCTAAAAAGGGCTCTAAATGAGACCCTAGCAATTATAGACCGGTAAGTCTAACGTCAGTACCGGGCAAATTAGTAGAAACAATGGTAAAGAATAAAATTGTCAGACACGTAGAGAAGCATGACTTGTTGAGCAAAAGTCAACATGGTTTCTGTAAAGGGAAGTCGTGTCTTACTAATCTATTAGAGTTCTTTGAAGGGGTTAACAAGCATGCAGACGGGGGGATCCAGTAGACATAGTATACTTAAATTTCCAGAAAGCCTTTGACACGGTCCCTCACCAAAGGCTCTTATGTAAATTAGGTGGTCATGGGGTAGGAGGAAGGATCCTTTCATGGATTGGGAACTGGTTAAAAGACAGGAAACAAAGGGTAGGAATAAATGGTAAATTTTCACAATGGAAGGGGGTAACTAGTGGCGTTCCCCAAGGGTCAGTCCTGGGACCAATCTTGTTCAACTTATTCATCAATGATCTAGAGAAAGGGGTAAGCAGTGAGGTGGCAAAGTTTGCAGATGATACCAAACTGTTCAGGATAGTCAAAACCAAAGCAGACTGTGAAGAACTTCAAAAAGATCTCAGCAAACTGAGTGACTGGGCAGCAAAATGGCAAATGAAATTTAATGTGGGTAAGCACATTGGGAAAAATAACCCTAATTATACATATAATATGAAGGTGGCAAATTTAGTTACAACAGATCAGAAAAGGGATCTTGGAATTATAGTGGATAGTTCTCTGAAAACATCCACGCAGTGTGCAGTGGCAGTCAGTAAAGCAAATAGGGTGTTAGGAATAATTAAAAAAGGGATAGAAAATAAGACGAAGAATATCTTACTTCCCCTTTATAAAACTATGGTACGCCCACATCTTGAGTACTGTGTGCAGATGTGGTCTCCTCACCTCAAAAAAGATATATTGGCATTAGAAAAGGTTCAGAAAAGGGCAACTAAAATGATTAAGGGTTTGGAACGGGTCCCATATAAGGAGAGGCTAGAGAGACTGGGACTTTTCAGTCTAGAAAAGAGGAGACTGAGGGGCGATATGATAGAGGTATATAAAATCATGAATGGTGTGGAGAAAGTGAATACAGAAGAGTTATTTACTTGTTCCCATAATATAAGAACTAGAGGACACCAAATGAAATTAATGGGTAGCAGGTTCAAAACTAATATAAGAAAGATCTTCTTCACACAGCGCACAGTCGACCTGTGGAACTCCTTACAAGAGGACGCTGTGAAGGCCAGGACTCTAACAGAGTTTAACAAAGAGCTCGATAAATGTTTGGAGGTTAGGTCCATAGATGGCTATTAGCAAGGGGTAAGGTATGGTGCCTAGCCTTTTGTCGAAGGCGGGAGATGGATGGCAGGAGACAAATCACTTGATCATTGTCTTCGGTTCCTCTCCTCTGGGGCACCAGGCATTGGCTACTGTCGGCAGACAGGATACTGGGCGAGATGGACCTTTGGTCTGACCAAGTATGGCCATTCTTATGTTCTTATGTTCTTATATCTCCCCTGTCCAGGCTCAGATGCCTTGTCTGGGCCCTTCATTAGAACCTTAGACTCTATAGCTCTGCCACCCAATCCCCCACAAAAACAGTGTCTCAGATCTTCATAGCTGCCCCTTGGCCTCCCCTGTGGTACAGGCATCTCCCGTTCTGCCACAGTGCCCATCTCTTACATGGATTTTTATAATTTTCAAAAATATACTTTTCCATCTTTTGAACTGAATGACATGCCTTTGCCACAAACCCATGCAACACTAATTGGTGTCTTGAAAGCTTTCATGCAGGTATTAGGTTCAAACATGGACATATTTTTAACAACACCCCATTCATTGTTATGTAGATCTTCTTCCTGGTTTGTGCCAAATGAAATAGTCTCTGTGCAGATATTCATATCCTGTTTGTGCTTATTAGTGTGATACAGCTAGTGTCAGAGAAAATACAGCTTTTCATAGTGACAGATAATTATGGTGACTGCAATAGTAAGGTAGCGATCATGTTCAGCTAGCTAAGTATTATGGGTAATGCTTACATCATATTGGTGCTATTGAAGTCAATAAGAGCTTTGCCATTCATTTCAGTGGAACTGGGATGTCATCCTAGGAATTTCAATTTATAGTTAATTGTTAGTGTGAACCAACATCCTCAACTGACTTCAGCACAGTTACTGCTGATTTAATTTGTTGTGTGACAGAGTCAAGCCAGAGGACTACAGGAGAGTAGTGGAAGAGAAATAATAATAGCCCCATATGAAATAGGTCCCTGTTCCCAAGGTGTTCTCAGGCTTGTCTAGAACTGGAAGGAACTTGCCAGAATTAATCAGGGCAATCAAGGCAATTAAAGCATCTGGAGCCAAATAGGAGGTTTCCAGAGGCAAGTGAATCTGACTTATCAGAACACCTGGGGCCAATTAAAAACCAGTTGAAACTGGTTTTAAAAAAAGGCTTCTCTTCTGTTAGCTCTAGGGAGACCATATCTCCCTGTCCCAAATACGGGACAGGGAGATATGTGGTGGAGGAGCGGCTCCTCCCAGCTCCACCAAGCCCCAGGAAGAAGGAGGCAGCAGCAGGCCCTCCCCCCGATCCCCGGGAAAGAGGCAGGGACATGACAGCCGCTCATGCTCCCCACTTCCTGAGGCTCGGGGAAATGACTACCGCTAGCATCTGTGTCTGTGCAGCTGCTGGCAGAAGAGGTCAGCGGGGAAGGGCCCAAATGTGGGACAATGAGTCCCTTTTAAAAAATAAGTAGAGATGCCTTTTTGGCACCCCAAACACAGGCCCATCCCACCTAATAGGGGGCAGATGGTCACCCTAGTTAGCTCAGTGTGTGAAAGGAGCTGAGGAGAGAAGGTGCTGTGGAGGATCTGGGAGGAGCAAGTGCAAACAGGTACCAGAAAGAAGAGGGAGAGAGGGAGGGAGGAAGGAAGGAAGGAGGCGAGAGGAAGTGCTGGGGAGGGCCATGGGGAAGTGGCCCAGGGAATCGTAGCTGTCATGTGCCTGCTGTTGGAGATGTTTGCGGGCAGCTGCTTTCACAGGGTCCCTGGGCTGGAACCTGGAGCAGAGGGCAGGGCCGGGCTCCATCCACCACCCTCTCCACATTACAGCCTGGGAACAGGATTGGTTTTGGTAAAGGCATTGCCCTGCCCTGTACCACTTCGAAGGGCCATAGAGACTATGGAATTTGGTTTCTCAGTTTCCCTCATGCTGACCAATGATGAGAGTCGCTCAACAACCAGCAAGTTGGCGCCCTACAGAAGGTGTTGAAACTGAGGGCTGCTGTGAGCTTCTGAGGCAAGCGATCCACCTGACAGCGCGGGACCCACCACGGCTGAGGAGGAGCTTCGTCACAGTTGTGAAGTACCACTTGTGTCCTATGCCCCTGCCAATGACAACACTTTGTTCTTCACGTTGGCACAGAAAGGAAACTAAGGCAGTTTAGGTTTGGGCCTATAGCATTATACCTAGAAAATGGCAAAGCCTTGCCCATACACTTTGTAGCCTCCTTGTAGAGCCATTTATCATCCCTCCTTCAATTACAGCCAAACTTTACAGCCTTAGCTATATTCATTGTTCATGTTGCAACAGCAGCTGTCTTCCAGTGAGTCACCTGATTATATTTTTATCCACATGCCAGCCTAATTATGTACCATCGGCTTTAAAATACAGAAATCAATATCATTGTATTCCACTCCCTTTGCTCTCCCTCCTCCCAGTAAGTTGGGGAGTGGTGCCATATCACTTTAAATGAAGGTGACACTTCTGGCATTAACTGTGACAGGTGACCTTTCTTTAGATCACTGCACTGCTAATGGAGCTTTTAACATAAGTAACATTGACACATGACAAAAATCCTTATGCTTTAGAAAACTTTACATAAGTCAATATGATGTTACACTCTCCTGTCAGCTACAATCAACTCCCACAATCGCCACTGGGAATGCTCAGTATTTCTGCAGGTGATGGCAAGAATATGTCATCAGGCCTGTTGCCTGCATGGCGGTCAAAGCTGGGAATGCTGTCAAGTGTACTCAGCTCTTTCTGGATAGGGAGGGACCACTGAATAAGGATGCAGCCTAGGCAAAAAGTGAGGTCTTCTTTTTCTCTGTCCCTGGAGTTATACAAAACTTATAGGCTTTTGTTTTGTTTTGTTTTGTTTTGTTTTGTTGGTCTTTGGAGTGCTACTTTGCTGCTTTTTTGTTGTGATAGTATATAGAATAGCACAGCTTTCTCTCTGTTACTAATCAGCATACTTGGCTTAATCTAGTTCTTGACCTCCCCACCCCTCTGCTCTCTGATTTGCTCACCATGATAATTTTTTTCTGATTTGTCAACCTTGCTTACTGCTTTTGGTTCTCTGTGCCTTAAATATTGAGTCTGTTCTGGTATGGCTATGGTCTGAAGAAGTGGGTCTGTCCCATGAAAGCTCACCTAATAAATTATTTTGTTAGTCTTTAAAGTGCTACTTTACTGCTTTTTTGTTCTCATAGGCGGCAGTGACACTACAGTGACCTGTTGGCAGGAGTCCCTGTTGGAAGAGATTTCCTGACAAATTTTCTGTCAATAGAGTGTGGCCACACACAAAAGCCAATTGGAAGGGAACTCTGCTTTGTCAACAGAGTGGCCAGACTGCCCGGCTGTTCTCTCGACAAAACAGGTACCTGGAAGCAGAGCAGACAGGGCTGCCCATTGTTCTGGAAGGCCTGTCTGTAGACAGAGCCCCCGCCCCCCAAGCATCCACACAGCTTTTTTGTGGAGAGAACCCGTCAACAGCAGTGTTATACCTCGAGGCTGAGAGGAAGAACGCTGCCAGCAAAAGTACTGTCAACAAAACACATTGGCTAACAGCAGATAGGAATAAGGGGATTTCGAAGTTGCCAGGGTCCTTTCGAAAAGGAGCCCCGTCTGGACGAGCGGCTGCCGGCATTCTAATGAGGCGCTGAATATGTATTTCAGCACTTCGTTAGTAAACTTCGAAGGGGCCATTTGCATGGCCATTTTGAAGTTTTGGGCTAGTGTAGACACAGCCATTGTGCGTGTGGACATTCCACTAGTTTTGTCAACAAAACCAGGGTTTTGTATGTAAAATTCGCTAGTGTGACTATAGCCATACAGTTATATTGCAATGTACCCCTTGGGTCACCCCTAATAATATAGGGGTTGAACTGTCATAGTTCAGTAGGGCATGCTGGTATGTAATCATAGAATCATAGAACACTAGGACCGGAAGGGGCCTCAAGAGGCCATCGAGTCCGGTCCCCTGCCCCAACGGCAGGACGGACCACTATCTACACCATCCCTGATAGACATCTATCTAATCTGTTCTTAAATATCTCCAGCGAGGGAGATTCCACAACCTCCCTTGGCAACTTATTCCAGTACTTGACCACCCTGACAGTTAGGAACTTTTTCCTAATGTCCAACCTAAACTTCCCTTGCTGCAGCTTAAGTCCATTGCCTCTTGTTCTCTCCTCAGAGGCCAAGAAGAACAAGTTTTCTCCCTCCTCCATATGACAGCCTTTAAGATATCTGAAAACCGCTATCATGTCCCCCCTCAATCTTCTCTTTTCCAAGCTAAACAAGCCCAATTCTTTCAGCCTTTCTTCATAAGTCATGTTCTCCAGACCTTTTATCATTCTAGTTGCTCTTCTCTGGACCTTCTCTAATTTCTCCACATCTTTCTTGAATTGGGGTGCCCAGAACTGGACACAATATTCCAGCTGAGGCCTAACCAGCGCAGAGTAGAGCGGAAGAATGATTTCTCGTGTCTTGTTCACAACACACCTGCTAATGCATCCCAGAATTATGTTTGCTTTTTTTGCAACAGCATCACACTGTTGACTCATATTTAACTTGTGATCTACTAGAACCCCTAAATCCCTTTCTGCTGTACTCCTTCCTAGACAGTCTTTTCCCATTCTGTATGTGTGAAACAGATTATTCCTTCCTAAGTGCAACACCTTACATTGATCTTTATTAAACTTCATCCTGTTTACTTCAGACCATTTCTCCAATTTATCTAGATCATTCTGAATTATGACCCTATTCTCCAAGGTAGTTGCAACCCCTCCCAGCTTGGTATCATCTGCAAACTTAATAAGCGTACTTTCTATGCCAATATCCAGATCATTAATGAAGATATTGAACAGAACTGGTCCCAAAACAGACCCCTACGGAACCCCACTTGTTATGCTTTTCCAGCAGGATTGAGCACCATTAACAACTACTCTCTGGGTACGATTAGCCAGCCAGTTATGCACCCCTCTTATTGCAGCCCCATTTAAGTTGGACTTGCCTAGTTTGTCGATAAGAATATTATGCGAGACCGTATCAAATGCTTTACTAAAGTCTAGGTATACCACATCCATTGCTTCTCCCTTATGTACGAGTCTCGTTATCATGTCAAAAAAAGCTATCAGGTTGGTTTGACATGATTTGTTTTTTACAAAACCATGCTGGCTGTTCCCTATCACTTTACTGCCTTCCAAGTGCTTGCAGATGACTTCCTTAACTACCTGCTCCATTACCTTTCCTGGCACAGAAGTTAAGCTGACTGGCCTGTAATTTCCTGAGTTGTTCTTGTTCCCCTTTTTGTAGATGGGCACTATACTTGCCCTCTTCCAGTCTTCTGGAATCTCTCCTGTCTCCCACGACTTTCCAAAAATGAGAACTAACGGCTCAGCTACCTCTTCTATCAGCTCCTTGAGGATTCTAGGATGCATTTCATCAGGCCCTGGTGACTTGCAGACATCTAATTTTTCCAAATGGTTTTTAACTTGTTCTTTTTTTATTTCAAAAACTAACTCTACCCCTTTTCCACCAGCATTCACTATGTCAGGCATTCCTTCAGACTTCTCTGTGAAGACCGAAAAAAAGAAGTCATTAAGCATCTCTGCCATTTCCAAGTTCCCCATTACTGTTTCTCCCTCCTCACTGAGCAATGGCCCTACCCTGTCCTTGGTCGTCCTCTTGTTTCTAATATATTTGTAAAAGGCCTTCTTGTTACCCTTTATGCCTGTAGCTAGTTGGAGCTCATTTTGTGCCTTAGCCTTTCTAATTTTACTCCTGCATTCCTGTGTTATTTGCCTATGTTCATTCTTTGTAATTTGTCCTAGTTTCCATTTTTTATAGGATTCCTTTTTTAGTTTGAGATCATGCAGGATCTCCTTGTTAAGCCAAGGCGGTCTTTGCCCATATTTACTATCTTTCCTACATAGGGGAATAGCTTGTTTTTGGGCCCTTAATAATGTCTCTTTGAAAAACTGCCAACTCTCCTCAGTTGTTCTTCCCCTCGGTTTTTCCTCCCATGGGACCTTACCTACCAGCTCTCTGAGTTTACCAAAATCTGCCTCCCTGAAATCCATCATCTCTATTTTGCTGTTTTCCCTCCTACCAGTCCTTAGAATTGTGAATTCTATGATTTCATGATCACTTTCACCCAAGCAGCCTCCCACATTCAAATTCTTGACCAAGTCCTCCTTATTTGTTAAAATCAAATCCAGAAGAGTTTCTCCCCTGGTGGCTTTTTCAACTTTTGGGAATAAAAAATTGTCTCCAATGCAGTCTAAGAACTTATTGGATAGTCTGTGCCCCGCTGTATCAGTGTCCCAGCATATATCTGGATAGTTAAAGTCCCCCATCACCACCAAATCCTGGGCTCTGGATGATTTTGTTAGTTGTTTAAAAAAAGCATCATCCACCTTTCCCGATTACTGTGCCCTTTGTAGGCATCAGATTTGTTTTGCATTCCACCAAGTTACACCTCACTTAAAAACTGCTTGCTTACAAAAACATGTGTAACTCTGTCTATCCTGCCTTCCTATCTTATTCATTTCTGGTGTCCTCAGGCTAAAGCTTTTGCCTTTGTTTCTGCTGTGAAATTTTACAGTAGCTCTCAGTAATTCAGTGGAATGTCTGCTTGGTCATTTGGTAACCCTGAAAGCAAAAATTTGGCCCATATCACTTGCATTTTAGAGACAGACTTGAACCAATCTTATTATGGAAATTTGGAGCAACTTATTGTTAACATTTTACTGTGATGAAAACAGACAATTATTCTACATTTGCTTTTTTGTCCCTTAGCAAATTTTTAATCCACCTCTGAAATTCAATTCTCAGATCGGTCAGTTTGTTAAAAGGATTCCTAAAATGACATAAATTAGAGACTTTTTGAAAATCCAAATAAGCAATGTCATTTGGTTCATATGTTTGCACTGTTTTGCTGACTCTGTCAGAGAATTCTGTTGAGTTGCAGGAACACAATCTTCCTCTACAGAAGCCATGCTGGCATCTCCTGAGAGAGATGCAACACCATAATTGGAAGGTTTCAAAACAATTGGGCAGTTGGTGGATTTTGTGTTTAACATTTAAGAGTTCAGAGGCTAGGTAACTTACATCAAACATATCAAACAACCCCTTGCTACTTTCTAACCTGGGGCTGTATAATTTAATGTTTAATTTGCCATGGGCGCACCAACAACAAAGACTTTAATTTATGTATAATTTTATTGGATGTTATTTGGATATTTAGAGCCAGAAAAAGTTATAGTTGACATTTTGTACCGTGAAAGCAAAGAGATAAAAACTGACACAAATTACTTGCAAATAAGACCATTCTGTTGGTAAGTAGAAAAAGGATATCTCCCTCATCTCCCTCCCAAGGCTTATATCTTGTAAGACTTTACTCTTAAGTCCTAATGATGGATTTACAAAGGAGCTTAAGGGAGTTAAATATGCGATGCCCAAGTGAAACAATTGTGTGCTCCTGTCAGTTCCTTAGAAGAATTTCAGACTATATACAAGCCTCAGCACCACTCTGTGGTCACTGGTTCCATGCAGCAACCAAAAGGCCCAGTTCTGGCACTAATGAAACCTATAGGAGGTTTTACCTTTGACTTAAAAGAGATCAGACCAAGACCAGAAGCCTGTGTACTATGGGCCCAGTCCTACAGCGGCCACCAAAGGAAATCTCTCCAGAAAATCAATGGGAGCATTGCAAAAGTCAGTCAACATCAGTGGAGCTCATCAATGGGACTCAGTAGGGGGCTATTGATGAAAAATTTTGAGGTAGAAACAACTCCTCATGAATCAGAAAGGGGCATGTCAGAGAGAGGCTGAAATCTCTGAGCTATCATTGGTCTTGGCAAGCGCAGAGAGCTGCCTAACACACCAAAATACTCTGAGTGTTCCCCTTTTGGCAGATACATGTTTCACCTGAATTTTGGCACCTGCAGTTGCATTGTGGGTGTTCTTGTATTTCTGGTTTCCTGGTCAGAAATGTGCCGAGTTCTTTTTTCAAGGTATTAAAATTGCAAGTGCCAAATGAGAAGCTGGAGCTTCTTGGAAAACACCCTTCTTAGCGTGCTTAGAAAGGATCACTTTGGCTGTGGCCACACTTGGCCAAAACTTCAAAATGGCCATGCAAATGGCCATTTAGAAGATTACTAATGAGGCGCTGAACTGAATATTCAGCACCTCATTAGCATTAGGACACTTCTGGCCACTATGCTTCGAAAGCGCTGCTTTCGAACTTGCGTGGCTCGGGGCAGCTACACAGGGGTCCTTTTCGAAAGGAACCCACACATTTTGAAATCCCCTTATTCCCCTCAGCTGAGAGAAAGAAGGGGATTTCAAAATGTGCAGGGTCCTTTCGAAAAGGACCTCTGTGTAGCTGCACCAAGCTGTGCAAGTTGGAAAGCAGCACTTTCGAAGTGCAGCGGCTGGAAGTGTCCTAATGCTAATGAGGCACTGAATATTCAATTCAGCGCCTTATTAGTAAACATCTAAATGGCCATTTGCACGGCCATTTCAAAGTTTTGGCCAAGAGTGGCCACAGCCTTTGTGGTGCAGTAAGATCTGTCCTTAGCACATCAGTCATACTGCACATGTTCGTTGGGGTAGTATGAGTTACCGCTTGCTTTCAGGCAAGGGAAGGCCAGATTATTCCTGCTGTTGATGAAAACACGGCCAAGGGTGGGAAGCCTGATAGAGCTGGAATGAGGACATGAGAAGGGCACTTGCCAGTTCATAACATCCTCCATTCCTTTTTCAGATGCTCCGCAGGACTTTGCAGGTGAGAGGCATTAGGGGAGGAGGCCCGGATGCTCCCTGCATTAGTCTCACCTTCACTTACTGGGTAGAATGTTCAGAGGCTTTTAATGAAAGTAGCCTCCCACCACCCCCTGAATTCAAACAGAATTTAGGCACCTGTCTCTCTGAGGCCCATTTGAAAATCCCATCCCTCCTGGGTGTTTGGTTGGAAATGCTAGCAAGAGCTAAGCACTTAAGGGGTTTCCTCCTACAGGCGTCTGTCAGTGAGTGCTCCTGCACAACTGCAGTAAGGCAAAGGTCTCTGCGAGTGGAGGAGCTACGACTAGCACAGAGGCGCAGCAGAAAAGTAATTTGCAGGAACAGCCCCATTCTGGAGCTGGTGGTCCTTTTCCGGCAGAGCCAAAGGGTGGTGTGATTGGGAGACAGCATGCCCTGCTCCTCTGCAAGTGCCCCAGTCCCCTTCAGTTTGAGGGGACCTTCATGAGGTCAGCCATACAGAGAGCTGGGGTCCCTGCTGGTAGGTAGCTATGCCAGGAAGGAATGACTTGGTCATGAGGCTTCTCCATTTTTCCCTTTCCCATGATGACTATCATGCAGTTGCCATTATTGTCTAGAGTGTCCTGAATGGGCAGCCTGAGAGGAGAGACAGAGGGTGAGATAATGTCATTTATTGGACAAGCTGATGTTGGGGGAAGGCAAACTTTTGAGCTATGCTATAAGCTCAGAAGCTTCTCTCTCCACAAATGGGTCCTAACACACCACATTAACAAACGGAAGAAATGCAGCCCCTTAATTAGCAAGATAGTCACTTTATTCATAAATCCCCAAACCAGAAGGTACTGTTGCAGCCATTTAGTCTCACCTTCGGTATAACCCAGGCCAGAGAACTGCCCCAGAATGAGTCTTAGATCAGATCATTTAGAAAAAACAGTCAATCTTGCTATAAATATGGTCAATGATGCACCACAATCCTGGGCAAATTGCTCTAATGGTTAATTACTTTCATGGCTAAAAATGTGTACCTTATATCCCATGTGAATTTGTCCAGCTTCCACTTCCAGCCAGTGTTATCCCTTTCTGTGCTAGAATGAAGAGCCCATTATTAAATATTCCTTCCCCATGTAGATAGTTACAAACTGTGATCAAGTCATGCCTTAACCAAGAATGGTCATTTAAAGTTTCCCAAACACGATGTAATTTCTGCTCTGATGGACTGAGATTTGTTTTATGTTCACCTTTAGAAGTTTTTTTTTTATTTTGTCATAGATTATATGAAGTTTTAACAAGACTTTTGATGCAATTCCTCATTAAAATAACAAATGGCTAGAAAGCAGCCTTCTGTTTCATAGGCAATCTAATGGTATTGCAGGACCATAATTCAGCTGGTTAAGTGACAGCTGAGCAACTGTAAAACCGGTCATATTCTGAGCTGCTATCTGTACATACAGTATACCTTTCATGACATTTACCGAGTTGCTTATTAAAGGTGGTTAAGACACTAAAATAACACAGATTGCATTGGAATAGCCATCCAAAATTTCATAGACTTATCTGAAGGTTTTTCTGATTTTTTAGATTTGATTGGGTCTCTCCCTTGGTAATAGTTTCTTTAAGATTTGCAGGTTTCTTAGTTCCAGCCTGATTGCTTGTTTCTGAGGACTGCACTATTCTGGTGCTAGCCATATTCAAAGAAGGTGCAGTTGTAGTAAGGTGAAGGGCTGAGCCCCTGCAGCACAGGCCTGGTTTGAGACCTAAGGCCTAGCAACAATGGACAAACATAGCTAACATAAAGCAAAGCTAAGCTGTGAGCAAGAGGCAGGCCCCTGATAACAGACTTGGCACAGACAGGGCTGAAAGTACAAAACACTAACTGGTAATTGCCTCAGGTGCAGAATGATAATTGGTACCGGTCATAAGTTCAAATCACAAGGTACCACCAGCTCGTTAAAAAAGCCCTTGGTACTCACTCCTCACAGATACAGACCCGGGTTTAGGAAAGGGTCTAAAACAACTGCATGATGGATAGAGATCATCTAATCAAACCATGAGATATGTGGTGATAGGTTGGTATCTAATTAGCGTCAGAGGGTGGTAACCTGACAATGTCAGCAGTGAGTTGTGATTTGTTTGATCTGTATACAAAGGTGGTGTCTTGGGGGGGACTGTCCTTGTCTGACCTAGGGGGGCAGTGGAAATTTCCCACTTATTGGCTACATCTACACCAGCACATTACATCAAAGTAGCCTATTTCGAAGTAAGAACATCGAAATAGGCTACTTCGATGATTATCGTCTACACGTCCTCCAGGGCTGGCAACGTCGATGTTCAACGTCGAAGTAGCGACAGGGAACATCGAAAGGAGCTGCCCTGGAAGGAAATGCAGAGCGTCCACGCACACAAGCACTGTCTTTCGAAATAAGGGGCCAGGAAAGACCGCAGACTGGGTCACAGAGCACACCAGCCCTTCCGGGGCAGCTGCAAGCCTCTCCTTTAAAGGGCCCCTCCCAGACACACCCGGCCTGCCCAGCACGAGGTCTGCAGAGCAGTAGCCACTCTCTCATGGACCAAGTCACAGCAGATATGGACACCCAGCAGCAGCTGCAGCAGCAGCAGCAGGAAACGGAGGCCCTCCAGGTAGTCATCCAGGTGGCAAGCACCCTGCTAGGTGCTGCCCGGGAGGCCACCCAGTGGCTCCTGCCAGAGGAGCCCACCCTGGAGGCAGACGGGGAAGCCCCTGACCACCGGGCTCCCCTCTTCCTCCCTCACCGGCTGCTCCCCTGCCTCTGGAGCTACCCCACCAGCTCCGAGTGGTGGGAGCATCTCGTCATGCGGGACTGGGATGATGACATGTGGCTGTGGAACTTCTGCATGCGCCGGCAGACCTTTCTCGAGCTCTACCAGCGGCTCACCCCAGCACTGAGGCACCACGACACCTGGATGCGGCGCGCCCTCCCCGTCGAGAGGAGGGTCGCAATAGCCGTCTGGAAGCTGGCCACTCCAGACAGCTATAGCTCCATGGGACACCAGTTTGGAGTGGGAAAGGCCACGGTCGGGGCCATCGTCATGGAGATAAGGAGGCCCGGGCACGCACCCACAGGGGGGCGGGGGGCTGGCTGTGGGCTTGGGGAGGGAGGAAGGGGCCAGGTGTGGGGCTGGAAAGGGAGGGGTACCGGGGAGGGACGGGCTGAGCAAGTGGGGCACCCAGGGAGGTGCCTGGGAGTGGGGGCTGGGGGAAGGGCCCTGGGGCACCCTGCACAGCCTCATGGGCACGTGTGTTCCCTCCTAACAGGTGGTCCGTGAGCTTAACGCCATGTTGCTCCAGAGGGTCGTCTGACTCAGGGACCTGGACACAGCCGTTGCCGGATTTGCCTCCATGGGGTTCCTGAACTGCTTCAGGGCCCTGGATGGGACCCACATCCCCATCCGCACCCTGGACCACAGCGGAGGAAGATACATCAACAGCAGGGGCTACCACTCCGTGGTCCTGCAGGCCATGGTGGACAGTCGGGGCCACTTCCAGGACATGTACGTGGGCTGGCGCAGCTGCACACACGATGCCCATGTTTTTAGGAACTCGGGCCTGTGCCGCTGGCTGGAGGCGGGGACCTACATCCCCCAGAGGGAGATCCCTCTGGGGGACACCACTGTGCCCCTCTGCCTCGTGGCGGACGTGGCCTACCCCCTCTAGCCCTGGCTCATGCGCCCATACACCGGCCACCTCAACGCCAGCCAGGACTGGTTCAATGCCCGCCTGAACCACACCCGCCAAGTGGTGGAGAGAACATTTGCCTGTCTGAAGGGCTGTTGGCGGTGCCTCCTTGTCCGATTGGACGTCAGCCTCCAGAACATCCCACAGGTTGTGGGCACATGCTGCACGCTCCACAACATCGTTGAGAGCAAGGGGGAGGCTTTCGTCCAGGTGTGGGCGGTTGACGCCAGCACAGGCCTCCCCCAGCCGGCCACCACACCCAGCCACCAGGCCCATCATGAGGGGGTATGGGTCCATGAGGTCCTGCGGGCCCACTTCGATCAGGGAAACCCCTGAGCACCTCCCTGGCCTTTCCCGGAAGACCCCCCCTGCACACACACAGCCCACAATGCCCGCACACCGCCCCCAACACCCGCACGCCACCCCCCCAACAAGCACATGCCTCCAGCTTTTTGGGAAATAAAACCTTTTTTTTTTTAACAGGATAACTTCTTTGATTCAACAAAGAAACTGCAACTAATCTACACAAAGGGGGACAACTATATACAAAAAGAGGGACAACTATGTACATGGGCCAACAGCTGAGCTGTCCGCTGGGCCCCCATCAGTATGGGGTGGGAGTAGAGGGGCACGAGCCCCAATGGGTATGGCTCGCAACCCCCCTCTCTCCATGTCCACGGTCCCCGGTGTGGCCAGCTGGGGGCTGGGAGGACTGGCAGGTATGGCTGGGATGCCTCCACTGGCTGGTCTTCAGCCCCAGTGGGCTCTGTGGAGCTTGCTGGTGGTGAGGCGGGTGGGGCGGCAGGCGAGGCAGCAGGTGGCGAGGCGGGTGGGGCAGCAGGTGGAGCAGCAGGCAGTGAGGCGGGTGGTGTGGCAGGTGGGGCAGCAGGCAGCGAGGCAGGTGGGGTGGCCCGTGGGGGAGCAGGAGGGCGGAAGCCGGGCAACAGCCTCCAGGATTGACCCAGCTACGTCCCTGAAAACCCCCATAAAGTCCTCCTAGGCTGCCCACTGCCAGGTGGACTCCTCCAGCTCAAAACGGAGTCTTTCCTCCGCCACCTCCGTGTGCCGCCGGAGAGCTTCCAGGAGCTGAGGGTCCACCAGGGCCATCCCCAGAGTCCGGCGGTGGCGGGACCGTCCCACTGGCCTTGGGGGTGTCTCCGGGCACTGGCGGTGGCTGGCCTCCAGTGGGCTGTTGGGGACAACAGAGGGTGCCTGGCTGTGTGGGGAGTCAGATGCTGCAGCTGGAGAGAGGGAGAGAGGAGGGGAAGGCTGTTAGTACAGTGTCCTGGCCCGTGGCCCGTTCTCCCCACCCCCTCTTGGGTGCTGGGTCTCCGTCCCCATCAGTGGGTTTGATGTCCCTGTTGGCTGTCGCCATGGCATTGTCCCCCTGCCCCCGGGGTCAAGACTGAGTTCTGTCCATGGTTACATGTGCTGACAGGTGCTGATGGCCGTGCCGCCATCTTGGGACTGTACTGTGGCTGGGCATTCGCGGTTTGGGGTCCGCTGGGGGTGTGTGAGGCTCCCGGTCATGGCTGGTGCCCCCGCCCTGTAGCCCATGGGTGTGTGCTCTGTGGGGTACGTACCTGACCGTCCATTGCTGCGGTTGGGGGAAGGCCAGTGGGCGGATGCCCGGCTGGTGCTCCTGGAGGGGAGGTCAATGAGGAGCCCCACCTCCTCACAGCTGGACCCCTCCTCCGCTGTCCTGAGGGGGGGCTCCTCGGGTGGGCCCGGGGGTGTGGGACTGGCCTCTGGGCCGGACTCCAGCTCCTAGGCCTGCTGAGGCTCGTCGGCCATGGTGTCAAGGGTGGCCGGGGGGAGAGGAGGTGTCCCGGCGACCCAGGATGGCCCTGAGCTCCCTGTTATAGGGGCAAGTGACGGGGGCAGCCCCAGACCTCCTGGCCAAGTCCCGGGCCCAGGCGTAACCCTCTCACAGCTCCTTCACCTTACTCCGGACATGATCCGGAGTGCAGGCAGGGTGACCCCGGGCGGCCAGGCCCTCGGCCAGTCGGGCGAACGCTTCTGCATTCTGCTGCTTGCTCCCCATCACATGGAGCACCTCCTCCTCGCCCCAGAGCCACAGTAGGTCTCACCTCCTGGCTGCTGGGGGTGCCTGGGTCCCCTCAGGAGGGGAGCCCTGGGGGCACTCGGGGGGCTGGCTTGAGGCCGTAGGTAAGGCAGCAGGGATCGGGGCCTCTGAGAAGCGTGCAGGGCTAGCACGTGCCTGTGCAGCTGCCTGCACACTCTCAGCTTCCTGCCACAGGAAATCCGGGTCCGTGGTGCCTTTAAGGCTGCTGCACGCAGGGACCATAGAGCCCCACAGGGGCTGGACAGAGTGTCTCTCAACCCCTTAGCTGATAGACCCCATGGAAGACCCCGCAATTTCGAAGTAGCGGGACGCAGATGGTCTACACACACCTTACTTCGACGTTGAACGTTGAATGTCGAAGTAGGGTGCTATTCCCATCTGAGGATAGGAATAGCGACTTCAACGTCTCACCGCCTAACGTCGATTTCAACGTCGAAATAGCACCCGGCACATGTAGACACGACGGGTGCTATTTCGACGTTGTGCTGGCTACTTTGAAGTAGCCAGCTAGTGTAGACGCACCCATTGAGTCATTCCATTGTGGCAGGTACATATGTGCAGTGATTCAGTAGCATCTACTGACAACTGTTATTGTAGTCTGCTTGGCAATAAACCTGGCTGGATGCCTTCAATCCTTTCCTGGTCTGTGGTCTTTGGGGGACCTCTGCTGTGGTCATTGGGCCCACATCCCTGAATACACAAACACACACACACCCTTCTGGTTATCATTCTCAACAGAACCAAAGAGCTGTGAGGATACCAAGCATTGTATCCACCAAACTCCACAGATGAGTGTAACAGCCAACAGGCTCAATTTTGGTTTGGTTCACTTTTTAGGCAAAAGTCCAAGTCCATTTCCTACTTTATCCCATGCTGTTATCCATCTCTCTGACACTATGATAAAGGGGATATATTCAAAGGGTATTTCTTTCTCCTTGTTCGGAGACAGCAGGGAGATATAAAGGGAATATAGAACACTGGGACTGGATGGGATCTCGAGAGGTCATCGAGTCCAGTCCCCTGCCCTCACAGCAGGACCAAACCATCACTGATAGACATTTATCTCACCTGCACTTAAATGTCTCCAGTGAAGGAGTTTCTAAAACCTCCCTAGGCAATTAATTTCAGTGTTTAACCTCCCTGACAGTTAGGAAATTTTTCATAATGCCCAACCTAAACCTCCTTTGTTGCAGTTTAAGCCCATTGCTCCTCGTCCTATCCTCAGAGGCCAAGGAGAATAATTTTTCTCCCTCCTCCTTGTAACCTTCTTTGAGCTACTTTAAACTATAATGTCTCCTCTAAGTCTTCTCTTTTCTAAACTAAACAAGCCCAATTTCTTTCAGGTTTCCCTCATAGCTCATGTTCTCTGGACCTTTAATCATTCTTGGTGCTCTTCTCTAAACCTTCTCCAATTTTGCCACATCTTTCTTGAAATGTGGCGCCCAGACTTGGACACAATACTCCAATTGAGGCCCATTGAGTTCTGAGTAGAGTGGAAGAATGACTTCCAGTGTTTTGCTCTCAAAATTCCTGTTAATCCATCTCAGAATCATGTTTGCTTTTTTTGCAACAGCATCACACTGATGACTCATATTTAGCTTGTGGTCCACAATGACCCTTAAATCCCTCTCCACAGTACTCCTTCCTAGACAGTCACATCCCATTTTGTATGTGTGGAGCTAATTGTTCCTTCCTAAGTGGGGTCCTTTGCATTTGTCCATATTAAACTTCATCCTTTTTACCTCAGATGATTTCTCCAGTTTTCCAGATCATTTGAATTCTGACCCTATCCTCCAAAGCAGTTGCAGTCCCTCCCAGCTTGGTATCGTCTCCAAACTTAATAAGCGTACTCTCTATGCCAATGTCTAAATCGTTGATGTAGATATTGAATAGAACTGGTCCCAAAACAAACTCCCGCAGAATCCCAATTGTTTTGCCCTTCCCGCATGACTGCGAACCATCAATAAGTACTCTCTGAGAACAGTTATCCAGCCAGTTACGCACCCACCTTATGGTAGTCCCATCTAACTTGTATTTGCCTAGTTTATTGATAAGAAGATCATGTAAGATCGCATCAAATGCCTTACTGAAGTCTAGG
Organism: Carettochelys insculpta; assembly: GCF_033958435.1. NCBI lineage: Eukaryota > Metazoa > Chordata > Testudines > Carettochelyidae > Carettochelys > Carettochelys insculpta. The sequence continues at coordinate 35,815,249 of NC_134151.1, forward strand.
TATGACTGGGACTTTTCAACTCGGAAAAGAGATGACTAAGGAAGGATATGATAAAGGTCTATAAAATAAAGACTGGCGTGGCAATAATAAATCAGAAACTGCTATATATTCCTCATAACACAAGAATGAAATTAATAGGTAACAGGATTAAAACAAACAATGACATAATTATGGCTAGGATGATTTAGTTGGGGTTGATCCTGCTTTATGCAGAGGGCTGGAGTCAATGACCTATTAAGGTCCCTTCCAGCCCTAGAATTCTTTGACACTATGAAGTATTTTTTTGCACTGCCCTGTCACCTTCTTGCCAGAGGATGTTGAGGGCTCAGGCTAAGTCCACACTACATGATACAGTCGAATTTAATACAGTTAGCTTGATATTACAATGACACTGTCTTCACTGTAAATACCAATAGCTCACTTTTAGTGAGCACTAAGATCAATATCATAACTTCATCAAAAGCAGCTATATGTAAGGTCAAGTTCGAATTTAAAAGTTCAAATGAAGTTTAGAGTGGAAGTGCCATGTCTTTGAATCAAATTCCTTTGCATCCAGAGGTGTCCCATATGTATCCCACAATGCCCCATAGTCCTCCACTCTGGCCACTTCATTTTCCTCTGCTTTGCAGATGTGTAGGAATTAGGTAACAAGCAGCCCACAAATTTGAATTCGACACCAGGAAACCCGGAGCTGTGGGGTCATGCTTGTATGAGAGGCTGAGAAACTTCTTTGATATCAGAGCTGTGACCACATCTACTGTTAAAAATAGCCTGAACATGGAATTCTTGATTCTGTTTCTACCTCTGCAAGCTGAGCACTTGGATTTTTTTTTCTGTGCTTGTGCCAGCCTGTGCCCCACCACACCACCTGGCAGCTAGGCTACTGGGGAAGTCATGCTTATATGACAGGCCAAGAAATGTCTTTTCTGCAGTTTACATGCATAGGGAATGTGGCAGAAGGAATGCAGTGCTGCTGACGGCTGGGAGGAATGAGTCTCCCAGAGGTCATCTGCATAAGAATGCAAAAGGTGTGCCTGTGTGATACCTTTTCAGGCAAAGCCTAATGGGTAGCAAGTAAGCCATGAGATTTGGTCTATTGTAAACATGTAGTTGTAAAATCACAATTTAAGCTGACACTTAATGCGGGAGTTGTGAGATCTCACCAGTGCTCTGGGTTGTTATGGGGGACAGGGCAGTCGCCTTAGCTGTGTAAGACATTGATTACACAGGCCTCCCTGGTTTAAAGCATTGTGAGAGAAAGAGAGAAGGGGAGGGGTGCTGGTTGAGCCAGCTGGCTGAGCGCCTTGACCCTGCCTATGCCTTGGCCATATAGCTATAAGCCTGGCTTGACTAACCCTCCCCACCTGTTAAAAGATAGCTGGATACTAGGGTGTTTGTGAAACCCCACACTAGAGATACTGAGAGCTGAAATCACAGAGTGGCAGCTGAGGCCACACAGAGCTGAAATCACTGGCTTCTGCCTTAGGGCAGTCCCAAGCAGTGGGGTTAGGACCGGCGGACAACAGCAGGACCAGCGGGCAGCCTGTAGGAGCGGTGGTAGACGACAGCGGGCGGCTGGTAGGAGCGGCGGCAGACGACAGCGACTGGCAGACGGCTGGTGACAGCAAGGGGAGGCTATAGACAAGTGGACAGCTAGTATTGCCCTGGTGATGTATCTGTGGGCTTTGAGTTTGGGACTGCACCGCAGAGGGTACACCCTGTAACTCTGTGTGTGTGTGTGTGTGTGTGTGTGTGTGTGTGTGTGTGTGTGTGTGTGTGTGTGTGGAAAAGGGCCAAGAGCCCCAGCAAGAGACTGGGTTCTACTGCATATGGGGATGGTATCTGGGTAAAAGGGGTTTTGTCTCTTCTGTGCTGAGATATACTGCATCTGTCGCTGTAACCTTGGGGTAGGTTACGGCCAGTAAACAAGCCATTTCTATCTCAGACTCTGTGCTTGCGACGGGGGGGAGAACCGCCTTACAGGCACCCAGCACGGGGGTGAAATTGTCCCAGGCCACTGGGTGGGGGCTCGAGCCGGTTGGTTGTATCCTTGATAGGAAAACCCCACAAGAGTTGAACCCGGCCCTTCTGGCAGGCATCTGGCATTAACAGAAGGGTTACACATGTGTGCAGGGGCCCCCTTCCTCCCACACAGGCATCACACAGTTGGAGTCTTTCACACACCCAACCACATCACATGGATTGCCCATGACCCAATAAAAGGATGTGCCTGCTGTTCAGTGTGGACCATGCTGCCAGGCAGCACCATGTCCTGGCTTGTATGCGGTGAGGTCTCCAAGGGTGGGAAAGATTTTGGGGGACTTGCTGCCATCCAGGGAAGTCTCCCCCAGTGTCAAGATTTTCAGGGGCTTGCTACAGCCAGTGGGACCATCTCAACTGGCCCTCAAACCCCCACCCAAAAAAATTTCTGGGGACCATGTCAACTGGCCCTTCATCCAACCCCCCCGCCATGGGATGAAGGGGTCCAGACCCCTAACAGTTAATCGGGGCTGGCCACCACCTGACTACCACTGGTTGTTGAAATTTGGTGAGCCTCATCCATGTTGGACAACTCTGTGTAGCGTAGTGGGAAGCCAAAAATCTTTTTCTTAACCTTTTCTAACCTCTTTCTTCAAGCTTTGCCCCATGTTAACACAGGGAAGAGTGGAGGGAGGGTCAGTTGAGAAGACACAGACACCTTGCTGCACTTTAAGCCCCTTGCACACATCATCCCCCATGTTGGACACATCCGTGCAAGGAAGTAAGAAGCAAAAAATCCTGCATCACAAATTGTCCTTTGTCCTCAACTTTACCACCCTCCTGTGTCTTCAAGCTGTGCTCTGTTCCTGCAATATTTTCAGAGATGTTGTTTCTGGATTCAAACGGCAGGGGGAGAGGAGGCGTGGAGGAAGTGGCTGGATGATCAGTTGAGATGACACAGACACCTGGGTGATCCCAGGGCAGTATGACAGACCCCTGCCTGGTGCACTGCACCTGCTGAAGCCAGCCTATTTGGTTTTCCTTCACCGGGGATTCCCTAATTTTCCTTGTTTCATTCAGAAAAAAATGGCCACTAGCTTTGCATGGGAGGGGAAGGAGGGCAATGCAAAGTGGGAAGATGACATCACCTACCTACAATTACCTATGCGGCCTTTTTTCCCCATACTGCATTAGCAAAATAACCCAGAATGCTACAGTGCTGAGGGAACTATGGGATAGGTTCCCACAAAGCACTGCTTCAGCAGTCGATGTTGGTGATTAAATGTGACGGCAATAAGTCAACTTTGTGGGAACTTTGTAGAGAGGTGAGGATAGGCAAATTCAAATTTATAAACCCAGCATTATAAAATCTGTTATAATAAATTTGAATTTATTTTATAGCGTAGACATTGCCTAAGAGTATAACGGGTTCAAAAAAGACCTGGGTAAGTTAATGGAGGATAGGTCCCTCAATGGCCATTAGCCAGGAGGAGCAGCGACTGCATCTCCAGCCTCTGTTTGCCAAAAGCTGGGAAACAGAAAAGGAGGATGGATCACTTGATGATTAGTTATTCTGTTCAATCCCTTTGGGACACCTGGCACTGGCCACTGCTGGAAGACAGCCTATCTGGGGTAGATGAACCATTGATCTGACCCTACAGGCCCAGACACAGGAATGTGGGGGGGGCAGGGCCGTGCTTCTTTTGTAAATGTGGACTGCAATTTTTTTAAATATAGAGGAGTTCAAAATAATTATGCAATGAGTACGCATAAGAGAGGTTAATGAAAAATTTGAGTGGAAACAGTAATTGGTAAAATGATGTTGTTATAACATACTAAAATTTTATGCAGTAATAAAGTTTTATAGAAATTACCTTCTGGGATCTTGCTGTAATATTGTAAGTGAAAAATTATATTCCAAAATATCTGTTCCCCTCCCTTTCCTGTTTCTAGTGGCCAAGGGCATGCTGGGAAATATAGTCCCTTTCCCTGCTCCAGACGCTGGCCAAGGAACTACAGCTCCCAGGGACCCTTGGCTTTATCCATTATGCGCTGGAGGCGCCCCCTTTGCACAGTGCATCAGGGAGGAGGGTGGTGAAACTCAGCATGGTGTGAGAGGGTACATTTGCGCCCTTGGCCTGCTTACAGGTCTGCCCTCCACGGCCTTTCTTACAACTGGAAAGTCCAATCGATCAGCCAACTGCTCTGTAACTAGTCAGGGAGAATCAGTGTAAGCAAAAGGTTCAGAGGGAAGAGGAGTGATTGGTCAGCAGTGATTGCATCAAGGAAGTGAGGCGAGAGAACAAACATGACAAAATGGGGCAGTACAGAAGCGCTTAGAGGGGCCTGAAGAAGAGGTTGAGGAGGCTTGCGGTCATGCTGGGGGAAGAAACCAGAAGATGAGAGAGGGAGAAACACCATTATTTAGGAGCTCAGCCCTGGGAGGTGTTGCCATTGAAACAGACTGTCAGCTCGCCTTTATTTGTGTTCCTTCAATATAAAGTGCTTTGTGCCTCCAGAAAAGCACACGATGCTTGCATCCTGGAGTTGGGAAAGCAACTGCTGCGGCACGCTTTACTCCAGACATAAATATTGCAAGTTATCTAGTGAGTTCTATTTCAGATACGATAAACGTCTTATTAAATCCTCATTAAACTCACGCTGGAAAGCCTTTTACTGTTAAAAGTTACCCAGGGCTATTTCTCACTCTGATAATGGGAACTCTCTGGATGGTCTCCACTGTACAAAAAGATAATTCCTTTTTGGGACATCTTAGGAGCCTGGTTGAGAGCACACCATGCAGAAGCCAGCTCCAAGGTCACCGTGGTGCGTTTTTGCAAATCCTTACAACGTATGACTGGTAGGAGATCCATCAAAATTGTAAACATGTAGGCAGATCTATAAAAATGACAGGGTTGTTTACAGCAATGGTTCTCAACTTATTTACCTTTGTGGGTTGCATAGGCAGTTCTCTGGGTGTTATGTGGGTGGTATCCACACAAAATAGATATATACTACCTGTATGGCCCCAAGGAAGTCACATGGGCTGCAGCTCTGTGCTGATTGGGCTGCAACCAGCCTGTGGGCTGCAAGTTGAGAAGCACTGATCTTAATTATTTCACTTCTGGAGGATCAACATTCATTACGAGAAGTTCCCTTAGGCTACGTCTACACTACACTGGTCTGTCAAGAAAACTTAGTCAGAAGATGTCTTCTGACAAAACTTCTACCAACAGATTGTGGCCACGCACGGAAGTGGATTGCTCTGTCAATCCACTTTGTCGACAGAGAGCAGCCCAACTGCCCAGCCACTCTCTTGACAGAATGGCCAACCAGAAGCATAACAGACAGAGCTGCACAGTAATCCAGAAGCCCTGCCTGGTGATAGGGGGTCCACCAGAGCATCCACATAGCTTTTTTGTCAACAGATTCTGTTGAGAAAGGCATTCTTCTGCCTCTCCCTCCTGTCACCATCTCCAGTCTCCAGTCTCCTGTCATTTTTATAGATCTGCCTACATGTTTACAATTTTTACACCATCTCCAGTCTCTCCTCATCCAACTTCCGTCAACAGAACCTGTGACTCTCCTCTGCCCTCCTATGATGTATTGATTTTGGGAGGAGTTACCTCTGTCGTGCGGTGGGGGGAGAGATTATCTGAGCTCCAGGAATGCCTTTTCCTCCATGTACCAGTCCACGCGTATCCACTACACCAGTGTTTCTTAAACTTTTTGAGACCATAGAACACCAAACAATGTTTTTATGCGGAACACCTATAAAAATGTTCTTCAAAAAATTGTTGTCAGACCAAAAACAAACCAAAACCAAAACCAAAACCAAAACCAAAACCCCAAACAGCAACATACACAGCAAAATCAAAATGAAGTCATTTAATCAGGTATCAGAGCAATGAAGAAGTACTGTAACATTGTATCTGGTTAGAATAACAGAAAATAAAGACCATCAGTGTATGATTTCAAAAAAGTGTCAGACGCTTGTGGCACACCTGTGAGTATGTTCCATGGGACACTGGTGTTCCATGAACAAGCTTAAGAAACACTGGACTCTACCTTACATCCCTCTGAAGTGCTCACCTTCATGTGTTGTGGTTCTTGGAACTCACCCAAATTCCTCCCCCTGTCAACTTTGTATCCTGAAGGGATGTTGGAGCTAATTATGACTAGTTGAGAGACTGATTTAATTGATCGAAAGTGTTTGATCACTTGGGAATGATACATGAGGATCACCCTCTGCTACCGGTTAGAATTCTGAGAAGAGGTGAGCAGCTGTGTCCAAAAAGAAAGGTGAAAGTTCATCACACCCATGCCCCACTGCCTGTGATCCAAAAGGACCAACAACTGTGTGGTGCTGGTCATTTGCGCTCCACAGGCAGTAAGGCTAGATGATCTGGAGGTCTCTTCCAGACTTCTATCATCTGCCTCTATGACCATGCCAAGAAAGCAAATGTTAAAAACCAGCAACACAAGTCAATATTCTTACAGCCTGGCTACAAGAGGGGCAAATAGTAGAATAAATGAAGGGAGAATAGGAAGTAAGAGGGGGATTTGTGTTAAACATGAACCAAAGTGGTAGGTAGTGAATATTATCCCGGCAAGCCTCCCAGAGACAGCTGATCCTGACAGGCTTAGTGAAAATAAGTGAAATTAAACCCTTGGCAGCAACTCTGGCTGACCTACTTTGGGAGAAACAAAACACAACCTAACCACCACCACCCCATAGCCCTCCCCAAACTGCTCCGGAAATATGATGAGCCTGTCATCAGGTGATAGCAAAAGCAAAGAGCTGGTAGAGACATGACAGCTGAGCTGACCTGCCCTGTCTGTAATGACCGGCCCAGGGCTAGGCTCCTGGTAAGAGGAGGAAGAACACAAGCACTGACTAGCCAATGTAAAGAGAAGAGAGGTTTTCCATTTGGATGTTGCATGGGGGCATTGTAGAACGTGTGTTAAGGGAAAAGGCCCACCCTCGGTGCTGACTGTCTCCAGGCCCCTTGCTTGCCTCGCTCAACCAGACAAAACAACCTGACTTCTCTGGAGCCAGATGATTAAGGCTATTCTGTGAGTTTGAAACTTATAAGAAATCAGCTCTGATGTGTTTGCCGTCTGTAACAGGTTCACACGCAAGCCCCTCAGCTTTGGTCCTCTACGAGCCCACAAACCAGTCAAGGACCTTCTTGTGCAAGCCTCTGTGCCCCTTATTGTCCATATCAGCTCCCGCCACCTAATGTATACGGAAGTTCTGCACAGTCCGAGCCTGAGGGCTCCTGCAGCTAGCTTGGGAGCACAGCCTTCCACTCCCTGGCTCCTCCCTTTCCTCTCTCTCTACTTTCTTCCTGCTGAACTTATCTAGCTCTGTGGCTAATGAAGCCTGCAGCTGTTCCCCATTTACTGCTCCAGTTTGGGCTTACAGGCATGGCAGAGCTGTGGCTCACTCTCCTTTAGCCAGCAGTCTATCACACCCTGCAAACAGACAAGCCACACTCCCCTTTAAGCTGTGGTACGAGTCATCTCCTCTCGATGCAGAGTTGTTTTGCATGAGGTCAACCCACCCTTACTTCACCAATTGCAAGTGGCTCTGGGATGCTCAAGACCATGAAAGTTTGTGGCTAGCCATCAGGGATGCCCCATTCCTCCAGCATCTGGGATGCCCCATTCCTCCAGCCAACCTTTGGAGCCAGGTATGCCTGCCTGGGTTCAACAATGGAAGAGATCAGTCAGGCTGGAAGAAGGGGGAATGTAGGTTTGATTTGTAAACGTTTTAGTTAATGTTCGTGCTTAGGAAAATGAAGATCTGATTGTGAATTCATTTGCAAGGGCAGAGATGGGGCTTTAGACACTCCTGGGTACAGTGCTCCCTGTAAAGCATGGGTGTCCAACCATTTGGCTTGCCTGGGCCGCATTGAGTGAAGAGGAATTGTCTTGGGCCGCATATAAAATATATACTATAGTTAATGTATATAAATCACATAATAATGTTACAAGTTTATGATCTTGTGGGGCCGCATTACTAGCTGTCCAGGGCCGCAAGCGGCCCGCGGGCCGCGGGTTGGACACGCCTGCTGTAAAGTAAGCATGTGTTTCTATTGGAGGTGCACATCTGCACATGCCTTGGTGCATATAACAAAATTTATTCTGCCCATGGATGGAGAAAATTAGAGGGAATATTGCCTGTGACCTCAGCTATGCATCTTTGCAGTGCAGAAAGGCAAATTTGGTGAAGATCAAGCTGAGATGGGTCAGCTGGTATAAACTGACATTGTTTCATTGACCCTGCCTTTGGCTTCTTTGTTCCCTAATGCCGTGTGCTGTTACCCTAGGGACCTGGGTGCAACTTGGGAGTGGCATGAGAAATAGAGATGGGGTACAGCTCTTCCTAGAGCTCAGCGGTGTTACCCAGAGTCCACCAAATGTGATTCAGTTTGTCAAGCCAGGCTGCATCCAGATAAGGAAAGCACAGGCTTGGGGCATAATGGCCTGCTGTCACTCAGGGCGGAGGTGACAGACAGAGTGAGGGCTCTTTGGCACAACATGGGAGTCACCCACAATGATGTCAAATTTTAAAACATCTGTAATATGGTCCAGCTGGTGCAATAAGGGTCATCAGAAGCAGAGTTTTTCATATGGCGTCGTCTCTTACACTCCTTCCACCTTCTTTTTAACTCCATCCTTGGGAGCCAAAGAAGGATTTTCGTAGCCAGAGGTAACTCCTCAGGAGGCTGTTGGGCGCTTAGAGCCTGCATTGTAACATGAGGACGTTCTGGAGTGGGTGGGGCCCAGTTCCCTATCCCCTTCCCAGCCAAGGTAGGAGGGAGTTTGCATATAGACATTCTTAATGGAATTAGTGGTGCAGAAACGCCATTTCAAGTCTATTTTTGGGTGCTGATGCTGCTGTAATTTGCTGTGCTTGTTATTTATAGGCCTTCAAATTAAGCATTCATTTATTCTGTGTTTGGGCTAAATGGAATCAACAACTTGCCTGGTGCTGGAGGAGCCACAGATGCAAACAGAGGCAGTCACAGCTTTCAAATGTTGTGTTTGTGTACGTCAGGGAGCGTGGACTGTTGGACTGTTAAAACAACCCCCACTGCTGATGATTTTCAATTAAAGCTTTAGGGATTTGTAAGAGGCAACAGTCAAAATACTGTCATCTATGATATTCTAGCCCTTGAATGCAAATCTGTTACCACATTTAAAAACAGATTAGCAGGAGGTTTTGGATTAATTACCAGCTTCCAGTTCAAGATATGTGGGCTCCAATCATATAACTGCTGATAGAGTTAACACTGTGCATTCCCTCCAGCCAGCACGATTGAGGACACAGTGCATTGTGGTGCATGAATTATGTTTTGTCACAGGCAGGTCATGACAGCCACATCTCCCCAGAGCCAGAGTCTGTAAGTCAGGAATCAACCGGGTCAGCATAGCAGGAGGTCAGAAGCAGGAGACTGGAGAGCAGAACCACAAGTCAGGAACCTGAGTCGAGCCAGGTCAGGCTACTAGGAAGTCAGAACCACAAATCAAATGCTCGGCATAGTGACCTGGCATGATTCCTACCAAACCTGAGAAGCAGGAGGAACAAGATGCACAATCCAGAACAGGGTGAAGCCCCATTGTCTAGACAGCTTCCAGTTCCTTCTGATGGGTTATGTAGGGCCAGCAAGCCCATCAGCTGCTCTGGACTCGGCCAATAGGATTGTAGGGGCGGAGCCTCACACTGGGGCTGGACTTCATGGGTCCCAGATGAGCAAGACTCAGCAGGCCACCAGGTGGTACCAGATCCTGTACACCAGAAGTGGGCAATAATTTTTCATAGCCGGGCACTTGAAGAAAGTAATAAGTGGTCAAGGGCCTCACTCACCCATGATACTAATGGAGTTGGTGTGGGGTCTGGGATGGAGGCTGGATGCAGAAGGGAGCTCGGGTCAGGGATTAGAATACAGGAAAGGAGTAGGGGCCTGGGAGGGAGTTTGAGTGAGCGAGGGGTTGTGACCTGGGCTAGGGAGGCAGGAGAGGGCACAAAGGATTTGTGACCTAGGGCGGGAGGGGATTGTGACCTGACCAGGGTGCAGGAGGGGATGCAGAGTCTGGGAGGAGGCTGTGACCTGGGGCAGAGCTGCTAGAGAGGATGCAGGGGTTTGTTTGTGACCTAGGACAGGGAGTTGGGGGCAGGGTGGAGTGCCAGGTGCAGGCTCTGGCTGGGAAGTGCTTACTCTAGGGAGCTCCCAACTGGCAGGGCCCTCAGACAGCCCCACCCAACACCACCTGCCATGTCCCCACAGGCCACTGAAAGTGGTTGGCTGTGCAGGCCGTGTGTCTGTGCACTGTATACCCCGTGGGCAGGGGCCTCTATGTGCTAGCGGGCACCGTCCAACCCAGAAGCAGCTCCCATTGGCCAGTATGTGAAGCCCCCCTCCCATGGGCAGATGGCATGCAGAGATGCACATGTCCCCCACACTGGCTGCTTTGAGCAGAGTGGCGGGCCATGGCAGGCAGGGAGTCTGCCTGAGGCTCCCTCTGTGGTGGGCTAGATGGGAAGATTTGGCCGGCTGGGTCCAGCCTGTGGGCCGTATTTTGCCTGCCCCTGCTATAGACCCAGGTTTGAGACCTGTAGGTCAGAGCAGCATTGCACTGAGTAAACAGAGAGTCAGGGTCAGTCTATCGGAGGCTGTTGCGGGTCAGGATGGAGGTGTATATGTGGAAGCAGACTGGCGGCTCAAGATGGAAAGAGCAGAGGTTGCTGGTGCTCAGGATTGGAGTAACTGGCATAGCTCCATGCATAGGTGGTATGCAGGGTGCTGGTTAATGCAATTGACTCAAGCCGACAGTTAGCTGCCCTCACATTTAGAAGCACTTGAATTTGCTCATAAGCTTTATGGAAAGTGAGGGAAAAGAACAAAAACCATTCTTTTCACTGTCAGCAAAGTTTCCTGGTTTTGTGTTTAAACTAATGTGAAGCCAGAAGTGAAATCATTTTTCATTCTGCTGTACTGTTAATTTTTTTAAATTCCCATAAATCTCTCCTATATCCCTACCACAGAAACTTGAGCTGTTAAGTGGTTTGTGCATTTATTTTTAACGCAATAAGGCATAGTCATTTATTCCACAAATTGATGCTTATCATTTTCAGCGGATAGCATTTTTATTCCTTACGCATATTATTTATTATAGTTATTTAGGGGAATCAAAGTAAATTACCTAAATAACGTTATCTTTAGCAAATCTAAATAAAAAAAGCTTTCAGGGGCATTTCCCACATCTCTGGTAGATTTATTCTTTATTGCTATTGTGATTATCAAATGCAGACATAGAGTTTGTGTGGAATTTTTTATAACTTCCTTTCACCCCAAGATAAAATCTGCATTGAGTTGATAATGTTTGCTGATGCACTCCATTCCTTAAACTCAATATTATTTAATACCATCAGGGAGTAGTCTCTGGTACATATAGATTATTCATGTATCTTCTTAGTCATCAGTGTATGAAATGGGGAGAGAAGGGATGAAAAGTGACTCCCTAGACACCTACCTTAGAAAGACACCTACCTTAGAATCTGAGCCATGGATGTACCTCAAGCTGCTTTACAAAGGAATGAGTTAGGGACCAGTGACTATGCAGAGAATTGAAACAGATACATGCTCACTCATAGAGTGCTGTCAACACCATCTGTTCTTCTGCCATCTCCAAGGCTTCATCAGGAGCATTGCAAGTTGACTTGTCCTCTCAGAAAACTGCACTGAACAAGATGGGGCAGATTTCCAGAGGTGCTGAGTACCTGCTGCACCTCCAGCTAAAATCCATCATATTGGCAGGTGTTCCGAACCTTTGCTAAACAAGGCAAAAGTTTTTCAATCAGCTGCAGAGACTCCTTGCTGCATGGAGAGAATCCAAGAATGCCTCTTACGGACTCTGTTGAGTTGTCATAAGCATTTTCTGTAAACAGATGAGGTGTGAGCTGAACAGCTCCTAAAAAGGCTCATCCAACTTTGCTTTGAACTGTTAGGCACACTGACAATATGGTCCACGTGACCAGATTAGTCACACAGCTTAATGCATTAGTGTGCTGCGCTTGGCTAGGGTGATGACATGTCCTACGAACCTGACTAGAATAGCAAATGCACCTGAAAAGATTGTGCATGGCCAGGGGTCGGCAACAAAAATGGCAGGAAGAGCCATTTTTTCCAGTTCAGTAAAAAACTCAGTACTTCGAGAACCACAATGAATGTGACTACAAGATGGTCCTCAATAAATAACGTTGCACCATGCTTTTCGTAACCTCAATTTTAAGAACAGCGCCAACGCAATGATTTGTAATGGGATGCGTGTTTACTGCAGGACATTCACACACTTCTTACATGGTCTATTTCCTCACACTTTATGTGTGTGTTTGTACCACTGTTTTACTGACTTTCATGCCTGAATCTTTTCTCTTTCAGGAGGACAGTAGGGAAAGTTACCCAACATTTTGAGATCATATGTCGTTTGCTGTTTAGATAAGTTGTTCATTTGTGGGCTTTTGGACGTTCACTTTTTATCAAAAATAATCAGGAGGTTTGGGGGTTTTTTTTGGTTTTTTTTGGTTTTTGTTTTGTTTTGTTTTTACTTTTCAACTATAACGTCAGGAGCCACAAGGAAGTCCTTACAGAGCCACATGCTGCTCCAGAGCCATAGGTTGCACACCCCTGCGCATATCTGTTTGCATTCCCAACTAGGCAATATTAACTAAAAAGATAGTTCTGCTAGTCTGTTCTAGGTGGCTCTTTCTTGGGACACAGTGATAAATTGGTTACACACCAATGCATTAAAAATCCAACAGAATAGCAAAGAAGAAAAATGTTGACCATTTCATTTGCACTGTTCACAATGCGCTAACTTCATGGCTATACTATCACTATTGGTTTTCCTTCCACCTAAATAGGAACAGATTAATTTCTCCAGCTGTGTGCATTATAGAGCTATGCCAGTAGTTTTACGTCCAGAGTTTAATGCAATAATCAGACTTTTAAAGAATGATTAGCAATAAACAGCATGCACTAGTCAAAAGAAGGATACCCTACCATGACCTGTTGTATGGAAGCTTTGACAGGCTGGCTGTTGAAATGCTTAATATTTAGTGTGAAAGTTAACAAAGCTTTATCCCACCTAGGTATTAATGTCATCCCCACTGAGTCCAACTACTTCCACCAGAGAGAATGTACACCTTCAGAATGTTTTAATTAAAAAAAAAAAGTTAGGCTGAGGAGGAAGGGAACCTTCAGGCTTTGAGAAAGTATGGATGACTATGCAAGGCATTGGGCAGTCAGGTGTCTCCTTGTGTTTTGTCTTTGCATCTTGGATATAACTATAAGAAGGTGGTTAACATTTAGAACGTCAGGTGATTGTCCCCACCCACATCACTTTCTTATCCCATCCCATGGCATGTGGAAACTATAGGAACAGTCTCCTGGTACTGCTGAGTGCTCCTTTTTGGCTGCTTGGTTCTGGGTGGAGCAGTGAAGGGTGCTGTCAACAGTCTACACAGGAAGCCTCTTTGTTAGAGATGAGTGAGGATGTGGTCTTCTCTGCTGTCAGCTAATGAGATGAAGCTTCATGGCAAGTTGTCTATACACCCCTCGATGAAGCATAGTTTGTACAGATAACAAACATTTTATGTCAATTTTCTCTTAGACTGTTCTAAGGTGAGAAGGATTTAGATAATGTAATGAATCAGCACAGCAGACTTCTCTACTCATGGCCTAATCTCAGCTTTAACTATAAAAGTTTATCTGATTTTATTCATCTACCACTAAAAGGCAGCAGCATCTGGGGAGGAGTGTAGCAGCCAGTATCACTATACAGCAGCTTTTAGAAAAGGAAAGGATATTTGCTCCAAAAGAAACAATAATGGGATTGTTACATGGGCTGAATGTACCTCCTCATATTGGAAGGTCTGGACATGAGTAATGATGACTCTGCTTTGGTACTGTGGTGAATCTTTACATGACCAAAAGTGGTCAGGGCATGGATTTGACCTGACCTCGTATAAAAGGTGTAGCACCTCCATCTGTACCGTGCTCCCTGGGACTGTTGTATAGACTAGAATAGCAATGTGTAAATCTGCCACAGTGCCATCTAGTTATCAAACGTCCAGATTACTTCTAACTATACCGAGGGCTTTGGTTTATGCTAGAGCAAATAGGAGGAAAAAGAGTTCTGTTAATATTTGTTTGAATTCTACAGTGAATTTTGATTCAACTGTACTCATGACCCTTTCACGTTTCCTTTCTGCACACCTTTCCTTGCTTGAGAATTATTACTATAAGTACTTACAGAAAGTGAGTATTTATCTAAAATATTCCACCAAGTCTGAAAAGTATTATCAGGTGGAGCCTTCCTAGCTTTCACTGTCGCTGTGAATTTTACAATAAAATACACACATCATAAATTATAGTAAACCACACATTGTTACAAATCAGAATTAAACATGCTTTTATGCTCAGTTGCCACATACATAATTCAAATAATCTTACAACCAAGAATTTGCTGATGACATATGTGAATAATTCTGAACAATGAATACATCTGAGGCTTTCACCATCTCACCACAAACCGTTTACATCCCGGCAAACAAAAATAAAATACTGTTGAATAAAATATCTGCTGTATGCTCTTTGGTGTATTCAGCAGTCACTCAGTTGCAATGGCATATGGCATAGCCAATCAACACAAGAAGTTCCTAAAGTAAGTGGGGTTTTTTATGGTCTTTCACCCAGTCCACATCTGGACTATACCCAGATCAATTTGCTGAGAAGTCTGTTGAACTGACAAGCCAAGGTTGGAAGGGTAATAGAAAAAGGTATTAGTGCATTGGTGAGGGTCCAGTGGAGGGCAACCAAAATAATTAGAGGGCTGGAGCACATGACCTATGCTGAGCGCTTTGGGCTTATTTAGTTTGCAGAAGAGAAGAGTGAGGGGAGATTTGTGAGCAGCCTTCAGCTTCTTAAAGGGGGTGCTCTAAAGAGGATGGAGAGAGACTGTTCTAAGTAGTGGTGGATGGCAGAACAAGGAACGGTGGTCTCAAGGTACAGTGTGGGAGGTCTAGGTTAGCTAATAGGAAAAACTGTTTCACTAATAGAGTGGTGAAGCACTGGAATGCGTTGTCTAGAGAGGTGGTAGAATCTCCATCCCTAGAGGTTTTCAAATCTTGACAAAAGACTTGTCAAAGTCCTGGCTGGAATGATTTAGTTAGGGATGATCCTGCTTTGGGCAGGGGGCTGGACTCGATGACCTCCAGAGGTCTCTTCCAGCCCTACGATTCTATGAAAAGCCACTCTTTAGCTACGTCTACACGTGAATGCTACATCAAAATAGCTTATTTTGATGTAGCGACATCGAAATAAGCTATTTCGATGAATAACGTCTACACGTCCTCCAGGGCTGGTGCTGTCGATGTTCAACATTGACGTTGGGCAGCACTACATCGAAGTAGGTGCTGCAGGGGAGCATCTACACACCAAAGCGGCCCACATCGAAATAAGGGTGCCAGGAACAGCTGCAGACAGGGTCACAGGGCGGACTCAACAGCAAGCCGCTCCCTTAAAGGGCCCCTCCCAGACACACTTGCACTAAACAGCACAAGATCCACAGAGCCGACAACTGGTTGCAGACCCTGTGCATGCAGCATGGATCCCCAGCTGCAGCAGCAGCAGCCAGAAGCCCTGGGCTAAGGGCTGCTGCACACAGTGACCATAGAGCCACGCAGGGGCTGGAGAGAGCGTCTCTCAACCCCTCAGCTGATGGCCACCATGGCGGACCCCGCTATTTCGATGTTGCGGGACGTGGATCGGCTACACGTGCCCTACTTCGACGTTCAACTTCGAAGTAGGGCGCTATTCCCTTCCCCTCACGGGGTTAATGACTTTGACGTCTCGCCTCCTGATGTCGATTTCAACTTCGAAATAGCGCTCGCCACGTGTAGACGTGGCGGGCGCTATTTCGAAGTTGGCACCGCTACTTCGAAGTAGCCGGCACGTGTAGACGCAGCTTTTATCATTTCCTATATTTTATGGCCAGAAGGGATCCTGAGTGACACAGGTCATAGTGTTTTACCCAGTTATGTGTGCACCAACCCTATAATTTCTGGTGCAGATCAGGCATATATTTTGGAAAAGGCACCCACTCTTGAAGGGTAGACTTCAGAAAACAGATCTGTATCAGATTTGGAAATACTTTTGTTCTATTTGCAGGCCAATGAAAGTGGAATCTTGAATGGTGGCCCAGAATAGGTAAGGAGCAGGCCAATGAACCTCTGCTTCTTTGTGGCATGTGGAAAAAGCTCAGTGCTGAGTTTTAAAGCCAGCCCAATGAAGATCGACAGCTCCCTGGCGAAGAGGAAAATCCATCAAGTTCTCGGTAACCATGGAACCCATTCTTCCTGGTGTGGCTCTTATTTTTAGACTATCTAGCTGAAAGAATGTCTCTTCCTTTTGATGTTGAACGCTGATGGAAATGGTACGACACAGTTCTCCAAGCCAGGCCTGACAGTTAGAAAGCATGAGAAACATAGTGGGGAATGAGGGTAAGTTGCAAGCCATGCTTTAAAAATGGCCTTACCGTAATTCTTTTAGGCACGTTTTTGAATGCTGGACTATCTGAAAACTAAGCCAGAAAATTCTAGCTATGTGGTGGATTTCTTGATGCAGTTTCTTGTTAAGCAGGAGCAGGTGCCAGCAATTCTGATTTTTTAGGGTAATAAGCTGCCTTTTCAGAAACTACTATGGAATAGATTGAGAAAAGGGAAAATAATCAATGGGGTTGACTCATTAGATGCATTCTACTCGGTGACTATTTTCATTGTGACAGCCAGAAGTTTGGTGCATTCACATTTAGCTACAAAAGTTATTGGTGTTGCTTATTTATACAGGTTGAACCTCTCTCTAATCCAGCACTTTTGGGACCTGACCAGTGCTGGATGAGACAATTTGCAAGACCACGGATGGTCAATATTGTCCAGCAGCATTATCAACACTTTCACTGCTTGCTAGGCTCTTGGAAGACATTTAGGGATAAATTACAGCTAAAGAACAGCACAGAATCCTGAGAGCCAGGACTGGTGTCTGGAAACAAACTTTATGGAACCATGGGAAACTTGGCCACGCTCGTGATAAGTGATCGTCCGGCTAACTAAAATCATGCTGGATTATGGCTATTGCCAGATGTGAGAGTTCTGGATTAAAGAGGTTCAACCTATATTATGATAGTGCCTAGGGGCTCCAAATAAGGAACAGAGCTCATATGAAAACTTAGTGTGGTTTAAAATTTAGGCAGACTAGTGCTTAATGTTTAAAGAATGTTTCTTTATGAACTAATATTGACTGAATAATTCACAATGAATAATGCATAAATTTAAACATTTTACTGTTTATAACATTTCCCTGAAAAGACTGGAGTTTTTAAAATTATATTGTTACTAGAATGTAGTAGATTGTGGTGGGCTTTTATTTTTTGGCATGGTTTCATGGTATTACTGCAAAGAGTATGTGAGCAATCAATATTGGATAATCAAAATTCAAGCTATGTTGGTTAGTTGTGATTGATCTGTTCCCTGACTGGAAGAATGTAATATAATCAAAAGTATGGGAGCAGTTAAAATTTGGATCTCTCAGAGAGGGGCAGTCTAAGCAGCTGTGGCAGATTGCGTAGGTTTTAGTGAATTTTAAAAATTACTTTCCGTGGCCACAGGCTGCATTAAGATTGCACAGTGTTTCAGTTTGACATCACTGAGTAGTTGTATGGAGCAAAACTTTGGACTGATGTAAAATATTCAGCTGCTGTGTTAGCATGTGCATGCGCACGCACAGCAATGCATATATTTTACAATTAAATATATGGCTGCATTCCTCAGTTTTAGAATTTTTTCCTCTATGTCCTGGCAGGTCCCTTTTTATCCTAAATCTGCTGGTGATGTTAAGCCTGTGGCTAAATGAGTAAACCTGGCTCTCTGTTGTATTAATTGTGGTGAAATACATGGGGCCAAAGAGTCAAAGGTGTTCACAAGACCCTGTCACTGTCCAGCGTTAAAGACTGAAAAAATTAACTCTCCATTTCAAACACTTAAAATAAGACTTTCATTTTAAGATCCCTTGTTCCCTGACCCTTGAGCTGGAGAGTTTTTAGAAAGAAAAAAACATATGTTGTGGTGTTCTTGGTAATATTAAAGACAGCAATAACTGTCCTTTCTGGGGAAAAGAAAAGTTAGTTGGGATGGGAGAGAACATTGCAGTGTTTATTAAAATCTGGTCCTATTTCCTAGAAAACACAGCGAGACAAACACACGCACACCGGGAGGGAGAGAAGAGACCTGCAAAGAGAGAATGGAGATTCTGTATCTGATATAAAGCTTTCGCTTGCAGCCTCATTGCTGGAAAAAACACAGGCCTAGAACATGGGGACCTTATTGGCCTTTCCAGGACCTGGCAAACTTGTACCAGCAATGAGTGGTCCAGCACATGCAGGCCTGCTGAAGGGAGGGAGGCAAATGGGGCACCTGCCCGGCAATTCAAAAGGGTCTGGGTCTCATCGGAGGCACTGCTGCTGCTGTACCAGTGCTGGTGACTGGGCATTTTTAAACTGCAGCTGGAGCCCTGGGCAGTGCTGAAGGGCTGGCTGAGGGAAGAAAGAGCCCAGCCCCCTGCCACCTGACTCCGGCCACACCCCTTCCAAAGGCACGGAGCCGGGCCTCTCCCACCTGCCCCAGGAAGCCAGCAATTCATGGCAGTTAGTTGCCCACTCTGGTCACAGGCCCACCAACAGGACGGGGCGGGGGGAACGGGGCAGTTGCCCCTGGCTCTGGCATTTCAAAAGGGCCTGGAGCTCTCAATGGCAGTCGGCGCTCCGGGCGCCTTTGAAATACTGTAGCAGTGCTGTGCTGCTGCTCCGTGCTTGGCTGTGAGGGAGCAGGGGGTCAGTTCTTACTGCACTAAGCCCCACCCCTTCTGCCACTGGCCCCACCCCTTCCAGCAGTGCATAGCCGGGCCCCGCTCCCACCTTGGCACAGGCCCATGGTGGCTGTCGGCCCCACTGCAGGCTCATAGCAGTGTCGCAAAATATACCCTCTTGGCCCATTGTGCCAGATTCTTATTGGACAAAAGGAGAGGGATAGGAAAGAGAAGAAGCAAGGAAAGAAAAGATCACATGGGGGAGATGAAATCTCACTGCCGAGGGGGTGGTTGGAATTCAGCTAGAGCTGATGGCAGTGTCATCTGGCACCTTCTCTCTGGTGTACTCTGACCAGGGCATCTTTCAGGGTTGGGATGAAGGACCGTGAGCTCAGGTGATGATGGGGTGGCAGTCAGGACGTCTTGGGGTGGCAGTCAGGACACTGATGGCAGGCAGTCTTTTATCTGTCAGGCAGCATCACAGTTCATTACCGTTTTCCCCCAAAGTCTCATTGGCTACGTCTACACGTGAAGCCTACATCGAAGTAGCCTATTTTGATGTGGCGACATTGAAATAGGCTATTTCGATGAATAATGTCTACACGTCCTCCAGGGCTGCCAACGTCGATGTTCAACATCGACGTTGTGCAGCACCACATCGAAATAGGCGCTGCGAGGGAACGTCTACACACCAAAGTAGCACACATCAAAATAAGGGTGCCAGGCACAGCTGCAGACAGGGTCACAGGGTGGACTCAACAGCAAGCTGCTCCCTCAAAGGGCCCCTCCCAGACACAGTTGCACTAAACAACACAAGATACACAGAGCCGACAACTGGTTGCAGACCCTGTGCATGCAGCATGGATCCCCAGCTGCAGCAGCAGCAGCCAGAAGCCCTGGGCTAAGGGCTGCTGCACACGGTGACCATAGAGCCCCTCAGGGGCTGGAGAGAGAGCGTCTCTCAACCCCTCAGCTGACGGCCGCCATGGCGGACCCCGCTATTTCGAAGTTGCGGGACGCGCAACGACTACACGGTCCCTACTTCGACGTTGAACGTCGAAGTAGGGCACTATTCCTATCCCTTCATGGGGTTAGTGGCTTTGACGTCTCGCCACCTAACGTCGATGTTAACATGGAAATAGCGCCCAACACGTGTAGCCGTGACAGGCGCTATTTCGAAGTTAGTGCCGCTACTTCGAAGTAGCGTGCACGTGTAGACGCGGCTATTCTGAGCACCCCAAAATGGAGCTCCTCCTCTCATTACATCGTCCACCTGTTAGGCCAGGTTTCCGAGGCACAAACAATGGTTCATTGATTTCCAGCTATTACTGTTTTTTTGTTTACTCAGCATGATCTTAACACAGTCCTTGAGTTATTTCTGGAGGCCTTTTTATGTGGATGAATTCAGTCTTTGTCTTGCTTTTGCATCTTTTTCCATCACCATTGATTGAGGTTATTGTGATACCTTTTGAACTTTCCCTCACTTTGCATAGGTGAACCCACAATTAAGATAGCTGTGTAGAGCCAATTATCACACCACGTCTCTTATCACACAATCAGAGAATCATAGAATTCTAGGGCTGGAAGGGACCTCAGGGGGTCATCTAGTCCACCCCCTGCCCAAAGCAAGATCAACCCCCACTAAGTCATCTCAGCCATGACTATGTCAATCCAGGACTTAAAAACCCCTAGGGATGGAGATTCCACCACCTCTCTAAGTAGCACGTTCCAGTGCTTCACCACCCTCCTGCGAAATAGTTTTTCCTAATATCCAACCTAAATCTCTCCCTCTGTAACTTCAGACCATTGCTCCTAGTTCTGTCATCTGTCACTGCTGAGAACAGTCTCTCTCCATCCCCTTTAGAGCCCCCTTTCAGAAAGTTGAAGACTGCTATCAGATCTCCCCTCAGTGTTCTCTTCTGCAAACTAAATAAGCCCAAATCTCTCAGCTTCTCTTCATAGGTCACGTACTCCAGACCTCTAATCATTTTTGCTGCCCTCCGCTGAACCCTCTGCAATGCATCCACACCCTTTCTATACTGGGGGGCCCAGAACTGGCTGCAATGCTCCAGATGAGGCCTCACCAGAGCCAAGTAGAGGGGAATAATAACTTCTCTGGATCTGCTGGAAATACTTCTCCTAATGCACCCCCATATGCCATTGGCCGTCTTGGCTACAAGGGCACACTGTTGACTCAAATCCAGCCTCTCATTCACTGTAATCCCCAGGTCCTTTTCTGCTACACCCTTCCCTTCACCCCCTCATTTTGAGAGGATCTTATTATTCAGTTCAAAATTCTCCTTGTGGAACGATGTTATCACAGAGGTAGTGCACAGAGGAGACCCGTGTTCTGCTGATTCACTAAGCGATACATTTCCTTACAGGGAGAAGTTTCTCTTTTTAATAGCGCTAACCCAGCAAAGTTTAAAAAGCAAATGCCCTTTTTTGGGGTGAGGCGTGCACTACGGGCTCAAACCATCTGTCGCCTTGTTACTTGTAGCATCCATTAAATACAGAAGCAACTCTTGCAGCCAGCCAGATCCGGCATGTGCACCTACTGCCTTAATTTTCAGAATGCTTTGAATGCATCTGTTTTGGTGCATAATTGCAGACTGGGCCAGGAGCCAATGAGGTACATATAGGGAATAACCACTTTTCTACTCCCTTCTATATGGACAAGCCTAGCGTACCATGTGCTCCGACATAGTGGGTGAAATCCTGCCCCCTTAGAGTCATATATTAACTAAATTTGGATTTCTGCACTGTGGTGATAAGAGAGGAGATAAGCTGGGGCTGGGAGGTTTGTAACTCTAGTTTCATGTCCTTCCCAGAACTGGGGCAAGGAGCTGTAGAAGCAGTGTTGACATACTGGTGCTCCACTCATGGGCAGCCAGCAGCTGGCACCTGAAGGTGACAGCTACCAGTTTCTTTGGGTGCTGCACCACAAAGGCAATCACATTACTTCCCCATGGGAGACATTTTTGTGCTTTGCCGGAAGGCTGCAGGCTGTGGTTCCGATGGGAAGTAAACTCTAGCTCCAGCCCATTCCCACAAGGCTCAGCTTTGACTGTTGGAGCTTCAGAGCGAAAGGGAGTTAAAAAGGAAACCCTGAGGCCTGGAGTCCCTTGTGGAATTAACATAGCATGAGGACAAGAAAAAGCAGGATGTTTGCAGGTTCTTTCTACCTTCTAACTGGGCCAGGGTATTTTAACAGGCTGCTGTTGAAAATATTGTCTTAGTAGAGCCCTGGAATTACTAAGGAGGAAAGACTTAGCTGGTGTGGTTAACCAGTTCTTCCTCATGTGGGAAAACAGATGACAAGAGTGCCTGGGGAGCACTGTACTGAAATTCATTGACTTGATCGCGTTCCTTACAAACTACTTAGCCATAAAATTCAAATAGGGAAGAAAGGGGCCATTCTTTTAATGACATTATGGGAATTGCTGCATCAATACTAGGACCCTTGGATATTTGTACGCTGGCCAGAATAAATGCTCTTATAGTCTAACGAGCATAAGTGCCCTCCCTCTTTCCCTGCTATTGATAATGTTTCAGCATCAATACTACAAGCCGTGCTGAGCAGTGACATTAATCAGATATTGCATAGAGTAAAGGGAAGCAGAGCCAAGAATGTGCTGGAATCCATAATAGTTACGTAACTTTACATCCTGACAGTACTTTTGATGTTTCCCCCCGCCCCCTACAGTGAAAGCGAGGGCTTGGATATGGGATGACGCAGTAATTTTACCTTTAAATAGTAAGGAAGGAAATCACAGATGGCTTGGAATGTGGTCCCAGTTTCTAATAGCAACTTTAAACAGAGAAGATTTTTCTAAAGAAGTTGGAGGGCAACGGTCTTGTGTTTTGCTTCGGCAGGTTACAATCTATTTTCTTTTCTAGCAAGTATTTTTAATTTCCTAGCATAAACTGCATAATTTCACACACAAACACAGGCCTTGACTCGTGCAGCATAAAAGCCTGAGGTTCTGCCAGAGTTATGATTTTAATCAGGTCAGCCTTTGCTGATATGCAGTGAGAGATAATTAGCTAGCTGTTGGTACACAGAATTGCAGTGTAACAAGTCCAGAGGAGACTAGCTTTCCCAGCACGTTAATTCCCCTGCTGTCTTTGCTTTCATAGCCTCCTCCTGGTCTTGGGATAGGAGTGTGCATTTGTTTTCCACCTCAGAGATCATTGGCTTCCCTCCCTGACTAGCTTTCCGAAGAATCTTCATCACTGCTGCATTCCCAGAGCTAAGGGAAATAACTTAGTACGCATCAGGTAAAATACTGAAATGGTAGATTTACAAGACGTTGTAATGGGTCAATGGTCATTCTCCAGGAAACTCCAGTTAAGTAACAACATGGCTGGAAGAGATCGTTTGCTAATGAGGATTAATTTTGGCTCCATGTTTCAGGGAATTCCAGTTCCCTCAGAGTGTGTTTGCCCATATGAGCACACCGCCACGTATGCCCAGACTAGCCCGGCATAGCTCAGAATCCTAGTGAAGAGCTTTCGTCAGTGGATTTGGATATGGGTCCAAACTTCCATGGAGTCAAAGGCTACAGATTTGGAGTTCGCCTTTAAAGGAAATGTGTTGCAACCACAGAGAGGAAGATCACTCCGTCCCTGTTACATGTGTAAACTACATATAGACTATGTTCTGCAGAGCAGGGTTAGGTCATGTAAGGGAAATCTTGTGCATCTCTATCTCCTATGGAAAGAGGATTTCTTCGATCTTCAAAACAAAAAAGCAGTCGTGCAGCACTTTAAAGACTAAAAATAATTTATTAGGTGATGAGTTTTCATGGGGCAGATCCACTTCTTCAGATCTAGGTACTATTTCCAGATCTGAAGAAGGGGGTCTGCCACACAAAAGCTCATCACCTAATAAATTATTTCATTAATTTTTAAAGTGCTACCTGACTGCTTTTTTGTTTTGTTAGAATACACACTATCACGGCCACCTCTCCATTTCTGTCTTCAAGGCTATCAGTCCAGTGCATCATTTGTCTTGTCTTTATTTTGCTTCCAAAACCCCATGCCCACCTTTTTGAGATACCTAGGATCATCAACCTTCCCAAGACGGAGTGCCAGAATTTGACCTTTAGTTCTCTATGAGTGGTCCAAGTGCCAGTGACACTTTTTAAAGTCACTAAGGCTACGTCTACACGTGCAGCCAACATCGAAATAGCTTATTTCGATGTTGCGACATCGAAATAGTCTATTTCGATGAATAACGTCTACACGTCCTCCAGGGCCGGCAACGTCGATGTTCAACTTCGACGTTGCTCAGCCCAACATCGAAATAGGCGCAGCGAGGGAACGTCTACACGTCAAAGTAGCACACATCGAAATAGGGATGCCAGGCACAGCTGCAGACAGGGTCACAGGGCGGACTCAACAGCCAGCCGCTCCCTTAAAGGGCCCCTCCCAGACACAGTTGCACTAAACAACACAAGATACACAGGGCTGACAACTGGTTGCAGACCCTGTGCCTGCAGCATAGATCCCCAGCTGCCGCAGAAGCAGCCAGAAGCCCTGGGCTAAGGGCTGCTGCCCACGGTGACCATAGAGCCCCGCAGGGGCTGGAGAGAGAGCATCTCTCAACCCCCCAGCTGATGGCCGCCATGGAGGACCCAGCAATTTCGACGTTGTGGGACGCGGATCGTCTACACGGTCCCTACTTCGACATTGAACGTCGAAGTAGGGCGCTATTCCTATCTCCTCATGAGGTTAGCGACTTCGACGTCTCGCCGCCTAACGTCAAAGTTAACTTCGAAATAGCGCCCGAAGCGTGTAGCCGCGACGGGCGCTATTTCGAAGTTGGTGCCGCTACTTCGAAGTAGCGTGCACGTGTAGACGCAGCTTAATAGTCCAACTTACACCAGTTTCATTAATAAATAAATTAGGATGCAGAACGTTACTATTTAGGTGGTGGTTGGTAGCGTTAGCTGGTCTTTTGTTAATTCACAGGTGGCCTGGCTTTCAGCAAGCTCCCAGCTGCATGGGGAAGGAAGGCCAGGGCTGAGCTCCTGCCTCGAGTGCCAATGAAAATCGGCTCATGTGCCACTCTTGGCACCTGTGCTGGGAGCTGCTAACCCTTGGTGTAGACTGTAAGGAGCCAAAGTGGTTTCCCCACAAACCTGGTGGGGAGGAATCTCTATACATCCTCTCGTGCGACAAGCCAAACCAACTCCATCGCCCCACTGGAAGTGCAGGAGCAGTACGGGAAGTGAAAAGATGGGTCCTTTAGCTCAGTTAGTTGGGGCCAGGAAAGGAGACAGATAACTCCAGCCTGCTGCAGAACATTGGAGCCAAACCTGCTCTGTGCAGCACCCTACCCCCTGAGGGGACCAAGAAGGAAGGCAGTTGACAGGACTGCAGTCAGCCATGTACCCTGAGGGAACAGATGGCCCACAGGCTGCAGAGCTGTACCTCTGGGCTGTGCTATTCAGTAGCCCAGAGAAAATAGACATCAGTCAAATTTTTCTTCTAGAAAATGACTCAGTACATGTCACTGGGATCCCCACTGACCCAGTGGTGAAACCATCCCACACTGTAAGGACCCTGGGCTGGGACCCATTGGGATAGGGTGGGTCTCATTCCCCTGCCACCAGCCCTTAGGGAAGCGGCTACTCATCCCAAGCCAGTAAGTCTATGCTTTATTTGCGACTTTCCTCCACGCCACAAGGCTGTAGGGCCTGACTGTGGTGTTGTCTGTCTGTTCCAGCCTGCAGGCTTGGACTAAAGATGACTCCCTTCTTCGCACTGGCTAGAGCCCTAGACTGTCATTTGTGTTTGCTCCAGCCTTGGCAGAAGCTAAAGACTGACTGCTGAGCTGCTTCACCCACAAGGCCCATGCCTGGAGACTAAAGATTGTCATCCGTCCAGCCGAGAGGCTGTGGCTATAGATTGTGTGTAACTCTGCAGACCTAGAAGGCCAGAATGAGAGACTGGTGACTGGCTGCAGTGGTGGTCAGCCACACTGACCCGGAGTGGTGTCTGTCCCGACCTGACAGGGAGTAACCACTACAAGACACAAACGGAGAGAACAGGGTCAATGTATTGGATGAATTATTTGCAACAAGCCATCAGTGCAGCAAATGTATATCCCCTCTGTAGCCCTTTGAATGTGCATTGTGTACCACAGAGATGTACCTCAACAACCCTGGCCTTTGAAAGAATTCAGTTGGTGTTCAGCTCTGCATATCATTTTCTGCCCTCTTGTAATCCTTAATTTGTGTAACTGGGAGACTTTCCCACTGGTGGCAGAGCTGAACCATGATTTTGTCCACTGTCTTAAAATACCCAGCAGTGAGAGGAATGAAATTAAGCTGGAATTATTATTCAGGAGTGACAGACATCCCCCAACCCCAGAAAAGAGGAGTCTTTTGGCATGTTGATTTGACAAGGCTACATGATCGGCTCCCCTCATTCTGGTCACATTGTGGTCACTGTTGCATCTGCATTAATCCATGGATCTTAATTCATGCTGCGTGCATCGTTGAGATCCCTTGTTAATCCTATCCCCTCTCTCAACATGGAGCTAAGTTTATTCTGTGAACAATGTTGCTGCAACCAAGTTAATAATTATTGACGTAGCCATGTTACTAACCATCTCATTGCTCATGGGGCCAAGTCCTTCCTCTGCAGAAGCTCTGGACGTGACCCACTTAATCATTCTTTCTCTCTGCCCAGGGGTCTCAATTTACTGTGTGCACCTTTTAATCACTCCGAATAGCTAATCACAATAATTTCTCACTGTCCAAGGTGGCAAGTTTGCCCTCTGAACAGCTTCAGTGTCCTTGTTAATCACTGTAACCTCTTACTGTTCGTGAATGGTGAAACACAATCAGGCCTGTGTGTTGGTCATTCTAATGCATCACTCTCTGTGGAGTCAGGGCTGGAAGAGTGCCCCACAAATCACAGCAAGCAAAGCCCAGGAGCACCATGATCTTCTGTGTCCCTGAAAATCACTTCCCTGACTGCCAAAGCCATCCAGTCCACAGGACAAGGTGGGGTAGCTGCCCCAGGCCCCACGCTCTTGGGGCCCCGCCGTGGCCACCCCAGCTGTCCTGTGGCTGAAAGGAGGGACGAATACCTGGGGTAGGGGGTGGATGGCAGCGCAGGAGGTGGCAGCATCAGAGGGTTGCCTCCTCTCTCCCTGCCCTGTCCCCCACACTCACCACAAGGCGTGAGCAGAAACCTGCCCCACTGCATCCTCCCAGCCCGCTGAGTCCTGCTTCTCCACAGCAGTGGTAAGTGGCCTGTGCTCCCAGCGGCTCACAGAGAAGTGGCGCTCAGTGGGCTGGGATGCCACTTGCACTGAGTGATGATTGTGGGTGGCGGGGAGGGGGAAAGGAGGCCAAAGCAAAGTGTGTGCCTCTGTGTGTGTGTGTGTGTGTGTGTGTGTCTCTCTCTCTCTCTCTCGCTCTCTCTCTCTCTTTCTCCCTCAAGCGCACTCACACTCACACACACACACCCTGCTGCTGAAAAGGGCCTGCCGCGCAGGAGGGGTCGGGGGTTGCCCAGGGCACCACGCCTAGGGCACTGAGCAGGGGGTTGCCCCAGGCCCTGACCCCTTTGGGATGGCTCTGCAGCCTGCTGCTCTTTCTCTCTCATACTCTGTGTTCTATGTAAGTAGGTGGCTTGTTGATCAATGGAGTGCAGAACAGTCTGCATCAGTGGATTACTTGGCTTGCCAGAGAAAGTGAACTCAGCACACAGAAACACTTCAGTTCACTGTGCAAGGCTTGGTTTGGTATTGCTGTAAAACTAAACACAAGTTGTGTGGGGCTGTGCACTGTTCCCCTCTCTTGACTCCAGTATGGGGCCCACTGCTTTTAATGAGCACTTTCCTGCTGTTATTTCCCAACCTGATATCATCCCAGATTATCCTGGGAATCTGCTGGACAGCAAAAATGAAATTTGTCCAGAAAGTTCGCGTTATTAAAACTCACTTTTCCCATCCCTCTTCCACTGGGAAATATGGTCCCCGCTGAAGTTTTAGAAGGGAACAGGAAGATCTGAGTTTCAAACAAATTGGTTCATAGTGATGAACAGTGGAAAACAGGCCACAGAAATGCTTGGGAATGTGGGACGGCTGCCATATGAGGAGAGATTAATAAGACTGGGGCTTTTCAGATTAGAAAAGGAGGAGACAAAGTGGGGATATGGTAAAGGTCTATAAAATCATGACTAGTGTGGAGAAAGTAAACAAGGAAAAGTTATTTACTTGTTCCCATAACACAAGAATGAGGGGTCACCAAATGAAATTAATGGGTAGCAGGTTTAAAACTAACAAAAGGAAGTTCTTCTTCACACAATGCCCAGTCAACCTGTGGAACTCCTTGCCAGAGGATGTTGTGAAGGCCAGAAAGAAGCTGATAAATTCATGGAGGACAGGTCCAATATTGGACATTAGTTAGGATGGCTAGGGATGGTGTCCTTGGCCCTCTGTTTGCCAGAAACTGAGAATGGGTGATGGTGTGGATCACTTGATGATTGCCTCCTCTGTTCATTTCCCCTGGGGCACCTGGCACTAGCCACTGTCACAAGACAGGATGCTGGGCCAGATGGACCTGTGGTCTGACCCACTGTGGGTGTTCCATTGAAATATCTTTTGGATAGTTTGTAAGCTCATGTCCCTGCTCTCAAATGCAAATACATAGTTCTCATTGAAGCCAGCAGGAGCTGAATGTCTGTATTTGAGAGAAGAATCTGGCCCTTTATAATCGATTTGTAACAAAGAAAGAGCACTTGCAGCTCCCAGAGGGGGCTGCTGGAACTGTGGGTGCTCAGTAGCTCTGCACATCAATCCACAGGTACACCTTCTACTCCCAATAGAGTTGTACAAGCAGGAAATATTTCAGAAGGGGAAGGAACAACAGTGCTGTTTAAAAGAGTCTAGTGAAACACCTGGGCTATGTCTACACCATCCCAAAACTTCAAAATGGCCATGTGAATGGCCATTGCGAAGTTTAGTAATGAAGCTATCATTAGTTAGAAGACATCATTATCATTAGAAGATATCGTTAGTTATCAGCAGATAGGAATAAGGGGATTTCAGAGTTGGTCTGGATGAGCCACATGGTGGCGAGCCACGTCAATTTCGAAGTGCCGCAGCTGCCGGCATTCTAATGAGTCGCTGAATATGTATTTTAGCACTTCATTAGTAAACTTCGAAATGGCCATTTGCATGGCCATTTCAAAGTTTTGGGATAGTGTAGACACGGCCATGATAAGTAATAATATTCTGCATGAGGCTTAAGAGTAGGGTGACCATCTCTCCCCCAGCCAAAAATGGCACATGGGAACAACCCCCCTCCCAGCCAAAATGGGAGGGATGGTCTCCCTATTGGGTTATCGGGAACAGAGCTGCTGCCCCGCCAGTGAAGCTCCTGGCTCTCCTGAACTGTGGGTGGCAGCCCGCGCCATCACACAGATCCAGCTTTGCCCTAGCTGGGGGAAGCCGGGCAGTTCCGGCTCCAGCTCCCACCCCACTGTGTCTACCATCCCCCCACGGCTCAAACCGCTCCCCCAGATCCTGATCCAGCAGCTGCACTACAACAACCACCCTGACCCCAGCTCCTGCTCCAACATCTGCAGTCCAGCTCAGTCTTCCATGGGTCCAGCTTCAATCCTGGCTCCCGCTCCAAGCCCTGCAGCCCCAACCCCAGATCCAGTCTCAGTGAAGCTCCCGTTAAACCCCTCGCAGCTCCGGCCCCAACTCCTGTGGCCCTGCTCAACCCCCTGGGCTCCTGCTCCAACCCCCGTGGTCCCAGCTCACCTCCAGCCCTCACTGGGGGAAGCCTGGCAGCAGCTCAGCCACCTCGCGGTCTGGTTCCCAGATGCCAGCTCCCGCAGCTGGGGGAAGCTGGTGAACCCTGTGAAATATGGGGCAATTAGCCCCTTTTGCAAAATAGAGATGCCAGAGTGGCACCTGAAGTATGGGGCTGTCCCACTGAAAGCAGGATGGATGGTCACCTTATCTAAGAGGAACAACCTTCATCTTTAAAGAGCTGCTGTTGGTGATCAGACAGTCATTCTACCTAGGTATAAATACAACTATGACCCCTTCTTGATCAATGTTGCATTCTAACCAGTTGGCAGAAATCTGCGCTATTAAAAACCATTGCCAATAATATTTTAGAGGCAGTGGATAAAGTTCAGCTTCCCAGCTGGGACCTGATTGATTTCCCAGAGACCTTTGAGTTAGAGGCTCTTGAAATTTTATTAGACAAATCAGTAAACTTGTTGTTTTGGGGCTTCCCCACCCCCGCCTTCAATCCGTCAGTCAGTTTGGCAGTTTAGATTACTACACATGGAAGCAGTCTGATTAAAAATGGCATATGTTCTGATGTGAGGAAGGGAAACTCAGGGGTACTGTGCAGCTGCATTTTGAGAATAAGAAACCACTTTCATTCTCAGGCACAATGGTAACTAATTTTCCAGTTAAATGCCAAACATACTTTCATGCAGATCTTTTTGTGCTTTATAAAAGTCTCAGGGAAGGGAAGACTGGTGTACTGGAAAATTAAAAAAAAAAGAAAGTAAAAAAAAGGGAAGGGAGAGGGGAAGGAATGGGAGACATTCCGACAAATATAGTAGTATAAAAGAAGCCCAATACAAATAAGGGGAATTACCTGCCCCAAAAGTATCCAGTTTCAAGGTGCAGAGGAAAACAGATGACATTGGCTGAGCTGGCTGTATTTTAGAAAGGCAGGGATTAAGCTTCTCCTCCTGACTTTGATGTGTGAGGTGTGGCTACATGGGTGTAACTGGAAGGAGAATCAGATCACCTCAGACTGAGGAAACAAAAAGGAAGATGTGTTCTCTGCCTCATTTGTTTGGCCATGCTTGTCACTTGGGATGGGCGGTGTGGTCTGTTGGTGAAGTGGTGGGCTGAACCTGAACTCCCAGCTTCTGATGACTTACAATAAAACTGAATAGTCCAAGAGCCCGTTGCGTTTGAAAAATGGAACGGAGGTGCTTTTGAAAATTTTTCCCAATGTCTCTAAATTTCTGATTGCATTTATGTTGTATATATTGCAGTACGTATGTTGTAAATACAAGTAATTCAAACCCAACAGGACTGGCATCTAGCATTAACCCCAAGAAAAAGAACCCTGTGACAAAGCTGTGAGCAGTGATGCTGGAAGTGTAAGCCATTACAGTTAACGTCTTGAGAGATGGATGTTTGATGCTGTAAAACATAATGGCTACGTCTACACGTGCACCCTACATCGAAATAGCTTATTTCGATGTTGCGACATTGAAATAGGCTATTTCAATGAATAACGTCTACACGTCCTCCAGGGCCGGCAACGTCGATGTTCAACTTCGACGTTGCTCAGCCCAACATCGAAATAGGCGCAGCGAGGGAACGTCTACACGCCCAAGTAGCACACATCGAAATAGGGATGCCAGGCACAGCTGCAGACAGGGTCACAGGGCGGACTAGCGCTTCCGGGGCAACAGCTAGCCACTCCCTTAAAGGGCCCCTCCCACATACACTCAGCCTGCACAGCACGCGGTCTGACGAGCCATATAGGCACACAGACCCCGAGCGCCGCAGTCATGGACCCCCAGCAGCAGCAGCAGCAGCAGCAGCAGCAGCTAGAGGTCCACCCAGCCCTCCCGGCAGGAGCAGGGCTTGCCCTGACCCATGCCATGTGGGAGGCAGCTGAGCACCTCCTTGCCCCAGGGGAGGACATGCCCCCAGGGCAGCAGGGCTCAGCCCCTACCCCTGCAGCACCCCGCTCCACCCCCCGCCTCACACGCCGGCGGCTGTGGAGCTACCCCACCAGCACCAACTGGTGGGAGCGGCTGGTGCTTGGGGAGTGGGACGACGACCACTGGCTCCGGAACTTCAGGATGACCCGCCAGACATTCCTGGAGCTCTGCCAGTGGCTCAGCCACGCACTCAGGCACCGGGACACTGCCATGCGGCGTGCCCTCCCTGTGGAGAAACGGGTCGGCATCGCTGTCTGGAAGCTGGCCACTCCCAACAGCTACCGATCCGTGGGGCAGCAGTTTGGTGTCGGAAAGGCCACTGTCGGGGCTGTCTTCATGGAGGTAAGAGACCCCACAGGGGGAGGCCAGGCCAGGGCAGGGGGGCCAGAGCAGGGCAGGGCAGGGGGACCAGGGCAGGGCAGGGGGGCCAGGGCAGGGCAGAGCAGGGCAGGGCAGGGCAGGGCAGAGCAGGGCAGGGCAGGGCAGGGTAGGGCAGGGGGGCCAGGGCAGGGCACGGCCACGTACACCCTGCTCACCCCTCATTGGGGCTGTCCCATGTGCTTTCTCTGCAGGTCGTGTGTGCCATCAACTCCATGCTCCTGCACAGGCTCGTGAGGCTGGGGGACCCACAGGCCACTGTCGCCGCCTTTGCCACCCTGGGCTTCCCCAACTGCTTCGGGGCTCTGGATGGGACTCACATCCCCATCCGCGCCCCGGACCACAGTGGCGGCCGATACCTCAATCGGAAGGGCTACCATTCAGTCGTCCTGCAGGCCTTGGTGGACAGCCGGGGACGGTTCCAGGACATTTACGTGGGCTGGCCTGGCAGCACCCATGACGCCCGGGTTTTCCGCAACTTGGGATTGTGCCGCCGGCTGGAGGCGGGGACCTACATCCCCCAGCGGGACATCCCTCTGGGGGACACCACCATGCCCTTCTGCATCCTCGCGGATGCGGCCTACCCCCTCCGGCCGTGGCTCATGCGCCCCTACACGGGCCACCTCTCCGCCAGCCAGGAGCGCTTCAACGAGCACCTGAACCATGCGCGCCAGGTGGTGGAGCGCTCATTCGGCCACCTCAAGGGACGCTGGCGATGTCTCCTCACCTGCCTGGATGCCAGCCCCAACAACATCCCCCAGATTGTGGGTGCCTGCTGCGCCCTGCACAACCTCGTGGAGAGCAAGGGGGAGAGCTTTCTTCAGGGCTGGGCCACCGAGGCCGGCAGGGCACACGTGCAGCCACCTGCTGCCCCAGTCGGCAGGTGGACCCAGAGGGGACCCGGGTCCGGGAGGCCCTGCGGGCCCACTTCGAGCCACAGGCCGCGAGGTGAACTCTGCCCAGGCCCCCTACTGCCCGCCCCTTCCTCCCCCACACTCCTTCCCCAACGCCCACACCATGGAGCACCCCACCGCCCCCCCCCCCACTTGTCCAGGAGAAATGACAGCACGAACTTGTGGGTGAACGTAAATGTTTTTTTTGTCCTCACGAATTTTTTTTTTTTTTTAAATAAAAAAATATATATATGTGAAACAGAAACCAAAAAGGAGGGACAAACATTCAACAAAACCAAGATGGGCACAAATAAAACTATGTACAACAACAAATCAAAGCACTGTGCGCCATCAAAGAAAAACCAAAAGCAGAGAGGAGAACGGGGAGAACTATGTAAAGTGGGGGGGACGGGGCAAACAGGGGCAACACCCACACCACCCACCCAGTCCCCAAAGTCTGTCCAACAAGGGGGGGGGGCCACGTCCCGGGCCCCTCGCCCCTACAGCCCAGCAGTGGGCATGCCCGGCCGGGAGCTCCGGCGGGCCTGCAGTCTGGTGCGCGGCTGGGTGGGAGCAGGCTCCACCGGAAGGTAGCAGCGCTGGTGAGTCTCGGGTGGCTCCAGGGGTCCCTCGGCGCGGTGGCCCTCGCGGGGAGGTGGTGGGGCGACGGCGGACGGCCCGGCGACGGCTGGAGCAGCTGGTGGTGGGGCTGCAGGAGCGGGCATGGCGGGTGGTGGCGCGGCCGGCACGGCATGGGGGGCCAGGTAATCAACCAGCCGGTTGATGGTGTCCATATAGGCCCCCCATGCCTCTCTGCGCCAGGCCAGCGCCTGCTCCTGCAGCCGGAGGTGCTGCTCCGACACCTCCAGCTGCCGGCGGTGGACGGCCAGCAGCTGGGGGTCTGTGGCCGCCACCGGTAGCAGGCGCGAGGTCCGCCGTCTGGCCCTCCGCGGGGCCGGTTGTTCCTCGGCCGAGGGGCTGCCCTGGAGCGAGGGTCCCGGAGGGGTCTCTGGGATGACCGATGCCTCGCTGGCGCTCTCTTCCGGTCCTTCGGATGGTGCAGGTGCAGGTGCAGGACACAGGAGAGGAGGAGGGAAAGAAGAATGGAGACAGGCGTTAGTGTGGGCCCCGAGCCGTGGCCTTTGTCCCCCCCGCCCTGTGCTGCAGGTTCCCCATCCCCGTCCCCGGGAGATGCTGCTGTGATGGATGGGGTTCAGGGGTCCCCCTGCCCTGCACCCCGTCCCCTGGTGGGAGCGACTCTCACTTCACCCCGCAGGGTCTGAGAGCAGGAGAGGTTTCTTAGGCCACAGATGGCCACTTTCTGGCAGGAGTGACAGCACCAGCTGTCGGAAGAGACAGTCCTTCCAACTCGTCGTGGGGAGAAGACCCCAAGGGGGGCCCCTCTGGGATGCAGCTTTCCCTGTCCTCTGGCTGGCTGCCTACCAGCTCTCCCTTCCCCTAGCCTCTACCTGTGGCCCCCACCCTCGCCCCCCAATTCCAAGCCAGCTCGGCTCCTCCCTCCTGTTTGTTCAGGGCAGAGGTGTCACCTGCCAGCTGTAGCGCCAGGATCCTCCTTTGGCCCTGGGAGCTCCTCGGCTCGGGTGGCTCATATGTAGCCTGAGTCTCCCTTTGGCACTCCCCCCACTCCATCGCATGCTGCTGCTGCGGGGTGTCCGACCCCCTCTGCCCGGGGGCCCCTCGAGGTTCCGCTCCCCCCTGGCCAGGGGATGGGGCATGGCACTGTCATGCAGGGTGGCGGGGGGCAGGGGCTGATGGCTGCAGTGCTGTGAGGGCCATGGCCCTGGTGTCCTTGGGGCCATGGCCATGTGAGCGTGTGGGGGGCCCTGGACACATCTCTGTTCCCCCCGCCCCCTCAAGCCCCGGGGTGTCCACCAGAGAGGGGTACCTACCTGTGGGTCCACTCCCACGGTCCAGAGATCCCCGGGGGTCGGAGGCCCTGCTGCTGCTCCGGGATGGCAGGAGGAGGATCTGCAGGCTGGAATCGGTGGAGGAGGAGCCCCCTCCTCCTCCTCCTCCTCCTCCTGCCGCGATGTCCCGGGGGGGACCCCCGGGGTGCGGGGCTTACCTCCGGGGCGGAGTCCGTCTGCAGGGCCTGCTGGGGCTCGTCAGCCGAGGTGTCAAGGGTGGCCGGAGGGGAGGAGGTGTGCCGGAAGCCCAGGATGTCCCTGAGCTCCCTGTAAAAGGGGCAAGTGACGGGGGCGGCCCCAGATCGGCTGGCCGCATCCCGGGCCCAGGCGTAACCCTGCCGCAGCTCCTTCACCTTACTCCGGACATGGTCCGGAGTGCGGGCAGGGTGACCCCGGGCAGCCAGGCCGTCGGCCAGCCGAGCGAACGCATCCGCGTTCCGCCTCTTGCTCCCCATTACCTGGAGCACCTCCTCCTCGCTCCAGAGCCCCAGCAGGTCCCGCATCTCGGCCTCCGTCCAAGAGGGGCCCCGCTGCCGCTTCCCAGACTGCGTGGTCCTCTGGCTCTGCTGGCTGCCTTGGCTCCCCTTGGGGGGGGTCCCCTGGGGGCGCTGGGGGGGCTGCTGGGCAGCCATGGCTGCTGACAGGGGCTGAGGGCTGTGCAGGCTCGCCGCCGCGTGTGCAGGCAGGAGCCTGCACGTTGCCTCAGCCTCCTGCAGTCAGGGCGGGGGAGGGGACCTTTAAGGGGCCGCTCCACGCGGCCACCAGTGAGCTGAGGGGCTGGAGAGAGCGTCTCTCAACCCCCCAGCTGATGGCTGCCATGGAGGACCCGTCAATTTCGACGTTGAGGGACGCAGATCGTCTACACTGTCCCTACTTCGACGTTGAACGTCGAAGTAGGGCGCTATTCCTATCTCCTTATGAGGTTAGCGACTTCGACGTCTCGCCGCCTAACGTCGAAGTTAACTTCGAAATAGCGCCCGACGCGTGTAGACACGACGGGCGCTATTTCGAAGTTGGTGCCGCTACTTCGAAGTAGCGTGCACGTGTAGACGCAGCCAATGTGTGAGGTTTTTATGCCGTTCTGCCATGTTATTCTGTGATATGTCCCTCAGTCCCACTAGGATATACACTGAGCAATGATGCAAACATTAAGGGCATCGTAGTCTGTTGAAGAAAGAGGCTAAATTTTCCTCATCCATTTAGGGCATGCTCTGAAGATTGCTGTATAATCATTCATGGTTAAATATCGCATGTTCAGTGTCATACCTGGTTTAGAGTGTCTTTATGCTTTCAGTGATATTGAGGGATGGGAGTCAGCCACATATATTGAATGCCATGAATGCAGGAGATGAGTTCAAGGTCAAGATTAATTCAGTTGGCGGGGGTGGAGGGATATTGGGTTGTAGTAGGCTTTGTGTGCATGAGCGTGTATATGCGCAAACTCATCTCTGTCAGTGTTTGCCTTTGTGTTCAGCAGCATGGTCCGTGAAGTCGAGTCTGAGTCTCAGGCTGCTTTCTTCAGTGATTTCCTCCTGCCCCTGTGCCTGTTGTCCTTCTAGTGTTTACAGTAATTCCTAGAATCCCCCACCCGGAATCTGGGGTAGGTGTGATCCTAGACACTGTCCCTGAGAGCTTGCAGTCCAAACGAAGACAGACAAAGGGGAAACCATGTAAAAAAAAGAACCAAAGTAACTTGTCTGAGATCTCACAGAAAGTCACCAGTGGAGCCCAGAATAGAACCCAGGCTTCTTCAGTTTGTTGGGCCCCCTACCCAGCTGACCATGCTCTTTTTTTTTTCTCCTGGAGAATCCGTTTCACTTTGCTGCATTGGACAGGTAGCAGTTCTCAAGCTGTGGGTCGGGACCCAAACATAGGTCACGGCCCCATTTTAATGGTGTCCCTAGGGCTGCTGTTAAACTGGCTGGAGCCGAAGCCTGAGCTCCGTTGTTCAGGACCAAGGCCTGAGCCCCACCACTTCAGCCCGGGGCAGCCAGGCTCATGTTACAGCCCCTCATCCCAGGGATGGAGCCCTTGGGTTTTGTCTTTGGGCCCCCCTTCCCAGAGTGGTAGGGGGCAGGTTTCAGCTCCCCACCCCCATGCTTGGAGAAGAGGAGCTCCAGTGGGCTGAGGCTTCAGTCTCCACTTCCTGGGGTCAAGTTCTAATTTTTCTTGCCTAGGGCTGGTGAGAGATTTTGCCAAGCCCCGGGCAATGTAAGGGAACTTGGCTTCAGCCCTGTCCCCGAAGAAGGGATGGGTATTGGGCAGAAGGGGCAACCAGCCCTCAGTGCCACATCTGTACCCTGCCAGCCTTCAGTGCACACCGTGGAGCTTCAGTGGGAAGTTAAAGGGACCAAGGGTCTAGCTGTGCCTGCTTCTGCAGTAGCAGCCCAGGAGCCCCAGGCCCTTTTATGTGGCTGATCTCCAGGGCAACTGCCCTCTTTGCTTTCTGCCCCCATCGATTCCCCTGTTGTTGTCAGAAGGGAACCACAGAGCGATGAGGTGTGAGGACTTGATATGGAGATACACATCTCACAGAGCTGGAAAGGACCTCAGGAGATCACCAAGTCCAGCCCCCTGCCCTCTTGGCAGGACCAATCACCATCCCTGGCAGTTTTTTTTTTAAACTATTTGCCCCAGACCCCTAGATGGCCTCCTCAAGGGCTAAACTCACAACACTGGGTTTAGCAGGCCAATGCTCAAACCACTGAGCTATCACTCACCCCCAACCTGCATGTGAAACACTTAAGAAGCAGTGCTGCTGCAACTGGCGTGCAGCGACAGCACCAAGAGAAGGAAAGCAGGCACACAACTACCCTGGGACCTTGCATGGATGGGTCTTAGTTTGGGTTTTTTACCTCTGTGGGTCAAATTCAAAGAGGTGTTGACATCAGCCACAGCTCCTGAGTGCTAAGGAGCTGATCCTAAATATGCAACCTGTAAAACGTGTTGACCACAGATGGGGGTCTTCTCTGCAATGTCCCTTCAGTCCATTATTTGAAGGTTCCCATTCTATGCAGTGTGGACCTGATGGAAGTATGTGCCGGTGCTGATGCTCCATATATGTTGTTCTGTGCTAGCTCACAAACACACCTTCTGGCGCAATGCTTTTAATATGGGAATGCAGAAATACCATTTTCTTCTTGCCAGAAGGCAGATTATTTTTCAGTCGGACCAAGCTGATTCCGTCTTTCTTGCTGTACTCATCATTCCCCTTCAAGACAGCCCCCTCTTTCTTAACATGTGAATGCTTACTTCTTATCGACAGCTTCAGCATATAGTTGATCAGCAGTTTAAACAGAAAGTCGTTCTAGCAGGAAAATCTTAGTGCACTGTGCAATTAATGCCACAGGTTTAAGAATCAAAGCCAAGCTGTACTTAATCCATTCCCTATCACCAACTTCAACTGAAACTTGGAACATGCTCAAAGTCAGGGGATAACACAGAACAGTGGATTTTTCTGACTTAAGAGCCTGAAGGGATTTTCTCTCTATAAATCCAACCATTTCTTGAGGCTGCCCCCAGGATTTAACACCAAAATACTGTGTTCCAATCTCTGCTTAATAAAGAGACTTTTCAGGGATCAAGATTCTGTATCTTGGTTCGTCTTTCTTTTCCCCAGCCTTCCCCCACAAAAAGATTGCAAATAAACAATCGGTAACAGGCATGTGCCCTTGTCCAATCACCTTTAAAGAGTTTTCCATGCAAACAGTGTTCTCCATCCCATCCTGTTAGTGTGGTAAGCAACCCCAGTTGCAGTTCTCCAGGGGCTCTCGCTCCATGGAAAATGTATTTATCTCTGTTCCACAGTCCCCATAAACTAGGCTGGGGAGTGTGAGGTTATCCATTTCCAAGACTAAACCATGTTGGAAAAAACAGACTTACCATTACAAAGTGAAATAAAGGGAAAATTGCTGTCAAATAGTTTATCACATAATCCATTTAATTTTTCCACTGCTGTTTGGTTAATATTTTGCTGACGTACGCAAGGCGCTGTAAAACTGTTACAGAACTTACCCCACAGAGCAAACACTCCCTCACGCTAAGGATGTGCATTACTGCTAAACTCGTAGTGCTATTCTAGAATGAATTCAACAAATAAACAAATTAGCAGTATTTTGTTCTTCAGGGCAGGTATTTTTCATTTGAACAGTGAGAGCAATACATTCTACTGAGACAGAGTGCATAACGTTTTTGAGATCTCAACTGCCTACTAACCTATGTACAGCTAGTACTTCAGACTGCAGGAATATTTTATAGGCTTGAAGAAAATGGTTTATGGAGTGGATTGTCTTCTGGAATGGGTCAATTTAAGATTATTATTATTTTTTACAGTCCCTTAAAGAAAGTCCTTGATCTCTTTCAGCTTTTGGCTGTTTCTGTGTTAGCCAACCACAGAGGCATATCTACATTTTACAATGCTAATGACTGGCTTTAAAAAACGTGCATAACATTTTTACACCTCTTTAACAAATCTCTTATTATCAGATTGCAATAATGCACATCAAAGTAGCACTCTTCTTTGTTTACTTTAAAACTTTTACAAGCCGAGCGTCTGGCAAGCCGTTCTAAGCTAATTAACTTTTCTAAATATATGACTGTTTTAAATACTTAATATTTTATGTGGAGGACGTAAAACTCATAATTGAATGTAACCTTGTATATCAATCAACTATCCCTGCTGGCACAATCGGGACAAAATAGTTGATAGTTTATAAACAGAAATTATAATCAGTGCTGGGGGACTAGCTTAAGGGGCAAGTGGTCCTATTTTTCACAAGGAATTAAATCTTTATAAGCAAGACTGATTTAACCATTTTTGGAGCAGAGTTGGCATTCCCAGAGTCTGTCAAGCCATGAAGTAGCTCCCTGTGATGAACAGTGGTTTTAATATCTGGGAGGCCATGCCCACACAAGAAACCTCTGTTTACAGAAGTCACCGTTGGAAGGGATTTCCCCGCGAAACTTCTGTTGATAGATTGCGTCTGCACATAGCAGCAGATCGAAAGAGTAATCTGCTCCGTTGACAATGAGCAGCCAGACTGCCTGGCCTTCTCTTGACAGAATGGCTGACCGCAAGCTCTGGAGACAGGGCTGCCTGGGGACCCGGAAGCCTTGTCTGTCGATAAGAGGGCGCTGGAGCAGCTGCGCAGCTGTTTGTCGAGAGAACACTGTTAAGAAAGGCGTTATGCCTGGACAAGAAGAGGTACAACGCTGCCGGCGGATGTGCCAGGTTTTGTTGACAAACTGTCAACAAAGCGCATTTTGCACGTAGGTGCTCTGTGGTTTCTCCCGACAAAAGCCCGGTTTTGGCAGGAAAAGCCGCTCGTTTGGACATGGCTGGAGTTTTGTCACATGTCTGGTCCTGTTGGAATAGAAAGCTTCCAAAGAGAGCGAATGCATGAAAAGATGTTTGGGGGAAGAAGGGAGAGACTGTAAGGATACAAGGAACAGAGAAAAACACTTTTGGGGTCTGGACTATCAGGAAGCAAAATATTGCAGTTCTCAAGTGCTTTGACTGAATGGATTAACAAAAGTGGTTGGGAGATAATTAAAAGGTGTTTATAACAGCTTTAGTGTGTTCTTGGATGACTCATGATAAAAGAGAGCTGAAGTGAGAACTGATATCTTAGCTAATCAACTGCTGTTGTCTCCCCTCCCCCCCAGCACACTTTTGAAACCAAGAAACTATTATAGAGTGGCTGGAACATTTAAACCACCTAAGGGGGTTAGGCAGGCAACAGCTCGGCAAAACTCAGCCATATTTTACAAACTTTGATCTGAGAGTCTCTGGGTACAGTGCTCTCTCCATGTAGCAACAGGGTTTGAGATAGTTTCTAACGGTTTAAAACTCTGTGCTTTGCTTTGGGTCTCACTTTTGTCAAGAAGTACTCTTTTCCAAGCCATTATTCCTCTAGAGCACTGGTTTGCAAACTTCTTTCTCCATTAAAACAAAAAAGCAGTCAAGCAGCACTTTAAAAACTAACAAAATAATTTATTAGGTGAGCTTTTGTGGGACAGGCCCACTTCTTCACACCATAGCCATACCATTCCTGGCCATCGCTACGTTCTGAAGAAGTGGGTCTGTCCCACAAAAGCTCATCACCTAATAAATTATTTTGTTAGTCTTCAAAGTGCTACTTGACTGCTTTCTTGGTTTGATAGAATATAGACTAGCACGGCTATCTCTCTGTTACTATTATTTTTCCATGTATCCCTTTAAAATCGCTGAGCGTCTCAGAAGCGATCTACTTAATGACCTTTCCAAATGTTTGTGGTATTAGCTGACTATTGTAAAGCACTTTGCATAAAGGCACCATATAAAAAAAACCTTGAAAATAATTAACATTTTTGGTCTACAAATAAAAGCCCATAGCTCATATTTTAGCATCAGTAGAGGCTTTTCCCCCCAGCCATGGCAATCACAGAGCAGAGGCTGGGAAGGAGGGCCATCTCTCCTCAGCAGCACAGCACTGGAGTTAGGGAAAGTCATCTCTTCCTCTGGCCACCACAGCGCAGCCCTGCACATCCTGAATTCCCCTCCCCGCTTGTGTCACTCCAAACCCCCCCACCTCATCCCATCGCCCCCCTCCAACTGCCCCATTGTTTCCTCAAAGCCATCGACTCACCTGGTGAGGAGCCATATGCCAAGAGTGCTTAGAACTGCTCTGTGCATATGCCCCAGTGCTTGGAGGGAGAAGCTTGTGGTGGCTGCAGCTCCAGTGAGCCCCAGGCATTGAGTTAGAGTTGGGGTGGGGGGAGGCTGGGGGTGCCTGGCTCTGGGGGTGGAGATTGAGCCATGTATTACATATTTATTTCTCTCTTGCACTCCGTGTGTGTGTGTGTGTGTACACACACACAGAGATAATATATAGATATATATTTATACATTATATATTGTATATGTCTGATTTATATACTTTTTTTAAAAAAGGGGGCACTTTGTTAAAAAAAAGAAAAAGGTTGAGAAACACTGCTCTAAACCTTACATGGTACCAAGTGTCAGAGGGGTAGCCGTGTTAGTCTGTATCTGCAAAAACAACAAGAAGTCCTGTGGCACCTTATAGACTGACCGGTTTTTAGGAGCATAAGCTTTCGTAGGCGGAAACCCGCTTTGTCAGATACCTGTGTCAGAGTTATTTGTGCCCCTTTAATCTCTATGTTGTAAATCAGAGTATTTAAAGCAATCCGCATTTTGGGCCAGCTCTTCAGCTGGCATAAAGGGACATAACGTGCACTGACCTCAGTGAAGCTACGGCAATGTACAGCAGTTGAATGGGAACTGAGACCTTTACCTTATGAAAGAAAAGTATTGTAGTGTAGTCTGCTAAGCCAACTGCAATATACAACACAGAGCTCCTGTATGCTGGACATTGCCAGCATTAATGGACGGCTTGCTGTAATATCAAAGCGGCTCCAACGGTGGTGCATCTGATCATGAACACCTTAACATAGGAAACGTTTTGTCCTTCTCTTGTAATGGAGATGAGGATAGCTATGGATGTATTGTCTCCTTCTCCCTGCATGTCCCATGAAAAAATAGCATTGCGTTTTTCCATGGTACTTGTCCAAAGATCTTACAGCACTGCCCAAAGGTGGGCAGCTAATAATTCCATTTTATGGCTGGGGGGAAGCCTGTGGGGAGAGTAAGTGATATGCCCAAGGGCATGCAGTGAGTTAATGGAAGAGCAGGGAATAGGATCGGCATCCAGAAGCAGACTGTGCTGTGCAGAGACCAGTTGCAGAGCATGTTGGTTTCTCTTGGATGGTATATACCAGGCAGGGCCCAAATCACCTGAAGGTTACGTCTGCACAGCAAAGAGAAGGTGTGACAGTGGCACAGGTGGTTGTGCCCTTGCTGCCTTTAATCTAGCTAGCACAGGTAATGGCGGTAGTGAAGACACATTGGTCTGGACTTCAGTGCAAACTAGCAATCCAAGGATGTAGCCAGGATTCTGGGAGTGTGTATTGAGGGGTAGCCAGCCCATGCAGAAGAATCTGACACTGCATCGTCACTATTATTGTTACCTGTATGGTCAGATTAAAGCTAGCCTGCGTAGGCCTAACTGTCCTACAAACATGCCTTTATTCAGTAACAGAGAGGGAGCCGTGCTAGTCTATATACTATCAAAACAAAAAGCAGTCAAGTAGCACTTTAAAGACTAGCAAAATAGTTTATTAGGTGAGCTGTCGTGGGACAGACCCACTTCTTCAGACCATAGCCTGAACATAGTCTTCAGAACAGACTCAACATTTAAGGCAC
This sequence comes from Carettochelys insculpta, assembly GCF_033958435.1. NCBI lineage: Eukaryota > Metazoa > Chordata > Testudines > Carettochelyidae > Carettochelys > Carettochelys insculpta. The sequence continues at coordinate 35,858,357 of NC_134151.1, forward strand.
AGAGAACCAAAAACAGTAATCAAGGAGGACAAATCAGAAAAAAATGATCAAGGTGAGCAAATCAGAGAGTGGAGGGGTAGAAATCGGGGGGGTCAATAATTAGATTAAGCCAAGTATGCAAATGAGCCCGTATAGTGACTCAGAAAGTTCCCATCCCAGTTCAAACCACGTGTTAATGTGCCGAATTTGGATATAAAAGACAGCTCAGCTGTCTCCCTTTGAATAGTGGTGCGAAAATTTTTCTTCAGTAACACGCAAACTTTTAAGTCATTAACAAAATGGTCCACTCCCTTAAAATGTTGACTAGCTGGTTTGTGGATCTGGAGTGTTTTGTGCCCATTAACCCTTTGTCTAAGGGAGTTAGAAGTCTGTCCAATGCCTTTATTCAGTGTGTAGATGTACCCTAAACTAAGTATTCACTTGGCTTATTGGGATCTGGAGGGCGAAGGAGTGTGGCATGGCAGAGCCACTGCTCTGAGCTATCGGAGCTGCAGGCAGGAGGGTTGTGGTGCAGTGGTGGAAAAACAGACTGCGTACCTGTGGTGTGGGAGGAGGTGTTTGCAAGACTTGCTTAGAGTTGGTGTGGCAGTTGTGGTAGTTGGAGGGCTTATGGAAGGTTAGGAGAACTTTTGTGTGTGGACGCAAAGTCTTTCACAAGCATTACAGGCACTTGAATCAATGCCAACAGTCACTCTTGCAGGGTGACCTACAATGTGCTCTTGTGAAAAAAACATACTAACCAGACTTCTACCATTTCCAGCTGACTGGCCACTTAGCTAATCTGATATACAGTGCTGGCTGCATCCTTTTACCTTCTATTGGGATTGCAAGTGAAAAACCTGTTTGACTTGAGAGGTGACACAAATTGCTGTTTAATTGCAATATGTGTGAAAAAATGGCAGATGAAGCTCTGAAACTCTCATGATTTCTGGGCTTTCAAACCAAAAGAAGGGACTCACTAGAGCAATTTCAGTTCATCATACATTTTCTAAACCTGCCTCACCTAAGTGGGTTTAATTTTTTTTCACCTGCCACTTATCCACTTTGAGAAACTTAATTGCTGCATTTGTGCACAATTACTAGGTGATGGAATGGTGAGGGAATTTTTTATTTGTAGATACTGTAAAAAACAGTTTTAAGGAAGGAAAGTCTGTTTTTGAGCCAGGATCATGCCACTTGTCCTCCAATACACACACACTTAAGCTTTTTCCCCTGTTTATTGGAATACCTATTTTTAAAAATACTGTACTGCAGAGGAAACAAAGCTTTTTCAAAGAAAGCTGCCCATGGGCTTTAGGGACAGCAGTTCAAACCATTAAAGAAGGATGCAGCTATGCACATCTAAGAAATTCACAGCTGGATAAATAGGAGGAACATTCCTACATCTGCCCTTATAAATTATCTTCCACCTTTCAGATCCTTTGGTTTTCTGTTTTCTTGAATAACTTTACTCAGAGGGGAGAGCTGTATTTGCATTTTTTGCCTTCTGTTCACCGTATGTAGGTCAGTGCTACCTAGAGAAGCACAATGCAATCCTGATCCTTTGGTGTCTTGTGGTGGTGGGTTTTTTTCTTATCCTTCAAAGTGAGCGATACTTCAACTGAAGAACAAGAGAGTCCTAAGAGCTGGTGCATAAGTCAATAGACAGTGAGAGATAAGGACAACCACAAACTGTGCTTCTAAAACAAGACTTGTCACAACTGTTATTGCCTGAAAGCAACATGGAAGCTATTTAAAAACACCATAACCAAGGCTCAGATGAAATATTTATCTCAAATCAGAAAAGACAATAAGACAACTAAAAGAATGTCGCCATGGCTAAACACCAGAGTGTTGGAGGTCATTAGAGACAAAGAGCTATCCTTGAAAATGTGGAAGTCAAAACCTAGTGAGACTGATAGGTAGGAGCAGAAATGCTGGCAGGTCAAGCAGCAGGCCAAGAAAGCAAGAATTGAGAAGCAACTTTCTAGAGATGCAACCATAAGAACTTGCTTTACTACATCAGAAGCAGGAAACCTGTGAAATGGGCAGGGGGGCCACTGGACTACAAAGGGGCTAAAGGGGCACTCACTGAAGACAAGAATCACTGCAGACAAGCTGCATTTCTTTCTGTATCAGTTTTCACCAGTGGGGCTGAGAGCTACTGTGAGCCCCAAGGCAAGGTGGGAGGGGGGCTCTGGCTCTGCACCCCAGAAATGGTGGGCCTAAGGGCAGAAAGGGATGACACTAAGCTAGGGGGAGAAGTAGATATATTGAAGGATAGGGATAGGGTCCAGAGTGACCTTGATAAACTGGAGGATTGGGCCCACAGAAATTTGATGAGGTTCAACAAGCACAAGTGCAGATTCCAACACTTGAGACAGAAGGATCCCAAGCATTGTTACAGGCTGAGGACTGACTGGCTAAGTAGCAGTGAAGCAGAAAAGGACCTGGGGATTACAGTACATGAGAGCCTGAATATGACTCAACAGTGTGCCCTTGCAGCCAAGAAGGCTAACAGCATATTGGGGTGCATTAGGAGAAGAATTTCCAATAGATTTAGAGAGGTTACTGGCACTGGGGAGGCCTCCTCTGGAGTATGGCATCCAGTTCTGGGCCCCACAGTATGGAAAGGATGTGGATGCATTGGAGAGGGTTCAGCAGAGGGCAATGAAAATGATTAGGAGGCTGGAGTACATGACCTGTGAGGATAGGCTGAGGAACTTGGGCTTATTCAGTTTGCAGAAGAGAAGAGTGAGGTGGGATATGATAGTAGCCTTCAACTTCCTGATGGGGAGCTCTAAAGAGGATGGAGAGAGGCTGTTCTCAGTAGTGACTGATGGCAGAACAAGGAGCACTGGTCTGAAGTTTCAGAGGGAGAAGTGTAGGTTGGATGTTAGGAAAAACTATTTTACCAGGAGGGTAGTGAAGCACTGCAATGTGTTACTGAGACAGGTGGTGGAATCTCCATCCCTAGAGGTTTTTAAGTCCCGGCTTGACATAGTCCTGGGTGGGATGATTTAACTGGAATTGGTCCTGCTTCAGGCAGGGGGCTGGACTTGATGACTTGCTGAGGTCCCTTCCAGCCCTAGGATTCTATGAGTCTGATTCTCAGGGCACAGCTTAGGGCAGTCAGACCTTACCACTGCCGTGACTGTGCCGCTGGCCCCCCATCACTCCCTCAGAGCCACCCAAGGTGAGCCACCACATGCCTAAGTTACTTGCATGCCCACAGATACTGCCACTCACAGCTCCTGTTGGACACAGATCACTGTTTCCTGCCAATGGGAGCTGTGGGAAGCATCACAGACTAGGATACCACTTTCTGCAACTTTCGTTGGCCCGGAACGGTGATCCACAGCCAATGGGAGCTGTGAGTGGTTGTACCAAAGGCTGCACAGGTAACTAAAGCTTGTGGTGCAAACTTTGGCAAACCGTGTTTGGCCTGTGGTCGCTTCCTGACCAGCCCTTGAGTAGCCTGAGCTTGCTTTAGTCCTGGGTTTGAAGTCAACTACTAGATAAGTTAAAAAAAAAGGAAGCATCGTTAGTAAAACAATATACGTCCTAATGTTCATATTCAGTTGTGAGAGAAGTGATCATTTTAGTCTTACAAAGCAAACATTTATTCTTCTCTTTTCTAATATTTTTCTAATAACTTCTCAGCAAGAAAGCACACACAGGTTTCATTTTCTAATGGACTCTGTAAAATGAAGCCCACAATCTTTCATGGGAAATATTTTGGTATGTGCAGCTTTCTTTTTCTTTCTTTCTTTCTTTCTTTCTTCACACGAGTTAAAAACTTTATACATTTGCTGTGCTGTTTGTACATACAAGTTCTGTTTTTTTACGCACCAGTGATTGTTTATGCCATGCCTTGGTATGGACATTTTTACAGGTTGGGTTTTAAACAATGCTAGTGTTTCGCATTGAAAATTTCAGAGGCCAAATTGAAGCCTCTTTGAACCCTTAAAGCAATGTATTATTGGGCAGTGAGAGAAAAAGGGCATAAATAGTTTTAGACACATGGTGGAGGTGCCTTGTCATAAAGTCCGGCTATTTGGTGTCTCAATGAATAGCTAGAGCATTCCAGACAACTTTCTTTGTCAGTTCTGATGCCCACATGCGACATGGACAACTGAATGTTACAGGAGGCATCTAATGTACAGTGATGGAATCTCGAGGAGCACATTTAACGTAGACTTTATGTAAATGTTATGTCCCTAAACCAGCTTCCACTGATGTAAGTAGTAGAACACCTTGGCTGTCTTGCAACTTTCCATGATCAATCCATCCATCACTTCCCACTGGTCAGTCACAGTCAGGCCGCATTGGACTGTGCTTTGCACTTTGCTCAGTTCTTGTAGGTCATTAATATTTCTCCAGTTATTTTTCTCAAACTGTGAGGCTCAGTCTGATATTTGTTTCCCTTCCATTCCATTTTCCACCACTCCATTGTCCTCCCAGCACTTTCCTAGTACAGTCTATCAGTCTTCTGTTCCCATCTGACTCCCACTAATTAGAGTTATCCTGCTGTGTAATGCTACCACCTCCTTCCTTGCAAGTTGCTGAAAAAGCCCATTAGCTATAAATACATCATCCTTTAGCTTTGAACTTGAAGTCCACTTGCTAAACATGTGATATTGGTTTAATAAATGAGGAGAAGGGGAAAACACAGTGGAGCAATGAAAGTGGACTCTTGGGAGCAAGGTTGTCAGAAAATTATGGCTGAGTTTTAATTCTGGTAGTTAATGACCATTTCTACCCATATCAGTCCCATCATCAACTAACTCTTTGAAAAGTGCTTCCTACATTCTAGTACAGATGTGTAAAACTGCAGGGATTAAATAGCACAGATGATAAATTCAGGTCCTAAAGTCCTTGCCTTTTTTAAGGCCCTTTACACAAATTTTAACTGTTACTCGCTAGTTTTTATGTGCACTGGCAATCTTATTCATTGCAGTTTATGGTGTGGAGACCCAACCCCATTAAAGTCAATGGGAATTTTGCTGTTGACTTCGGAGGGGCCAGAATTTCATCTACAGTTTCAGCGTTCTTTACTGGCACCTGGTACAGTAGGTGAAGATTGTAGCTGGCTCTTCCTTAAGTTTGCCTGGTGTGGCTGATCCAAGGCAAGGTCTGACCCAACTGGTATTTTGCTCTCATATAGTCAGAGATCATTGCAGTCCATGCACTCCGGAAAGTTCTGTGATGGCTCCCTCTGTAACCCGTCTGGAGAGCAGAGCAACCCAAAAGGGAAGCTGAGAAGATAAATCCATGGGCAAAACTTACATGAGATGCTGGTCCGTGTACCAGGCACACCTTTGAAATGCTGCCATTCAAATGGAATCCAGCTAGTGTACTCCATTGCAGCAAGGAAACTGAGATGCAATCCAGCAATGAAGATGCTATGAAGCAATGTAATCATAGAAGTGTAGCACTGGAAGGAGCCTGGAGAGGTTGTCTAGTCCAGCCTAAAGGAGCTGACCTTCCACATACAGCAGCACTGCTTCAAATGCCAGGTTGCCTTTCAGATGTGCTGTGTCGTTGGATCATGGACATACAGAGACTACACTGCTCAAGGCTATTTAAACTAATTTTTTGTTTGTGACTAATCCCCAGTTCTAACTCAGACCTCAAGAGCTCATATCCTAACCCAGATCTTGTGAGCTTAGTAAAGTTTGTGGTACACCATTTCTTCTTCTTCTTCTTCTCAGGATTAGTTCCCCAGCACTGAACTCCCATGGGGCCACTTTCTAGCTGCTATTGAATTCTAGCATCAGAATTCCAATTCTTCCCTTCTCCTGTGAAAGGCAAAGAGAAGCCACTTAGGCTATGTCTACACAGCAGTGTTATTCATGAATAAGACATTCCAGAACAGCTTATTCCAAAATAGCGCAGCTACCCATAAAATGCATTTCAAAATAGCACTCAGCTATTTTGAAACAGACAGAGCATCTACACACACAGAGCCTATCTCAAAATAGAGCCATTGAATGCACCATGGCTTATTTCAAAATAGGCTCTATTCCCTGTGTACACTGCTCCTGTTTGAAACAGCACTATTCCCCCTGGAATGAGGTTTACCTATTTTGAAATAAGGCCACTGCTATTTTGAAATTATTTCTAAATAGCGGTTGCATTGTGTAGATGTGCGAATACTTATTTCAAAATAGCAGCTGCTGTTTCCAAAAAACTTTGCTGCGTAGACATAGCCTTAGCATCCTGCTGACCTTTTCACTTCGCAACTCGCCAAATGAATCCTTTCCCCATTTGCAACTGTTGTAACCAGAGTGAAAGGTGATATGGTGAAATGAAATAACCAAGGCAGAAAGTGGAATTATATGGACTCCCAGTGCAACTCAGACATCTCCAGTTTGAGCCACACTAGGGGTGCTGAGCTGCTCCTACTGAATTACATGTGGGCAGACAGAGAAATTTGGTGTTGTGTTTGTAACTTTATTCAAAATCTTCTAGGTTGGGCTGAAGGAATGAAATTATGATGTGGCTGACTGCATCCCCCAAGAATAAAGAACGGTACCAAACTGTTTACAGTTTGTGTAAAGAAATAGGTTCTTTCTATCTCTCTCCAAGCTGCTTCCCTGAATTACTGAATGACCCTAACCCAGAAGAGCCTAACCACCAGGATGATATGCTGGTGATTGCTCTAAAGCAATAGTTTTCAAACTTTTTCAGTTGCAATTTTTGTTGCCTCTCTGCCCTCACTCTCTCCTCTCAGGTTTTGAGAGTGAGGGAAGCCACATGCAACAATCTCTGGTGATGGAGCCGGCATAAGGTGATGAGGTGTTGACACCAATCCACTGGCTGGATGGCCTCCTGAGATGAGTCGGGGGCAGAGGTGGTGCTCCCTCACCTAGTCCTGCTGTGTGGGCCTGCACTGAGCTCCCTTAGGGAGGTGCGCCCCACTGCTTGAAGACCTCTGCTGTCAGGTGTATGGCTGTGCTCCATTTCCGTAATAGCTATGAGCCCTGATGCATGGAGCCTGGAATTAAAAGGTGCTAGATCAGCTCTCTCTCAATCTTTCTTTCTGACACACCCCCACTTTCCCCCCAGCATGCTCTAAAAACTCCGTGGTCCACCTTTGCCACAACAGCTTTTTTCTCCACATAACAGCCAGGGACAGTGTTGGGGTGGTAAACAGGGCAATTGCTCAAGACCCCACAGCACAGGGAACCCTGCAACATTAAGTTGCTCAGGATTCAGCTTCAGCCCAGGGTGATGGGGGGCTTTGGCTTCCTGTCCTCAACCGCAGCATGTCTAACTCTGGCCCTGATTGACAGACCCCCTGAAATCTGTCCGTGGCTCACCATGACGCCCTGGTTAAGAACCCTGCAGTGTGGGAAATTCCCCATGAGTCAGGTCTGCCAATTTTGTGCTGGGATACCTGCCCAAAGCTGCCCTAGTGACTCGGAGCATTTGCCCTTTTAATGTCAAGTGCCCAGCTGTCAGAGCACTCCCCAGATCTGTCTCTAGCTCTCTCCCATGTGCATTTAAAATATGCACATCAGCACACTCTGCAGTTTTGGAAGCTCGCTACAGTGAGAATGAAAATATACATTTTCAAAAATGTTATTCGCAATACTAATCTTATTTTGGAATGCATGTGGAGCAATTGAATCCACAGTAGCTAACAAGAAAACATACTGACTCATAAATAGGTTGATATAGTCCTGTATTTTACCATGTAGTTTACCAACACGGCAGCAGCCTTTTTGCCTGTTTGAAAGAGGGGCGCTTATACGTTTGTTCTCATTTTTTTTTTTTTACCATGAGAAATAAGAAAACTTTTCATTTGTATCCTCCTGCACGTGGTGACAGCTCTTGGGCAGAGAAAGGTGGGGAGACAGATGAGTGGTCAAACCAAAATCTAGTGAGTATTTCCCTGATCGTTTACTCGTTCACTTCACTGTTAAGAACAGCAGTTGGACCTTAATTCACTATGCAAAAAGCCAAGTTAGGCAGCTTGCACAGAGTAGCAATGCAGCAGGAATAGATTGGAACAACATGATTTCTGTGTAGACAAGCATAACATACAGTCAAGCAATGTACTCTTGTGGATAGCACTTTAATCACAAGATTCGTTGAACCAATATAGATGAATAATACATGAGCTGACACGACTTTATAGCCAAATACTTACTCTCCAGTCATCTACCCTCACTCCAGAATAGCAAATAAACCACAGAACTTCCTACTCTGCCCTCTTGTGGAAACAAGACAGAGTGGAAGGAGTACTGGAGAATAGATAGATAGCCATAATGCTTCCCCGCTCCAAGCAGCCACACTATTGTAGTTGCTGGCTGAAAACAGGTTTCTTTGACAACTGTAATTTAGAGGTATTGAAAGCAAAGAAACAAGACAAACAAAACAGCTCTGAGGGGGCTGAGTCCTCCTATTTGTGTCACCCCTTGTTATGTAGAAGCACTTCTAAGATTTTACCACCAGCATTCAAAGGAAAACTGTAAGGCCCAATAACAGCATGTGAATGGTTTGGTCTAGTAAGAGTAATGCTAGAGACTGTCCTGATAAGCGTAGAAAGCTCCTGGTAGTAATGACTACTTTTTAAAGAAGTATAGCCTAGGGGAAGCAGATCGTACAAACTGAAAAATTGCTGTTTCTATCACAAAGCCAAGTTTGTGTGGGATAGGGCAGAAAAAGTATCAAGGCATAAGACCCAGAGGGAGGCATTAAAGGGAGAAGGGTGGAGAAAGGGATTAGTATGTAGGTGTCTTGTTTGTTCTGGGTTCCAACCCCTGAGGCCTGGTCTATGCCTCGTGGACTGCATTGTTCCCAGCCGGGGCGTATGGGAGTTCAGAGTGCACCTCAAAAGGAATGATAATGCACATTTCACACTCTATCCATCATGGCTTTGTCAAGAATTAATTCTTTTTGGCACCTCCGTCCTCAATTCCCTCTTTCTATCATGAGCCCTTTGCCTGTCCCTAGAACACACAGCCAGAGCAGCTGAAGCCTCTGAAATTTAATCCAGACCTGGTTCTTTTCTCTGCTTTATCAACTAGAGCTAAAGACATGAAATGTCAGGTAGATAAAAATAAAAGCAGCTGGTCCCCCTTTTCATCTTTGTCTTCAAAGAAAATAAAAGGACCGAGCTGAGGATGTAAGTATCTCCTCCTTTGAAAACAACAAGAAGTCATGTGGCACCTTCCAGACTAACCGATATTTTGGAGCGTAAGCTCTTCGCCCACGAGAACTTTGGCTGCAAAAAATCTATAAAGTGCCACAGGACTTCTCATTTTTGAAGCTATAGATTAACTCGGCTTCCCCTTGGATACTTGTCCTCCTTTTGAGGTGTCCTGGGACAACTGGTGGTATAACCCCTTTTACTCTTTTTTAATTACTTGTCACTATGTGAGGTAACTTAAGAAAGATACGTGCTCAGCATGGGTGACATGCTGGCCTATTGCACAAAGTCTGAGTTAAAAGACATTGCAGAGGTCAAATACCCTCCCCTGCCCTAGCCATAACAAGGAGGCAGGGTACAGATTTCTGCACACTCAGGTTACGACCTTTATTACAACATCAAGTGGTGTTTTTGACCAGTGTATCTGCGCATTATTCATCATGCACCCACCTCAATCCTCAGTGCTCTCAGAGAAGGCAATGGAGGCACCTCGTTCTTGGCACAGCAGAAATATATGATTCCACCTTTCCATCGGCACAGGGAACTGGGTGCTGTCTGTTTGAAGAAGTGAAGGCCATTATCCTTTCTGCTTGTCTGCATTACTCATTTAATTCCTTCCCTTTGCCCCCTCCTCTGCAGCTCTCACGCCACAGTACTTCCAGAGAAAAGAACTAATTCTGGCGTCCTAAACTGGACCTATTTCCTCCACTCATGAAGGTTTCCTGCTGGACTGGTATTGTCAGCATAGCAGCTTCTTCTAAACAAGAGGTAGGCTGATAGCCACGCAGCTGGAGATCCATTTTGTTAAGCATTGGAGTCACATTGAGATGCAATATTGGGGGGAAACCCCAAAGTCCTTAGCAAATTTCACTTGGACAAAACTCCCATAGGAAGTTACTGGGTTGATTTACACAAATAAGGGCGGCAAGAATTATAGCTGTCAATAACCTTCCCCGACTCCTTAAAACAAAGTTTTCAGCTCTCCTGGTTGACTCTCACTAAAACCTTGTGCCTCCTTGGTTAGCCAATCAAGCTAATGGACCTATTTGGTTTAAATTCTTGATTTTTCGGCAGGGTAGCAACACCTGAATGTGCCAAAATGCCTTTATTCCCTCTTCCTGTGAAGAGAGCCCAACTAATGGGAAGGGAGGGGCAAAGGGTGAGTCAAGGTGCATGATGGGTATCACTGCTCCACACCAGCTGTGTCCTGCACCAGTGGCTGGCTTACGCAACACACCTGCAATGGCATTCTGAGCATGGGCAGGAGGGGAAATGTGGCCACATTACCAGGCAAGGCCTAACTCTTATCTTGAGCCAAAGCCCACCAAAGTTAATGGGCATCTGCCTGTTTGTTCACTCCAGAGATCTCTGGATCAGGCCCTTGCTCAGCTTGGACAGGATATCACAGGAAGTGCCCCTGAGCCTGGAAGGCTGAAGAGCTGCGGCCGTGCAGCTTGGCTTGGAACTTGAGGTTGCGGAGAGTCTGTGTGGTTCAGTGCCCACAAGGTTACCACCTCCTCTGCCAGTGTAACCCACACATCTACTGAGTACGGTTCACTGTTCCATGTAGTGGAACCTAGACAGAGAGCGAGAGAGCGAGAGAGACTGACTGGGTATCCTCTCCAGCCTTAGCTGAGAGTCAGGGCTTTTAGCTCAACCCGTAGAGGCTCCTGCACTAAGCTCCAGAGGTGCAAGGATCAAGTCTGCCTGTGAATGGTTACACTAGGCTGCATGCAGACATAGACTTTGCCATTGGGATACAGTTGAGAGCATGTTCCCTCTAATCCCATCCATCAGAAGTGGATTTTTTCCATCCATGTGTGGAATAAATCTTTATGTGCATTGAGGGGAGGGACTAGCTCAAGGGTTAGAGCATTGGCCTTGTAAACCCAGTTTTGTGAGTTCAGGCCTTGAAGGGGCCCTCTAAGAGCCTGGGGCAGGTTAGATTAAAAAATATCTGACAAGGATGGTGATTGGTCTTGCTGTGAGTGCAGGGGACTGGACTCAATGGCCATTTCTACACAGGCCACGTCTTTTGGAAGTGACATGCTAATACAGGGAACAAAATATGCTAATGAGGCATGGACGCAAATTCCCTGTGCCTCATTAGCATAACATCACATGATTTGGAGTCCAGAAGACCATTATTCCAGAGTCCAAAACACTGTGTAGAAGTGTGGCCACTGGGGGGCGCTTCCAGAAGGAAGTCCTTCTTCCCAAAAATTTTGGGAAGAAGGGGCCTCCGTGTTCAGACCGCAAGCCTTCTCATAAAACCAAGAAAACAAAACAAAACTTTTAAGAACCAGTGGGGAGCAAACTGAACTTTAAATGGTCAGTCCTGCAGTACGTATGGTTGTAGCTCTGCATGTAGTAGACCCAAACAAGCTGTTTAATCCTGCAGCTGAAGCGTGGAGAAGACAGACACACAATTTTGTTTCTATTTTTTCCTGTAAGCTGGATGAATATGCACAGGGTAACTAAATCTGAATGCAATACAGGGCTGCCATTCTGCATTAAAGTAGCATCTCTTAAATCCACACCAGCCCTTGGCAGGCCTTCAAACTAGGGGATTTTGTAGTTTACCAAATTTTCAAGAGAAAGGTTGGGGAAGGGGAAACCTGAGCAGAGTAATGGTGGAAAAAAGAATGAAAAGCCTGTCACCTGGAGGGCTGTCACTAAATGCATGAACTTGGAGTCCTGAACCTATATGGGCATAATTCTCAACCATAACAAGGGAAGTGTGTTTCAGACGGAAGAAGGGCAGATGACACTGGGGGAAAACTGCCCTGGGGCCCAGCAATTTAAAATAGCTCAGGGCTCCCAGATGCTCCCAGATAACCCCACACCTGTCCCTTCTACACAAGGCACTGCCCCTTCCAGTGGGCCCCAAGCCAGGCCCCCTCCAGGCCAGGCAAAGTCTGTCCTTGGTCCTTGATGGAAAAAACTTAGCAGCAAAGCAGTGAGTGTTGAGCAAAATCAGATTGATCACAGGCAATTATACCCTTCCACTAATCATAAGCATCAATTTTGAAACACCTCTTCTACACCCGATCAAAAGCATGAAGGTTAAAACAGTATGAAAACCCCACCAGGGTTCCCTCTATTTTTTCCATCCAGGAGCAGAATAAATTTTGTTATGCACAACAAGGCATGTGCAGGTGTGCACCTCCATAGAAACACACGTCGCCAACTGTGGGTGGCTGTGGACACTGCTAATCAGCTGGGCAGCACCTGACTCTCTCCTGGGCAGCCACCCAAGCACTCAGCTTGCAGGGAAAACTGAACCCCACCACTCTTCCATCTGCCTAGGTAACCTACCTCAGGTATCTCTTTCCTCCCTGGCTTTCTCAGGTTGATGTGATCTGAAAAAGGTCTGTAAGGAGAAGATGAGGAGAATTGCCATCAAGTGACATTTACAGCATTACCTGGTGAAACCTGCACTAGATAAGCACAGTGAAAAGGCATTCATTTTCCAGCCAGGCACACTTGCTAAATTGCAGCTTCAGTAAATTTAGCAGAATGCTGATGAAAAATTTAATGTGGTAGTAATCTGGCTATTGGGACAGTCAGCAAATTCTACAATGACCCTTCAAAAATTCTTCCCTTTGATGTCCTCCTTGTATGGTACTGCAGTATGGTCCCATCTCTTTCACTGGATGTTCCCCACTCCATGTGGATGGTTGCAATAAAAATGAAATGCTTCTCAAATAATCAAAGAATCGTGAGACAGGCATTGTTTTTCTCTTGTGGAAATTGCCGTGCAAGAAAAATCACCAATTATAACACGTTATTTTGTTAAAATGAAGACTGATATCTCATTAGCTGGACAGCTTGTGACAAAACGAGCTGCGAATAAAGCCCCAGATACACACTGGATGCTTTACGGTATGAAATACATAACCACATCACTAATGGCCAAGCCAGGCCTCTTTAGCTATCATGCACTTTTCGTAATTAGAAGACTATTAGTATTGTCTGGGATTGGCTGGGATTCTCAAAGGTGAGGCTTAGATGCCCTGTTCCCATTAAATTTAAGGGAAATTACACACCTCATTCTACCCATACTAAATTTTTTACATGCCATCCCTCACACAGCAAGAGTCAGTTGTAGGACATAGCTTAGCAGACAATTAGGTTCTGTAAGTGGTATCATGGAGGTGGACTTGAAATAGACTACTGTACTGGATCCTGATCTCTTCAGACACTGGGGCAGTTTGAATCTGGATTCGATTCCAGCTGCTTCTCTAAGATAGGTTGATATATTGATCCCGGATCCAACCCCCTTTGAGCTTTGAAAGATCTAATCCATGTTCATACTTCACAGTGCAGGTACATCTCTAGTTTGTAATGTGAGAGGTAAAGTGAAAGTCATTTTGGAGGGGCCGACTTAGCAATGAATGCAGGAATGCGGGAACTGAATGGAGGCCATGAATTGAGAGGTCTTCATGTTGCCAGGGTCTACATAGGTCACTTTTATAGCATGTATGTCTAGGAGTCAAATCTCCAAGTTTTGAATGCACTTTGTGACAAACAGCAGATTTTTTAAGTGTAAACAAAGCTAAAAGAAACATATTTCATCTTTAACTCTGGTTCCCAGTATTGCTCTTCTAATCTACCATGCTTTTCATGGGGTTTTGGTCTGGTGTTTGCACTTACTGTTGAATCAGTGAGGGATTTTTTTTCCGTGAAAACTGGAACAAAAAGATTTTGTTCGCTGTTGTTCTTAGATCTTAGACTTAGGGTCATAAAGTGGCTAACAAAGTAAAGAATCGGTCAAGGGACTAAGCAAAATAACCTACAAAACATTAAGCAGAAGTCATGGAGGTATTTATGCAAAGTTTGGCCAGCCCAGAAGTATCTGAAACGCTTTTTTTTTTTTTCAAAAGGAAAAGGAGCTATGTGAAATGGGTTCCCATCTTCAAGGCATATTTGCAAATCTTTTTGTATCTTTCTTCTCTCTCTGTAAAATGGCATTTCTTGCACCCTTTGTGTGTCTCGTCTGCTTAGATTAAAAGTGATGTGGTGGTTGTGAAAGGAATTCCATGCAGCAAATAAAGAAAAGGAAGTATTTCTTTGCATGATGCACAGACAAGCTGTGAAACTCCTTGTCAGAGGATGTTGTGAAGACAAAGAGTATAACAGAGTTCAAAATAGAGACAGATAAATTCAGGAAGGATGGGTCCATCAATGGCTATTACTCGTGATGGGAAGGGATAGTGCCCCAAGCCTGTCTGCTGGAAGGAGGGAATGGGGTGACGTGGGATGAATCACTTGATGATGACCGGTTTTGTTCATTCCTTCTTAAGCACCTGACATTGGTCACTGTTGGAGGACAGGATACCGGGCCAGATGGAGCTTTGATATGACCCAGTGTGGCCCTTTTTATGCTTCTGTGTGTGGAAGCTCAAAGCATAGAACTGCCAAGATTTCCACTTTGTCTTACTCCAAAACTGACCTGTTGCTTGTTTGTGAAAAGTTGTTTTATTCCCCAGCCCTTTGAGGAGAAGTGTACATGACACAGACAGATGAACTAATGAGTTGAACTCTGTCTGGGCCCTTAGGGGAGGAAGTGAAACATGAAGTTCTTACCCTTTCTAATCACCTACACATATTTTGAGGCTGAAGAGGCACAGAATCAGAACTCTGCTTTGCAGAACCAGGGCTAACCTAGGCTGGTATTTCTCCATGCGTCACCTCAGGAACGAAACAATAGCCTCACACTGAATTTTGAAGGCAGTTTTTGCTCAACTGTAAAATTTGGCACATAATATCAGAAAGAGATTTAAAAATAAGAAATTGGTGGGCAAATGAACTCTATGAGAAGAAGGTACCGGGTCTAACAAAAACATGGGGCTTTCAGAAAAGACCTTAAAAAGGAGAGAATATGTTTAAGATTGCGTCTCCAAGGTTAAAGTAATACATTTGTCCTTTCTGGGCATGGAGTCAAATTAGCTGCAGTAGTTCATCCACACCATAAATGGGTGCTGTGCTCTTTTAAATATCAATGGTGGGAGAAGGGAATGAGTTAGCAGTTGACAATTTATGGTCTTAATTATGTGCAGTTGTTTCTTCTGCAAAATTTTATTTGCACAGAATGGAAGTGCTATTGATGAGACTGCAGCTCCCTAGGGATAGATTACAATTCCATTTTTAATACTGTTTAATGGACTGAAATGGACACTGAGTAGTAAAAAGCCATTTAGTGGGATGGTGAAGACAGTGCTTTATTCAGAAACAGTTTGCTTAGTTTAAGCACAAATCCACTCCTCAGAGGCACAGCTGTTGTATTCTCCCCATTTCTTTGAAAGTCTGAGGAACGAACATATCACAAACCCTTAA
The DNA here is from genome assembly GCF_033958435.1 of Carettochelys insculpta. NCBI lineage: Eukaryota > Metazoa > Chordata > Testudines > Carettochelyidae > Carettochelys > Carettochelys insculpta. The sequence goes on from NC_134151.1 coordinate 35,873,835, forward strand.
TGGGAAACACTCCGTGTGTGAATTGCTCAAAGGAATGATCTCAGCTGAGACAGCTGCACCATCATTTACCAGCACCGCAGCCAGGGGAATGGCAAAGGAAGAGCAAATGGTACCAATCAACTGATTAGAAGAAGCGTGTAGCCAAAGTTTCCCTCCTCTGCTGTATTATTGTGGAAGTGACAGTGAGTGCATTATTGGGGCAGTTTATTATTGCAATCATAGTAGCAAAGGGGAAAGTGGGACCCTTTGTTGAAAATGAAAGGGCAAAAATGTTGCGTTAGGCTTAAGAGTCACATGAATGTAGCATGTTTTGCAGGTAGCAGAAGGTAACTTAAGTGTAATGGGGTGAATAGCACCGTGTCCACAGTTGTTTCATGCATGTGTAAGGAATGTGCCAGCAGGAGCTCCCTAGTGCTGAAGGATTTGGGGAATGTGTCCTTCAGAGATCATTTGCATGAAATTGCAAAGGTGTGCATATGTAATGCCTTGTAAACAAAGTCTGATGAGAGCGGGTGAAGCAGTGAGATTTTGTCTATTGTAAACAACATGTTGTAAAGTCACAATTTATGCTACCTCCCAGTGTTACAATTGTGGAGTCTCACCAGTGTTTGAAGTTATTGGAGGGGTACAGAGCAGTCATCATCACTGTGTAAGATATGGATTGCACAAGGCTCCCTCCATCTAAGCATTATGAGGTGAAAGGAGGGGGAGGGAGAGTGGTTGAACCAGCTGGCTGGAAAACTTTTGGCTATACAGCTGTAAGATTGGTTTGCCTAGTTCTTCCCCCACTGTTCAAAGGTAGACTTTAAAGATAGGTCTATTGTTATTCTGTGAGAATCCACCTTGGAGGAAACTGAGATGCTGTGGCTAGGCCCAGAGCTGAATGCCCCTATGAGTTGAAATCACTGGTAGCTGAAGCTACAGAAAGCTGAAATCACAGGGCTTTGCCTATGGCAAAACCCACAAGATAGCAGTGGGCGACCGGCGGACAGCTGGTAGGAGGAGCAGCAGACAGCTGGTAGGCGTTATTGGCAGCTGGCAGGGAGGAGGAACAGCAGGCACCTGGCAGGCGCAACCGGTGGATGGCTGGTAGGAGGAGCAGCGGTCAGCCCACAGGCACAACCAGCAGATGGCTGGTAAGAGAAGCTGGCAGGTGCAACTGGTGGGCAGCCAGCAGGAGCAACCAGTGGGTGGCCAGTAGGGCACCTGGCAAGGGGGCAAGTTGAATGCCAGACCAGCACAAAGGTGGCATTGCCTCTAGTTCAATGAGGGCGTGTATCGGGGTGATGTGTCAGGGCCTGCATGGACTGGACAGAGTTGTAAGTGGGGCATTTGAAGGAGGGTTCAGAGAAAATTTGAATGTGCGGATTGGCTGTTGACAGTATTGCACCAGTGTGTCTGAGAGGCAAAGGACACTGCTCAGTCCATTTGAGCTGGGACAGTTATTTGGGGGTTGGTTGTGGACTCTGGGTGGGGTATTTTCCCAAGCTTGTGCCTTATGACTTTTCTGCCTCTTTCATTAAAAGTTCTTTTCTACACTCAGACTCTGTGCTTGTGAGTGGGGAAGCATCGCCTCTCCGAGGCGCCCACGGGTGTGTGAATTGCCCACACTACTGGGTGGGGGCTCGAGCTGGTTCTATGGGAGATGGATGAAGAGTTGAACCTGGCCCTGGTTGCTGCTGACGCCTTCCAGCAGCAGGGTTACGCATGGATCATTTCAGAATGTTTCCAGCATGAGTTTATAGCAAGGAAACCCTAGGATGCAGTTGTTGCTATGTGAGAAACATTTTCTTTAGTGAAGGAATTCAGGTTGCTCCCAAGAGATAGGCTAATTACCATGGTACACATTGCATTCTGACACACTGTGTTTACCTTATACACTCATGTGGCTGCTTCCTGAATTCTGGGATCTAGTGAATTCAGCTAGATCTCTGTGTTTCAGAGAATCTTGGCCACGATTCAGGGTTTACTGTAGTTTTGAGATACACCCCCCCACCCCCAATCCCAGTCCAGAAGATCAAAAAAAGAGAATGGTCCAAGTGGGATGATCAGCACTGACAAAACAAACATCCAGATTCAAGCCTGTATCCCTGGAGGAATAGGGCAAAGGGTCTCAAGAGGATGTCTGACTCTGGTGATCAGAGGTTAATTTTATCTTGTGGACAAACTACTAGTGGATTGTGGGTTTTTTGGTTACATATGTTCCTTAATGCACTCTTCCTTGGAGTTCGGCAGAAAAGGAAGCAAGTCTTGAGTGAATCCGAAACGTGTATGTTAAAATAGCTTAAAGTAAACCAAATGCCATCTGACATTATGGGTGCGTCTACACTAGCCAGCTACTTCGAAGTTGCCAGCACAACGTCGAGATAGCACGCATCGCGTCTACACGTGCCGTGTGCTATTTCGACATTGAAATCGACGTTAGGCGGTAAGACGTCAAAATCGCTATTCCCATCCGAAAATGGTAATAGCGCCCTACTTCGACATTCAACGTTGAAGTAGGGCATGTGTAGACGATCCGTGTCCCGCTACTTCTAGATAGTGGGGTCCTCCATCGTAGCCCTCAGCTGAGGGGTTGAGAGACGCTCTGTCCAGCCCCTGTGGGGCTCTATAGTCACCGCATGCAGCAGCCCTTAGCCCAGGGCTTCTGGCTGCTGCTGCTGCAGCTGGGGGTCCATGATGCATGCACAGGGTCTGCAACTGGTTGTCGGCTCTGTGGATCTTGTGCTGAGCAGGGCAAGTGTGTCTGGGAGCCCCTTATTTCGACGGGAAACACTTGTTTGTGTGGACACTCCACATTTCCTTCCGGGGCAGCTCCTTTCAATGCTCCCCATTGCTACTTCGACATGGAACGTTGACGGCACCAGCTCTGGAGGATGTGTAGATGATAGGCTACTTCGATGTGTATTTCGATGTACTTACTTCGAAACAGGCTACTTCGACGTAGTGTGCTAGTGTAGATGTAGCCTCTGTGTATAAAATATGCTAATTGTATATTAACTGGGGTGCTAAGAGGTGCGCAGTGCTGTAGACAGGATCTGTAATGTTGTTGTAGAGATTGAAACAACTAGGGTTGTAAAAACCATAAATGCAGCCTCTTTATTCTGTTGGAAATGATTCCAAACTTAAAACATAAGCAAGGCTATAACAATAATGTGCTGTCCATGGAGCTGTTTTTTTTCTGGAGTCATTTTTATTGATTGGTTCACATAAAGCTTCTTCCATGCAGTCTTTTGGAACATTTTCATTTTGAATAAATAATTTGTGGACTAAATTCAGCAGATCAGCTGGGGAGAGTTCTGGTCTCAGTTACACCAGTCTTAGGGCCCAATCCCTGTTAGACTGCAAGCAAGAATAAAGACAATGGGTCTGATCAAACATCCACTGAAGTCAATGGCATGACTCCCATTGACTTCTGGGAACATTGAATCATACTCTATGCACTTGAATAAAGGTGTCTTTATCATACCCTAAATTCAGAGTCATTCACTGAGGCCAAAAGAGTGGCTTGGAATTTACACTGGTGCAAAGAAAAGAATTTGACCTGTTACCCTGAGTACAGCATGAAGAGATTAGCCATGCAGTCTAGCTAAGCAAAGCCATAGCATTCCCTCTCTTCCCATCAGTTCACTCTCTCTTGTTATTCACACCCATCCGCTAGGTAGGAGAAATAGGTTCTTTCAAATAACACTTACAGTTAGTCTGATTTATAGCAATGATGGGCTAGCAATTGTAAGAGAGACTGAACAAAAGAGAAAATGGTTGTAAAATTGCTGCCTTTAATTTATTATCCTGCATGGCAATCTAACGGGTTCTCCATGATGTGCTGTAGCACTAATAAAGGAATTTTGCAGCCATTATTATAACAATTTTAAATCGATTCACTCAGTGAATACTGCTGCAGCACTGCAGAAGTCAATTACAGATATTACTTAAAACTCAAAATCCAGGCCTGGTTTTTCCTCACCAGGAAGATGGTAAAATAAAACTGCGGCTGTCAGAATGCACATGAGGAAATTGGTGCTGGTGTGAGGAGAGGAGAGTAACATAAAAGGCAAAATTTCCTCTGCAAGGCTGTCTTCAGGCTCTAGAGGAAAATACACATTCTCCCTTCCATTTGCGCTTTTTCTGTCAATACTCCTCCCAGCCAAAACATCAGATCTAATCATGAGTTTGCTTTGTAGAACTGGTACTGCTAAGGACCACGCCATCCTTAGAACATCTGGGAGCCAAGTCTAGTGAATTAAAAGCCACTGCCTGGGATTAATAATGAGTTCAGCCTTCATGGCCAACCGAAACCAAAATCTGACACATACGTATAGCACCTCTCGCCATTGAGTTAGAGATCTATTCCTTTTTCATGCTGTGTTTCATTCTCCAGGCCCTAGACGGCCACATAATTTCTGATTCTTTCAGTCACCATGTCCTCTCAATAAAGCAAGACTGCTCCTTGATGTTCTTTCCCCAGAAGAGTGTTTGGGTATTTCTGTTATTGGAGAGGAGATTTTCCTGGTGGCTGGTTTTTAAATCTCAAATGCTTCTATGTTTTATTCCTCCCTTGCAGAGATGAAAGGCTTAAAGGACTTCTGCCTTCCGGCATGGGGTAATAGTCTGGGGTCCCCCGAAATTCTGACTTGGAAATAACTGAAAGATTTCACTGCTGTCCCAGCATAATGCTGGCCTCTGTGGAACACCTACATTTTCACTGATCAAAAATAATAGCTTCAAATATTAGAGAAATATAGCAAAACACAGGTAAGAAGGCTATGCAAAATAGGGTTTATAAAATTAAAAAATAATGAAAACAAAGATCTGATTTTGTTTAAAGGCAAAACATTGTCCTTTTTTAATGGAAACCTAACTTTCTTGTTTCAAAAAGTAGCTCTGAATTACAAAATATACAAAATTGGGCACAGTAAAGTCTGATGTTGCAAGGTAAACACTTCTTTAGCACCACGAGGATGCTAGACTGCCAGATAGATCAGGAGTAGCTTCAAAAATAGGGAACTTATGGAGACAGGGAGATGGAATATAAACTGTATTCTGAATAGTAACAGAGAGTAAGCCGTGCTAGTCTATACACTATCAAAACAAAAAGCAGTCAAGTAGCACTTTAAAGATTAGCAAAATAGTTTATTAGGTGAGCTTTCGTGGGACAGACCCACTTCTTCAGACCATAGCCAGGCCAGTTCTGGTCTGGCTATGGTCTCAAGAAGTGGGTCTGCCCCACGAAAGCTCACCTAATAAACTATTTTGTAGTCTTTAAAGTGCTACTTGACTGCTTTTTGTTTTGAAACTATATTCTGGTGTTTGAGTCAAGTCGGACAGCAAGTCAGCATGTTTGGCTGTCACAATCAGGTTGATACATTACAGCTACGGTAAAAAGTACGTTTCAGGCAAGTTCAGAATCCATTGCCTAATTAATCTCATATATTCACCTTCCAGTTAATTTATCCTTTCTGATTATTCTCTGTGGAGGTTGAAGAGTGATGAAATAGCTACAAGAGCAGAATCTACTAGCAGCTATGTGGAGGAGAGAGGGAGAATATAAAATGTTGTTGCTTTTCCCTCCAATCTCCTCCCTCTAGAGAGAGCCTCCTGTGTGCATGTGGCAGTTCTTTGATGGTCTCCAGTCACAGAACAGGGAAGGATGGGGTCACAGATGAGCTACATCTTATATAAGTGGTGGAAGGAGATGAGGCCAGTTTTGCACCAGAATAAGACAGACCTCTGCGTTTCTCCCCTCACAGAACATACGCGGTAGGTCCCAATCAGGAGTGAACAAAGTGAGATTCAATACAGAAGATGTGAATTTTTAAAATCACCTGAGATTTCTGTTATGGACTAAAGGAAAAGGGAGGGAGGAACCAGGAAAAAAAATCAAAGAAGATTCTTAGTTAGTGTAAAGCAGTGTAGGTTCACTGACTTCAGTGGAGCTATGCTGGTTTACATCCACTGAGGATGGCTCAAAGAATGCCACTTGCTTTTGGTTAAGGTTTGCCTATTATATAAGCTACAGTGAAGTTCCACTGTTGTAAAATGAATAGCAGAGGAGAATAAGGCTGTATGAATATTGCTTTGTGTTCCATTTCCATGTGAGAAGGGATTTTTCTGTTATGAAACATGCCACCTCCTTGAAACAAGGAGAGCAGTATAATTTTAAACCAGATTCTTCTCTCTGAAATTAAAAATAAGATGTGTAAGGTGACAGAGGCCACTACTTTTCCTGAGTATTAATACATTTCTGGAGGAGCCTGAAAGCACATGAGCTTTGCTCTGCATCACGTAAGCAAACTTATTTCGAAATAACAGCTGCTAGTTCAAAATAACTTTGCTAGTGTGTATACAACAAACTGCTATTTCGAAATAATTTTGAAATAGCACTTGGCTTACTTCAAAGTAGGTAAACCTCATTCTGGCTACATCTACACTAGCCAAAAACTTTGAAATGGCCATGCAAATGGCCATTTCAAAGTTTACTAATGAAGCGCTGAAATACATATTCAACGCCTCATTAGCATGCGGGCGGCCACGGCACTTCGAAATTGACGCGGCTCACCGCCGCGCGGCTCATCCAGACGGGGCTCCTTTTCGAAAGGACCCCAGCTACTTCGAAGTCCCCTTATTCCCATCTGCTCATAGGAATAAGGGGACTTCGAAGTAGGCGGGGTCCTTTCGAAAAGGAGCCCCATCTGGATGAGCCGCGCGGTGGTGAGCTGCGTCAATTTCGAAGTGCCGCGGCCGCCCGCATGCTAATGAGGCATTGAATATGTATTTCAGCGCTTCATTAGTAAACTTTGAAATGGCCATTTGCATGGCCATTTCGAAGTTTCTGGCTAGTGTAGACACAGCCTCTAGGAGAAATAGCTCCTGTTTCAAAATAGCTGTTTCAAAATACGGGCTCTGTGTATAGGGAATAGATCCTATTTCAAAATGAGCCATAGTGGTTGTTTCTACACAGGCCACTTCCTTCAGAAGTGGCATGCTAATACAGGGAGCAAAAGATGCTAATGAGGCACAGATGCAAATTCTCTGCGCCTCATGAGCATAACGTCACATGATTTGGAGTCCAGAAGAGCGTTGCTCCGGACTCCAAAATGCTGTGGAGAAGCACGGCCGCAGGGGGTGGGGGGTGTGCTTCCGGAAGAAAGTCCCTCTTCTAGAGGCTCCTTCCCAAAAATTTTCAGGGAGGCATGGGGAATTTGCACCCACACCTGATTAGCATCTTTTGCTCCCTGTATTAGCATGCCACTTCCAAAGGAAGTGGCCTATGTAGAAATGGCCAGTGTGTCCAGTGGCTCTGTTTCAAAACTGGCTCTATTGTGTATAGATGCTCTATTTGGAAATCATAGAATACTAGGACTGGAAGGGGCCTCAAGAGGTCATCGAGTCCGGCCCCCTGCCCTCATGGCAGGACCAAGTACTTTCTAGACCATCCCTGACAGACATTTATCTAACCTGTTCTTAGGTATCTCCAGAGATGGAGATTCCACAACCTCCCCAGACAATTTATTTCAGTGTTTGACCACCGTGACAGTTAGGAACTTTTTCCTAATGTCCAGCCTAAAAGTCCCCTGCTGCAGTTTAAGTCCATTGCTTCTTGCTCTATCCTTAGAGGCCAAGAAGAACAACTTTTCTCCCTCCTCTTTATGGCACCCTTTTAGATACCTGAAAACTGCTATCATGTCCCCACTCAGCCTTTACTTTTCCAAACTAAACAAGCCCAATTCTTTCAGGCTTCCTTCATAGGTCACATTCTCTAGACTTTTGATCATTCTTGTCGCTCTTTTTTGGACCCCCTCCAATTTCTCCACATCTTTCTTGAAAAGTGGTGCACAGAACTGGACACACTACTCCAACTGAGGCCTAACTAGTGCAGAGCAGAGCGGAAGAATGACTCCTCGTGCCTTGCTCACAACACACCTGTTAATGCATCCCAGAATCATGTTTACCTTTTTTTTGCAACAGCATCACACTGTTGGCTCATATTTAGCTTGTGGTCCACTATAACCCTTAGATCCCTTTCTGCCATACCCCTTCCTAGACAGTCGCTTCCCATTCTGTATGTGTGAAACAGATTGTTCCTTCCTAAGTGAAGCACTTTGCATTTGTCTTCATTAAACTTCATCCTGTTTACCTCAGACCATTTCTCCAATTTGTGCAGAAATAGCTGAGGGCTTTTCAAAATGCATTTTGTGTGTAGCACTGTTATTTCAAAATAAACTATTCCAGACTAGCTCTTCTGGAATAACAGTAGTCCCCGACTTATGCAGAACTTGTGTTCTCGTAAGCTGAATTTTCACATAACTCGGGAGCCAGGAAACTGACCAGGGCAGAAGCATTGGTCAGTTTCCAGCCTCCTGTGAGCTCTGGAAGCTGGGACATGGGCTCCAGCTCCCTGCGCTCACAGGAGACAGTTTCAGGTGGTGTTTCCAGTGCTGGTCAGTTTCCTGGCTCCCACACATCACTGGTCAGTCTCCTGGCTCCCACCAGCATCAGGGAGCCAGGCATGGCTTATTCCCAGCTTCCCCCAGGTGAGGGAGCCAGGCAGGCAGACAGCTGCAGGGCAGCTTCCAGTTGCACTTAACTCGCATTAACACAAGTTAAGAACAATTGGAAATCACACATTTTGGAAGTTTACTGTGGCTTATTTCATAAAAACTTAAGAACAACCATTACTGGGTCAGACCAAAGGTCCATCTAGCCCAACATCCCATCTGCTGACAGTGGCCGGTGCCAGGTGCCCCAGAGGGGGTGGACTGAAGACAATGATCAAGCAACTTGTCTCCTGCCATCCATCTCCAGCCTCCGACAAACAGAGGCCAGGGACACCATTCCTACCCCCTCGCTAATAGCCTTTTATGGACCTAACCACCATGAATTTATCTAGCTCTTCTTTCAACTCTCTTATAGTTCTAGCCTTCATGGGCTACGTCTACACGTGAAGCCAACATCGAAATAGCTTATTTCGATGTAGCAACAACGAAATAGGCTATTTCGATGAATAACGTCTACACGTCCTCCAGGGCTGGCAACGTCGATGTTCAACTTCGACGTTGCGCGGCACCACATCGAAATAGGTGCTGCGAGGGTACGTCTACGCGCCAAAGTAGCACACATCGAAATAAGGGTGCCAGGCACAGCTGCAGACAGGGTCACAGGGCAGACTCAACAGCAAGCCGCTCCCTTAAAGGGCCCCTCCCAGACACAGTTGCACTAAACAACACAAGATACACAGAGCCGACAACTGGTTGTAGACCCTGTGCCTGCAGCATAGATCCCCAGCAGCCGTAGCAGCAGCCAGAAGCCCTGGGCTAAGGGCTGCTGCCCACGGTGACCATAGAGCCCCTCAGGGGCTGGAGAGAGAGCATCTCTCAACCCCCCAGCTGATGGCCGCCATGGAGGACCCGGCAATTTCGACGTTGTGGGACGCGGATCGTCTACACGGTCCCTACTTCGACGTTGAACGTCGAAGTAGGGCGCTATTCCGATCCCCTCATGAGGTTAGCGACTTCGACGTCTCACCGCCTAACATCGAAGCTAACTTCGAAATAGCGCCCGACGCGTGTAACCGCGACGGGCGCTATTTCAAAGTTAGTGCCACTACTTCGAAGTAGCGTGCACGTGTAGATACAGCTATGGCCTCCTCTATTTCGAAATAGCACTGTTGTGTAGACACACCCTTAGTGACCTTGTGAAGCATGTCCTCTTATATCACACTGAAACAGCATTTACTGCTAAGCAGTAGTGCAAATACACAAAATATTTGCCAGTAGGGGAGAGGGAGAGCCATGTGACCTCCCCCCCAATTCTACCCTACCCCCAGCCTGGGACCCTCCTCCCAGACCCCTCTCCTCCCCATTCCACATTGCCATGCACCCAGCTCAGCTCCTTCCAACAGGGAAAGGAGAACTACCTGCACTACTCTCCTTCCATGGAGCATTGCTGTGTGTCAGAGGCAGGACTGGGGCTGTGCTGGGAGAGTTGGTGTCCTGCCCCTTTCCCTGCTGCCCCTCCCAATGGGAAAGGGTCAGAATTCCCAGTCCTCCCCACCCCCCAACTAGCCCTGTGCAGAGATGTGCCTGAGAAAAGTGAGAGGAGCAGCTGCCTCCTCCAGTTTATTCCAAGATAGCTTGGCGGTCCAGCATACTGGAATGTACCACCTTTTTGGTGATACTGCTGCTAAGCACCTCTGACCCCTTCCTCTGTTTTCAATGCTTTGCCTGGATTGTTGGTTGCAAGAGGTCCAGGTGGCTAATCTGCAGTGCTTGAGCCACTTGCAGCTCTTAGATCAATGAAAGGCGGCTCCTGCTCAGAGCTGCATGCCCGGACTGCTCACCACTGCTCTGCACATGTGCTCCAGCACCTGGAGGGAGAAACGTGTGGCGCTGGCGGGTCCAGTGAGTCCCAGACATTAAGTTAGAGCGAGACGGTGGGCTGGGGGTGCCTGGCTCTAGTGGAGGGGAGAGGGATTGGCTTAGAGCAGGGGGCGGGTGGGGGGCACTGAGAGGGCCTGGCTCTGGGTGAGGGGGAGGGCATTGAGTCATATAGTATATATTTGCTTTTATAGATCTATCTATACATAACATTTATTTATCTCTAAATATATAGATAAATAGATCTATAAAAATAAATATATAATACATGGATCCTTGCACTCTGTCCACAGCTGTTTTGGCTCTAACAGGTTGGCCACCCCTGCGATAGGCAGATGGGGAAAAAGATGTTGGTTCCCTCTGACAGACTCGCCTGCCTGAATTTATTCTTCTCTCTTTCCCCTCGCCAGAAGGCCTATATTTATAGTAAAGACAGTGCCCGAGCTTTGCTTTTCTAAAACATTTTGACAGCAAAACTAAAACAATAAGTAATTGATTTATAAGTCCCTAGTGAACATGAGCATTATCCCAAATGCATAATTAGGACGTCCTAAACCTGGGATACGACACACTTGGATACAAAAAAAAAATAAAAACCATAAGTATGCACAACTGGATGTCTTGTCTAAATCTGGTTGTGAAGAATTGAATGGAAAATTAGCATTCCATTAGAAATGAAGGAAATGCAGGTTGTGCATGTAAAGTAAAGCTATAGCACTATATAACAAGGGATGTGACAGTTATATGGCTGCATGATTAGCTGGCTGTATGCAGCTGAGATTGCTCAGGAGACCTACCATGGGGCCAGGATGGACTAGCTTCCCCAGGGTGGGATGATGGCTGGTTGATGTTGTTTTGCCATGTGAGAGATCCTGGCTTGATTTCAGTTCTCATCCTCCTCCAAGGTCAGCCAGGGACTGAGACTGTTGCAGATTTTCTCTATCCATCTTCTTTACCGGGTGATTCTGTCTGAAAGTACTAAGCATGGAATCCCCCCAAAGGACAATGGTCTCCTGGATCTTCCCCAGACCCTAATTACAATTTTTCAGCAGGGTGCTGCCCAGAGCCAAAATTCTTATTCCGTGTCATTCCATAACCTCAGAGCTTGTCTCCACCTCGTGCTCTGTATCTCTTCTAAATAGTTGTGCCACAGTGTTAAGACTAATAATGCTTTGTGCCTATACAGATTTCTTTCTCCATCCATTGCAAAGCAATTTACATGTGTGGATAAGAATTATGATACCCATTTTACCTATGGGGTTGTTATTACAATAAAGAAATGATGTGATTTGCTTGGAGTTACAGGGTAAGTTAGTAGCAGTCCAGGGTAGAACACAGCTTTCCATCTCCCGCTTTTGTGGTCAGTCGACTACACCACAGCTTGGAGACGCGATTTGCTGGCTGCTCCCCTGGCTTCTCCAAGACGCTTGTAGGGGTGAGTGGAAACTGCAGTAGCTCAGGTCCTCCCACTGAGACTGTGCTCAGACTGTCATCATGGCCCTCTGCTGTTATCTTTTTCTCTTGTTCAGTGGTCCAGATGCTGCTTCCCCCTCCCACTGGAGCACTGAACAAGAGAGAAAAGAAATCACCAGGTCAAGAAGACAGATGTCAACTCACAGGGCCAAGGCCGGACAGGATTTATGGGATTCACTTCAACACAGAGACAATTAGGGATAATAGTACTTTATTAAGCTTATCTGCTCGGAGTTACTGCAGCTTATTCACAAGGTACACATCAATAACTCATGTACAACAGGAAAGTACATGCCTGGACAAGAGGCTGTGTGGTATGCTTACATCACTTCTGCTGTGGGGTATTCCGGTCCTGAAGAGCCTCACATCAGGGCTCCAGCGCACATTGCTCCAGCTGGAGGAAAGTCTGGAGCACTCCTGAGGCCAAGAGTCCCTGGTGACACTCAGCTAGAGGCAGGACCTTGCAGTGATTTTATCCCTTTGCTGTTTACTGGGTGTGCGCATACTGGCTCAACACCACCTTTAGCATTCTCACGAGGCTGAATCCACAGTTGCTTTGGTTACGGGTCTCTCTGGTTCCCACATCTAAACACAGGTGTCAAGAAATGATACAGCTATCTCATGTTTATATTTGCAGGGTTCAAGGCTATAACAGGCTGTAACACAGGGACTGGAACTTGGTTGTGCCACAGGAATGGAAGCTCTCACTGTTTTTCTCTGAGTCCTGCAGGATGCTCTTTAGGATGCTCTGTTACATGAAAACGGATAGAGCCATCATGTTGTGCTTTCATGCTGTCGAGCATGAACACAGAGGAACTGGAGGATGTGTCCATTTGCAGTGATAGGAAGGTCTTGGGGATCTCCAATGACCACTCCGAGCCTGAGACAGACCTCTTACTGGTGGTGGATTTGCCCCAGAGATGCCTTCTTATGAAGAAGAAAGTATGATGGAGCTCTAAAGGAAGCCCATAGCATGGGCACCTGTTTCCAAGAGAGTATATGGGATACCTGTCCAGAATGCTCTCCTAAAAACATGGTAAGGACAAAACCAATAATGATGGAAGAATAGCTAATGATATGAAATCATGATACCAGTAACTGGTTAAGCTGACTGTACCTCTAAAGCAGGGGTCAGCAACCCCCAACACAGATGCTAAGAGTGGCACATGAGAGGATTTTCATTGGCACATGAGGTGGGAGCTCAGCCCCGCCTCTCCTCCCCCACGCTGCTGGGAGCTTGCTTAAAGCCTTGCCACCTGTGGATTAACAAAAGACTAGCTAATGCTGCCAACCACCACCTAAATGGTAAAGCTCTGCATCTTTATTTGTTGATAAAGCTGTTGTAATTAGGACTATTAGTGACTTTAAAAAATATCACCGGCACTCGGACCAGATACAGAGGTCAGACAGGTCAAATTTCAGCACTCTGCCTTGGAAAGGTTGCTGGCTCCTGCTTTAGAGCATGGTTTAATATCATCAACTTCTCTGCCACCGCAAGTTGTTTTTAGAAGTGCATTTGCAGCAGGCATCCCATATGCTTTAGGGACCAGCTGCCGATGCTATGGACTTTTACAATTATTATTGATGTTTCAACAAGGAGGCACAATCAACTTAAATAGCCTCTACAGTACACTGCTTGGGCAAACTAAATTCATACTTTTTGTTTCAGCTCTCACCCTGGAGTTAAATTGGTCTTGGATCCATATAGAAATGTCTTTGCTGCTGGTAAATAAAGCAAAGCCATCAGAAAAAGTTTGCGCCTGAACCAGCCAACTTTGCAATACACTTGACCCTAAAGCTGAGCATTTTTGTGCTGTTGCCCCGAATAAGGATCCATCAAGTTTGGGAGAATGCCTTAAGGAGCATCTGAGCCAAATTGTACCAGTCAGGAAGATGCTGTTTTAAAAAGCTGCTTTCCAGGCAAATCTTCCCATCTCTATTAACGTTTAACAGATCCCCCTAAGCCTGGATGCTCTTAGAAGCAAGTTACCAGTTTAATTGGGACTCTTTAATAAAATTTAATACTATTTTTTTAATGAAGAAAGATGAAATGTTGCCTAGAGGGGAATCTGAGCACAAGATATTTAAATAAATTATTCTATGCAAAGACTGATTTCTACCTCTGCATCCCTAATTCATTTATTGAAACAACATTAGTGTTTCAATAACACGCTTGCTCTTCCCCCACTTCTTCATGCCTCTGTTTTTTCTGTCCTACAAGAAAAATTCAGACCTTAAACAGCAACCTCATACTACTGATTGAAGATTAATATTCTCTTCTTCTTGTAAATGAGGGCTGCTGTTTTTCCCAGACAATTAGGTAGGTCGCTCTCTCTTACGTTTATTAACACTGAACTCATTTGAACAGTTACATAATTAATGCAAACTTGGGCATCTCCAGCTAGGATCAACATACAAAGCAGCTTTACTTCCAATCGCTTTAAGCTGCAGTCTAAAGCATGAGCTGATTTTCTGTTCAGACAATAGAAGAGTGAAAATTCTGCCTCTAGAATAAAAATCTGTTCCAGTGCAGTTGCCAGCATCTATGTTTGTCAGTGAAAGCCCTGCCACCCATTAGCAGACTGAATGAATGATAAAAGCAAGTTTTTATTTTTCACTGCAGGGTGATTGAAAAGAATAGCTCTCTGCAGCATGGTAAGTGACCACCATGAGCATGTGACTTCCATATTGAACTGAAACAAATGGAGAAAGTTGATATTAAAATGTATTTCATTGGCTGGTCATTTTCTTTTGTTTCTCTTGCTGTGAGTTCAGCTCTTTGTATCTCAGTGGCAATTTTTCCCTTCCTGGTTCAGTTTCTTTGGCGGTGAAGTTGTTGGACTGTGTTTGTGACGCGAATGTTGACACAGCAGTGAACTATGTCAGAAGGTTAGCAAATGTCATGGAAGGAAGGTGCAGGAGGAGGACGTGGGGAAGGAAGGTGGATGTTCTGGGTTAAACACACACCTTGGGAAATCAGCTGCTGTGGCACACAAAAAAAAATAAAATAAAAAAGAGGAGGACAAATGACAGCTAAATGAATTGTGTTTTCCTCTGCAGAAAAAGCTTGCCTCTACACAGAATCCCGAGCTGTTAGCAGGCTCTTTACTGTTGAAAACAACGTCTTTCCTCTGAATCTGTTTATAAATAATGAAGATTGATCAGAGGACAAGGACAATTTATAATGGGTTCGTTATTTTTAGTGACAAATCTATTTTTCTTTAACTATTTATCAGTATTTTGTCCTTTTCTTAAACCTTTCAATACTTCCCAGGGAGCACGGCTCTCTCACTCTTTTCTCTGGTCCCATGACCTTGAGGACCTATTGTTACCTGTAACCTCGTCAAACATTCTTTATGGTTCTTGTAGGATTTAAGGCATAGTGCACTGTGTTACAATTCATTGCGTGATTTTTCTTTTCTGGTGTTTCATCTTACATATTATGTCTACGTGTGAATTATTGGACTGATCCTTGAAAAAAATCAAAGTAATTAAAGGGGGGAAATGTGGTCCATATTTGTCCTTCCCTGGGCTAGTAGTTTAATCTCCCTGAAGTTAAAGGGGGTTGCTCTTATGCATTAGCAGGGAAGATCTGATCTGTGCAATTTCAACCCTACAGCCTTTTTCAATTCAAGATCTGACAGCAAGATTGCAGCCATAACTGACACGGATTACAGGCATTATAGTTGCCCCCAAAGATGCCCATTTCACAGACACCCGCAAGGACAAATGTCTGTCCAGTCACACACCTGAAGTGTGGCCGATACATGACTTCACACCACCTGCCGGATGAGACCATTTGTGTTCAGAGAGCAAATTCCACAACTCAAGGTGCCCTGTCCTCAGTTACAAACTGTCCCTAACTGCAGCGGTTCTGGCCAGGCACTCAGCAAACGCATTCCCAAAGTGAGTCCCTCTCTGTCTGACAAAGACTCACCACAAAGGGACTGATTCACAAGTGTTTTTTTTTTTTCAGGAATGTCTGCTAAAATTTCCCAGCCTACCCAAGCCCCAGAGAACGCCCACCACACTGCCACTCGGGCCTTTCCCAAATGCCTGCTCAAAAAGGTGGGAACTGGACAACAAAAAACCCGTCAATTATTTAAATGACAAAACACGTGTAATTCATCAAAGCCACACTTCTGCTTCCTCAGGAGGGCTCATCAGAACTTTGTGTGCCCCTCCCCTTAAACTCACTTCACCAAAGTTCAGTGGAATTCTCACCGATCCTCCAACCTCCCAAAAAAACCCCAAACCGTATCCCTCAGACTCAAATTGGCAGCAAATGTGGAGGGTTTAGCTGCTCTGTAGAAATGATTCATGCCTCTGCAATAAGGATACTAATGGCCTAACACCTTGATCATGTTACATTTTATATAATTATTCATGGGTGCCACAATTAGTGGGACTGTGAAGTATAGAAATACAGGAAGGAAAAATATCCCCCAGACTGATGCAGTTTCTCTCGTAAATACCATTGGGAAAATAGATACTTTAACCCAGTGAAATGTCACTGAGTTTAGATTATGGGCACCTGTTGCACTGCTGGTGCTAAAAACCAAACCCAAGAAAACACCTGCTCGAATCCATGGAATGATCCAGTAGGGCATAATTCTGATATATGGTGGGTGGAGGGCCTGGCTGTGGAGTGGGGTTGGGGAGCCTGGGGAGGCAGTGGGGAGCCGAGGGACAGGCAGAATACAAGTTGGTCCAGGGTGCAATTTAAGCTCTGGTCCAGAGACAAGGAGAAGGGCACGGGTGTGAGGCCGTAGAAGGGAGCTTGGGGCAATGGGCAGGGGTAAGGCTGCAGATCCCAAGGGCCCTGGGGGAGGGAGTTGCCAGAGAAGGCAGTGGGGACCAGAGGGATGGGCGAGAAGCCCACGGGGGCAGCTGTGGCTGGAGCAATGAGAGAGACACAACAGGGGCCTGGAGCAATGGGTGGAAGGCCAGGAGGCTGTTGGGGTTACGAGTGTGGAGCTCGGGGAGGTGGTGGGGGTTGGGGGAAGGGCAGAATACAAGCTTTCCCAGAGTGCATCAGCCAGCCCCGATGCCAATGGCAAGGTCATGTTTGTCTGGATCATGGTGCTGATTACAGAAGTGTTACTGGGATCATAGGTAGAGACACACACATGCAGTGCATTCACCTGGCTGGCCACTTGACCTATTACTGTTCCTGCTGTTTGCCATATCTGTTAGCAACATTTTGCTTCCAGGATTGTGCTGAATGTGCTTTTCTTGCCGCTTATGACACAGGGGCTACGTCTACACGTGCACCCAACTTCGAAATAGCTTATTTCGATGTTGCGACATCGAAATAGGCTATTTCGATGAATAACGTCTACACGTCCTCCAGGGCTGGCAACGTCGATGTTCAACTTCGACGTTGCTCAGCCCAACATCGAAATAGGCACAACGAGGGAACGTCTACACGGCAAAGTAGCACACATCGAAATAAGGGAGCCAGGCACAGCTGCAGACAGGGTCACGGGGCGGACTCAACAACAAGCCGCTCCCTTAAAGGGCCCCTCCCAGACACACTTTCATTAAACAGTGCAAGATACACAGAGCCAACAACTAGTTGCAGACCCTGTATATGCAGCACGGACCCCCAGCTGCAGCAGCAGCAGCCAGAAGCCCTGGGCTAAGGGCTGCTGCCCACGGTGACCACAGAGCCCCGCAAGGGCTGGAGAGAGAGTATCTCTCAACCCCCCAGCTGATGGCCGCCATGGAGGACCCCGCTATTTCGATGTTGCGGGACGCGGATCGTCTACACGTCCCTACTTCGATGTTGAACGTCGAAGTAGGGCGCTATTCCCATCCGCTCATGGGGTTAGCGACTTCGACGTCTCGCCGCCTAACGTCGATTTCAACTTCGAAATAGCGCCCAACACGTGTAGACGTGACGGGCGCTATTTCGAAGTTACTGCCGCTACTTCGAAGTAGCGTGCACGTGTAGACGCAGCCAGGGATTATTTTACTGCTTAGCAGTAGCTCATCTCTAAGGCATTGGTAGATAAAAGTGGATCTAAAAGGAATGCGTCATTTTCCCTCGTTAGATGCGCTACTTTAGCTGGATTCTGTTCCGCGTCTATGCTTTTGGCAGTTCTACTATTAAAGTTTTACATCGCCCTTGTTAATTACTGATTTTGGTTATGTGAAAACCTCCCAATACGAACAATACCAAGGCCATCAACAACTTGCACATTCAGTAAAGAGGGACAAGGCTTCCCCTGTTTGCTCGAGCTGCCCAAAGCTAACTTAGAGCAGGCCAGCTAAATATACCCTTTGCGCAGCGGAATGCTCCATTAGAGTGTTGCTGGCTCTACACCATCCAACTTACAGTCCTGGGGTGCATCTACACCAGAGGGTTTTGTAGACAAAACTCATGGAGTGTCTCTATGCAAAACGCATTTTATCAACGGAACTGTTGACAAAAAAAGCTGTGTAGATGCTCCAGGGAGCTCTTTTGTTGACAGAGCGGATCAAAAGATTGATCTGCTTTTATGTGTAGACAGGATCTGTTGACAGAAGCTTTGTCGGAACATCTCTTTCAACAGTAACTTCTGTAGACAGATGTTTCTAGTGTAGATGTAGTGCTGGTGTGGCCAGAAAAAGGAGTGTGGCAGGAATCCCACAGCACCTCCTGCCAGATGGCCCCTTGGGGCTTCAGACCAATGGGCACAAATTAGAGCAGCCTTGATGCTGTTCTGAGTTATAGCAGGGGTCAAATTGTCCCCAGGCAGCCCTAGAATCAGGATTTAGATTAGGTTAGCATAAAACCATAAGAACATAAGAATGACCATACTGGGTCACACCAAATGTCCCTCTAGCTCAGTATCCTATCTTCCAAGAGTGGCCCATACCAGATGCCCCAGAGGGAGTAAACAGAACACAGTCATTCATTTTCATTTCCAGCCTCTGACAAACAAAGGCTAGGGACACTATTCCTGCCCATCCTGGCTAATAGTCATTGCTGGACCTACCCTCCATGAATGTATTTAGTTCTTTCTTGAGCCCTGTTGAAGTCCTGCTCTTCTGAATCTCTCTCCCCTCCACCCATCAGGTCCTGGTGAAGAGCAGAAGCCAGCCACAGCTGACTTCTGACCACCGTGTCCCCCATTATAAAGAAAACAAAACAAGTAGAAGTGAGGAAAACAAGAGATAAGAATGACCCTGGCTCAGCACATCTGGGCTGTGTCTACAAGTGCCCCAAACTTCGAAATGGCCATGCAAATGGCCATTTCGAAGTTTACTAATGAAGCGCTGAAATGCATATTCAGTGCTTCATTAGCATGCGGGCGGCAGCGGCGCTTCGAAATTGACAAGCCTTGCCGCCGCGCGGCGCGTCCAGACGGGGCTCCTCTTCGAAAGGGCCCCGCCTATTTCGAAGTCCCCTTATTCCCATGAGCTCATGGGAATAAGGGGACTTCGAAGAAGGTGGCGTCCTTTCGAAAAGGAGCCCCATCTGGACGCGCCGCGCGGCGGCAAGGCTCGTCAATTTCGAAGCGCCGCTGCCGCCCGCATGCTAATGAAGCGCTGAATATGCATTTCAGCGCTTCATTAGTAAACTTCGAAATGGCCATTTGCATGGCCATTTCGAAGTTTGGGGCACGTGTAGACACAGCCCTGAAATGTCATGCAAGGTTCACCCTTGAGTTAGCTTTCCCATAATATGTTTTACACATGCATACAGAATTCAGCAACATATTACAGCTCTCTTCGAGATTACTTTTCCTATTTGGGAGGCACTCAGATATGGTAGTGATTCTTTCTCTGTCTTCGTGCATTCATAGGGTTTCCTCTAGTTTCCATCATCTATATGGGTCTCATGCTGGCCCGTTAAGTGTCAGGTTGATGGATATTATTTCTTTATAGTTTGCCCTGTTTTGCTCTTTCTCTATGGCATCCACATTATCACTTGACATGGAAGTGGTGCTGGTTTCGTGCTGAAAACGTACCCTATAAATTCCTACCATCTTCATTTTACCAGACATGATGCATTAAATCAGTTGATTCTACTAAGGCTACGTCTACACGTGCATGCTACATCGAAATAGCTTATTTCGATGTAGCGACATCGAAATAGTCTATTTCGATGAATAACATCTACACGTCCTCCAGGGCCGGCAACGTCGACGTTCAACTTCGACGTTGGGCAGCACCACATCGAAATAGGCGCTGCGAGGGAACGTCTACACGCCAAAGTAGCACACATCGAAATAAGGGTGCCAGGCACAGCTGCAGACAGGGTCACAGGGCGGACTCAACAGCAAGCCGCTCCCTTAAAGGGCCCCTCCCAGACACAATTGCACTAAACAACACAAGATCCACAGAGCCGACAACTGGTTGCAGACCCTGTGCATGCAGCATGGATCCCCAGCTGCCGCAGAAGCAGCCAGAAGCCCTGGGCTAAGGGCTGCTGCACACGGTGACCATAGAGCCCCTCAGGGGCTGGAGAGAGAGCGTCTCTCAACCCCCCAGCTGATGGTCGCCATGGCAGACCCCACTATTTCAATGTTGTGGGACGCGGATCGTCCACACGTGCCCTACTTCAACATTCAACTTCGAAGTAGGGCGCTATTCCCATCCCCTCATGGGGTTAGCGACTTCGACGTCTCACCGCCTAACATCGATTTCAACTTCAAAATAGCGCCCAACACATGTAGCCGTGACGGGCGCTATTTCGAAGTTGGCGCCGTTACTTCGAAGTAACGTGCACGTGTAGACGCGGCCTATGAGTGTAAAATGTTGCAAGAAACTCTTTCCTCTGGAGATGTTCCTCAGGCTTTTACTTTGGAATTAGTTGCTCCTTGTAGGCATTTCTGTTGTAGATTTTCACCACTCTGCTCCACAAAGGAGCAGACATGAGGGGATGTTAAAACACAGTTGCATCGGGGATGTATAGGAAGGCAGACAGACAGCTTTGTTTATAACAGTATGCCAGCAGACACGTATTTTTTCCCAAGGAGGGTGAGGAAGTCTAGTGAAAGTAGATGAGAATTAAAGATAGTAAGAAAGTGTGCATGTGCCAGTGGAAGAGAAAAGAACAGAGGAGCATAAAGGGAGAAGAATGAAGAGTCGGGGTGTCTGGAGAAGAGCCTGGGATTCACAAAGAGGAGAGTGATGGAGTATGGCATTAGATGAGCTGAGTTGGAGCCCCCAAGGCCTACTCACACATCAGCACCAAAGACCACTCAACTTCTTCTTTTCCCACATCACACAACCTCTTCCTCAGAGCAGCAATAGCAATGAAGGTCACAATAGCAACCGAGGGTGAATATCACCCATGTGAGGAAGGGTCAGCACAATATTCAAGCCCTCAAAATTGCGCAGTGCCCAATTTTGAGGAGTAAGTGGTACATGCTGAGCAGTTACAGACCACATACAGGCCCTTTCAATAAGGGTTAATTTCTCCCCACAAAGGAAATGAAGTAGATTCATTGAAAATTCATCTTAACTCACTGTGACTCTTTGGAGAGACCATCATAATCCAGGAGACAGAGGTCTTCTTAAACCTCATTTTACAAAGAATAGTGCCTGTTTGGAAATAGCGATTTTGAAATAGGTGCCCGTAAGACAGGGCATAGAACCTATTTCTAAATAAGCCATAGTGGCTGTGTCTACACCACACACAAATCTCAAAAGCTGGAACGTCAAAAATCTAAATCAAAACAAGTGACAGCGAAAGAACACGGCCCCACACAAAGCGGATTGCCGTAC
This sequence comes from Carettochelys insculpta, assembly GCF_033958435.1. Taxonomy (NCBI): domain Eukaryota; kingdom Metazoa; phylum Chordata; order Testudines; family Carettochelyidae; genus Carettochelys; species Carettochelys insculpta. The sequence goes on from NC_134151.1 coordinate 35,895,404, forward strand.
TGGTCCACTGTTCAAAACAGGCTCCCAGTCGTTCGAGAGAGAGCACGCACACAGCAATATGAGCCAGGAAATACCACACACGGGGTGGCAAGGCCAACAAGCCCTTCTGGGTCTCACAACCAGTGGCCCACTTAAAGGGGTCCTCTCAAACACACCTACCCTGCACACACAGAGCACCGCAGAGCAGCAGACAGCACTGCAGAGGCTGTGCATGGAGCACCAGCAGCTGCATGAGGCTGATGTCGCTAATGATATTGGGGCCCAGATGACCATGGACATCTTGGCCATGGTGGAAACTCAGCAGCCCACAAACCTCCCCCACCGGGGTCCTGCAGGCTGTGGCCACAGGACAACTGCTGGAACCCGTTCCTCGTCCCCTATGGTGCCTCCGGAGCCACCCCAGCAATGGGGAATGATGAGAGAGGTTGGTACTGGGCCAGTGGGATGATGAAAGGTGGCTCCAGAACTCCCAGATGCTGTGTTTCAAAATACCAAAGTGCTATTTCAAAATGCATTTTTGTGTGTAGCAGCATTCTTGCAAAATGAACAATTTCTGAATAGTTTATTTTGGAATAAAGCTGCTGTGTAGACATAGCCTAGGAGATGTTAGAAATTGGGCCACCAGTAGACCTATGTACATCACTTTCTTGGTGAGCACTGTCATGCCTGGCATGAGAGGAACCTTCAGGAACCTTAGTTCTTATACACCCTGGCTGTGTCTACACTTGCATTCCTCTTTCAAAAGAGGTATGTAAATGAGGGAAATTGAAAATGCAAACGAGGTGCAGATTTGCATATCTAGCACCTCATTTACATATTTTTATTTCAAAATAACTTTTTTCGAAAGAAGAAAACCAGTGTAGCCGCTGGTCTTTTGAGAGTCAGCCCCATCTTCGAAAGACTCCTTCTTCCCTTTTTTTATGGGAAGGATTTTTTGGAAGATGGGGTTTACTTCTGAAAGAGCAGTGTCTACGCTGGTTTTTGTCTTTCAAAAGAAGCTATTTCAAAATAAGAATATGCAAATGAGGTACCAGATATGCAAACCTGCACCTCATATGTATTTTTGATTTCCCTCATTTGCATACCCCTTTTGAAAGAGGAATGCAAGTCTAGACACAGCCCTCTCTTCTGACTCAGTAAAGAAGGACTTTCCTTTTGTTCGTGCAGTTGGCCTGGGTAGACACAATCATGCTGTGCTCCACAGACAGACAGAGTTTTCATGTTCCAAGGAAACACCACCATCCTTACCACCCCAGTTTGTGGCTGAAATCATGAGATGGGAAAAGCCTGGGGATGCACTTCATGTGCGTTCAGTGTCTCCAAAAGGAAAACTTTCCCTATGCTAGATCTAGGCCTAGTGAGTTTAGTGTTTGCTGTTGGCCCCTTCAATGATCAGAGAAGAAAAGAAGAATGGTTTCAAGGGCTGGTTTCTACACAGGCCACTTTCTTCGAAAGTGGCATGGTAATACACGGCCTGAAATATGCTAATGAGGTGTGGATGCAAATTCCCCACACCTCATTAGCATACAGTCACATGATTTGGAGTCTGGAAGACCATTCTTCCGGACTCCAAAATGCCATGTAGAAGCGTGGCCGTGGGGGACCTTCCAGAACAAGTCCTTCTTCCGGAGGCCCCTTCTTCCCAAAAATTTTTGGGAAGAAGGGGCCTCCAGAAGAAGGACTTCTTTCCAGAAGACCCCCCGGGGGGGCCGCACTTCTACACGGCGTTTTGCAGTCCGGAAGAATGGTCTTCCGGACTTCAAATCACGTGATTGTATGTTAATAAGGCACGGGGAATTTGCATCCGCGCCTCATTAGCATATTTCAGGCCATGTATTACCATGCCACTTTCGAAGAAAGTGGCCTGTGTAGAAACCGCCAAGGTGTTTAAGCCTGTCATCAGGATAGGTTAGTTTACCATCCTGCGGGCGAGCAGATCTCTTGATCTCTCGGCCAGGATCTCTGTAAATTGAGTTTAAATTGCTGTCCACCCAGTAATTCCTGCACTGAGCCAGGTAACTTGTGATTAACTTAGAGCATCTCTTTTAGAAAGACCTCATTCTTTACTTTGAAAAATTCCCTACTATTTTTTTAAAAAAAGATCTGCCCTACCCTGCACCTCAGGAATTCTGAAAATCCTCTGAGCAAAGAGGGTGGGGACAGATCTCCAATAATCTATTTTATCTGGAAGGTAACAGATTTCCTTTTTCCCTTCTCCTGAAGTCAAATATTTATGTCACCTCAGCAGAGCAGTTGCCACTTTCAGGCACTGCTGCTTTGACAGATAGATTGGAAATAGATTTTTTTTGGCTGAGCTTACATTAGCCATGATCTCTGCAAATTGACCTGCAAGAGTTTAAATTGCCTTTATCTGAATTTTTAAACAACTTCTTCATCTCTGTAACTGCTGAAATGCTCAGTGCTGTCCCTGCATCATCCAACAAATTTCAGGGACCAGCCAGCAAGGAAATAAGTTTGATTTGTTGAGCCTTCTTACTGGCACCAGTTGAACCTTTCTAGCCCTCACCCTCAGAACCTGACTTGTGCTGAACAAGAAAATTTTCCAGACCACGGGAGGTCGATATTGTCGAGCAGCATTACCCACACTGCCACTGCTTACTGCGCTTTTAGGAGACGTTTACAGGCAAATTACAGCCAAAAAACAGCACAGAACGTGGAGAGCCAGGACTGGTATCTGGAAACAAACTTTATGGGACCACAGGAAACTTGGCCACACCCATGATAAGTGGTCATCTGGCTAACTAAAATCATGCTGTCAAAACAAAAAAGCAGTCCAGTAGCACTTTAAAGACTAACAAAATAATTTTTGTTATTAACAAGTTATTTTGTTAGTCTTTAAAGTGCTACTGGACCGCTTTTTTGTTTTGATAGCATGTAGACTAGCACGGCTTTCTCTCTGTTAAAATCATGCTGGATTACGGATGTTGCCAGATGGGGGAGGGCTGGATGAGAGGTTCCACCTATATGTGGTAAACATAAATGCATCTTCTCCATAGATTCTGTAGGTTTTAATGGCCATAGTGGGTGAATCTCGAAGACCTAGAATTCTCAGCAAAACAGATTATGTTCTTTGGGAAACTGCATTTTCCCTCTCTTTGCAGTTTCATCTGAGGAGGTTATTCTACAACTGTTCTTACACAAACTATTGCTAGCACACAGTGACCCCTTTTTCATTTTAATTATAACAGTATTTAGTCAATCTGAATTCTTCCCATAGCTTAGGTCATGAACAAGGCTTTACCATCTCTGCCTAACTTGGGCAGCTCCTTGCATGTCTTCTGTGTTGCAGAGTTCTATAATTTTCCTTTTCTGAGGGGTGTTTGAGAGGGATTCTTTCAGTCTGTATTTATTATTATTGCTTACATCAGTGGAGGATGAATTATCCTTATTTATACAGGGCTAGATAGTTCTTTGTGGACAAAGAATATACAGCACAATTTGCAGCGTGCGAAGTGTGCAAGACCGGGGTGAAGTCACCTTTCTGCTCCCCATTCCTGACTGTGCAAGAGGGTGATCCCTGGTATAATACAGAGCAGCCCCAGGGTTGCTCTAATGTACACTTGTAAGCAACCGTTTGTTGCTGGGGGTACAGTGAATCCTTGGTTGCATATGTAACTACCGACAGGCAAACTCAAACCTGGGACATCGGGAGCTTAGTACATGAGCCTCTACAAAGTTTGAACTAAAAGTCAGCTGGCTCTCAACTGGGACTTGTTCTTTCTCTCTGTAAGGGGTCTAAGTACCACTGCATGGGACAATGAACCGCACCCTTAGATGTGTGGGATAGCGTGGCACAGAGGGTGCAATGCCACTGAAGGACCCTTTCTCTAGCCTGGCGATCATTTCTCATGGTCAGCTGTGCTATGGGCAATGAAAAACAGCTTCTGTGCAGGAGAGAATCTGTAAAATGTGGTTTTGGATGGGATGTATTTCTCTGAATCATTAATCTCTTTATAGCAGTGTTGTTGCCCATCCCAGGCTCTATCCCAAAGTTGAAAACACACTGGAGAATGTGAAGTCTGCCAGTCAGTACCTGATTCCTCACCCAGCCCTCAGCATTGAAGATAGTCCAAGATTTTTAACGTGTGTCCTCAATATTGACCAGCAAAGTATGTACAAGTTCAGGCAATAATTTTTGATGGGGACCACTCCAAGATTTTGGTAAGTGGTCAGGGGCTGCACTTTTCTATGGTGAGGGTGTGGGGTCTGGGATGGAGGTTGGGTGCAGAAGGGGGCTTGGGGCAGAGCATTGGGGCGCAGGAGATGGTGTGGGATCCGAGAGGTAGTTTGGGTAAAGTAGGGGGTCATGACCTAGGGCAGGAGTGGGGGTGCAGGATCCAGGAGTGGGTTGGGATGCAGGGGAGAATTCTGAGCCTGGGAGAGGGATGTAAGAGCAGATGCAGGGTCTGAGAGGGAATTGTGACTTGGGAGCCTGGGGGAAGAGAGTGAGAAAGGTTTGGATGGTGACCTGGGGCAGGGGGCAGGGCGCAGGATCTGGGAGTGGGCATGGATGCAGGGAAGGATTCTGGCCTGGGTGCAAGAGGGAGTGCATGGTCTGGGAGGGAGATCGGGTGCAGTGCCAGAAGCAGGCTCTGGCCAGGAGGCACAACTTCTGGCCTGTAGCACTCTCAGGAACGTTTCCCTACCTGCCAGCAGCCCCAGCCCACAGATTGTTCCATGTGGCTCTCTGCACTGGAGCAGAGGACTTTGTACACTGACCCCACCCCCGGCAAAACCTCTCAGCTTCTATTGTCAGGTTTCCAGCCAAGAGGAGCTGAAAAATTTTGCTGGGGGTTGGGGGAGCAAAGCTTTCCCCTATCTGCAGCGCAGAGCACCACGGGGAGCAGCCAGCTGCTTTGAGCAGCGCTGCAACCTGCCATGGGGTGTGCTATGGGCTGGATTATAAGGCTTAGTGGGCTGGATCTGGCCCATACCTCGCCCACCCATGTACAAGACAGACTAGTCTAAACGGGTTGATACAGCTGTAAGTGGCCTATTAGCTAAATGCATATCTTGTAATAAAATGCTATTCCCCTTGGTTACACATAAGCTCCACCCAAGCACAAAGACCACAAATATATTTGTTTTAAGGTAATATTCTTCATCATCCTTCTCTGTTGTTTCAAAATTGCTATGCATGGCACGTTGTCATCAGTCATTCTGGACTCACTTACGGGGGCACTGTATTCATTTTGCTGGCTCCAAGCTCTGGAGCCAAGGACATCACAATGAAGCATAATCACTGCACTGTTGCAATTTCTGGACATGGTAATTTAGCAAAAATTTCTTGCATTCAGATCCTCTAACATTGGAGCAGCTGGACTGAGTTTCTCAGCATTCCTTCTATCGGGGTCACGGCAAGTAGCCTTGCTTTAGAATTAAGGTATCAACATGTTCCTTAACTTGGTGCTATTATGACTTTGAGTCATGGAGCACATGTACTGCATGATACCTGGTCTGTCTCACATAAAATTCTTGAAATACAAAGGGATGGCAAGAGAACAAGCCAGAACAAAAGCCTTAACCTTAAGAACATAAGAACATAAGAATGGCCATACTGGGTCAGACCAAAGGTCCATCCAGCCCAGCATCCCATCTGCCGACGGTGGCCAATGCCAGGTGCCCCAGAGAAGGAGAACAGAAGACAATGATCAAGTGATTTATCTCCTGCCATCCATCTCTTGCCCTTGTTCTGAAGGCTAGGGGCACCATACTTTATCCCTGGCTAATAGCCATTTATGGACCTAACCTGCAAAAATTTATCAAGCTCTTTTTTAAACCCTAATAGAGTCCTGGCCTTCACAGCCTCCTCGAGCAAGGAGTTCCACAGGTTGACTGTGCGCTGTGTGAAGAAAAATTTCCTTTTATTAGTTTTGAACCTACTACCCATCAATTTCATTTGGTGTCCCCCAGTTCTTGTATTATGGGAAAAGGTAAATCATTTTTCTATATTCACTTTCTCCACACCATTCATGATTTTATATACCTCTATCATATCGCCCCTCAATCGCCTCTTTTCCAAACTGAAAAGTCCCAGTCTCTCTAGCCTCTCCCCATATGGGACCCTTTCCAAGCCCCTAATCATCTTAGTCGCCCTTTTCTGAACCTTTTCTAATGCCAATATATCTTTTTTGAGGTGAGGAGACCACATCTGCACGCAGTACTCAAGATGTGGGCGTACCATAGTTTTATATAGGGGAAGTATGATATCTTTTGTCTTATTATCGATCCCTTTTTTAATAATTCCTAACATCCTATTTGCCTTACTAACTGCCGCTGCACACTGCGTGGATGTCTTCAGAGAACTATCCACTATAACTCCAAGATCCCTTTCCTGATCTGTCGTAGCTAAATTTGACCCCATCATGTAGTACGTGTAATTTGGGTTATTTTTTCCAACATGCATTACCTTACACTTACCCACATTAAATTTCATTTGCCATTTTGCTGCCCAATCACTCAGTTTGCTGAGATCTTTTTGTAGTTCTTCACAATCCCTTTTGGTTTTGACTGTCCTGAACAACTTGGTGTCATCTGCAAACTTGGCCACCTCACTTGAATGAGCTTGATCTTCCTGCGTTATTGTAAGACATCTTCTCAGCTGCCTTCAGGTCTGTGATAAAGAGGCACTACTAAGAAATTCTACTGCATGGAAGTTTTAGGAAGAACCTCCATATCTCATCAATATGAGAGAGATTTTCCTTGCCATACCATCAGTGAGACATGATTCAGTGGATTGGATGTAGGAGCGGGTTTCGGAGACCTGGGCTGGGGCTACACTAAAGAGTTTTGTCCACAGAAGAAGCCCGCTGTTGGCAAAACCAGGGAGCGTTCACACTACAAATGCATTGTGTTGAGAATCTGTCAACAAAATGCAGCACTTTTCCCAGCAGAGTTCTGTAGTGACTGTTCAAAGCAGAATGCGTCTCTCGACGGAGGTTCTGTTGGGAAATATCTGTTGACGGTGCCCTCTGTCAGCAGAACAACGCAGTGTAGACACAGCCCTGGAGTCTATTCCGGCCTGGGCTGTGACCTTGGGCAACTTATGTCTCCACTCTCTGCCTCACTTTCCCCAGGATAATGATACTTCTGTCCTTTGAAGTGTTCTGAAATATTGAGATGAAAAATGGTATATATAAGAGAGATGACAATTCTATTTCTATTTTATTATGATTGTGAGAGTTTTATAAAATGAAAATAATTTAAACTTAGTTACTTGGATTATTTAAGATTAAAAATGAATTGTATTTGGGGTTTAAGTAACTCCACATGCTGGAATTGTAAAACGGGTTAAAAATTAAGTGTTAAATTCTATTCAGTGAAGAAAGGCCACTCATTTATTAATCAGGCTTCTTCTGAAGCTTGTGAGAGGGCTTCGTTGTTTTTATTTACCTCTGCTCTGACTTCACACCATCTAAGGTTTTTAAGAATTTGGAGATGCATTTAATGCACACAACAGTTTTCTTCAGGGGCCTTTGAATACTTGAACATGAAGAGAAAATAAATATAAATACCAACAGATTTCTTGCAGTCTAAATTAGTAAAAATGTCAACAAATAAATGCACAGCCAGTTGGAAATAGAAACTGTTCCCTTTAACTAAAGGAGGAAGAAGCCCTTACACAAATCTGTAATAAAGTAGCTTTCTCCAATGAGAAGAAGAGTGACGCAGAATTCTGTCTACTCATTATTGCTGATCTCAGGCATTCAAAAGCTATGAGTCAGATCCTGAAAGTCATTAGAAGGTTGGATGAGATTGTTTTAGAGTTAGGACGTTTTAATTGCCTCTTGACATTTGAGTCTTTAGGGGGAGTCAAGACCTCCTAACCTAAGAAAGATTCTCCCTAGCAATCATAGGCTACACTACAGTAACACTAATACTAGAACTTTTCCTTGCAACAAACCACATTGCCAATTTTGTCCACATATTTATTCTGGGGATACCATCACTGAACCTAACCATGTTAATTACAAGATCAAGGGCCCATTCTCATGTACCTTAACCAATATTATATATGTCATTATGTGCCAGCAATGCCCCACTACAATGTACATTGGACAAACAGAGCAAACACTTTGCCAAAGAATGAATGGTCACAGAGCAGACATCAGGAATCTCAATACACATAAGCCAGTCAGTGAGCGTATCATTGGAGTGGGCCATTCTGTAAAAGATCCGAGAATATGCATCTTACAATAAAGAGACTTTAAAAACAGATTACATACAGAGATTTGTGGACTGGGGTTCGTATTCAGATTTGACACATTAACACTTGGTGTGAATAAAGGCAGCACTCCAGAAGATTGCTGAGAGGGTGTACCCCGAATCGCAGTGCGGATTCCGCGCAGAGAGGTCTACCGTTGATATGGTCTTCTCTCTAAGGCAGCTGCAGGAGAAGTGCAGGGAGCAGAGAAAGCCACTCTACATAGCCTTCGTCGACTTGACCAAGGCTTTTGACTTGGTCAGCAGGGATGGTCTGTTCAAACTGCTCCACAAGATAGGCTGTCCTCCACGGTTACTGATGATGATCCAGTCATTCCACGAAAACATGAGAGGAACCATCCAATATGACGGCGCATTATCGGATGCTTTCAGAATCAGGAGCGGCGTCAAACAAGGGTGCATGCTTGCTCCGACATTGTTCAGGATCTTCTTTGCACTCCTCCTGAAACATGCCTTTGGATCTTCAACAGAGGGCATCTTGCTGCACACAAGATCCGATGGGAAACTGTTTAACCTTGCAAGGTTGAAAGCTAAGTCTAAGGTGCGAGAAGTCCTCATCAGAGACATGCTGTTCGCAGACGATGCTGCTGTAGTGTCTCACACAGAAGACCAGCTTCAAAAACTGCTGGATCAGTTCTCCAAAGCATGCAAGGACTTTGGGCTTACCATCAGCCTAAAGAAGACGAACGTACTCGGTCAGGATGTTGCTGAATCCCCATCAATCAGCATTGACAACTATACGTTAGAGGTTGTCCACGAGTTCGTTTACCTCGGGTCCACCATCACTGACACCCTGTCGTTGGACACTGAGCTAAATAGGAGGATCGGAAAAGCGGCCACAACTCTGTCCAGACTCAGCAAGAGAGTGTGGAATAACAACAAGCTGTACACTCACACCAAAATGCAAGTCTACAGCGCCTGCATCCTCAGCACCCTCCTTTATGGCAGCGAGACTTGGACCCTGTATGCCCGCCAGGAAAAGAGGCTGAATGTCTTCCACTTGCGCTGCCTCAGGTGCATCCTTGGAATATCATGGAAGGACAGAGTGACCAACACCGCCGTCCTCGAGCAAGCTGGAATCCCAACCATGCACACCCTCCTCAGGCAGCATCGACTCCGCTGGCTTGGCCACGTCCACAGGATGAACGATGGAAGGATTCCAAAAGGCATCCTGTATGGTGAGCTAGCCTCTGGCAAAAGACCTCCCGGACGCCCCCAGTTGCGTTATAAAGATGTCTGCAAGAGAGACCTCAGAGAGGTAGACATCGAGCTGGACAACTGGGAAGATCTAGCAGACGACCACAGGAGATGGAGGCAGGGGTTACACAAGGGCCTTCAGAAGGGCGAGTTGAAGATCAGACAGCTAGCAGAGGAGAAGCGAGCGCACAGAAAGCACAATAAGGACTTGCCAGACACCCACTACATCTGCAAGAGATGCAGCAAGGACTGTCACTCTCGTGTGGGTCTTTATAGTCACAACAGACGCTGTAAATGAAGTCCTCAATTGAAACTTTAAAGGGCGCGACCCATAGTCTATGCAGACTGAAGGATGCCTACTATCTCATGCATTACAAGGTCTGTCTCCCTTCCTTTGATGTTTGTAATGATCTCAGGGAAGACACTTAACATCCCCGCATCACTCACCTCCCTCTTTCAGGTCATGTATTTGATTTGTCAGTTTTTACTGCAATTTTTTTGGACCTCTGTACTATATATCTGGGTCTGGACTGGAAATTTTATAGATCTGAAGAAGTGGGTCTGTCCCATGAAAGCTTATCACCTAGGCTATGTCTACACCTACCAAAAACTTCGCAATGGCCATGCCAATAGCCAGATTGAAGAATACTAATGAGGCACTGAAATGCATATTCAGCGCCTCGTTTGCATGCTGCTGGCCGTGGCACTTTGAAATTGCTGCATTTCACTCCCGCGCAGCTCATCTACATGGGGGTCCTTTTTGGAAGGACCCCACCAACATCAAAATCCCCTTATTCCTATGAGCTCATTACTTAGTGGCATTTATTTGAGAACCCCATGCAATGGAATCTGCCATACAACTGTTGATTCCTGTCCTGTGAACAAGTCAACATTATGGTATTTCAGATATCACTGCACGTTAGCATCTCCTTAACAGACATTGGCTGTGAGCTCATAGGAATAAGGAAGATATGTCATATCTATACACATTTATTTATTCCATTCTAAAGCTTAACTTTGTAATGCATGATTATCTTTTACATCTGATTTCCATCAACTCTTAAACATTTTCTTCTTCTTCTTCTTTCTTCCTCTTCCTCTTCTTCTGTAAAACTACCTTAAATGTGCTGGCTCCCTTAAAAAATCTCAATATATCTTGCATTTAAAACTAACTGATTTTTTAAAACAAATGAAGTATTATCTTTAGATAGAACAGTGAGGAGCAGCATGGTAAAGAGTTACAAATTTATTTGTGAATAAGCTCTCACGGGCTGGAACTCACTTCATCATCATGCATCTGGCAAAGTGGGTTGCAGCCCATGAAGACCTAGGCCCAAATAAATTTGTTAGCCTTTAAGGTGCCACAGATCTCCTCATTTTTGCTCAAACAGACTAATGCAGCTACCTCTCTAAAACAGGTGACCGTTAGATCATGGACGACTTGTTTCTAATCATCGCCCTTCAATATTGTAGAACTAGTAGCTCTCATCCTCTCAAATTCACGGATTGAAAGAAGAGGAAAGCACGCTTTCCTGCTTTGCCAGTTCCCAATTGTTTTGTTAGCTGTTAGTGGAACTATTCTCTTATTCATCGAACTAGATGAATAATAGAATGAATAAGGGGTAATTTAATAGCAGCCTTCAACTTCCTGAAGGGGAGCTCTAAAGAGGATGGGAGAAATTGTTCTCAGTGGTGACAGATGCCAGAACAAGGAACAATGGTCTGAAGTTACAGGAGAGGAGTCAGTTGGATATTAGTAAAAAACATTTCACCAGGAGAGTGTTGACGCACTGGAATGCGTTGCCTAGAGAGGAGGTGGAATTTCCATCCCTAGAGGTTTTTAAGTCCTGGCTTGACAAGGTCCTGGCTGGGATGACTTACTTGGGGCTGATCCTGCTTGAAGCAGAGGGCTGGACTAGCTAACCTCCTGAGGTCCCCTCCAGCCCTAGGATTCTATGATTCTATGAAACTGAAATGAAAAAAGTATTCCCTCTGCCTCTGCCAAAGAAGCTACTGCTGTCAAAACCTGGTTTAGCAGTTCAGCAAATAGTGGTTCTAGGTGCTTAGCCTGTGACTTCAACGAATCACAGGTGATTTGATTTTCATTAAAACTTGGTTGCAAACATGCAGGTTATGTCTACATTTACTCTTTCAAAAGAGGAATGCAAATGAGGGAAATCAAAAATGCAAGAGAGGCATTGATTTACATATCTTGTCCTTTGTTTACATAATATCTTTTTGGAAGAGGTTCTTTTGAAAGAAAAAAAGCAATGTAGAGGGGGCCTTGTTGAAAATAAACCCCGTCTTCAAAAGAACACTTCCTGTTTGGTTCAGTAAGAAGGTTCTTTCAAAGATGGGGTTTATTTTCAACAAGGCCCCATCTACACTGCTAATTTTCTTTTGGAAAAAAATCACTTCTGAAAAGAGATTATGCAAATGAAGCACAATATATGTAAATATATGTGCCTCGTTTGCATTTTCAATTTCCCACATTTGCATTCCTCTTTCGAAAGAGGAACGCAAGTGTAAACGTAGCTGCAGTGTTTAATAGTATTTTTAATATTTAATTTATTTTAATATATCATAACAAATTTAGACATTAACATAAGTTCTTGGTTTCAATTTTAATTTTAAATAGACCTAAAATTAAGTAAACCCACATTTAATTTAAAGACAAACACAATATTAAATTTTAAAAAATTGTTTTCAAATATTAAGTTTTTTTTTAATCCTCCCTGCACTTAAAACACAATAACTTAGACAATTCTGGACTCAGGTTCCTTTTTAAAGGACTGTGACATAATGGATCGAGTGCTAGAGAGGACATATCTATTTCCAGGTCAGTCCCTGACCTGCTGGCTGACTTTGGGCAAGTCATTTCCCTGCTCTGTCCTCTGTTTTACCACCAGAAAAATGGTGATAATGGTACTGATGCCCCCAGCCTAGGGGCCCACAGAGGCTGTAGGCCCCTCTGAAAATACTCTAGCCCTGTTTAGCCCTCTATTACGGTCAAACTGGAGGGGTTATTGACAGGCTGCCTGTTAAATGGGGGGGAAATTCTCTTTCTGCAGCCCTTTGCCATAAGATTTCAGTTTCTGCGTAACCTAGAGAAAAGATCACAGCGGTCATCTCTTAGACTGTAGTGCACACAACCAACCCGGCGTTAGGAGTGCTGTCAAAGCATTTAATTTGGAAGTTGCTTTGCTGATGTGCATCCCCCCACAGCCCCCACCATACATTCAGTTAGACAATAATCCTTCCTGCCCCAGGTGCTGTTGGAATGTTTAATTAGTTGGGGAATTATTTGGCTGTTCCAGCTGCAATTTGAAAGGTTAATGGAGACCATGGATGGGGTTGGCGGTTGATGAAGACTTCTCTCTTTTTAAGATATGTAAATTGTATTGGGAGGGAAAAAGCCCCCATTGCAAGGCTAATCCATGTTATTTCTACCATAAACATGATAATACTCAATTCCGCAAAAAAAGGGGAGGCACTTTGCCTGAGAGCACAGCAGAGTGTCCCCAGAACACAGAGGTGCTCTGTTGACTACATGCCATAGCAAGGAGTATTTCATGGGTCATGTTTCCTAAAGAAAACCAGCAAGTCTCCCTGCACCAGAAGTCAATATGCGCTTAGTACATTTGAACCTGCAATGCAGTAAAAGCTGTGCAAAGAAGCTATTCAGTTGCTTGGTCCATACTAGGAGAACTATTCACGGAAGTGTTTTTGTTGTTGTTATTTGTATTTCCAAAGCACCTGCAGGGGCCAGGGACCTCACCAGGCAAATCATTGTACAAACACAGAACAAACTGTCCCCGCCCCTCAGTGATCAGGCTTCAGGCCAAATGTCTTACAAGGAAACTGATTAGGTGCCCAGAAAGCTTTCTGTATGAGGAGGGGTTGAAAAGACTGGGGCAGTTTACTTGAGAGAGGGGATGAAAAAGGAGCTGCTACAGAAGTATATAAAATAAGTGCTACAGAGAAGGTAAATTTCTCCCATTTATCCCTTTTCAGAATGAAAGAACAATTCAGAGGATCGTTGAAATTGGCTGGCAGCTTTACATTGCAAGGCTGCTCAGAAGAAGTATATTCTTTTACAGGCATATAATTAACTTGTGGTACTCACTGCTACACAATATCACTGACCTTAGCAAGATTGAAACATGATTAAACATTTATGCCAATAATGAGGATAGAAGAGCACAACCTAAGAACGGCCATACTGGGTCAGACCAAAGGTCCATCTAACCCAGTGTCAGGTCTTTCCAAATAAAGGCTAGTAGTGGGAGTCTTTCAGTCTACATAGACTATGGATCAAGAAAAAATAAGAAAGCATGGTCCACACATTCCAGCAAGCAAGCTTAAAACTTTGATGGTTTCCTTTTCTTGTTGATTTTCTTATTGCTTTGCCTGGTGCTCAAATTTCAGTCACTTGTCAGGTTTGGGAACCTTAAGCCTCACGCACCCAGTGAGGCAGGTGAACTGTGGCGGGACAGTAGCCTACTGGCTGGGGGCTACCCAGCTTGAGGCGGGCGGTGACTGTCCAGTGAGATGCGATGATCTCTCCCACTGTCGAAGGCAACCCCTGGCGCTTGTTCTCTACGCCAGTCAAGCTAGAGCTTATAACCGGTATCTGTTACTTCCCATGTTGGTTCAACACTGTTAAGTGATGCTGGAGTATCTCTCCAGGCGCGAGCCTGGGCAATTTTTTTTTGGGACCCTGGGCTGCCCAGACGCCAGTGTCCCCCTCTCGGCTTTACTGATATAGTACAAAGGAAAGGATAACCTCTACGTCTGGTATCAGCTCAGCTGCAGGAGTTGCCAGGTCAATGCCAGAAGTTGGCACAGAACCGCCTTAGGACTCCCCTCCAGATTTTCTGTCAGGGTTTACTCCCTTAGCCTTGCTCCTTCCGAGGATAACCCACAAGGCAGTGGGGCAAATAAAGACTACAAATACAGAATCCAGGTTTTATATAGCCAGGAGCAAGTCAGGGGGAGGGGAAGTTACCTGTCACTAGTAGGGCTAGTATTTACCAGAAGTTACCAGGTCCTAGTAGTGACAGGTAATACCCTCTCCCCCGCACACACACTCCCCTTGCTATGTGAAACCTGGATTCAGCTTTTCCAGTCCAAATCCATCTGATTAAGTGGATTTTATGCACAAAATCTTATGACCTAATGCATTTGTTAGTCTCTAAGGTGCCACAGGACTGCTTGTTGTCCGTGAAATTACAGACTAACATGGCTAAACCGATGAGCCTTTTCCCTATATTATTAGTTATTGGTTATTTGTTATGGCAGGCTCTCCAAATTACAACAAAGAATCAGGCCCCCGATGTGCTAGGCCCTGCACAGAAAAGTAACAGTGAGGACATTTCATGCACCTAGTCAGGATTTTGGTTTGCTGTGATTTCCTGTTACGTGGGCCAGTTGTGAAGCAGTCAGAGAAGTGTCCTGGTTGTTTCCTACTGTTTGAAAACAGAGCTCTGCGTGAACTACCCCACCCAGGGATAAATAGCCTTGAACCAGTGGGGCTGGCAAAAATTGAGTCCCAAGGACAAAATCCACTCTAATTTTTCAGTCTCTTTAACGTGCTGAATCCCAACCCCAGCTCCCCTCCCTACCTGCTCATTAGGGTGTTTGAAGTATGGATCTAAGAAGTGTTGCTTTTTTAAAGTTAAGTAAAAGATCAGAAGTTTAAAAAAAAAAAGAAGACCACTATTAATGCAGTCAATGATTCACAACATCTTACAACGATGCCTCTTATCATTCTGCTTTCCATGAAGCTCCCTTGGCTCTGATTTATATAGATTGAACCACTCTAGTCCAGCACTCTATGCTCTGACAACATTTGTGGTGAGGCATGATTTTAGTTAACCAGAGGTCTACTCACCATGGATGTGGCCAAGTGTCCTATGGTTCCATAAAGTTTGTTTCCAGCCACCAATCCTGACTCTCAGAGGTCTGTGCTGTTATTTAGGTGTAATTTACCCCTAAATGTCATCTAAGGGCCCAGTAAGTGGTGGAAGTGTTGGTAATGCTGCTAGACAATATTGACCTAAATACTGGAAATGAAAATGATTAGGGGTCTGTATCACATGACTCATGAGGAGCAGCTGAGGGATTTGGGTTCATTTAGTTTGCAGAAGAAAAGAGTGAAGATCGCTTTGATAGCAGCCTTCAACTTCCTGAAGGAGGGGTTCCAAAATGGATGGAGGCTGTTCTCAGCAGTGAGGGATGGCAGAACAAGGAGCAATGGACTCAAGTTGCAGAGGGAGAGGAGGAGGTTGAATATTGGGAAAACCTATTACACCAGGAGGGTGGTGAAGCACTGGAATGTGTTATCTAGAGAGGTGGTGGAATCTCTATCCCTAGAGGTTTTTAAGTCCCAGATTGACAAAGCCCTGGCTGGGATGATATAGTTAGAGTTGATCATTGTTGAGCAGGGGGCTGGAGTCTATGACTTCCTGAGTTCTCTTCCTGCCCTACGATTCTGTGACTTCTTGTGGTCTGGCAAATTCTTTGGTTTGGTACCAGTCAAGTACCAAGCATGCTGGATGAGAGAGGTTCAACCTGTCTTAGGGAAAAGCGCTAGAAGGAGAAATTTTGTATAGTGATGTATGCAAGAAACAGTGAACAAAGTTTCTTTAGGGTTGCATTCCCTTGCAACAACTGAGTGCTCTAAATGCCATTTTCTCCGAGTGCTGTAGGTTAAGACACGCGGCACTAAATCCACTGCCTGCTTCCTTACCACTGTGACCTGTCAGTGGCTGTTCCTTGCTTAGGATGCAAGCACAGCTTGAGTTCTGCAAAATAGCTCAAAAGAGCAATCATTCTCCCTGCTGCTAAAGCTTGCACCTCCCTCCACTGGCCCTGGGCAAGACGGCTGGGCTGGCCCATGAGCGGAGGTAGAAAATGGAGTCTGCGTTAAGTACTTTGGTTTGCAGCTCTCATCCCTGTCTTCTCCTCCTTCGTAAACTTCAGGCACAAAAAAGATTTAAGCCTGTTGCATTAGTTCTCTCTTTCCCAGTCCTGAGGTTTTTGTTTTTAACCAACCCAGCAAAAACAAATAGGTCTGGTTAGTTTAATGGAGAAAGCC
This sequence comes from Carettochelys insculpta, assembly GCF_033958435.1. NCBI lineage: Eukaryota > Metazoa > Chordata > Testudines > Carettochelyidae > Carettochelys > Carettochelys insculpta. The sequence continues at coordinate 35,911,944 of NC_134151.1, forward strand.
CTGCATAGCCAAACCGCTTTGTGCACTAGCCTAATTGATGATAGACTGGCTCAGGGAATAGCATTTTTAATTAACTGCTGCTGCTGCTGCTGCTGCTGCGGTTTATGTGGGGATCTAATAAAATTAGGCCTGGTGTGGATTTTTGTTGTTGGTGTTAATCCTTTGCAACAGAGGGGTAATTTTTAAAAAAATGTAGCACCCCATTAGGGGAACTGCAAGCTTTAATCTCAGGGATGCTTTGCTCCCTCACACATCTGCCTGCTTAGAAGTGGGGGATAGACATCAACAGAGATTCATTTCTGCTGGGGAGGAAACCTGTCTTCTGTTGCAAAGCTATGTCCTTTTTTTACGGTATGTAATCACTGCAGACAAAATTTCTCGGAGTGTATTGCTGGGCTGGTGTCTGTTTCTCAAGGATCATAGCAAGTCAGTGGCCTCTAGACTCACATGGTCAGAGCCTGGCAGTGCTGACTCAGCCCTTCATCCTTGCCTGATAATTCAGCTGAGTCACTGTATATCTTATTGGTTGGCTGGAGTAGGAGTTCTTTTGTCAGACACCTAAAAACCAAGATCTGGTCTGCTCTGGTATTTTGTAAGAGTGCAGGCTTTGCTCTCCTCTGCCTGGCCAAAATTTCTCTCTCTCCTCTGCCTCATCCTTAGTGGTGTGCTGTGAACCAGATGGCAGCCTTCTTGCACCTCAGCCATGGCAGTGTTTCACTGGAGATACAAAGGGTATGTCCACACAGCAGCCTTATTCTGAAATAAACTATTCCAGAATAGCTAGTCCAAAATAAAGCTACCACACAGCACTTAGCACTTAGCTATTTCAAAATACATTGTCTACACACAATAGAGCCTACTGTGAAATAGAGCCATTGAACGCATTGTGGCTTATTTTGAAATAAGCTTTATTCCCTGTCTGAACAGCCCCTATTTCTAAATAGGTGCTGTTCCTCATGAAATGGGCTTCACCAATATTGAAATAAGTCAGAAGTTATTTCCAATTTTTTCAGAAATTGTGTAGATGCTAGGATAGTTATTTTGAAATAAGTTTGGTTTGTAGACATATCCAGTTTTGTTGTTTTGTTTTTTTGTTTTCCTGGTGGTATGTCCCAGTACTGCATACCAGCACCTCCTCACCAGGTTTTCCATGGCTGGAGCTGATGAAGGGTCTCAGTGCCCCAGCCAGCTCCCAGCTATGGGGCTGCCAGAGCCCCCACCAGCCCCACAGCTGTGAGGGGACTATGATGCTTCCATAGGCCTCTGAGCCAGATTCCCCCTGGCAGAGTGGGACGGCTCCTGGTTTCCCCACAGCAGCAGCAGCAAGGGACTGCCCCTCAGCAACCCCAACCATGGGAACCCAGCTGAGGGGGAAGGGGCAAGCAAGGAGCCATACTGGCTCCTTTTTTTTTCTTTTTCTCTTCTTATTTTTTTTATCACCAGAAAAGCACTGGACATACCCAAAGAGATTTGGAAACCAGAGTTGCTTTAGGAATGAGAGTCATTATTCTACAAGTCAATCACCCAAGAAAGGGGCAGAACACCCAATAAAGAGCCCCACACCATGAAACAGAATGGGGAATTGTTCCCATAGTTGAAGTAAGGGGTGGAAATTAAGAAAGGGAAGGTATAAGCTGAAAATTAAGGAAAGCTTTCTTAGCGACAGATCTGTTTAGCTACAGACTGGTCTTCTGAAGTAAGAGGTGGATTAGCACAGTCAGAGACACTGCACACTGTCCTAATGTTGCGCTTTATTATGCTGGAAGATGGACATGGTGGCTGGCTGAACAGGTACCATCCATCTCCAATTTCTATGGTTCTGTTTACTGTACTCTGAGTTGGAGCATAAGGAGCTTCTTTTCCGATTGCTCCTTTATGGAAACATCTATTTTAACTCTCTGCAAAGACCCTTTGGACCATTATTTTGCAGGCTTCAGTTTAGCATCGTGTTGATGAATAGTCCTACCCCAATGGGGAGATATCTTATATGAAGGGTGAGCAAAAATTCTCATATTTTCCCATTAGTTTTACTTCAGTCTCTTCCTTTTGGAAGGGCTGCTCCTTGCTCTGTGTGTGGGATGGCAAATTGTTTCCTAATGGCAGCAGTGAATTCACTAGACGCATGATGAAATCATGATGATTACCGGGCTTTTGCTATTTGTATAAGCTTTGGATCACATTCGTCGCATAATGGAAGAAAAGCATATGACCTTTTCGTAGCAATCTCAGAATGATCCCATGTACTAAGAAGCTGTCTGCCAGCTGTGGAACCAAAAATGCTGAAGAACCATGGAAACACTGACTGTAAAGACCAGAAGTAAGAAATGGGGATGTAGAGCTTTGCACAGTCTTTCACCAATGCAACCAAACGTGACTCTATCCCTAAATTTAAACAGATGACTTCGGTGGCTCCTCCTGACCTATTCCTCCGCACGAGCTTCCAGGGCACTCTTTGCACAAAGGAAATGTTTCCCAGAACACACACATGAAGCTGCAAACTGGTACAGACTAGCCAGGCGGTGAGTGGTGACTGCTGCTCATGACTGGCTAAGCATTGTCCTTCACTCAATAAAGCCGTGTCTACACGTGCACGCTACTTCGAAGTAGCGGCACTAACTTCGAAATAGCGCCCGTCACGGCTACACGCGTCAGGCGCTATTTCAAAGTTAACTTCGACGTTAGGCGGCGAGACGTCGAAGTCACTAACCGCATTAGGGGATAGGAATAGCGCCCTACTTCGACGTTCAACGTCGAAGTAGGGACCGTGTAGTCGTTGCGCATCCCGCAACGTCGAAATTGCGGGGTCCCCCATGGCAGCCATCACCTGAGGGGTTGAGAGACGCTCTCTCCAGCCCCTCAGCTCAATGGTGGCCGCGTGGAGCGGCCCCTTAAAGGTCCCCTCCCCCCCCTTCCTGTGCAGGAAGATGAGGGAAGGTGCAGGCGGCAGCCCAGACACGCGGCAGGCCTGCACGTCCCTCAGCCACCCAGAACAGGGCCAGCACCTGCCATGGCTGACAGGCAGCCCCCCCCGCCCCCCCCAGGGGACCCCCCCCAAGGGGAGCCAGGGCAGCCAGCCCAGCCAGGCGGGCAGCCAGGCTGGCAAGCAGCAGCGGGGCCCCTCCTGGACGGAGGCCGAGATGCGGGACCTGCTGGGGCTCTGGAGCGAGGAGGAGGTGCTCCAGGTAATGGGGAGCAAGAGGCGGAACGCGGATGCGTTCGCTCGGCTGGCCGACGGCCTGACTGCCCGGGGTCACCCTGCCCGCACTCCTGATCATGTCAGGAGTAAGGTGAAGGAGCTGCGGCAGGGTTACTCCCGGGCCCGGGATGCGGCCGGACGATCTGGAGCCGCCCCCGTCACTTGCCCCTTTTACAGGGAGCTCAGGGACATCCTGGGCCCCCGGCACACCTCCTCCCCTCCGGCCACCCTTGATACTTCGGCCAATGAGCCCCAGCAGGCCCTGCAGCCGGAGTCCGCCCCAGAGGTAAGCCCCGCACCCCGGGGGCGCCCCCCCCAGAGGCCACCCCCGGGACATCGTGGCAGGAGGAGGAGGAGAAGGAGGAGGGGGGCTCCTCCTCCGCAGAATTCTGGCTGCAGATCCTCCTCCTGCCATCCCGGAGCAGCAGCCGGGCCTCCTCCCCCCGGGGATCTCCGGACCATGGGAGTGGACCAACAGGTATGTACCCCTCTCTGGTGGACACCCCTGGGCTTGAGGGGCGGGGGGGTAATAGATATGTGTCCAGGGCCCCCCACATGCTCACATGGCCATGGCCCCAAGGACAGCAGGGCCATGTCCCTCACAGCAGTGCATCAGCCCCTGCCCCCCGCCACCCCGCACGACAGTGCCATGCCCCATCCCCGGGGCAGGGGGGAGCGGAACCTCGAGAGGCCCCCGGAAGGAGGGGGTGGGACACCCCGCAGCAGCAGCAGCAGCAGCAGCAGCAGCAGCATGTGATGGAGTGGGGGGAGTGCAAAAGGGAGACTCAGGCTAGATATGAGCAACAAGAGCTGAATAGCTCCCAGGGCCAAAGGATGATCCTGGGGCTACAGCTGGCAGGTGACACCTCTGCCCTGAACAAAGAGGAGGGAGGAGCCGAGCTGGCTTGGAATTGGGGGGGGAGGGCGGGGGCCACAGGTAGAGGCTAGGGGAAGGGAAAGCTGGAAGGCAGCCAGCCTGAGGAGGGGGAAAGCTGCATCCCAGAGGGGCACCCCTTGGGGTCTTCTCCCCAGGACGGGTTGGAAGGACTGTCTCTTCTGACAGCTGGTGCTGTCACTCCTGGGAGAAACTGGGCATCTGTGGCCTAAGAAACCTCTCCTGTCAGACCCTGCGGAGTGAAGTGAGAGTCGCTCCCACCAGGGGACGGGGTGCAGTGCAGGGGGACCCCTGAACCCCATCCATCACAGCAGCATCTCCCGGGGACGGGGATGGGGAACCTGCAGCACAGGGCTGGGGGGACAAAGGCCACGGCTCGGGGCCCACACTAACGCCTGTCTCCATTCTTCTTCCCCCCCTCCTCTCCTGTGTCCCGCACCTGCACCATCAGAAGGACCGGAAGAGAGCGCCGGCGAGGCATCAGTGGTCCCGGAGAGCCCTCCGGGGCCATCGCTCCAGGCAAGCCCCTCGGCCGAGGAACAACCGGCCCCACGGCGGGCTAGATGGCGGACCCCGCGCCACCACCAGCCGACGGCGACGGACCCCCAGCTGCTGGCCATCCACCGTTGGCAGCTGCAGGTCGCGGAGCAGCACCTGCAGCTGCAGGAGCGGGTGCTGGCCTGGCACCAAGAGGCATGGGGGGGCCTACATGGAGACTTTCAACTGCCTGGTGGACTACCTGGCCCCCATGCCGCACCGGCCGCCGCAGCGCCCGATCTGCCTGCTCCACCCGCCGCACCACCAGCTGCTCCGCCCGTCGCCGTCCCATCCACCGTCGCCCCGCCACCCACCGCCGAGGGCCGGAGTGCCGAGGACCCCTGGAGCCAGCTGTGACTCACCGGGCATATCTTCCGGTCTGCCCCACCCCCAGCCAGCCCCGGACAGGGCTGTGGCCGCGGCGGGGCTCCCGGCCGCCCACGCCCAGTGCCGGACTTTAGGGGCGAGGGGCCCGGGACTTGGCCCCCCCCCCTTGTATATAGTTGGGACTTATTATGTTGTGCCCCCCGTTTGCCCCGTCCCTCCCATGTAAATAGTTCTCCCCTTTATCCTCCCTGGTTTTCTTTTTATTACTGAGCACACTTTTTTATTACTATTGTTTTATTTGTACATATTACTTTGGTTCCACACATGTTGCATATAGTTTGTTCTTGTTTTATATTTATAGTTAAAAAAAAAAGTTCTAAAAGAAAAAGCAGTTTAAGTTCAGCCACAAGTGCGTGCTGTCATTTGTCCAGGAAAAGTGGGAGGGGGGTGTGGTTGGGTGCTCCATGGTGTGGGCGTTGGGGCAGGGAGTGTGTTGGAGGAAGGGGCGGGCAGTGGGGGGCCTGGCAGAGTTCACCCCGTGGCCTCATCATCGAAGTGGGCCCGCAGGGCCTCCCGGACCCGGGTCCCTTCGGGGTCCACCTGCTGACTGGGGGCAGCGGGTGGCTGCACGTCGGCCCTGCTGGCCTCCAAAGCCCAGCCCTGGAAAAAGGCCTCCCCCTTGCTCTCCACCAAATTGTGCAGGGCGCAGCAGGCACCCACAATCAGGGGGATGTTGTTGGGGCCCGCATCCAGGCGGGTCAGGAGACATCTCCAGCGTCCCTTCAGGTGGCCAAATGAGCGCTCCACCACCTGGCGCGCGTGGTTCAGGCGCTGGTTGAAGCGCTCCTGGCTAGCGGAGAGATGGCCCGTGTACGGGTGCATGAGCCAGGGCCAGAGGGGGTATGCCGCATCTGCGATGATGCAGGGGGGCATGGTGGTGTCCCCCACAGGGATCTCCCACTGGGGGATGTAGGTCCCCGCCTCCAGCCGGCGGCACAGGCCCGAGTTCCGGAAAACCCGGGCGTCGTGGGTGCTGCCAGGCCAGCCCACATAAACGTCCTGGAAACGTCCCTGGCTGTCCACCAAGGCCTGGAGGACCACAGAATGGTAGCCCTTGCGATTGATGTAGCGTCCTCCACTGTGATGCGGGGCGCGGATGGGGATGTGAGTCCTATCCAGAGCCCCGAAGCAATTGAGGAAGCCCAGAGTGGCAAAGGCCGCGATGGTGGCATCTGGGTCCCCCAGCCTCACGAGCCTGTGCAGGAGCATGGCATTGATGGCACACACAACCTGCAGGGAAAGCACATGGGACAGCACCAATGAGGGGTGACCAGGGCGTGCGTGGCCCTGCCCTGCCCTCCCCTCCCCTCCCCTCCCCTGCCCTGCCCTCCTCTGCCCTGCCCTGCCCTCCCCTCCCCTCCCCTGCCCTGCCCTGCCCTGCCCTGCCCTGCCCTCCTCTGCCCTCCTCTGCCCTGCCCTGCCCTCCCCTCCCCTCCTCTGCCCTGCCCTGCCCTCCCCTCCCCTCCCCTGCCCTCCTCTGCCCGGGCCCCCTCCCCTGCCCTGCCCTCCCCCCGTGGGTTCTCTTACCTCCATGAGGACAGCCCCGACGGTGGCCTTGCCGACACCAAACTGCTGCCCCACGGATCGGTAGCTGTTGGGAGTGGCCAGCTTCCAGACAGCGATGCCGACCCGTTTCTCCACTGTGAGGGCACGCCGCATGGCGGTGTCCTGGTGCCTGAGTGCGGGGGTGAGCCACTGGCACAGCTCCATAAATGTCTGCTGGCTCATCCTGAAGTTCCTGAGCCAGCGGTCGTCGTCCCACTCCTCAAGCACCAGCCGCTCCCACCAGTCGGTGCTGGTGGGGTAGCTCCACAGCCGCCGGCATGTGAGGCGGGGGGTGGGGGCGGGGTACTGCAGGGTTTGGGGGTTGAGCCCTGCTGCCCCGGGGGCATCTCCTCCTCCGGTGTAGCAAGGAGGTGCTCAGCTGCCTCCCGCATGGCATGGAGCAGGGCGAGCCCTGCTCCTGCCGGGAGGGCTGGGTGGACCTCTGGCGGCTGCTGCTGCTGCTGCTGCTGCTGCTGCTGCTGGGGGTCCATGACTGCGTCGCCCAGGGTCTGTGTGCCTATGGCTCCTCAGACCACGTGCTGTGCAGGCTGAGTGTGTCTGGGAGGGGCCCTTTAAGGGAGAGGCTAGCTGTTGCCCTGGAAGCGCTAGTCCGCCCTGTGACCCTGTCTGCAGCTGTGCCTGGCATCCCTATTTCGATGTGTGCTACTTTGGCGTGTAGACGTTCCCTCACTGTGCCTATTTCGATGTTGTGCTGCGCAACGTCGAAGTTGAACATCGACGTTGCCAGCCCTGGAGGACGTGTAGACGTTATTCATCGAAATAAGCTATTTCGATGTAGGCTTCACGTGTAGACGTAGCCTAAATGACCTACTTTTTTGTCTCATCCAACTGGTATGTTGTTTATCAGACTAGGAGCTTTTTGCAGAAGGGACTGTCACTTTGATATGTCCAGCATGATAGGGACTAACCTGTCTTTGCCTTTAACTGCTTCTACCATATAAATCAGTAGTGTAGGAGGAACCAGTACCTCGGCTAGTGAGTGAGCTGCATGAGTGACTCTCCTTCATCTCAGGGAATCGCAAGATTGTTATAACCAAGATGGCCTCCTGGGATAGGGAAGTTTTGCTGGCTGTGCGGGTGGGCCTAGATTTTGCAGGGTGTGCCAACTGACCCATAGCAGCGCTTTGATTCACTGCAGAAGGAGCACATGGCTCTCACAGTGAATGTTGTGTGTTCATGTGCCCTGGCTTTACGTTGGAGTCTCTTTAGTAACGTTGTTAAGAAAAGAAAATACTCACATGGAAGCCAGAGGAATCTGGCAACCCTGCCTGTGGACAACAGAAGAATAAACGTCTCTTGGCCACACACAGAGCCCCAGTGGGCCGCATGTGGCCCTCAGGCTGCAGTTTGCCCACCACCGATACAAATGTTTTGTGATCACACAGATTTAATGTTGGGCGCCAGCTTAAATACTTTGCAGACTCAGGGCCAGAGAGCCTACCTAGATTTAGACTAGGTAGGAAATTATTAAGTGCCAGGAAAAATTTTGAGCCAAAAGTTTTCTCAGCATTTTGACAGGAACAAAAAATAGCATTTGGACTGTTTTGCAAACTCCCTCACCCCCCACCCCCCACCCCTTTTTTGTTTTGTTTTGTTATCAGTTCTAGAAACGATGGTCAAGATTTACTGGTAGTTTTCACCAAATCTAAAATGGAAGAATCATTTAAGAAAGAGGAACTTTTCTCCTGGCTTTCCTAACTGTATCTGCCTGAAACCAACTGGTGTGTTGTAATGACTTTTCTCTCCCCTGCCCCATTTTCCTTCAGGCTTTAAAGTCCTGACACGGTTCAAAACCATTCACTGAACTAGGTCAGGAAGAGTATGGCAGGAGGGCGCCATGGTACAATGAAGCAATATTTCCATTTTGTCAGCGACTCCTATCCATGGGTGCTAACTGGTGAAAGGGACAAGACTTGTAAACTGGATTTTCTCTGGCTAATCCTGCCAGTTCTAGGAGGTTTTCACAAAGCTCCAAAACTATCACACGAGGCCATCCAATTAATTTCTACTACAGTCATTTTGCATTAGGATCCACTTGAGGAGAATGTGAAATAAAATGGAGGCAGATGAAAGCATCAGGCTGGATATAATATAGGTTGAACCTCTCTAGTCCACCAACATCCATAATCCAGTATGATTTTAGTTAGCCAGACAATGACCACTTGTCATGGGCATGGCCAAGTTTCCCGTGATCCCATAAACTTTGTTTGCAGCCACCAGTCCTGGCTCTCAGTGCTCTGCGCTGTTATTTAACTGTAATTTGCCCCTAAATGTCCCAGTAAGCAGCGGAAGTGTTGGTAATGCTGCTGTTCCAACAGCGACCTCCCATTGTCTGGCAAATTATCTCATTCAGCACTGGTCATGTCTCGAGGATGCTGGACTAGAGAGGTTCAACTTGTATTGCGTGGCAATACCTTGACAGTGAATAAGAAGTGAAATGTGGTAGTCTAGATACGGACTTTACATTTCAAAAGGAAATAACAGCTATATAACCTGTGCACTTGCCTCCATCTTCCATTAAGCTAAGAGTCCCTTCTTTCCTGTTCCTATTACATGAGCTCAATAGTCAGGTGTTTAGGAAAGGGCATCTACCAAATTTATTCACTTCCCATTTTCTGTTCTGAGGTGTCTTCATCTGAAAAACACTGACATGAACTGCAGAAATTCAATGGACAGAAATACCTGAAACACAGAGAGATGGTAGAGTTTGGAGAAAACAGACCAAGGATTGTCTTAGGCAACCCTAACATTCTTTGTGTTGCGGAAAACCTATCTCAAATAAATCTTGCTGAAGCATTTCAACATACGAAGTTTAATTAGTGCTGCATTCTGAATTGTCTCACCTGCCCAAACCAAGTCTTAGTTGCCATAAATGCAACTTCACAGGTCTCACAGGGACTAAATAATATTTTTGTGCTTAGAAATAGCAATGTTGTGGTAGCTATTTGGTGGATCTGGGAATGTAATTGTGCATGGGGAGGTATTATCAAGGAAAGTGTTTCTCGTGGGGCTCTGTTCTTTGTCCAGTGCTTTTAAATATCTTTACCAATGGCCAAGGAGCAAATATAAAATAATTGCTTGTCGAGTTTGCAGATGACAGAAAAATTGGTGACATGGTAAATAATATGAGTACAGATCAGTTCAGCAGGGGAGCTGGATCTCATAGTCAATATTCCCTCTACTTTTTTCCATCCCAGTGCAGAATATATTTTTCTGTGTGTACCACCAGTAGAACCAAAACCTGGCTGCAGGCACTGTGCTAATCAGCTGGGCAGCCCTGGAATCTCTCCTGGGCAGCCACACAAGGGCACAGCTTACAGGGAACACTGTTCATGGTTAACAGGGCTCATGCAAACAACATTTTAAGGAAGAGCAATGTAAGGTCATATGTTGAGGAACCAGGAATGCAGGTCATGCTTAAAGGCTGGTGGGCTATTCTGGAAAAGAATTTGGAGGTTGCACTGAACAACAGAACATGGGCTCCCAGCACAGTGCAGTGACTAAGAGGAAAAATCTGACCCTTGGATGTGTAAGACGGGGAATGCTGAATTGATACTGGGAGGCGGCATTGCCCCTGTTTATTGAACTAGTGAGACCATTCTTGGAATACGATCCCTACTTCTGAAGCCCACATTTTAAAAAGAATGTGGACAGATTTGGAGCAGTTTCAGAAAAAAGGTACGAGAATGATTGGATGCCTGGAAAACCTGTCTTACAGCGAGAGACAAAAGATGCTCTTTCTGTTTAGTTTCTCCAAGAAAAAGTGAAGAGGGATGTTGATCAGTCTGTAAGTACCTATGTGGACATAAGGTGCTTTTAACCTAGCAATCAAAGGCATAACTTGATCCAATGACTGGCAGCTGACGTAAAACAAATTCAGACTAGAAATAAGGCGCAAATTTTTGACAGTGAGGGTAATTTGACAGTAAGGAGTAACTTAGGGTTGTGGATCCTCTATCACACAAAGGTCTTAAATCAGGACCAGATGAGTCTCTCAAAGCTAGACTCTAGCTCAAACCAAAAGTTACAGATTTGACCCAGAAGTTACTGGGAGGATTCCAGGGGAGCTGAGAGACTCGCCAGGCCCCTGGGCAAGGTAGGTGGGGGAAAGCAGCTCCATGCTCCTGGAAGGGTCTGGGCCTCAGGCAGAAGGGGCAGGACCTTCAGTGCTACCTAGATGTGCTGTGCGTCTCCCCTCCCTCCAGCCCTTCAGTGCTACCCAGAGCAAGTGGCACCACATTCCAGCAGCAAAATAAAGGATAGTGGTGGCTGGGAGCACCGGGGCCTCTTGAATCATGGAGTCTTGGGAAAGTTGTTCCCTTTGTCCTTCCCCTTCTCCCTGCTCCACCTGTGAGTTCTGAACTTCTTGAAAATATGGCCCGTATTTCAAGTGCCCGTATGTCATTGTGTTTTGGTGCAATCCCGGCCACTAATAAGCAGGTGGCGGCACCAAACCAATCTTTGGGGCTGGGTGAAAGGGTAGTATATTTCACATAGGCATGTTCCAAACCAGCTGGCAGCTTCTGAGAGCTGCTTCTGGGAAATATGGGCCAGGAGCCTTAATCTGCCTGTCTCCGTTTAACCCGCCATCTCGCCTTGTCTGGAAGCCTTTTGGCTGTGACCGGTAGGAATATATGAACCATTCCATCTTAGACAATTGGTCACGGCACAATTATGAAGACCATTCCCCTACAGATTTCCTTTTGGGGTGGAGGGAGAACACATTCCTCTACAAATACATGCCCTGCAGAAATGCAGAGGATTTCAGGACTGTCTGCCTCCCTCCCACTGTTCTTCACATTTGATGGTTCACATCTCTTAGATTTGTTTGTGCCTCAATATTCATGCTGGTTGGTTGTCCTGGGCCATATATATTGATGTCAGATAGGGCAATGAGAGTTTGCACAAGGTCATGGGATGAAGAATAGGGGACTCAAGGGAATGCTGAAACAGTTTCAAAAAATCAAAGTGAAGTTAGAGCAGAGATGAGTTGCGGAAAGATGCAATGTTTCTCAATGGAGCCGTGGTGGGGAAGGGTTAGCTATTAAGGCCCGCTTTTGCTTCCAACACCAAATTAAAGGGGGACAGCAGTTTAAGTTCAGGAGTAGGGTGGTGGAAAAGGTGACTTTATGCTACTATGATCCTTGGGGCTGCTGGGGCCCAAGTCAGCCTCTTGGGAAAAATTAATCACATGGCTGTTGTAATTTATGGCCACTTGTAATGCCCTCATACAAACAGTCAGATCACAATGCACACAGACCCTGAACTTTCTCATTTTTTCCCCAACCCACCCCCACAAAGCAGATCCCACAGATGTTACCAGAGTAGTGCTTACTGCTATAAGTAGTGGCAAACGCAATGCCTATTGGTAGATTGTAAACCCTTTGGAACAGTGGCCTGGTTTCTTACCGGTGTAGAGCACGTAGAAGGCTCCTGAGCATGCTGTAAGTAATCATTATAATTAAAATCAGAATCCTTGCTTCTCTGCATGTAATCTAGAACAGCTAGTCCTGGACTGGGAGTAAAGGATATTTCTCTGCCAGACTTCATTTGGGGCTATGGATAATTCACGTTTGTGAAATCTCAAAAGTAAATACATGGAAAACTGTAGCCAGGAGCAGGACAAAACAGCACCACTGATGCTTTAATGTTTCATTAGTTAGTTGTTTAATGACAAATAATTCCCTGGAGTCCTGAGCTGTGTCTACACGTGCACGCTACTTCGAAGTAGCGGCACTAACTTCGACATAGCACCCGTCGCGGCTACACGCGTCGGGCGCTATTTTGAAGTTAACTTCGACGTTAGGCGGCGAGACGTCGAAGTCGCTAACCTCATGAGAGGATCGGAATAGCGCCCTACTTCGACGTTCAACGTCGAAGTAGGGACCGTGTAGACGATCCGCGTCCCGCAACGTCGAAATTGCCGGGTCCTCCATGGTGGCCATCAGCTGGGGGGTTGAGAGATGCTCTCTCTCCAGCCCCTGCGGGGCTCTATGGTCACCGTGGGCAGCAGCCCTTAGCCCAGGGTTTCTGGCTGCTGCTGCGGCAGCTGGGGATCCATGCTGCATGCACAGGGTCTGCAACCAGTTGTCGGCTCTGTGTATCTTGTGTTGTTTAGTGCAACTGTGTCTGGGAGGGGCCCTTTAAGGGAGCGGCTTGCTGTTGAGTCCGCCCTGTGACCCTGTCTGCAGCTGTGCCTGGCACCCTTATTTTGATGTGTGCTACTTTGGCGTGTAGACGTACCCTCGCAGCGCCTATTTCGATGTGGTGCCGCGCAACGTCGAAGTTGAACATCGACGTTGCCAGCCCTGGAGGACGTGTAGACGTTATTCATCGAAATAGCCTATTTCGATGTTGCTACATCGAAATAAGCTATTTCGATGTTGGCTTCACGTGTAGACGTAGCCCTGGTGTCCTAAGAGGATCTTGCATGTTCTCAAAGACACAGTGGCAGAGCTGATCCATGAACAGGCTGAGGACTAGCTGCAGAAATAAGACTTGAAATAGCAATCTCAAATTATTAGCTAATATCCATGGTGGTTCTTAATAGTTATCAGGAGAATTTTCAAAGGCACCTAAGTCCCATTTCAATGGACCTGGAGCTCCCAAGTCACTTAGGAACTTTTGAATATGCTGCTCATAAGCTTTTGAGGTGTATATTCCACCAAGAATTGGAAAGCAAGCTGACCTATTAGCCTGTCATTTGGTATTATCACCAATTTATGGATGTAGGCAACAGTGCAGTTTTCTAAACAAAGAGAAATCAATTTGGGAATTCACTCCCCAAGGTGGTTATCTACTTCAGCGGCATTTAAGTAAAGGATGGATGTTATGACCACTATTATTTATAGTTTTGCATGCTGATATTGATAATCAAAGCTTATGCTTCAAAGCCTAAAATTAGCTCTGCGGGGATCAGAAAGAATTTTTCCTCTGAAAAATTGTACTGTCATTACTGAAGGATTCTTCTCTTTCCTCCAAAACATCAGGCTGCGGCTGAAAGCAGGTTCCTGGACCTGACAGATCTATGTGTTATCCACTGCAGCAAATCCAATGTTCATCCCCAGTTTCTAGGCTGACTTCATGGGCCAGCATGAAGTGTATCCTGAGGCAGAGTGGTGGATTAGGTAGGTGCCTGGCAGGAGTGGCAGACTTGGACTGTGACAGGTTTGAATATAGCTAGAAGGAAGGAAAATGGTGAATGGAGAGAGACAATATCCTTTAATGACGTTGAAGTCGGCCTGAAATTGCCTCCTCGTGTAAATCCAATGTCACATTGCTTGCCTGAGCCTGTCACCACCAACCAAAATGGAACTTGTCACTGTTTTTTCGTGCATACAAATGTTACAGTGAAACACAGTGTGCTTAGCCAGGATTGGTTTAAAAAACAGCTGTTTGGCACCCAGTAAATAATGCAATGAAATATGTAATAGAAGTCAAAGAAATGCCAATTATCTCCTCAAAAGGATATAATTCAGTATCTCAAAGTTAGTGTACATGCTGTAGGCCACCAGTACTGAATGCTTTCTTTGAACAGCAAAGCAGCCAGACAGATTAACGAATACCTATGTAACTGGCGAAAGCCCAAAGATCTGCCATGATGGCAGACTTAATATATGAAGTGGCTGGTAGTGGATTTTTGTAATGCACTATTGTATGCCCTACGTCTTTCCATGCTGCTAACCACAGCCAAGGAGAGCCTGAAAAAAAAAACAAGGGCAGAGGACCCAAACATGACATCTAGTTTGCATATGTAAATTACATATTTGTAAATGCCAATAGGAAATTTGTTTTGTTTGTTAGTTTGCATCCAAGGACAGCTTGTCTTGGAAGCAGAGGAATCTCTGTAAACTGGTGCTGCAATTTAGATTTAAACTCTGTTCCAGGCCACTCCATTGGTGTTGCTGGCATTGCAATGAGTTCAACGTAGAGATTTCTGTGAATCTTTGTCTTGCAGCACGGGGACAGTCTTCATGGGCTGTTGGCAAAGAGGTTGCATAATGTGCGCTTTACAAGCTGGTTGTGGCTGGATCCATGGAAACAGTACTCCATGTGTCAGGAGGCTGTGACACTGATGATGCCCTTGGTCACTAGTTAGGGAATAGAATATCGCTACTGATGCTCAAAGCAAGGTCACAGAAGAGAAAACCATCGACAGCAGTGAAATTCATGTATTTACCAGACTCCACCTCAGACTATTTGGCTTGACAACAGAAGCTTTCTTCCAGCTCTGTTCAGAAATGGGACATGGGCCTCCTTTTGCCTGCAACCCTATCTCAAGTCATTATCCCACTTGTCCATCAGTCTCTTCCTTTCTGAGGCACTAGTCAATGAGGCTGTGTCTACACAGCAAAGTTACTTTGGAATAACAGTCACTATTAAAAACTAACTTTGTGAGCATCTACACAGTGCAACCACTATTTTGAAATAATTTCAAAATCGTGGATGGCTTATTTTGAATTTGGTAAACCTCATTCATTGAGGAATAGCACCTCGATATTTCAGAAGAGGGGCTGTGTAGACAGAAAACAGGGGCTATTTCAAAATAAACTATTCCAGAATAACTTATTCTGAAATAATTTGGCTGTGTAGGGGTAGGGGCTCTAATCTGCAACAGGCTCTATTTTGTGTAGACACATTATTTTACAATACATTTTGCTTATTCTGGGCCTCCCCTGTAGTGTAGCCGCATTAGTCTGGAATATCTTCTTTTGGAATAATAAAAGAATAAATTATTCTGGAATAACCTTGCTGTGGAAAGATAGCCTGACTGACCTAGTGAGCTGTATTTAAGACCTAAATGCAATTTCCTTCGGCTATGTCTAGATTAGGGCGATTTGTTGACAGAAGTTTTTGTCAGAAGATATTTTGCAACAAAACTTCCATCAACAGATAGAGTCCAGACAGCAAAGCAGATCCAAAGAGTGATCTGCTCTGTTGACAGAGAGCAGCCAGACTGCCTGGCCGCTGTACTGGCAAAACAGTAAATGAGAAGCACAGCACACAAGGTTTCCCGGTGTCCCAGAAGCCTTTTCTGTCAACAGAAAGGCCCCCGGAACATCCAGACTGGCTTTCTGTGGACAAATCTCTGTCAACAGAGATGTTCTTCCTTGCGGAGAGTAGGGCATAGCTGTTGACAGTCGTGCTGCATTCTGTCGACTTACTGTCAACAGAACGCCCTTGGGAATCTGGACACTCCACAATACCCTCTAGTCCAGACATAGCCTTAGAGAAAAAGCCTATTTTATTAGCAAAGAAATAGATTGGAGGGTGTGGGGATGGGGAGAATATAACTGAAGAAATAAACTGTCGTTACAGCTAAATGTTGAACAAGTTTATTACATGCGGGCAATAAGTTACAGAATACTCAAATTCTAATAAGTCAGTCTCTCTTCACTGCTGTAAAGTTCAGTGTAAGTGGATAGGGTAAGGGCTAATTTTAAACAGGGCCCCTGAGAGCCCGTCAGATATGGTTCCCTAATAAGTGAAGCTTTGTGTTTGGCCAGGGTTTTTGGTTTAGTCTGTCGTTCCGCTATTTCTGCAGCACACACAGGCTACGTCTACACGTGCAGCCAACATCGAAATAGTCTATTTCGATGAATAACGTCTACACGTCCTCCAGGGCCAGCAACGTCGATGTTCAACTTCGACGTTGCTCAGCCCAACATCGAAATAGGCGCAGCGAGGGAACGTCTACACGTCAAAGTAGCACACATCGAAATAGGGATGCCAGGCACAGCTTCAGACAGGGTCACAGGGCGGACTCAACAGCAAGCTGCTCCCTTAAAGGGCCCCTCCCAGACACAGTTGCACTAAACAACACAAGATACACAGAGCTGACAACTGGTTGCAGACCCTGTGCCTGCAGCATAGATCCCCAGCTGCCACAGAAGCAGCCAGAAGCCCTGGGCTAAGGGCTGCTGCCCACGGTGACCATAGAGCCCCGCAGGGGCTGGAGAGAGAGCATTTCTCAACCCCCCAGCTGATGGCCGCCATGGAGGACCCAGCAATTTCAATGTTGCGGGACGCGGATCGTCTACACGGTCCCTACTTTGACGTTGAACGTCGAAGTAGGGCGCTATTCCTATCTCCTCATGAGGTTAGCGACTTCGACGTCTCGCTGCCTAACGTCAAAGTTAACTTCGAAATAGCGCCCGACGCGTGTAGACGCGACGGGCGCTATTTCGAAGTTGGTGCCACTACTTCGAAGTAGCGTGCACGTGTAGACGCAGCTACAATATATCTGCATGAGTGAACTGGAGAGGTAGGGGTTCAGCTGCTTTATTTGTGTCTGCAGACGGCGCCTGCACACCTACGTCAGCACATTTGAATGCGAGGACACAAAGATGACAAAGAATGAGAAGGAAACCTTTGGTATCAAAGCAAGTGTGATAAGCCAGTACATTGTGGGCAGTGCCCAAGCTTGGAGACCACCTCTCATAACTTGGTCCTTCAAAATAAGAGTCACATTGAATAGCTTTTGGTTTCAATGTTCTGCTGGACCAATGAAAACTTAACTGCCTGCACAAGCGTGAGTGTGGTGTTCAGCGGAGAGGATTAGTGAGTTCAAGAAACATGCATTAGTCACTGTGATATTTCCTTACCTAGGAGCTACCGTGGGGCTTTGGTTTTACTAGCTTTGTGTATATTTTCTCTTACACCCCTCTAGTGGTCACACGCCACCTCTTTACTTACAGTATACTCTTTGTTATCCAGAAACATTGGGGAATGGGGGATTCTGGTTAACTGAATTTTCTGATTAACAGAGAGAGATAAACCTATTAGTCAGAAATTTTCAACATGGTTCCAAGTAGCTTTCATAACACGTGAAACTGAACACGTGGGATGCTTAATGCTAACTACATGTATATGTAACTTTATTCTACTTTCATACACACAGCATCAATGACCAATCCCAGATGTACAAAGATTCCTTTGATCACCCTACTCTGACCTCCATATGAACTATACATAACATTCTCGTTGCTAGTTAAACATGTCGTATATCACCCCATAAGCTAACCTTTATACACTGAACACTATAACCAGAAATTAGTTCTGGATAATTTTCTTATTTTTTTCCAGTTAGTAAAGAAAAAAAATGTATACTGCCATTCATGAAATTTTCCAGTTCACTGAGAATTCCCATTAGTAAAGCTCCAGATAACAAAGAGTATATTGTAATAAGCAATTTAAATGTGCTATTTAATGATGTAACAGGGAGGAGGGTGGGGCTCATCCCACCAGGGCTCAGACAGAGGCTCTTCCCCTCTGGGTCAGTAAGTAGCCACTCTGGCTCCCATGTGCCCTCTCAGTCACAGGCACAGAATCAGCTATGGCACAGTCCCAAGACCCAGACCTGTGGTCGGACCAAGCCAACAGTCAAATGAGCCCAAATGGCACACAGTCACAACAGTACCAAGTCAAGGCTCTAGCTCAGGTTGGGGAAGCAGACTGCAGCAGTCAGTTCAGGTGCTTGGACCAAGCATTAGTCAATAGGCCCAGGCCCTGAGGCAGGGCAGGGCATTAAACAATAGGAAATGGTCAACAAACCCCAGGCCTAGCTCCAGTCAGGGCAACACACATTCAGGCCTCCGAGCTCTGGTGGAAACTTGATGAGTACAGGTGTTTGCCTAGCAAAAGGAGGAGGGAGACTGAAGCCCAAGGGTTGGGTGGCAGGAGGGACACAGGCTCACCTGCCCCTTGTGCCTAACCCAAGGCCCTAACAGTGGCAGATCCATTTGCCACTGGATCAGCAGGGCTCCTGACTGCAACACGCTGACACCCGCACAGGCAGCAGTTCTTCCAGAAAACCAGACTGACTAGAACTGGAAGGAACCTCAAGAGGTCATCGAGTCCAGTCCCTTGCGGTCACGGTAGGACCAAGCACCATCTAAGTCACCCTTGACAGACGTTTATTCAAACTGCTCTTAAATATCTCCAATGATGAAAATTCCACAACCTCCCTAGGCAACTTATTCCAGTGTTTAACCACCCTGGCAGGAAGTATTTCCTAATGTCCAACCTAAACATCCCTTGCTGCGATTTAAGCCCATTGCATCTTGTTCTATCATCATGGGTTAAGGAGGACTCTTTTAAGTACTTGACAGCTGTTACCCTATCCTTTCTCAGTCTTCTCCTTCCCAGACTGTACAAACCTAATTATTTCAACAATCCCTCATTGGTCATGTTTTCTAAACCTTTAATAATTTTTGTTGCTCTTCTCTAGAAGCTTCTCTAATTTGTCCACATCTTTCTTTCAGAACCAGAAACTATACTCCAGTTGAAGCCTAATCAGTGCAGCGTACAAGGGAAGAATTACTTCTCAAGTCTTGCTTGTAACACCTCTATTCATGTATCCCAGAATAAGGTTTGCTTCTGTTTAAAATAGTGCCACGTTGTTGACCCATACTTAGTGTGTGGTCCAATATAACCCTTACCTCCCTTTCTGCAGTTCATCCTGTTTCTTCACCTCAGAAAGTCCTTTGTTTGTTTGTTATAAAAAGTGGATTAGGAAGAAAGCTTTTTGGAAGTCTGAAAAGCCTGTATGCTGAAGATGGTTTATGAAGGCTGATATGGATTACCATTTTTACTCTGTGAATGTGGCAGCTTTCCAACTCCTCTGCCAGGAGTGATCTAAAAGCTATTCTTTTATTGTGTCATGGGGTGGAATCCTGTCTTAAACCGCCTTTAGCATTTTAATTCTTATCTCCTGTTGGTTGACATTGAAATTTCAATGCTGCTTCATCTCTAATCATCTGAGGTCACTGAAACCCCACATATGATGGAGCTGGGATCTCTTATTGTGCATGTCCAACCACTTAGCTAATTGAGAACATGGAGAGCTGTGGCTCATTGCATCCCTATCACCTTTGTGACCGCTTGCTCATCAGGCAAGGATCCAAGCAGTGTTTAGGGCTTGTGAGTCACCCTTCTGTGTGAAATCTTTGCATCAGCTATGCCAGATCTGGAGTTGGCAAGAGCAGTTGAATGTAAAGAGCAGTCTCCTGCATCTTATCATCTTGTGCACAGGAATATCACTGTCTACATGTCATTCAGAATTTTTATTTAATAGTTAGCTGGTGTGGATGTTAGGATTCATTTAAAAATACATCTGCGAAGAGTAGAGCAAGATAATGAAGAAGGAGCAGAAACTTTTTAAAAATAGACCAGTAAGTCTTCACCCTGTGCTGTTAAATATTTAGGAGTGTTCTTTTACCACTTAAAAGTCATCTTACATAAATAAATAAATAAATAAATAAATAAAAGAGTCCCTGGGAGCATTAGACTCATTTATTTCCTGATGCCAAAATGAGTTGGCTAAAAAAATGATGTCCATGCAGCCACTGAATTAAGGTAGATCAGCAGTTAGTGTTAGACTTCTGTCTTGACATGGAAGATTATATTACATTTTCTTAGTTCAGCTATGATTAAAAGCTTGAGCTGCTTAAATCATATGCCTTTCTTCCCTGGGAATTCTTTTATTTATAGCTTTTTTGGTGGTGCTCATGACGGTAGTTTCAGAACACCTTACAATGCACCTCAGAGACAGGGAAGTATCATTCCAGTTTTATAGATGGGGAACCGTGTGTTCATTTTTCTTGTCCACCATCTCCAGGCAGCCTGAGCAGAGGTAGGAGTAGAACCCAGCTCTCTAGAGCACTGACCTGTTACCTCAGGTACAAAACCACATCCCCTTGTCTACCTTGTCCCTGGCAGGTAACATCAAGAATTGCACAAACCCGCCTCCTTCCTCTGTGCACAGATCTTCCCCAGCTTCTGGAATGAATTTTGAGAAAAGGGCCATTCTGAGGGAGGGGGAGGGGCCTGGGGCAACTCCCACCCCCCCAATGCCCCAGGCAACTCCCTCCTTCAGCTGCAGGCCCCCCCCTTCCCTTTTACCCCTTACTTGACCAGCCAGACTAGGGGTTACCTGGGGCAGGCAGTGGCAGCAGCTGGAGGTCATCTCCCATCCCTCTCCTGCACTCTGCAGCAGCCTGCTCTGCTCCGCCCTTCCAGCCCACTGAGCCCTGCTTCTCCATGGGTGGTAGGGAGTGGAGACCATCTCCTGCTGCTGTGGAGAAGCAGGACTCAGCAGGCCTGGAGCCAAGGTGGAGGAGCGCAGGCTACTGCATGCACCGTGTGGGGAGGTGGGACAAGAGTAGGGAAGGTGAAATCCGGAAACAGCAACCACAGTCTAGACATAGCCTTAGAGACTAACAAATTTAATAGGACATCTGACAAAGTGGGTCTTACCCACGAAAGCTGATGACCTGATAAATTTGTTAGTCTCTAAGGTGCCACAGGACTGCTTGTTATTTCAGTACAGCTATGTCTACACAGCAGTGCTATTCCTGAATAAGCTGTTGTGGAAGAGAGATTCTGGAGCAGCTTGTTCCGAGATAGCACAGCTACGCAAAAAATGCATTTCAAAATAGCGCTCCCCTATTTCAAAATCGAGCATCTACACACAATAGAGCCTGTTTCAAAATAGAGTCATTGGACGCACTGTGGCTTTTTTCGAAATAGGTGCCATTCCCTATCTGCGCAGGCCCTATTTCAAAATATCTAGTGCTCTCCTGCCCCTACCGCCACTGTAACAAGGGCCAGCCCAGGGCCTGTTGGCCGTGCCTTATTTCTTGTTTCAGCCCTAGTGTGAAGGCTTGTCTGGTGCACCAATCTCCCCAGCACAGGATTGCATTCAGTCATGGGTCTAAAAGCAATTGCTGTTCTCACAGTACTCACAAGTTAGCTCTAATTCTATGATTTTCCTTCTCAAAAATCAGCCTGTTGCATCTCCAGTCTCCGTTACCTTCAAGTGCTCTAAACTCACTGCCTGGCACAGCCCAAGATAAATCTTACTTTACACCACCTCTCAAACTTGTCCTCCATGAGCACTCTCTTTACAGGGTTTTTTTTTTTTTATCAAGTGTGTGTAGTTATAGTCATTATTTTCCACTTACCAGCTAACTAGGAGTCAGAATTTTGATCAGCTTGGGTCCATTTCTGGGAATTTACCCACAAAAACATTCAAATGTCACACATCTTGCAGTGGCATTACAATAGCTCAATCACAGCAATTATGGGTGGCAGTCAAAATGCACTCCAAGTCCTTTGTATAAATCGGGGAGGAGGAAGCTGTGCAGGAGAGCCCTTAAATTCCAAAGCAAGACTATAATTAGCTGTAATGGTACCCAGAGTAACTTCCCAGCTATAATTCTCAGCAGGAAAACAATTGTATTGCAGCAGTATAACCAGACAGACATGCTGTAAATACAAAACATTCTTTGGAAATATATGTTTCATATACTAAAGCCAGCTAGAATTAAGGCAAACAATTTGGTAATTGGGATTCAAGGCAGACACCCTGTTTTTTGTTTTTGTTTTTGTTTTTTGTTTTCGTCATCTTAGCTAATGATAATGGAATGCTTAGGATCTGAAAGGAAGCCTGGAAATGCTGAATTGCCCCTTGCACTTCTTTTGTAACTCACTCCATTGTGCCAAGTGGTTGGTGGAGGTTGAGTCCAATCCAGGTGTAAGGCGGAGACTCTTTTCTGGGTGGAGACTGAACGTGGGACAGCGGAAACTAAAGCCAAGCAGAAAAGAACAGAATGATTACCCTGTGCAGCTGGTTACCCAGGTAGATTTAGTAACTGAGACCAAAATGGTTTACGACCCTAGCTGTCTGGCGTGCTGCCTTTTGTGAAAGTTAGGACCAGCAGAAGAACAAGCCACAAATGAAATCAAATTAAGCTGAAGCCCTGTGGGCATAAATAGGAATCAGTGCTCCAGAGTTCATCTCCCTCCTTGGGCTGTAACCACTCAAATCTGGTGCCATTTGAGGGATGTGGTGAAGTTCTTTTGTCCCATGTGTTCAAAACAAGTGGTGTGCCATTGTAGAGATGGGAAGGGAGATTTTTGGTGGGTTATTTGAAGCTGTTGTATTTTCAAGATTCATCGATTCCAAGGCCAGAAGGGACCATTGTGACCATCTTGTCTGACTTCCTGCAGAACATGGGCCAGGGACCTTCTCCAAAGTAATTCCTAGGGCAGCTCTTATTAGAAAAAATAACCAATCCAGAGGGAAAAAAAATCCAGTATAAGTCATGTCATACTTGTATGTGATTTTATGCAGAAATAGGGCCCCAAGCTGCAAAGAGGGTGAAATCTGGTGAGGAGTTGCCCCTCTTCCAGCCCTTCCACTCATGAATGTAAAATTAGGAAGGATCTGGACTGACAGAGATACAAGGAATGAGGGGTGCAAGAAGGTCCGAGTACACCTCTTCCAGGTCAAGTGATCCTCGGGCAGGCTGCCCAGGCGGTGAGAGGAAGGGCCAGAGTCGGAAGGGACGATATGCAACCAGAACCCCTTCCAGGTCCCCAGCCACACTGTCTGGGATGCTGCAGCTGGGGGAGTACCTGGCTGTGGGACCAGCAGGAGCTGACTCTGGGTTTGCTGGGGGCAAGGATGTTCCAACTCGCTCAGTCAGTGTCTTGGAAGCCAAGTCCAGGTGGGAGACAGCCTGCTGCAGCCACAAGCTGGCACCCTTCTGAGCAGTTGCTATGCTGCACTGAGCAACAGCCAGGAATGGACCAAGGCCTGGCCAGACAGAGCCAACGCGGCATGAGGACAGAGTCCTCCCAGGTAATGTGGGGCAGGGAGGAGATGTGGGGAGGTTGTGTGTCTTGCACTTTAGCTTGTACTCTTCCGCTATGAAGAGGCACCTGTTGTCCTTTCCCCTCTCCCTTGGTTCCATAGCTGGAGAGGGATAGTCCTTTATGGAACAGTCCTGCGGGCATGAAAAGGCTTCTTCAGAAACATCCCTGAAAACCTATGGAAAGTCATGGGAAATGCCTTGCCTTCTATAGCTGTTTTTGAACCATTTTCTATAGAACTCTACAGACATAGACTCCCCTAACTTCTACAGGATGGTTTGAAAAGCTGCCAAAATGATTCACATTTTCTATTGACGGCTGTAGGACTTTTCTACATGGGATTGGAATCAGGCTTGTGTAGTGGTGAGCCAGCCTAAAAGTTTGGGGATCCAAGCTCTCAAATGTATTGCTTGGCCTTAAGGGTATGTCTATATTTCCGGGGGGGTTCAACATGCCATCATCAATCTTCCGGAGATTGATTTTGCCGTATCAATGAAGATACGGCAAAATCGATCTCTCTGGACTCGGCTGTTGACCCTGGAGCTCCACACTGCAGCGTGGAATAAGGGATGTCTGCGTGTGCCCAGGGAGTCCCAGTCTACATCAGGGAACAAAGCTGATCCTGATATGTCGATTCTAGCTATGCTAATGACGTGGCTAGAACTGCGTAACTCGGATCGACTTTAAACCCTAGGGGAGACCAGGCCTAAGACTGGCTCTGAACGTGAAATGCTACTGTGTCTACTACTGTGTCTACTACTGGGAGATGTAGTCAAGCATGGCAGTAGAACCCTCAACTGTGAAATTCATAGCTTTGTATGGGGTGTAAATAAGAACCTTCCCACTACCACCGTCTTTTTGCACTACATTAGTTATCCCCGTAATCTGGAATAGTGTATATTTCCTGTGAGCCCCATGGAACGCAGCACATTGCTACAATGTGCAACTGCTAAACTGCTTCTGCCTGGTATCTGGTGTAACGGGTAGAGGGAAGTGTGTCTTTTTATTGTGTATCTTTCTTTACATATAATCAGGCCTTTTTTTGTTTAGATCTGATTCACTTTTTATTAGAAAATTGTTGCATTAGAGGAAGATCTAAACAACATGGATTAAGTGGAGTAAAATAAGCAGTTGTCATTTCTGTGTTTTTTGTTATGTTTTTTGTTTTTTATTTTTTTTTAAACCACTCTTTGGACCTATATATATACCCGCTTATTGCAGCACACAAAACATGAGTCACTAACAGCAGGTGGTCCTGCTGTTATGTTAGGCAGCTTAGTAATAGTAGGGAGGGGGCTGTTCCCCATATATGGCATCCTTGAAGCAAGCTAAAATTAGTTTGCTGACTTCCAGTAAAGTAAAAGTAGTCCAGGTTTTAGAGGAAGTCTCCTTCTAAAGGTAAGAAACAGAGATGATCTTTTTAATTTGATTTAAAAGATAAAACAAATGCATGACGTTTGCCTGGGCAACTGTTGGGCAAACATTAACTGTAACAAGACAGAGTTTGGAATGATAAACAGTAGCTGTCTTCACGAAACCAGCTTGTAGGACGATCAGCTAATGGAAATCAATGTGATTCACAGGCAATTGTTGCTGTAACAGAGACAAAAGAGGAATATGTGTCTGTTAGAAATAGGCCCCAGTTTTGACTTGTTTCGGGGAGCATTTGGAAGATACACAGACAGCGAAAGAATGCAAACCTGCTACGTATGATAGGCAAGAAATCTCCCGCACTTACACCCACCATGGCACACAGGCCAGCATACAAAGTTTCTGGAACTCTATTACAATAGTGGACTGTCAAGGATCTGATTTTTTTTGCCTGTCTGAGTTTTGTGACCACTAGGTTTTTTCCCCCTTTCTCTGCGGCATGGGTGCAGGTCACTTTCCGGGATTATCTGCGTGGAACTCATTTACCTGACAGTGCAGGGCCTCAGACATCAGAGTCCCTTGGTCCCTCCTTTTCCCTTCCTGTGGCACGTAACAGTTTGGTCTTTTGTGGACTTTAACATGCCAGTCCAATTTTGGTGGTTTGAGTTTTGTGTGTGGCTGCCATTGGTACCTTGTGAGGTACAGGAGGTCAGATGAAATGAACTGGCAGTTCCTCGTTCTTTTTTAAAGTCTATGACTTGTACTTTTCAGGCAATACTGTGTTCATTCTGTGGAGAAGCATAGGAAGGAGAATATTCAGTCTTCCTTGTAACAGCCAGGACCTATGCATTACTGCTTAGGGACAGAAGTAAAATGGTAAGAATACTGTTATAGAGAGGAAGCTGACTTTTGTGTGTCTGTACACCTGTGTGTGGCACATACACACGCACTTCACAGCAGAAAACCACAAGGCCAGTGAATCCTAGCAGAAAGAGTGGCAGCAAACCATGGAAACGAAAAGGATGGCGTGGATCTGTGGACGAGCACGCTGGCTTTGACACAGAAGGAGCCAGCTTCTGCTCATCTTGAAGCTGATGGCAAAGCTGCCCCTGATGTGAGTGGGACTAGGAGTGAAACCCAATTAGCACAGGGTTCAATTGTGCCTTTTTCCTACTTGATTGAGCAGGGCAATAAGGCACCTCCTATTTCCCCCCAGCCTGGCCTGCGTGCATCCTGGTCGGGTGCATAGCACGATGCCCGATCTTTCGGCACATCCTCCTGTGAGCGAGTGGATGGGGAGAGACAGAGCAGAGTGGGGAACGGGCAGAGCTGTGGTCTTGGCCCTGCTCTGCTCCTCCCACTTGCTGGCTGGACCAGGGAAATAGATGCAATAGCTTACGTTAGCCCCAGAGGAAAAGGAGACCGGGGAGGAAATGATCCCAGGGTGTGCTGTGACGTGCAGCTCACTGACAGGGGGAGGCAAAGGGGGCAGTTGACCCCGGGCCTGGTGTTTCAAAGGAGCCTAGAGCTCCAGCGGCTGCTACTCCAGCAGCGGTGGTGGCGACCAGAGATCCAGGGCCCTTTGAAGTGGTGCTGCTGCACTGTTGGGCATGGCTGTCAGGGAGCTGAGGGTGTCCGGCGCCACGGTCCAGACAGTGCTGAGGGCTGAATGCTCTTGGCCCGGCCCCTTCCTCATTGACCCCGCCCCTCCCACGATGCACAGCTGAGCCCCCCTCCCACCTTGCCATGGGGCCTGCGGGAGCTGTCGGACCCACTGGTGGTATACCACCTACTACTCAAGCAATGCAGTAATAGGTGTGAATGGGTGACTGTATTCTTAGAAATCCAAAAGAGCAGAACAAGCTGGTGGTGCTTTGTTAGGTGCCAGGCATTGACACAAAACAAAGGGAAACCCCAGCTGACATTGTACAGCTTCCGCTGTGGTTGCCAATCTACATTTTACTGCGTAATAGTTGCTTTCTTCCCCAATAAATCACATAGCTTAATTCAAATGGCCGTAATTGATGTGCATGTATCTTTCTTTGCTGAGCAAGATGCAAATGACAGAAGACAATTTAATTTTTTTCCTCTTTGTGGAAGCAAATTGCTACATACGGTCTCAGATGCACACCCTGGCAGGTTTGTGCTAGCGCCCCAAATCTAATTCAAAGCAGTTCCTTGAGGGCTGACCTGTTTGTGTTTAGCACAGATTTAATCTTGCAATTTCTGAATACAAGGGATGACAAAATAGCATTCTAGTATGTGGAAGTAAGGCTTAAGCAATGAGAGGATATTTTAAAGGTAGCATGCTGCATAATCAATTCCACTTGAGTGCGGAGATCAATACTATCTCTGAGATGTCTGAATACCCATTTAAAGCAAGCAATATAGGTCTAAGAGGGCATAACAAAAGAGGGGCAGAGTGATGTTCTTGAGCACATTGGAGGGGGATGTTATGGCCTAGAACAGCACCACTGACTGATATGAGCAGAATCTGAAGTTGTTTGGAATGGGGAAACATTTTCTGACGTTATTTGCTGAGCACGACAACTAATGGGAAGAACTCTGGAATCAAATTCACACACAGTGAGCTGGCAGAAAGGACTTCCCAGGCTTGTGGTTTTTAATTAGTGTACCTTTATGGCACACAGGAATATACTGGGCTACTCCTGTTTAAGACAGACCTTTGTTTCACTGGGCTGGGCTACACCAGAGTTTCCCAGCCTTTTCAGTAACACAGCTCACTTCCAGGAGACAATTCCACGGCACAACCACTTTGAATCGATTGCTCATAAATGTCACATTTACTTACATTTAATAGGGTTATGCTCTTACTAGAGAGGTTTCCAACATAGCAGTGCATATAACAAGCTAAACAAGGATCAAATGCATTCATGTTTCAAATCCACCACAGAATACGCTGTCTTGGACAGCAAGCACAGACACATTTTCAAAACCGGCTAAAGGCCAGGCTAGGGATATTGAGTAAATCAGTAACCACTGAAAGCAGGATCCCCTCTCGCCAGCCCATTGAAGCCGGGATGTGTTATTTAAACCATGTCTCAGATCCAATAGGGTCCTGCCCTCCCTCCCTCGCCCTTGCCACAGCAGGGAGTGGGGATGGGCTCTCCGCCCGCTCTTTTGGGCTGGGAAGTGGCATTTCAGCTGCCTCCTGGAGTGAACAGGGTCCTGTGGGGTCATCAATGCTCCCCTCCCCTGGTGGCTCTGCAAAGAGCCGCAGCAAGGGGAAACTGATGAAATTTCACGGCACACCAGGACAGTGCTCACGGCACACCAGGGAGCTGCGGCACAATGGTTGAAACCACTGGTCTACACGACCGCTTAAGTCAGTGTTATTTACGTTGCTCAGGGCTGTGAACATGACACCCCCGAGTGATAATTGACCTTAGGCAGGGATGGGGAATCTCCCACACACCAGCCACACACAGTTCCTCAGCAGGGGCGACGTGCGGAGGGTGCACAGAGGGTCACATGCACCCCAGGTGTTGCACGTGCCCCCCAGTGTTGTCCCGCCACATTCACCCTCAGCACATGCCATTTCCGGTGAGGGTGGAGGCAGTCCTGCCTCCGCCCCGGAGTGGTGCAGTCGGAGAGCAGCGTGTGCCTTCTCCCTCACGCTGCTCTAAGGCTGCACTGTTCTGTGGCGGGGGGACAGGAAGTGGTATGGCATTTCTGTAGGAAAAGTGGGGTGGGAGCAGACGAGGGCCAGGGAGGGGGGCAGAGCATGGGTGGAATGTGGCAGGGAGAGGGCAGGGCATGAGCAGAGCATGGGCAGGGCATGGGTGGGGCAGGGGTACATAGTCAGTGACCCCTAGAATCTCTCCACAAGTCACCTCTGTTCATCAGGGTTAGCTACTAATGGGCCGCCAGACAGTTTGTTTACCTGAGTGTCTGTGGGCATGGCCACTCTCTGCTCCCAGGGGCTAGGAATGGCAAACGGAGGCACAGGGAGTTCCAGAGCTCCATGCAGGCACCTGCTCTGGTAAACAAACCATCTGACAGCCCACCAGCAGTTAACCCTGACAAACCACCAGTGGCTTACGGGCTGGAGGTTCTCCACCCCGGCCTAAGCACTGTCTCCACCAGCACTATGTCAGTGGGAGATGTTCTCTCACCAGCATAGCTTCTGCCTCTCCTGGAGGTGGAGTAATTTTGTCAAAGGGAGAGCACTCTCCTGTCAACATGGTATGTCTTCACCAGACACGCTATGGCGGTACAGCTGTACCTATGTACTGTGGTAGTGTCAACTTGCCCACAGTGTCTGTCTGGTACCTTGGTTCAGGTTATGCCTATACTTAAGGGAAGTTCACCACACTGTGATCAATCTTCCAGAGTTCAATACTGTGTGTGAAAACGATTGATCTTCCAGAGTGCGTGTGAAGACATGGCAAAATCAACCTCTCTGGCGTTGGCTGTCAACTCTGGTACTCAGTTGGTATGAGCCCGAAGAGCCCTGATCTACGTAAGGGCAAAAAGTCGATTCTGATATGTCGATTCTAGTTACACTAACGGCATAGCTATAATTGTGCATCTGGGATCGACTTTGTTCCCTAGTGTAGACCAGGCCCTAGTCATCTTTATTATTTTGGTCTCACACTTTTCTTTCCAGAACCCGGGTTGCAGTATTGCCAGCTCTTGTGGTTTTCCCATTTTTCACAACATTGGCCGTCAGCTGATGGGAATAAGGGGACTTCAAAGTAGGTGGGGTCCTTTCGAAAAGGAGCCCCATCGGGATGAGCAGCGCGGCTGCGAGGCGCGTCAATTTCGAAGTGCCGCGGCCGCCCGCATGCTAATGAAGCGCTGAACATGCATTTCAGCACTCCATTAGTAAACTTCAAAATGGCCATTTGTGTGGCCATTTTGAAGTTTGGGGCTAGTGTAGACGTAGCCATTGAGTGCTTTCCGTAGGCTGCAGCTCCTGGAGTCACAGCATGACCCAAGCAGCTCAGCTTCCATTGCAAACCCTCCCTCAATGTGCGGCTGTGGCAAAACGGTTGAAAAGGTGGTTCCCTCAAGGCTCAAGAATCAGAAGGTGAATAAAAACAGCCTCATATTTATTATTTTTAACAGTCTTGATTTTTACAAGTCACAGTCTTTCTGAGGTTCTGAGTCATGATTTCTGAGTGTTCTTGATCTGGCAGCTCTGAAATTGCAATGCTCGCTTCCAAAGGCTGAAGAAAGAGGTAGGTTGTCTCTTATCTAAAAACCAACAAGAAGTCCTGGGGCACCTTAAAGACTAACAGATATTTGGACTTCTTGTTTTTGAAGATACAGACTAACTTGGCTACCTCTCTGACTCTTATCTGCAAAGTTAGCATCTTAGTTAGTTTCGAAAGCCTACCACAATGTTTCCTCTGCTTCTGCACCAAAGCTTGTGCATGGTCAGTTAGTACCTCAGCAGAGGCAAAATGCAGGCTAATTAAACACCCTAATACATCGTGCTAGGAGATCATCCTTTAATAGTTGGTGTTAACCAAGACATTGACTTACTTGGGGCTGGTAGCACCAGCTGCTGTCACTGATTCAGGAGCTTTAAACAATGTTTGTTATGGTTGTTTGGCATTTCTGTGATTATATAACATAGCTAAAGCATGACTGGAGCTTGCACAGGTTTTGGGATGGAGGATGAACCCCACAGCTCTGCTGGATTGGTATTACATTTGGGGGACAGGATTACTGGAAATGGGAAATTCCTGTCATTTGTATTTCAGCTTGACTGTTGTACTCATTAAATTTCCTCTTTATTTCTCACTGGAAAAAATGGGTGACATTTAGATTAGTTTTTAACAGACCTTATTCAGAGGGTCAGGATTTTTCGTCGCTCAAGACTGATATTTATAGGCTCTCATTCCTTAAAGCAATTGGATTTCACCATATATGAATCTGAATTCAAAATGAAACAAAACAAACCTAAAAGAAACCAACCTGCTAAAACCAGAATGTAGTGGCATGATCAGCGAGAAAGAGGGAGAACAACCTGTTAGGAGCTTCCAAGTGAGAAGAACTCAAAAGCACCTAAGAGAAATCAAAAAGCTCTCGGATAAAATTCTATGCTGGCATAACATCAGGAAGGTTCATGAAATTACTCCTGCAGAAACACAGTTGTTTTAGTGTTGTGCAGAAATGCTTTTCTGTTTTCCTGCTTTCTATGAAGGATGGGGGGAAGCAGCAAATATGTATGAAAATGTCAGAATTCTCCAGAAATTTCTGCATGGTGAATCTGTATGTGATACTACCGTGATGCTGGGCAAACTTCTGATCAGGGCAGTCCTGGGGGTGGGGTGGTGCCTGGGACAACTTCCTCCAGCTAATGCCTCAAGCTTGGGGCATCCTCCCATCCCGCCTCCTCTCCCGAGCAACCCTACCTGGGAGATCACCATCCCCCCCACCTCCCACTCTCAATGGGGGTGGCTGGAGCTGGAGCACCCCACCCTCCTGGCCTGCTGCTGCATCCCACTTCCTGCTGCTGAGAAGCTGAGTGTAGCAGGCTGGGAGGGCAGCGCAGCGCAGAGCAGGCTGCTAAGCTCCTGTTGCCTCTGCCCTGGGCCCCAGGTACCACCCTGTCCCTAGGATGATTGGAGCAGCTGCTGCAGGACCCCCAAAAACACAGGGCCTGGGGTGGCTGCCTCGCCTCATCATATGAACAGGACAGCTCTGCTTCTGGTTAACATAGCACTAGGAGTAGACCAGGGCATTCATACATGAATTTATGGTAATGTCACTAGGCTGCTAAACAGTTGCCATCACAATCAAAGGAAATGTTGATGCCTATTGACTGAAAGGCGAGTTGGATCAGACACTAACCACTGTAATATTTGCAGCTAGCGGTACTACTAGGGTGTCACATGGTATGCGTATTGGGAAAGGAAAAGAGCAGGTAGGTTCCCCCCTTTCCACTTTAATTTTCCTTCATCCTCTGATGCTTCTGTCTTCCAAGTTTAAAGTCCAGGGGAGGAGCTTACAGCCCTGGGATCGTGTTTACTCTGGAGCTGGAATTTGATGCCTGGGAGAGAGCAATATGTTTTTTCACACCCTGGGGTGAGAAAGCAACGAAGGGTCCTGTGGCACCTTATAGACTAACAGAAAAGTTTTGAGCATGAGCTTTCGTGAGCACAGACTCACTTCATCAGATGGCGTGAGAAAGTTACAGATCAGGAAAGTGTCAGCATACACAAAACCATTGATCTTTTTTTCCACTGGCAGAAGAACTCCTGGGTTGTGTGGGGGTCAGGCCTGCGGAGGGGGGAAGATGGGGGCCTATTGCCCCATGGCCTGGATGTTCAAAGGGGCCTGGTACCCCAGATCCCTTTGAATTGCTGCTTGAAGTGCTGCTCTGAGCCTGCCTGCCCTTGGCCCTGCCACTTCCCATGTCTTAGAGTAACCCCCCACCTTCGCTTTAGGTCCACTGTGACTGTGGCCCCGCTGATTGGGGTAGAGGTTTTACAGTTTCTATTTCTCTGTGGGGAAGGCAAAAGAGACTAAAGGAAAGTTTACACTTTGTAGATGTAAGATTAAAATCTCTTGGCAAAGACTGCACTTCTTGTGCGTTTTTTTCACAATATGGCAATGTTTAGCTCCACACACTTCCTATTGCCTTAGGAAATGCAACCACTTTTAACTGATGAAAAACAAGATTGTGCACCTAGTGGAAAACTGCAGGCTTTTAAGTGGAAATCAATCCTTCTACCTGCCCCACACCCCTCAAATATTAAATCTGAAAGGCCAGTGCTGTCAGCTTGGCACTTTCTGGGGGTAGGACAGGGCTAGCACAGTAGTACTCCAGCAACTCTTAATGGCGAACAGGTTTTATTCTCCCGACACTTCAGGCACATATCCCATCGCACGGGAAGGGGGTAGATTCGGTCCTATCCCCCCTCACAGATCTCCGGGGGAGGGGAGAACAAATCTCTTGAGTTCAGGGCCACCTCCTCTCGTGGAGCATAATTCATTTATGAGCACCTGGGGGGGGAGGCCTGTGCCGGGGGGGGGGCACCCCCCTGTCTGGGGGGGGGTCCTAGCTGGGTTCCTCACCCCCAAGCACGGTACCTATCTGCACGGGAGACCCTGAAGCTGGCAGTCCGGTGGAATGCACCCCCCGAGCCCAGCTCCCGGCCCCCGAGGCGGGCAGGGCCTCCCCACCTGCGCTTCTCTCCTGCAGGGTGCAGCGTGGCAAAGCTCCGTGCCGCCCCGGGATTCCTGCACACCGCCCCCCACCCCCCCGCGCGCGCGCACACCCAGCGGCAGGAGCCGGCACGTGGGCGCCGCTGCTGCTGTTTGCAGCCAGCCGAGCGCTTGGCCGGCCGCCGAGGGAGGGGCGCCTCCAGCGCGGGCGGGCGGCGAGAGGGGCTCAGGGGCCGGCGAGAGCGGGAGCCCCCTGCCTCTCCCACCCCCGGCGGCGCTGCCCTGACGTATGTAGGACCGGAGCGGCTGCATGGCCCCGCCGGGGAGGAGGCTCGGGCTGGGCTGGTAGCGCCCTGCCCCTCCGCGCCGGGCATCCACCGAGCCGCTGCCCCCGGCATGAGCGCCCCGCGGGGCCGGCTGCCTCCCTCCCTCGCCCCATGGGATTAGCTGCGGGCGCCGGCCGGAGCCGCTGAGCCGCGGGGTGAGTACGGGCGGCCGGGCGGCTCCCTTCCCGCAGCCGGGCTGGGCCACTTCGGGAAGTTTTGCTGCGCCCAGGCCGGCGCGGGCTGCGGGGAGGCGGCTGCTCGGCGCGAGTCCCCCTCGGAGGCCCTTGGGGGCCGGAACAATTCCGGGGGGCGGGGGGAGCCATTGAACCGAACTGGAAACCCAGTGCATAATGCAGACCGCTGCAGAGCGGGGGTGCTGCAGCCCTACCTCCCCCGGCCCCAGTTCCGGCACCCGTGCAACCCCCCCCACCACCGGGAGAGAAAAGGGGGTCAGTCACCCCCGGCAGCCGCTGCCAGGTGCCGGCCTGGAGTTCCCTGGGTCGGAGCCGCGGGCGGCCTGCACGGCCCCACCCCCCATGGCCTGTGTGTTAAGAGATCTAGAGCAAGGGGGTCCCAGTCAGGGCTCCTCCGGCCCATGGGGGTAGCCAGCCGGTGGGTCAGCTCCGCTGGAGAGTTGCCCGGCTTTGCAACTGGCGAGTTAACAAGCACCAACAAAGTCAGTCCAAACTCACATTCCCTTTGGGCAGTGACGGGTTTTTTCTGCTCTGCAGACTGTGCAGGGGCACGGCAATGGGGTATTTTGGTGTCACCCCATTGGCTTTATAATGGAGAAAAGGAGAAAGTTAACAATGCCTTGAGGAGGTGTGGGCGGTGCCACTTGTGGTCTGATATTGTAGGCCGGTAGTTTTTAAAGGTGGTGGAACTTGCCCGGGGGGTGCACGACAAATGAGACTGCAGAAAGGGGTGCAGAAAGGTGAAAGCTGCGGGGCTAGACTGTAGGGGGTGTGCTGGAAACAGAGCAGGAGGGACGTAGACTGCAGAATGGAAGTCATTAAAGGCAGGTCACACTGGCTGAATATTGAAAGTGTGTATGTGCCTATCAGCCAGAGAGATGGAGTTGCCAGCAGTGGGTGAGATGCGTCAGGATTTTGCGCTGAAGTCAGTGCCAATGGAAACAACTCTTGTACCTTGACACATGGCAAGGGTTAGTTACACAGCTCTGGTTTTTCCAGCTCAGCCACTGCAGCTTTTGAGAGTATGAAGCAATGGTCCTGGTTGGCAGTGACCAACAGGTGGTGTTTTGGCAAGGGATCTCATTCTGCAGTCCTTGGGGGCTGGACCACTGGGCTGGGGAACGTTTCTCATTGACACTTGCCACTGCTTTATGTAGTATCTGGAATGGGCAAGGAGATGCAGCCTTTCCCTTCTCATTGACTTGCGTTAGATTGTGTGCTGGGCAGATGTCACTGTCCTGATGGTGTGATGTGAAACGGCAAACTCCCGTTGAATCTCTTTAATTGTTTTTGCAAGGATGACATGAGTTCAGGGCTGCTGAGATGCCATTTCGATGGAACAACAGAAGATTGCAGAGTGGTGTCTCATAAATGTAATGTGTGTTCTTCCTCCTCTCACAAAAATGTATCCAGTAGGTCTAGTAAGAATAGTGGACTTTGAATGATGATCTGCAGGTGCTTGTTGGTTGCCTTTATATTGCACTGAATTGTCTGGTAACTTTCCTGAAAGTACAGCTGTTACCCTGGCAGAGGCTCTCGAATTTGTAGCAGTAAGAATGACCGTTGAAGTCTTTATTTCTATTTCATGTAGAAATTTATTCTCTAAAAGGTTAAAAAAACATACTAAAATACTGTATTTGTGATTAGGAAGCTCCTAACTCCATTGAGTCCTGTGTCTTTGATTAGGTTAGCTGCTGAAAACATCCATTCATATGGCATTGCAGTTTTTTGGGGAGCGGGTGAAGGTTTCAGTCTGAATTGTTCAGATTAAATCAAAATGAATTGTTTAGTATTGGGCAAGGTTAATAAATGAACTATTAAGTCAATGCTTATGTGATATCTCATTGGAAAGAAGAAAAGCAATTCTGAGCAGTATTTGGGCAGCATGAGTAGTTTATTGGATGAGATATACATGCTTGGCTTGTTCTCTGATACCATGCAGCAAGGGAGTAAAGGAGTGCATCTTGCATCTGATGAAGCAGGTCTTTGCCCACGAAAGCTTATGCTCCAAAATATCTGTTAGTCTATAAGGTGCCCCAAGACGACTTGTTGTTCATGCAGCAGTGTTTCCCAAACTTAGAACATTTGCATACCCCTTTTGGGACTTTTCAGCATAACCCGCTCTTGCAGTTGCATTCCTGTGTTTATCTCCTGAGTTTTACTAATTGATTTTCTGCCGCGTACCCCTTGAAAATCCTTTTACTTACCGCTGGTGGTACACATGCCACACTTTGGGAAAGACGGCTGTACAGGTAAGCATAGAAAATTGCTCACATGTCCTGCACTACACAGAGGAGTGCATTCTGTACAGGATCTTTCGTTATAATGATGGACAGTATATTCAGCTGGTACAAACTGATATAACTTCAGTGCGGCTACCCTGCTTTATGTGGTCCCATATTTCTAGCCCCCCGGCTTAGAAACTGCTTTATTTTGAGAGCAAGTAGAGGCAAAATGATATTGACTGGAGATGGCTAAGAGGTGTCATTTTGGCTTGGTACAGTTGAGATTGGATTTAGTAAAGGAGATTCAACTGTCAGAAATACATTACAAAACCAGCTTTATTCGTAAACTTGTTTTGACTAGAGCAGATACAGATGTTGCTGCAGTCTGTTTGCTATTGGAAAATGGGCTCTGTCTTAAATTCTTAAAAATTCTCACAGTGGAATATAAGGAGGAGTTGGACTATATTGACTCTTATTGTAGTTTCCAGCAATTTTTACTGTTTGGTTTTAAGATTCATGGATTTTATAATATTAATGTATTCCATTTGCAACTGTTATTAATGTCTCTGTTAGCTGCAAAGACTGACTGTTTAAAAAATGTGGGGCTTTTTTGTGGGGGGCGGGGGGGGGGGCGGCAAAAAGTTACCATGACAACTTTCTTGTTTTTCTAATGCAAACTCAGCATTAAAAATAATGTACGGAGCTGTTAGTGTGGGGGGGGAGCGGGGGAGGAGGAGGTTGGAAGGGGAGATTTGTCAAGGGCTAAAAGAAGAGTTACTGTCCCTGGTTTGCAAGGGAAGAGTAACAGTGTTTAGAAACTGCATCTGAGCCAGCACTCAGATGGCTAGAGATTCAAATATAGCACGCTTATGAGAACTGCACCCAGCTGATAGGTTGGGATGGGCTGGTGGGAGTTAAGGCTAATTAATTCATTAGCCCAGATGGTACAAAAGACACAGGAAGGCAGTGCAAAGGAATGAGAGGGGAGTAGGCTTTTAGATCTAGCTTCTTCCTTGCCTTAGGAGCAGAGGGCTTTGTGTTACAGTTTGGGGAGGCTACAGAGTCTGTAACAGCAGTGGAAAGTTACACCGTACAAAAAGTGTTTTTCCAGTGGGTCATACTGCAGCCTTTCGCGTAGCGATGGGGGAGGTACGAGTGATTCTGCTTTGTTGCAAGGAGACAGGCATGGAACTTCCCTTTGTGATGTAGAAAATCTCTTCCTCCATACATCAGATTAGGGCAAGAGATAAATCCTAGACAATCTTTCAGTCAATCACAGTCTCCAGTTCAGGTGTTTATGGCTTATATAATGTTTGCTTTCCATATAATAAAAGTGTAGTGCTCTAGTGACAACTCTGTATGTTGATAAAATACACATGCCCAGATCTTAGAGGACAGGCTATACAGGGGGATCGTTAAAAGTTGCTTGGTGGAGGAAGATAAAGAGCACTTTGTATGCCGTGGTGCAGATGGCTGTACCTCACCCTCAGAAAGAGGAAGGATCTGTGTGTGAAGATGCCTTTCTGTATATCTAGCATGCGATTTGATCTGGTCCTCTTTTTTCTTGTGTGCTGGTGCAGCTGCAAAGGTTCGCTGTGCATCAACAAAACCTGATGATAACAAAATAAAAACTAGTCTTATTGCCCTTAAAAACAGTATCGCACATACCTTGTCATATGCTTCACAGTGTTGCTTTGTTGTTTGCCCTGTCATTCTTCCTTTGAAATCGCAATGGATTCTTTTGCTACTCTGACAGTGATTTTTAACCCTGATTTGCTGGTAAATGTTCTGTTCTGGGCTCATCTGCGAAGGTACCGGTATTTCATTACAGTGTTTTGGTGAGTATGGAGGAAGTACCTTAGGGACTAACGTGTGTCGATGAAAATCTTTTGAGGCACTTTGAAGTTTTATAGGGGAATACTACTTTCCAAGCCACCTACTTCTGCCTTTAATTACTCCTGGGGAATTCTGTGACGACGAAAGTAAAATTCTGGGCACAATATTTTAAAAATCTGCACATTTTATTTGCCCCAAATGCGGAGGCTAGAGAATGGCAGTGGGGGCAAAGACGGATCACCCTGCAGTGTGGCTGAACCCAACTCTGATACATTACAAGGGTTAGGCCTGCCCCAGAAACACCCCAGGCTCTGCGCTAAGTGCAGCAGGGCAGGCAGGCTCAGCTCTGCAGGATCTAAGTGTGGAGGGGTTCAGTGTGTGGGAGGGATCCAGGTATGCAGTAAGTGGGTTCTATGTGGGGCAGTGTGGGTAAATCAATGGGGGCTCTGGATGCACAGGGGCTTGTTGGGGAGGTCTGGGTGCAGGGGCAGTTGGAGTCCACAGGAGGATCTAGATGGAGGTGGTTGGGGCTCAGCATGCAGGAGGACTGGGCGTAGGGAGCTTGGCAGGGTGGTCTGGGTGCAGCTGGTCAGGTTTGATTGGTGGGTGGGGGTTCAAGTCTCAGGGGCTTGGTGGGTGGGGATGATCATGTTGAGGGGGGAGTCAATGGGCCCACTTAATGCGAGACCCCCAGCTGCTGCTGCTGCTGCGGTCCAGCAGAGGCTGCATGCCGGGCTCCCAATTCCCCCATCCTCTTCCCTGCAGCTCCAACCTCTCCCCACTGTCTCCTGCTCCTGTTCCCCTCTCCTCACTTCCACATCCTCCTCCCTGTCCCCTGCACCGCTATGGGCACTCACTAGTACACGGCAGGGTAGCATGACCCAAACGAAGACTGAGGAGGCGGTGTCCACTGCAGTCAGTGAGCTGAGTGGTAATTCCTTCACCGGGGCAGCTCTGCTCTCACATAAATGTGGGGTGGGCAGGGGTACGTGACTTGGGGTGCCCCCTTCCTTAATCTCTTTTTGGGGAGCAGTGCTCCCCCAACAGGGGATGCCTCAGCAGGCATCCCGCATCCTTCTGGCTTCCCTCCCTTGTCATTTTCAGCAGGGAAGAAGAAAAAAATTGGTAGGGACATACATTTTATGCATGCACAGGCATACAGATTTCCTAAGGAATACTCTATTTCATGTGTGGGACATTCAGGCTCCTCCACCTGGTTTCTTTAAATCAGGCAGATTTACTTAAAATAGGAACTGCCTTTGCCTGAAATCTTGTGTATTATCACCACTGTCAGAATTAATCTTTCTTTGGCTGCCAGAGAAAGTGTGTTTGTTTCAGTCCTCTGCACCAGCATTTCCCAAACTTGAAACATTCGTGTACCCTTTTTGGGACTTCGGCCTTATTGGTGCACACCCTCTCCCAGTGCTCATCTCCCGATTTTTAGTTGTTTATTTTTTGCCGCATGCCCCTTGAAATTCTTTTGCGTACCACCAGTGATATGCATACCGGACTTCAGGAGGCGCTGCTCAGGACTATCAGCAATTGAAACCTGAAACACCAAGAAGTGCGAGTAGGCTGGAGTTCAGCATTAAGAAATGCTTAATGTCGGATTGTCAAAACACAAACTGACAAACTATTGTAGTGCTTCACGAAAAGGCCCTGGTGCCCGATTACTTTTGGCATTGTTTGATAAACTTTCATTTACACAGTAATTGACAGTGGTTGGATTTTTGTATAGAAAAAAAATATAATATCAGCACTTCTGGTACCTAACCACACTGCTTGTCAAAACCGTATGCAGACTTGTCCCTCAGTCCCTGATTCTGATGGGACAGGGAGTTCTGAAAATGTTTGCTGCTGTTTGGAAGTGTAATGGTAAATGTTTATGCACTG
Organism: Carettochelys insculpta; assembly: GCF_033958435.1. Taxonomy (NCBI): domain Eukaryota; kingdom Metazoa; phylum Chordata; order Testudines; family Carettochelyidae; genus Carettochelys; species Carettochelys insculpta. The sequence goes on from NC_134151.1 coordinate 35,951,168, forward strand.
AAGGCTGTTTTAATTTTGATATTTTTCACGATGTTTAGACAGAACTGTAAATTAACAGGGATTTAAATTAATCTGATCTAAACTTTGTGATTTGCTCAATTTGGGATTAACACTAGAAACATGATAATCACTCCTTGATGTTTTAGGAACCAGTGGGAGTCTCAGCCTCCAAATAGGACAAGTATTAGGCTAAAGTTCAACAGGGCCAGAGGAATACCCAGAAACCAGCTACTTCAAGATAGGCCTATAAAAACCAACAACAGGACACCACTGATCATTACCTACAGCCCCCAGCTCAAACCACTGCAATGCATCATTAAAGACCTACAACCCATCCTTAATCAGGAAGCCGCACTCCAGAAGGCCCTAGGTGACAGGCCTGTTCTCTCCTACAGACAACCTCCCACCCTTATGAGGATTTTCACCAGCAACCACAGGCTATACCACAATAATACCAATCCTGGAACTCTTCCTTGCAACAAGCCCCATTGCCGGCTTTGTCCACATATCTATTCTGGAGATACCATCACTGGACCTAACCAGGTTATTCACAGAATCACGGGCACATTCGCATGTTCCCCTGCTAACATCATATATACCATCATGTGCCAACAATGCCCACATACTTTGTATGTAGGACAAACGGTAAACATACACAAAACAGACATCAGAAAGCTCTTAACTCATAACCCTGTCAGCCAGCACGTTAATGGAGTGGGCCATTCTGTTAACGACCTGAAAGTCTGTGTTTTACTGAAAAGGAACTTTAAGAATTGGCTGCAAAGAGAGTGCAGAACTCTCTTTCATATTCAAATTCAACATATTAACATGTGGTTTGAACCAGGACACCAATTACCTGGGTCATTATATGGACTCTCTCTTACATTGTTTTATTTGACTCTTGACTTCCCCCCTGCACTGCCCCTCTGCTTTACCCACCTTGATTACAGTTTTTCTGATTTGTCAACTTTGATTACTATTTCTGGTTCTGTGTGCCTTAAATACTGAGCCTGTTGTGGTATGGCTGCGGTCTGAAGAAGTGGGTCTCTCCCACGAAAGCTCATCACCTATATACTAGCAAAAAAAAAAAAGCAGTCCAGTAGCACTTCAAAGACTAACAAAATAATTTGATAGTATATAGACTAACATGGCTATCTCTGCATTACTTGCCTTACTGGTGCATCTCAATGCAATGGGACTGCACCAATTCTCACCCCCAAAGAATTAGGCCCTTTATTTCTAGCTCTGGAAGATCTTAAGATATGAAGCCATTAGTGAGCCTAAGACAATCCCTGTAGTAATCAGCTGAAATCATTCAACTGACTCCCCTGGATCAGTCTCAAAATCACATATTTCTGGTGTCAGTCTTGACTTTCTCTCTCTTGGCTTTTGACATGGTTTCATTGTGTTTTGTTAGTGCTGATTGGCAACCAATATCAATAATCTTAAAGGTGAGGACCTGGCTTTTCAGTGAATTTAAAGCATTGAGGGCCGTTTCCTTTTCCCAGGCACTGATGCTAGACCAGAGAGCAGAATAGCTGATGCTGAATAATAAGAGAGCCTTGGAAAAGCTCAGTGACACATGCTACCTCATCAGCAGATCCCACATGAACATTACAGCTTTCTTGCTTGTGTTTGTTACTGCACCTGTATCCTCTCTTCTGTGGTCCACTGTAGAAGTTCCCAGGCGCAGGTCTCAGGTTCCTGCTTCACCTCTTTCTGGGTATGGACCTTTGCCTCACTCCCCTCTAACCTCGGGGTTTTAAGACAATAGAGCTCTGTGTCTTATGCTCTGATGTCTCCTGCAAACCAGTCTGCCTGACGGCCAATACCTTTGCTTCCTCTCCAAAGGCTAGAAAACAGTTTGCTACCAGCAATTACAGGTTACCTCACCTCTTTCTAAGAGAGCACATTTTATTCTTAAAGCAAAAGCATTATGGAGAAAACATATAAAAACAATAAATGTTTCTACACATATGCAAAGGGCTTGCCAGAGGTTTCCCATCAGTCTTACGGGGCACTAAAACGATTCCCCCTCTTAGGTCCTTCTGTCCAATGTGATCCTAGCCTGTCTGAAAGCAGGCCATGAGTCAGTTCATCCTTACCAAAAGCTGTTTCATTGTCCCCTAGTCTGTGGAAAACCTGGTGTGAATCAGTCTGGGGGCAGTCCCTGTCTGCAGTTGTTTAGTCTCAGTGATTCACTTTAATCACTGCCACAGTTTTTTCATTCCTACAGAAGCCGTAGTTACCCTCACCCACAGCATAGAACACACTCATATACAGGCCAATCATAGATTTAATATGCTGTTATCCTCTAAGATGCCACAAGCAACTGCAAGATCTGTCAGGGCAAAATCCCATGGAGCTCAGTGATTCCAGCCCGTTTTATGAAGTGGTGTGATGTGGTGGCCTTTTAGAATATTTGATGAGAGGATGAAAAAGCTTGCTTTTGTGTTACTGGCACACCATTGCCTTTTTAGACACGTGTCCTCCAGGCTATGCAGTGTTGTTCCAAGAAGGCTTAGAGACTGTGGAAGTGGATCTAAATTTTGCACACTTTGATGCTTCCTTGCTTCCCTGTGGTGCAAGCTCAAAGCACAGTAAGCCATGTCAGTTCTGCTAACGATGTGAATGTACGGAAATGGGCATTTTTGATGCGTTGCATCCACATTGGTGGCTGTCTCTAGGTTCCTAGAGGCAATGAGTTGTATTGTCTTGGGCCTTCTGCATGTTTCCACAAATGTGGAAGAGCGGAGCTGTTTGCTGTGCGGTGGTGAGTTCATAGCATCTGGTGTTGTCAGTCGAGGGTAAGCTTTAGCATGTGAAATTACGATGTGCTGTTTTTCAGTCCATTTGTGGAGGACATGTAATGAATGCAATGCATTGTAGTATTTCTTTGGAAATAAGACAGTCTGTTTTTAAAACTGTAGTCTTGAGGCTATGTTGTGCACTGTATATACTGTGAATTTCCCTTCATTATGGTCCTCATTGATCAGCAGCCTAGGTGGTCATGTTAATGCTTGTTAAGTTGGTGCTTGCACTGATGTAGCTGCTCAGATTGTGATGGCTGCTGGGGGCAGATTCGGTAGGTCCTTAGATATGATAATGCCTTTCCTGGTGACAGCCTGGGTAGCAGGGATCCCTCATGATGGTCCATGTGAGGTAACACGACACCCACCTGCTGCACGGTGGCTGTATTACTCCTGGTAGCACATGTATCACTTACCTGAAGGAGAGTGGGTTGATTGGTAGACAAAATCATGGCCAGATTTAGCCTCCTGGTGAGGGAGCCCCAAGGCAACCTTTATGGGTTGAATTGTTTTGGTTTCTAAAGCTAGTCTCTAAGGCTGTTTCCATTATTTCCCTTCTTGATTTCTCTTCTTGATCAAAATGTCCTGCCTCACCTTGCAGGCTAATGGGCTCTGGGGGTGGCTGTACCGAGAGCTGAAACAAAAAAGACAAGGCCAGATTCTGGGTGCTGTACTTACTCAAACCTTCCCTGGTAGCCAAGAGAACACTGAGTGAAAGCTGCAGGGTTGTGACTTTAGTGACTGAAGCTTCACTACACATGCATGGAATAATTACTCTGTTTCCAGGAAGATGAGCTGAATTATTTGAAATATAAAATGAGCAGCTGCATTATCGCACTTTGGACCATATCCTTAGCTGGCAAAAATCCTGTAGTTCCATTGACCTCAGTGGATCTGCCCGTTTGTGAAGATTTGGACTTGGATGTTCTGAAGCATCACTTAACTATTATTTTTTTTTAAGTAGCGGAAGAGTGGACAAAGCCCTTGATCTGCGAGAGTAAAATTTACGTATGTGCCATGAGATGTGTTGTTTTAGTTCCCACACAACACTGGCTATAGAAATAGAGAACAGGTGTGGGAATCTCTGTCACTGGAGGTTTTTAAGAATGTTAGACAAACAGCTGTCAGGGATAGTCTAGAGAAGTGGTTCCCAACCTGAGGTCTAAGGGTATTGCAGGGGGCCCTGGAAAAAAGAAAGATAGATAAAGTTGCTAGAATTGGCTTTGATGGGGATCTGCAAAAGGTTTGGGGGTTAGTTGGGGGTCTGTACTAGTGAAGAGGTTGGGAACCATGGTTTAGATAATCCTTAGTCCTGCCTCAGCACTGGGGACTAGATGACGTATCAAGATCACATCCAGTCCTGTGGTTCTGTGAATGGACATGGGCGTGCCGAGCTGGTACGTGTCGAGGTCATAGACAAGGATGTTTTGGTTGCTGAGGCAAGAGATGAGAGTCTGAAAAAGAGTTTTAGCTGAATGGTAGGACAAGAAAGGGTCTTAGACGTGTTATGCAGATAGAAAATGCAAGATGTAGATACGATCCTCACTGCAGGGTCGGTGAGAGGTCCGTGTTGACACTATTGATTGCAGGCTTGAGTGAGAGGCAGAATGAGGGTCGTTGCTTTCCATGGCGAGTATGAAAGGAGGGTGTGTGGCTTGTGAGAAATGTTGGGAGCTCTCTCTTAGCTGTTGAGCTGGTGACTAGAAGTTCATGAGGAGAGGTCAGAGGAGGGTGATTACGTTTAGCTGGGGCATGAGGCAAGATGCTCCACCATTCTCTGCTTGAAGCTTGGGGACCTAACGGCACAGTATTTTATAATGAAGGTGCAATTTAGTGTTTGAGTGGATATATTGCAAAGGATGATGATGGGGGGACACAACCCCTTTTGGGAGATCCCCTTTAGGAGACACTTACCAGCTTAGGGTGGTTTAGAACAGTGTTTCCTCAACTGTCTGAGACCACAGAACACCAAACAATAATATTGTCTATGCAGAACCCCTGTGAAAATTTTCTTTAAAAACAATGTTGTCAGATCAAAAAAAGAAACCAAACAGCAACAGATGCATCAAACCCAAAATGAAGTAATTTAATCAGGTATCATAGCAATGAAGAATTTATATTGTATCGGGTTTTAATAACAGAAAATATAGACCATCCATGTATTTTTCCAAACACTGGTGGCACAGCTGAGAGGTGTTCCTGGAACATTGATGTTCTGCAGAACATAGTGTAAGAAACACTGATCTAGATTCTTCCTATTTCTATGCTAACAGTGTGCTCTCTGGAAGTGTCTGGGAGTCGGGGGCTAACAGTTGTAACCTTGGCAAGGAGCATTCAGTAGAGGGTAATCAATCATTTCTGAGAGCCTTCATAAAAACCAGACCACAGATACAATTCCTGTCTCTTCCTCTTTTCCACTTGTCACACACTTTTTTTTTTTTTTTTTTTTTTTTAAAAATAAAGGCAAGCCGGGGATTCATTCTTAGGTTTGACTTCTGTTTGCAGATAAGACTAGTTCTCTTGCATTGTTAGAAAGCAATCTATAACCCTGCTTCTAGCTCAGATGTGCCAGTTCTGTCCCAGAGCACAAGCTTCCTGTATCACACCATCAGATATCCGATATACTCCTCTATAAGCGGACAGTGGGAGCTATCCTATTGAATAGAAGCCATTAATTGCAGCAGAAATGCTCCTCTCTGGAGGAGGATTCATCACTGCTGGATAATGAGCTGTGTTTCGGTCAGGAATGGAATGCTTGCCGTTTGGATCACAATGGGTAATTACCATTGGATGTTTCCTACAGCCTCATTGACACTTGGTGAATGGCTAAACAGGAGAGTTTTTTTTTTCTTTTAAGTCATTCGACTGCCGCTTATATCACTTTCTGATAAAAGCATTTCCTATGCTTTCTCCGACTCCAGTAACCTTTGGAAGTCTATTGAACCTGAGCCCGACAACAGCTTCAGATTTTTGTTCCAGCTTCTAAGACTCAGTGCGGTCTGCTGCAAATGTAAGATCTAAAAAAAGGCTTTGTTGACGGAAGTTCTGGCTGTATGAGACTATTTCATGTGTCTGACAAATCATTGGCAATGGGTAGAGCTGGGCGTGAAAACTTGACTTGGAAAATAACACGGAACAGAGACTTTCAGTTTTTTCTAGTCTTTAATTTGATTCACTGGTGAGACTGCTTATACATGCTAAACGAGGTTCTTCCCATGCAGAGGATTATCATACATACCTAGCTACCTGTTCAGATCTATTTTCTGGGTTTAAGGGGGAAGTAAGAGGAAGATAGACCTTGTGTTCTCACCGGCAAATTTCACTCTCTACTATTGTTGTTAGCACTGGGTGAAAATGTAACCGTGACTGTAGTTATCCAGCATCACCTGGATTTACAGAACCCTAGCATCTAAACTACAATGCTGCTTATAGTTTGCTTCTTCAATATTGAGTTTTGAAGCCAGGCAAATAGGATGTTTAACTGGACTATTCTTTCTGCTGCATGTCATTGAGACCACACTTGGATTGTTGATCTCATGCGGTGTGGTTTGGTGATGTGATGGTGAAATGGTCCTGAATAGCTTGACTCTTTAGGAATTTCACTTGCAGAGATTCTGTACTAACAGAATCATTAGCTATGTTACTGGTTTGAGGAAAACACACAGAAACCTACAAAAACAAAAAAGCAGTCAAGTAGCACTTTAAAGACAAACAAAATAATTTATTAAGTGAGCTTTCGTGGGACAGACCCACTTCTTCAGACCATAGCCAGACCAGAACAGACTCAGAACATAACAGAACAGGTGGCTGTGGTCTGAAGAAGTGGGTCTGTCCCATGAAAGCTCATCACCTAATAAATTATTTTGTTAGTCTTTAAAGTGCTACTTGACTGCTTTTTTTGTTTGATAGTATGTAGACTAGCATGGCTTTCTCTCTGTTACTAAGAAATCTACTCTTTGCCCTGTGTTCCTGTTTAATAGAGTGCGGAAAAGCAGTCTTGCCTTGCATGAAACAGAAATTTGGTTAATATGATGCGTGAGGGGACGGGGGCATGGTCAAACAGCGGGGTGATGCTTTGATGTTGAATTGATTGTTTTAGTTTATTATCTTACATGTTGCCAGAAACATATTCTTGAGAGTAACAGAGAGGGAGCCATGCTAGTCTATATACTATCAAAACAAAAAGCAGTCAAGTAGCACTTTAAAGACTAGTAAAGGAACCTTTCCTTGCAACAAAGCCGGCTGCCAGCTTTGTCCACATATCTTCCTTGGAAATACCATCACTGGACCTAACCAGGTTACTCACAGAATCACGGGCACTTTCTCATGCTCCTCTACTAACATCATATATGCCATCATGTGCCAACAATGCCCAGATGCTTTGTATATTGGACAGACTTCTAACACCCTTAGACAAAGAGTTAATGGGCACAAAACAGACATCAAAACACTCCTGATCCACAAACCAGTTAGTCAACATTTTAATGGAATGGGGCATTCTGTTAATGACCTAAAGGTATGTGTGTTACTGAAAAAGAACTTTTGCACCCTTCTTCAAAGAGAAACAGCTGAGCTGGCTTTTATATTCAAATTTGACACATTAACACGTGGTTTGAACCAGGATGGGAATTTTCTGAGTCACTATAGGGGCTCGTCTGCATACTTGGCTTAATCTAATTCTTGACCTTCCCCCCCAACCCGTCCACTCTCTGATTTGCTCACCTTGATCATTTTTTTCTGATTTGTCCTCCTTGCTTACTGTTTTTGGTTCTCTGTGCCTTAAATATTGAGTCTGTTCTGGTCTGACTATGGTCTGAAGAAATGGGTCTGTCCCACGAAAGCTCACCTAATAAATTATTTTGCTAGTCTTTAAAGTGCTACTTGACTGCTTTTTGTTTTGATATTCTTGAGAGGATGTAGGAGGACTTGAACCAGGTATTCAGGAGCTGGATTCGAGCCAGCCAATAGAGATGGGGCTGGTTCAGCTCTGAGGGCTGTCAGTCCAAGTGTTGGAGCAGAATCAGGCCTGGACATAATAATTTCTGAATCTGAGAGTACAAGACTACTCTGCATTGGCTTGGTTGTCTAAGAAACAAATCTGTCATTTGACGAGGATGATGATGTTGCTTAAATCGTCAGTGGAGGAGCTTTTTGACTGAAGACCAGGACAACTTCCAGATTCATCTGCTGAAATGGATATGTTTTTTATTAATGAGAATCATGGCCCAGATCACTTGTGCCAAGCGGAGCCCAGCTTGCTGTTACACGCTTTAATTTCACACACAGAAAAATCACTTTGAGGTTTAGTCTTTCATTTACTGTTACAGATAACAAGCTTTCCAAGTCTGTTGGAGGAAAATAATGTTTTGTGCCAAAGTAAAACTACTGAAACCTGTGATAATGATGTCATCCTAGTTGGATACATTTTTGAAAGGCCTTTTGTGGATGTTAGCAAAGTTTAGAGATGAGTGGTTTTAAGCATCATTACCAATTACACTTCCTTGTTTCATGGTAATGCTCTTAGTTCTGACAAGGGATTTAAAAAGAAAATCCATTTTGTATTTATATCATAAACTATTTTAAGGTAAAAGTGACAAATGTTACAGACTGTTTGTTCTTTGAATTGGCAACAACAGAATACCTTAATCAGTATCCATCATGCTACTTTATTCTTGACTGCGGTATATACTAAAAATTTGCATCCCAATGTCCAGCTATGAACTCAGCAAAGAAACAGGGTGTGTTGAAGTCTCATAAGCAGAATGCAATAACGCAGGTAGGAAGTCTGTTGAGTTTTTTTAGGCTAAAAAGATGAATTCCTGCAGAAGGTCTTTTCTCAGGTGCAGTAATATGTTACTGGTCTTGTTGGATAGTACTGTGAGAGTGACTCATGAATTAGCATCTCTTAAAAACGATCCTGACTTGCTTTGATGCTGGTCCCATCATAGGTTCTTGTCTTCACAGTGATATCATTGTCTTTGTATTCTCTTGCTGGTGGTGAAATAGACTGACAAATACTATTTTTTTGTATTGTGACACTCTCTAGAGATCCCGATTGTAGAGTAAGGCCCACTTGTGTGTGGCAGACAACAGAACAAATGTTGATCAGTGGAGAGGGTGCTACCAGTCAAATGTCACCATTTAATAAGGATAGTTTTCCCCCGCCGCCCTTCAGGGTCAAAAACTTTCCCTGCAGTGAATCCTCCCAGCTGCGAGTACACCTGGGAGAGGATGACAGGCTGCAAGGTAGTTGCTTGTGGGGGTGTGAAGCTGATAGGTGGCTACAGAGTTGCTTGAAGTTATCAGATTAGTATATTGATTTCTTCTTGTCTCCCTCATCTTTCCCTTTGCGTGTTCCTGTATAGGTCTGTTTTTTTCCCCAACCATATAAGTTATTGATAGAAAATGGGGGTGGGAGGAAAGAATAGAAAAAAACCCTCTGCAATCTGCTTAAGACAACATTCGGGGTGAGAAGTTACTGCTTGTAACCAGGTTCTTTAGTCTCTAAGCATATATTCCATTTTTGTTTTCTGTCTGGCTTGATTTGGTTGCTATACCTTAGACTTAAAGTCTGTTGCAGTTAACTTATTTTTGTTTTCAGTAAAACCAGTTTGTGGAATGATAACTGGGTGGGCAAGTAGCATGGGTGCTGGAACTTGGGGGATGGGGGCTTGGACTGGTTTCCATTTGCAGCTTGGTTCAGTTGTTCATGGGATCCCCACTTAGAAAAATTGTTCTAGCCTCCTTACAAGAACCATCCTCCACACTGAGAGAAGAGGTGAATTTCATGAGTGTATGCTACACAGATCTCTGTGCCACGCAGGATGATATGGTCTTGGGTTTACGTGCCAGAGGGGGTGTGCATTTGAGTGCTAGGCAATTTGCTACCTGCAGCTTTCCCATGCAGTGCTGACTTCTGTGCCTGTCTTTCTGCAGAGGGACATGTTACTACCTGTGTGTGCCGGAGGAGGCTTGGGAGGGCGTGACTTAGCAGGACAGCATAAGGGAGCCCAGCCTGGTAGAACAGATGGGCACTGTGGCAGTATATCAGGTGGCCCCTGGGGAGAGGGGTGACCTGTCACAGCCATAATCCCCTCCTCCCTCTCAAGTATAAACTGGGCAAAAAGATTTTTGCGAGAAATTCTAAAACTAATATATGCACAGACTATTCTGTTGACATCTGTGTATCCCATCTTTTTGCCTAAGGAGCCTTTTACCTTGATGTCTAAGTGACAACGTATTCAAGACAGATTATATACTGTACGTGAGTTTATTGCTAACCATGCACATTTTATTTTAAAAACCTTCATCTGCTTTGTAGAAAGTACTGACTCAGATAGGAGACTGGGACCACTGTTTGGGTAGTACCAGTAACCTTGGCAATGTCCTTTTAATTGACTACTGTGTAGCAGTATGTGTTCAAATACCAGGAAAAGTGATCCTGAATAGAAGCATTGTAAATAACACCAGTGTTTCTTATGTGATTTAGAGAATTAATAGTTTCTGTGGAGGAGGACTGTTGTCAATATTGGAATGTACAGTAAGGGCATTTGTCATTCCTTTAGGTTTCAGATTGTTCATACGGAAGAAAACACATTTGCAGCAGCTAGATATTCATCAGCTTAAAAATGTCGGGATTTTGCCTGAACCTTACATCTGTACATCTGAGCATGCAAGGCTGCATGAGCTGTAAGGGAAAAGGAGCATGCAGTGGTAGGACCAGTGTCAGGGCCAAAGGAGTAAAGTGTTGTGGACAGTGAAATGGCGGAGATGCCGTCAGTGACAGCTTGTGCACTCCCTAACAACTTGCATTGCCAAATGCAGGACAGTATCGTGCAACCAGAGAATGTAATGGCGAGAGCGTGTGTGTGTATTGAGTGATCTGAATACCTGTCGTCTGGTCTCTCTTGGATCTCCAGACCTGAGGTGTTCAATGGGAGAGCATTCTTGCAGGGATGGGAGATTAGTCTCAGGGGGGTAGCCATGGTAGTCTATCCCAAGCAGTCCCCATAGCACCTCAAAGACTCACAAAATTATTACATAATGAGCTTTTGTGGGTAAGACCCACTTTTTCAGACTGGACAGCTTGGGAGGCTGTTATCTGTACCTCTGCTATATCCTACTTGCTGGAAATATCTACAGCTGCTCCTAGCATCCTCTGTAAGCTGAACACTTGGGCTGCTGCCCAGGAGAGTTTTGGGCTCTGCACAGATGATTAGCAGAATGCCCACAGCTGGCAGCCTGTGTTTCTATGGTAGTACACATCTGCACATGCCTTGGTGCACATAACAAAATTTATTCTCTCCATGGATAGAAGAAATTAGAGGGAACCCTGGCTGTTGTCCTCACTTGCAGCTTCTGATGCCTCAGTTTGGTTGTCTGTTGAGGCATAACTATTGCATGGAAGGGGCTGTTGACCATAATGAGGGATTCTCCAACGCTGACCATTCTTAAATCAAGATTGGATGTTTTTTCTGAGTGATCTGCTCTAGGAATTATTCTGGGTCTGTTCTCTGGCCTGTGTTATACAGAGGTCAGACTAGCATCACAGTTGTCCCTTCTGGTCTTGGAATCTATGAATCTGTAAAGCTTCTCAAGGGAGAAGAAGAGCGATTATGTCCCTGACATTTTCTCTCTCTCTGCCTCCGTGTGTGTGTGAGAGAGAGAGGGAGTGTATAATAAGTATACATTTGTCTTTTCTTTACATCTCAAAACTGCCTGTGGTGGGCACTACTGTACAAAATTCTGAATGCACCACAAATGTAAAATTGGAGTGTTTCAAGTTAGGCGTGCAGTGACCCATTCAGTGAAACTTACTCGGAGACCCTCAAAATGTTGCAGAATCACAAACTCTGAAAGTTGAGTATTGTGAGGAAGGAAGTGATGAAAATTTTCACACAAATGCTTTTGTCCTTTTTACTCCTGTCTCATAAATAAGCAACATTTTGTCCTTGAGAGTTTGCATTTCTTTGGTTTTGCGGAGCAGAGAGTCTAAAGTCAGCCTCAGGGCATACAGGAGAATCACCTTGCTGTGACAGGGAGCTGTAGTAGATGACCTAGTGGGACTTTTCCATTTCTAACTTTTGTGCAGTGACTTCGGAGGAGTTCTAGTCCAATCCATCAATTAAAACCTCATGCACTACTTCCCATTCTATTGCCCTGATAAAACCAAGGATGATTTTTCATTATGTATTATTGGATTCCGTGCCAGCTCGAAATTAGAGAAATGCCCTTCACGTTGTTATAATTAGACTCTAATTTCCATCTCATACAGGCCAACTCATCCGGATGGTACAGCTTGGATCCCTATAGCTGGACATCTGTTGTCTTGCAGTATCTGTGGCCTGGCATCCCCAGTGATGCTCCTGGGTTGGAACCCTCGTGCAGGGGATAAGTTGGACCCTGTGCTCAGCAACTCCCCACCCTCCTAGAGCTTCTGGAGTGCTGCAAAGAGCTCATTTGTGGTTCTTGAGCTCAGGGAAGGTGGGGGAGGAGAAGAGACTGTTGGAGGAGGGTTGTCACTTGCGGAAAGAAGCAGGGTAGCTACAAAACCCCATGGCTAGAGGCTCCACAGCCACCCTGCTTCTCCTGAGTGTCTGTCCCCCTCCCACAATCTGGTTGGTCAGTGCCAGCCTCCTGCTGCTGCTGGAGTGGAGCCCACAGATGGTAGCAGCGGAGGGGACAGCCTTGACTTTCCCTGGTTCAGAACTGGTCAGGTCCCAAGGGTGCTGGATCCCGGGAGGCACCACATGTGCTTCTGAAGCTTTTAAAGTTGTTCCTTGCCAGGTCCTTTACTAGGATAGTCCTGCGGTCAGCAGTGGAACTGGGCAGGAACACTGAGATTATCAGTAGTTAAAGGTGGTAGTTGGTAGGCTTTTCAGGATTTAAAAGTTGCAGAAAGGAAGAATTCTTCCTGGATGGGGAGAAGGGGCACATTTCTTTGGTTTGTGCCAGCTCTGTTCATTTCTCCTTTAAATTACAACAAAATACTTAGGCTGCAGTGTTGTGATGCCAGCCTTGGTCAGTAGCCTGGTGTTTTAACTATTCTTTGGAAAAAATGGTGTTAGGAGATTATCTGTGTTCTTAGTGCAAGAATCTAAACTTGTCAATAAATCCAGCAGTAAAAAGCCATGGAAATCACCCAACAGTTGCAAATATTCAGTTCAGATCAGGCCTGCTGATCTTCTCAAGCCATTCTTTTTGTTTTCTTTGTCCATTGCTCTCTGAGAAGCAGCTGGTCTTCGTTTAAACTCCTCATGACCTATTGTGAGACTAGCAGACCTACCAAACCTTTCTGCTGTAGCAACACAGAGCAATTAGTCACCGTTTCATATCTTTGCTTAGGGAGTTGGAAAGTCCACAAGTGGCACAAGTCTCTCCCTATAAACAAGTATGGTATCCAAAAATATTATTGTGTCCAGCAAATAATGACAGTGCTGAATTTAAATGGGCTGTGCCTTTGGTATGAAAGGATAGGTTTCCCTTTTTTAAATGGTAAATCCCCTGTTTTTATTGTATGGCAGGGATCCTACTAAGAATGCTTGCATAGCAATTTCTAAATCACGTGATTTGAAGAGGCACAGCTGTGCAGTGAGCTCCTATCCCATAAAATTAGGTAATAACTTCCACATTTGTTCCTTGGTCTAACTCCCTTACTGCCCTTTACTGGACCGCTGCTGCTGCGCAGCAGCAAGAAGACAGACGAGAGAGCCTTCATAGACCAGCTGTGATCTCAAAGACATCAGCCATCTTGGTGTATTTGGTGCCAAAGAGAATAACATTTCTGGGACTTTAGTTTTTAGGGCCATAGAAAATAGTGTTTCAAAGTATGACATGTGAAACAGACTTAGAAGTTGCTGCTGTTGACAGGAATAGAATTTCTAAGTGAAGACTCTAGGCTGCTGTCTCTTGGACTGAGACCACCAAATTCTGCTATGTAGGGCTTGAGTGTCTTCTCACTGAATCGGTTTGACACAGGCATGACCTGAAGGAATGATCGGAGTTACTGATGTGCTGGCATCAGGAGTTAGAGAAGAGTCAGGTCTGTAGGTTCCCTCAAGGAACACTAGCTCCATTTTCAGTCCTTAACTTGTCCTAAAGCATGTGTAGCGCGCACACACACCTTCTGGGTGTGGTTGTCTCTCCTGTGTAGTGGCATTTGTACCACTTAGGCTACATCTGGATTACAGGGAAGATTAACCTGGTCAAGGTTGATCTTCCGGAGTTTGATTTTTGCCTGCCTGGTAGAGACTATCTGGGGTTGACAGTTGACCCCTGTACTCCTCAGTGTCGCAAGGAGTAAGGGAGGTCAGTGGGAGATTTTCTCCCATCAACCTCCCTCTGAGAAGATGGCCAGGTAACTCAGTTGTAGATAAATCCATTCTAGCTATATAACTACTATAACTAGAATTGCATAGCTAGAATGGACTTATTTACGGATGACTTACCTGCCTTGTGTAGACCTGCCCTTACAGAGAGAGAGCGAGAGAATGAGTCTTGTCTACAGCTTTAGCTGAGAGACGGCAAGCTTTTATACACACATCTCATAGAGCTGGAAGGGACCTCAGGAGGCCATCAAGTCCAGTGCCCTGGCTTCTTGGCAGGACCAAGCAGCTCCCCCACCCCTGCTTTTTTTTATTTGTCCCAGATTCCTAAATGGCTACTGCAAGGACTAAACTCACAACCCCTGGGTTTAGCAGGCTAATGCTCAAACCACCGCTTTTAATTTGTGTGGTAGAGGCTTGTGCACTAAGCTTCAGAGGTTCCAGGTTCAGGTCCGCCTATGGCTGTTACACGTGCCTCTCCTGAATATCCTCCCCCACCTTTTGTTTATTTTAGGAGGATACCAAAAAGGTCATTGCTGTCTCCCATGCTTGGGTCTCATATTGAGTGACCTTGAAGGCTCACCCATACTCATATTTGCATATGTTGGCACCCACCCAGTACCCCCCGAATCTTGCAGGACGCCCTTGTATGTCATAGAAGAATATTCAAGGGCCACTTTGTGCAAAAATTTTAATAAATAGCCATTATGGATCACAAGTTCAGTCAAGCTTAAAGGAATGGATGAGCTTTTGTGTGTCCTGGGCCAATAAATGTCTGTCCACTCCATGCGATGGTGGTGCTAATTAGTTGTCCTTATGATTGTAAAAGGCTCAGAGCAGTAGCTATGTTAGTCTGAGTCTTCCAAAACAGCTAATTTATTAGATCATGAGCTTTCGTGGGTAAAAGTGATGAAGCCAGTCAGTTGGTGGGGAGGGATAGCTCAGTGGTTTGAGTGTTGGCCTGCTGACCCTAGCAATGTGAGTTCAATCCCTGAAGAGGCCATTTAGGGGTCTGTGGCAAATAGACAAAGAAAAAATCTGTCGGGGATGGTGCTTGGTCCTGTGAAGAAGCAGGGAGTGGGACTTGATGACCTTCTGAAGTCCCTTCCAGCTCTAAGAGACATGTATCTCCATACATTAAGTGGGGTTTACCCATGGAAGCTCATAACCTAATACATTTGTTAGTCTCTTTGATTATTGTTCATGATCTACCATACAGCTGTCAGCCAGTCCTAATGGGCCCTATTTAGCAAATGAGGGGATGAAAATGTGCAGGGGTGGGTGGGGTGGAGTGCTTGATATCTGGAGCAGAAATCTGCTTTGGTGAATCACAGAATAGTTATTGTATATGAATAGTGATGGTATATGTATAGAAAAATGGCTAAAGGTAGTTTGATTCTGATCCTTCTTAGGTTTTCAGTGGTACGATGCAGCCAGAAGCATGATGCAATGTTTGCTTGAAGCCCAGTGGCATGAAGCATGATGCAGCCAGCTCAGTTTCTAGGGGTTCAAAGAACCCATTTATTGTTGCTGCAGTTTCATTTGTCCGCATAGTTACAACCAAGGCTTTGTGCACTCAACTTGCCCTTCAGTGCCATTGCTGCTGGAATGGCCCTGGAATTAAAGATGAATTCCGGGGAGCAGTTGACTGCTGTGTGATGGTACCTCTTTGAATGGGGAAACTGATCCTGGGTTTGTTTTGTCCCACTTCCCTGTCCCTGCTACTGCCCCTTCTTAGGAGTTGTTCACAGAGAGTGGGGTGTGTGCAAAGCAATCATTTACCCCCTTGAACAAGCTGTAGTAGGGACTCCCCATTGCTCCGAAATGAATTGGTTCAAGTGGATTTGAACCCATGTGTTTTGCAGTTGCTATGCAAAGGTGGCGCTTTGTGACAGGATTCAGTAACTAATTGTTGGCAGTTTGGTGAAAGTAGGTCAGTGTCTGCCTTGGTACCTCATACACAGGGTCTAATCTGCTGCTATAATTTTTACTGAGGTGCTGCACGAGTACACAACATGTGCCAGCTGGTGGAAAGTATCATCAATTGCCTCGGGTCTCACTGGGTTTCATTTCACTTGATACATAAAGAAATCATTGCATTGGCTTTTCTCACAGCAGGGCCGATATTGGCAGTGGCACCTTGTTAAAATGAAGGACTGTCTATCTTATTACAGATAATGCGAGACAAACTATATTTTCTGCTTTGTGACAATACACTCTGCACAAGATAAGGGCCAGAGAGGGTTATGTGTGAGTTTGCAGTCACTAAACTACTACTGTTTGCCAAGAGCTGCTGTATTTTAAGATGGTTTCTACTAACAGAAGAGTGGGAGACAGGGATTTTTTTTTTAATATGCTGAAGAAAGGGAGAGTTATTCCAAAGGATAAATATGCCAAGTACAGAAAAACGCACTTAAGAAAGCTATGTTTGCAAGAAACACTGTCATCAAAGTGATTTGTATTGATATTATCCCGAAAAGCATTTCTTTATTTTGGCTCGAATACAGCCATATACTTCAGACAGCCCTGTTGGCATAATCTCTGCTGTGGGAAAGTCTATTACCTGGACTGCTTTCTCTTTCTCAATAGTATTTTAAATGGCAGGATATTTACCGAAAGTTTGGGATGTAAGAATTCTGATTGTATGGATGGGTGACACCTTAAATTGCCTATTTGGTGGTGGGAATGTGGATGTCCTGGTGAATTGTTCCAGTGTAGGCTTTCGGAGGAGTTGCAGCAGAGGTGAGAGGAGGATCTTGGGCTGTGGAGACCTGAATTAATAGGTTTTTTTTTGTTTTTGTTTTTTTTAAGGGCAAATGTAACACTTATGATGATCTGGTTGGGTCTTCTGCATGTTACAGGACATAGAACTTAATTCCTGTGGTGAGCCCAGCCCACTTCTGTTGATTTAGGCTTCTGGGGGAGAGATTGAAAGCCACAGCAGGGTGTTGGGTGTGTAACTTCCATTGACATTCAATGAAACGTTGGGGCTTAGGTGCCATTTGTGCCTTTGGAAACCCTCTTCCCCTCTGTATTTTAGAAAGATATCTGGTATTGGTTTAATGACTCCAAATGATGGAGAGATTACCACACGGGTGTGCGGAGTGGAGGGTGGGGAGGGCATGAAATTGTGAAATAGGGGGTGCAGCACAAGTGGCTGCTAGGTCTTGGGGCTCATCCATCTCATTAAAGATGTTGAAATATGTTAGTGCTTTATGTCTGTGTGTTCACATTTACCTACTGATTAATACAGTTTTCGCATTCTACAAGCTGATCTTCTTACGCGTGCTGAAAGGGCTCCCTGCCCCCCATATAAACGTAACCCAAATTTCCATCCGTTGGATGACATTAGACAGGTTGTGGGGTGGGGAGGGGCTGCTAATTGCAGCAATGAAAAGTGGGGCATGGCACGAAAAGTTTACTCACCCAAGCCCTGCAACACGCCTGGGAAAGCTGTTCCAATGGTTGATTCCTTTTGCTGAGCTTCCTTTCCCATTTGAACTTTGCTGAACTTGACTTCCAGCTGTTGGGTCTGTGTTTTTGGTTAGAACCCTCTAGTCTCAGCTGTCTCCTCTCTACATAGCTGTGCATCGTCCATTCGTAGTCCGAGGCCAGACAGAGCGTTGTGACCTCATAGAATCATAGAGGTCATCTAGTCCAGCCCCCTGCCTAAAGTAGGATCAACCCCAACTAAGTCATCCTGGCCAAGACGTTGTCAAGCTGGGATTTAAAAACCTCTAGGGATGAAGATTTCACCACCTCTCTAGGCAACACATTCCAGTGCTTCACCACCCTCCTGGTGAAATGGTTTTTCCTAGTATCCAACCTACTCCTCTCGTCTGTGACCTCAGACCATTGCTCCTTGTTCTGCCATCTGTCACCACTGAGAACAATTTCTTTCCATTCTAAGAGCTCCCCTTCAGGAAGTTGAAGGGTGCTATCAAATCACTTGACCTCTCTGACACAGGCCATGAAACTTTTCTCAAAATAATTCCTAGAGCATGGATTTGGTAATCTGATAGCCTTTTTTTTTTTTTTTTTTTTTGGATAGGCCTGAGTTCCTTTAGTCTCTCATTTTTCAGGTCTGTTTTTTCAAATCTCAACTGATTCTATAGTTTTTTTTCTGAAACTCTTTCAATTTTCCACAATATCCCTTTAATGCACATAGGGCCAAGTATAGCAGTGTGTTCCCAGGCTTTGTCCCTGCCTGATGTGGTGTGCCTTCATCTCCTACCTAAGTGAAGCTCATTGGGAGAAGAGGGAGCTATCTTGTGCTGGATTGGGCCTTTAGCCCCAGGGATGAGTGTTGGCAGAGCAATTAATATCTTACGTTGCATTGTGGCAGCAATCATGCAGAGGAGCCTGGAATATAGTTGTGGCAAAAGGGATGCCAGCTGCCACAGCTCAGAATAAAACAGCATTCCCACTGTAATGGTAGAGGTAGGCAAGCAGAGATGGGAGTGCTTATAATCGGTCACCTCCCATCTCTCTGAGCCCCGGGAAAAGAAGGTTGGAGGAACAGAAGGAGCATCTCAAGGGAGATAAATGACTCTCCCTTTACTCCTTTTCCCTTTCGATTTGTTAAAAGAGCAATGAAGTAAAGAGTTACTGATGTCTTAGATTGCAAAATTACATTAAAGGCATGTGCATCCCTGTGTTTGACAAACTGACCTGTAGTTGGTAGCATTGCTGTCAGTCATTCATCCAATCTGAAAATCATTTGTTTTCTGCAATCGTGTTCCGTTGTCATACAAATTCACATGTTTGTTCATCATGCACTGCAGTTTCACACAGGTGATTCTCGTAACCTCTTAACTCAGCTGGGATTCTCTGTGACCATGAACTGTGAACCTGAATGCAGTTTTTGTATTGCCCTGAGCAAGTTTGACATCAAAGAGGAGGCATGATGTTGAGTAATAGCAGCTGTTGAGATTTTTCCATTCTTACAAATCACCATGTATGTTTTGTCTCTGTAACATTTGCCTTACTCTCATAACAAAAATGAACAATAAAAATGACTGCTGCTATTGGATTTGTAGCTTCTTAACTTTATTGTTGGACCAAAGATCAGCTCCTTCCCATGTTACTTAATTTACTCTTCGGCTATGTCTAGATTATAGCGATTTGTCGACAGGAGTTTTTGTCAGAAGATATCTTCCAACAGGACTTCTATTGAGAGATCGCAGCCAAATTGTCAAGTGGATCGCAAGTGCGATCCGCTCTGTCTGTGGAGAGCAGCTGGACTGCCTGGCCACACTCTCAACAAAACAGCCACGTGGAAGCACAGCAGACAGGGCTGCCTGGTGTCCTGGAAGCCCATCTGTTGACAGAAGCCGCATCCCCCACTGCCCCCCAAATGTCCAGGCTGGCTTTCTTTCGATGGAAAAAAAGCAGTCAAGTAGCACTTTAAAGACTAACAAAATAATTTATTAGGTGAAGAGCTTTCGGGGGACAGACCCACTTCTTCAGATCATAGCTATACCGGAACAGAGACCTGGAGCGGGTCTGGGTCTGTCCCATGAAAACTCATCACTAATAAATTATTTTGTTAGTCTTTAAAGTGCTACTTGATTGCTTTTTTGTTTTGATAGAATACAGACTACTACGGCTATCTGTCACTATTCAGCATTTCTGTTGACAGATCTTGTTAGCAGAGGTGTTATGTTTTGTGTGGGGAGGGATAAAACTGCTGACAAAAGAGCTGCATTGTGTTGATTTACTGTCGACAGAGTGCCTTGAGAATCTGGACACTCCCTGGGTTTTGTTGACAAACCCTCTAGTGTAGACATAGCCTTATTCAGGTAAACTCCTTTGCAAAGCCCAGAAACTCAGTGTTCTAAATTCAAGATCACTTAAATGTACTTCTAAATCTGAGTATTATAGCCCTTACTGGAAAAAAGAAATTTATAGTAGTATTTTTCAAGCTTTTCTTAGTTCATGGCAATTCTATTTAAATTCAGTTTCTTAAGTCACCCCTAATACAGGTCAGATTTTCAAAGCAGACCTGTAAATTTACCCCTGTAAGCTTTGCATAAGTGAGAGCTGCATTTGATTTCACAGATAGCCCACAAGCTTCTGAAATTAAGAAATCAGATGTCTAAATACCAGGTTGATGTATATAAATGACAGCATGAGGAAAAATATGAAAATGTTGTTTTTGACACTTTGTCCCGTTCTGTTTTAGCTAGAACATAGATGCATCGTGACCTGTGCTGGACAGAATGCTAGACTTGTTTAGCATCTGACCTATGTTGGGTATATATCTTAATGCCACTTGGCTCATAGACTGTCATGATTCAGTACAAATGCTAGAGGCGTATGTTGAAACCACAAAGGTTCTTGATTCTTCCTGTGCCCCATGCTATACATATGCCATCTGTGATGCCTGGATGTGGCGAGTCATAATTACATACTCATAGGCAACAAGTAAACAGAGAAGCAATATTAACAAGAAAGTTGAATCCTCTCTCATGCAATGAAAGGGGAATGTTTTTGAGAACACCTCATGTGAACGCCTTCTGGCAAATTGGCTTGCTCCATTTTGGAAGGGCTTTGGTCGCCAGAATTATAGTCTGATGTACGGGAGACACTAAGGCTTTATACAAACTTCCACTAAAAAATGGAATTTCAGGCTATTCCTGGGTGCATCTTCATCATATGAGGTGTTCCCAAAGGTGATGTCATCTTCGATTGCATTTTATTGAGATTTCACTTTATTAGGTATGGAGAAAAATCAGTTGTTCCAATAACATTGCTTCCAAAAAAAAGTGGAGTGGTCTCTGTTAAGGTTGGGTTGTACCCAGAAGGCCTGGGGCTTGCAGGATTAGATCGCATGGTGGCACACCAGCAGTATGCTCAAATAGAGCACTCAAGTAATTTGAGTTGGACATTCCAACTTGAGTTGGATTAAGTGAGAAACATTTTAAATTTGTAGCCTGATCTATAGATTATGTATTAATTATATTGATTACTTCAGTATTCCCAGTTCTCACCTTGAGGGTTGACAGGTTCTCATCCCAAGCACAGGCCCAGTATTACTCAAATTATTATGTAACTGGGAACCCTGATGTGCGCAGCCCCAACACTTGTGCTATGGAACACCTCTCTGTTTATAAAGAGTTTATTAATGCATTTACTACAGTCACAAGCATTCCAACTCAGGACAGTAGCGAGCAAGATGCCGGAATGTGCAGTGAATGGCTGTATACTCACACCATCCCTTGCAGAACAACCTGGAGTGTAAGCTTTCATCTGCCGTATCTGCCATCTCCACTGACCGTCATTCTGGTACCTTGCGAGGGCTGTGTCTCTTTCTCCTACAGCCCATAGGTTGGAATGCAGTTTTTGTAACATGGTATACATTTGCTTGCCATGGTTCTTTTATGATTAGTGTTCTGCGGATCTAGCTTATGTACCTGTTGTTTTTATGTACCTCACAGTTTGTTGCAGTGGTGACTGGTGCAGGGAATTCCTTGAAGGGTGATGTCCCCCACCCCTGCTCCACTCCCACTCGCCTCTTCCTCTGGAAGCACCTCGCTGCTTCCAGTGAATGCTGAGGTGGTCCTGGAGCAGCCTGGTGCTGATGGCGAGTATGGGTGGACTGGACACTGTGGATGCTTGTGATCAACTTCCCATGCACCCATCAAGCATCGTTCCTGGTTTGTTGCTGTGACACTCTTGGGATATGACGCATGTTCCTCTGGTTAGAAATTCCCCTTAAACTCAGCTACCACATGCTTGGGGCAGTTTCGCTGTGCCAAAGTTCGCAGGTTTCAAGACTTATGTTAAAACAGCTGAAGCTAATGTCTTACGGGACACAGGCCTGTAGGCACATTGCCTTATTGCTGAATATAATAAGTTAGCCCTATGAGCTAAAATCCTTTTTGCTGTCAGCTTTTTGAGCCTGTAGAACTCACCTTTGCCAGATTTTTCTTCCTTCACCCACCAGGGCTAGAAAGTTTTTAGTTTTAATGAAAGGTGAGTGTGAGAACTCCGCCAACTCCTGGAATTGGGGCTTTAAGATAAACACCAAAGATTGTGAGAATTGGCAGTACTATCACTGAAATCATTGTATATAATTTGGAGAGCACATGCTGAAGAGTCTCTGTTCTAGAGCAGGCTACCCTCCCCTACAGGACTCTCTTCTCATGGTGAAAATACATCTACCCACCCTTCTATTTCTGATAAGTACCAGAGGGCTGTGCTGCTGTTGTGCCGAGGACAGAGAAGAGAGTTGGGTTCCATTCTGACATCTCCCTTTTCTTGTGGCTCTACTGAGGCATGGACAACAGTACCATAACTGTTCGGGGCTCCTGCCCCCTAGGTGGTTGGGAGCCCTTTTTCTCCTCTCCTGCTCTTTGCCTTCCAGTGGGCTGTTAGGGTGGTGTAGAACAAGGGATAAAGAAGTGGTTTCCACAGGTTCAGGATGTAAGTGAGCCATAGGGCCAGTGACAATTTGCAAATGCAATCTGGGTACCATTTTTCCTTTTATTTCTAGGGATCTAATATCTTATGATGCAAGCGCTAACTGAGGAAGGGAAGCGGTATGGGCTGATCATGAACATCAATAAAACGAAGGCAGTGGTATTTGGAGATAAGGAAATTAGAAGATCAGTGTAGACTGGATTGAACTAGAGAACGTAGAGTTCATGTATCTGGAAAGGAACATAACATGATCTAGACTGTAAGAAGGAAATAGTGACTAGAGTAGTGAAGCAAGAGGAGTTTGAAGGCAATGGATAAGATCTGGAAAAGCAAAGCATTAGCTTCGGAACAAAGCTAAATGTCTTGAAAATGTGTGTATTCAGCAGCATGTTGTATGGATGTGAGACATGGGTGATAACGAGAAATTTGAAGAGAAGGATATTGGCATTCATGCGAAGCTGTTATAGAAAGGTCCTGAGAATAGGTTGGATGCAGAAGGTCAAGATCAAGGAATTATATAGGAAGATACAGCCAAAAGCGAAGCTACTGTGGAAGGTTATGCAACGGAAATTACAGCTATTCAGACATATCTGTGGAATAGACGATGAATGAAACATCAGGACCCTGGTATTTGGCATGATGGACAGTTCGAATAGGAGAGGCAGACCCCACAGAGAATGGGTAGATGATATAATAGATTGGTGTGGAGCTAGTCTACGCAAACTAAGCCACTTCGCACTGGAAAGGGAAAGATAGAAGGAAATAGGGAGGGAGGCATCAAACACCAAGGGTTGTTGAGCCCATGGTAGATGATGATGATGAACAGCTTAACAGGTGAAATTCTGATTTCAGGGCAAAGTTGGCAACACTGTGACTATGCTGAAAGTTGAAATTAGTCATTTTCACAGAGAAATAGCTGTTTCCCAATCTTGGGATGGAGACATGGTGGTACAGTCACCCTGTTCCACTGGCAAAAGGTTGCCTTTTTTTTTCTGCTAAAAATTGAGGAGAAAAGTAAGAGTTTTAGCTTTTTTTGTATCACAGAGGTAGCCGCGTTAGTCTGTATCTTTGAGAATATCAAAAAGTCCTATGGCACCTTATTGACTAACAGATATTTTGGAGCATAAGCTTTCGTGGGCAAAGACCCGCAATCTGATGAAGCAGGTCTTTGCTCACAAAAGCTTATGCTCCAAAATATTTGTTAGTCTATGAGGTGCCACAGGACTTGTTATTCTTAGAGCTTTATTTGTGAATCCAAGAGAACATGGAAGTTGGCATCTTGTCCTCAGAGACTGAATAACAGACAAATATTCATGGGCCAGACCTATGAAAATTACTTGGGATATAATTAGCTACACTCTGTGGGCTTACTGAAGTTTATACTTTTGCCTATATCTGCGTCTGATTCATGACTGCTTTCCTAGTGCTTTGTATTGCAGATGGTACTAAAAACAAAATTGTTTGCTCACGCTTTTTTGACAGTTTGTTTTCTGAATCCTTTATTTTTACTGAATAATAAAATTGCCTGGAAACAAATACAAGAGCTGTCCCTTCCCTATCTAATTAACACCAAACATTACCTTACTGAATACAGCCAGTTTGCTCTAAAATGACAAACTCCCTGTGCAGCTGCTTTCCGAATCAGGACAGCTGAATAGCATATAGGGATGGAGATCCCCAACATGGTAGAAGCATCTTATAAATTTTCTTCATGGCCTTTTAACATCGAAGGTAGTTAGTATATTTTGTCCATGTCAAATCTATAAAAGAATGTGCTATTTTTGAGGAGCCAATTAAAATAATGACTTGGCTGGTGGGTTCCTTCTCGTTTTCCTTTGTGCTGTAGTTGCCTTCCTGTCAGAGTATCAGTATCTTAATTGGCTATTTTTCCTCCCCTCAGCGCTTTGCTGATAGGAGCGCACCTTAATTAAAAAAGAGTTTGTGTTTATCTGGGTGGAATTTCACTTGAGCTTTTGTGGATGTTCCAAAGGCGAGCAAGTTCATAGAGAACCAGCTCTATATTATTAGTATAGTTTAATTAGTTAAAAATGGAATTCATTGTACATGGGCCAAAGGCACCAAGTTCAGATCAGGACGTGTTGTGAAAGTGGGGGCATTTTAGAATCTGGACTTTGGGTTGGAGTCCATCCACAGGGCTTTGTCCTTGTTAAAGGTGCTGGTTTGAGCAAAATGTGGAGACTGAAGCCCATTATCCAGTGGAAGCTACAGAATCTGTACTTCTCTAAAGCATTCGTTTGCCAGTCTCAACCCTGTGCTGGAACGTTATGGCGGGGTTGTGCTGTGTCTAGCAAGGTTCTGCTTGTGGCCGTTGTGCTGACTCTGCATGGGGAGCATAGAATCCTAGGACCGTAGGGGACCTCGAGAGATCTTCTAGTCCAGTCCCTTGCACTCAGGGCAGGACTCAGTATTATCTCGATCATCCCTGGGAGGCGATGGTCTAACATCTTACAATCATAGTTAGGGAAAAGGCTGACCACAATAATTCATGGCATGCAATAAGGGGTGAAAGTAGCTTAAATCTCTTATGGGTCCTGGCCTATCATGATCCAGGTCCCTGCCAGCTCTTCAGATTGCTTCCTGGTGGCTTTTGCTGCAGCTCAGCCAGCTCTTGCTGGAGCTGCACACCAGCTTACTTTCACTTCTGCTTATAACCCAAGGATTTTACAGCCTTTTTGTGATTAAACCCCCTTGTCCACTACCTCGATTCCCAATATCCTCTATCCCGTCTCACCTGGTTGTCAGTCAGGTCTACCAAGAAGGGCCTGATTTGCTGCTGATCTCCAGATCACAGCGTGAAACCTGCTGATGGTGAACCACCGAACTGCTTGTAAGTATTTTTGGGCACTAACTGCTTGCTGGAACCAGTGGCCTAGAATCAAGCGACCAAGCAAGCAGCCCATTATCAATGCTCTGAACCATCCAGTCTCCCTTTGAAGAGCATATACCGGTAAGGTGCTCAGCACCTCCCATGCAAGGTCTTTGGTTCAATTCTCAGTGAGTTGAAGGTGCTCACTGTTTCACAGGATTGGCCTTCAAGAGTTTCTTAAACTTCCTCTAGTTGAGGCAGTTCCCAACCTTTCTGAGTTGATTTTATGCTCCAGGGGTCACTTGTGTAGCCGGGAGGCCTTTAAGCACAGTGTGAGTTTTTGCTGAGGCTGTGATAGGTATGCAAGCAAGAGCTGCAACTGTATGAGAGCTCATACATATTTCATATACCTATGAGGGAAAAGTGTTCTAGTAGGTTTATCTTAATTATTTTTGCAAATGGTAATGCTTCATTATTAGAGCAGAGTTACATATGTGATTATGGAGTGGGATTGCATAATCACGGCTATGATATTGTTCTAAGCATGTACAAAGTAGGAAATCTCATTTAAAAAATGCTGCGGGGTATGTGGCATTCACTCACCGATGCTCTGTCACGTCATACTTCCTAGAATCTCAGCACTAAATGGGATGTTTGAACTTGCAGTAGACTTTTAGAGTTGACAGAGTTCTAGCAGTGTTAAGCAACTTGCATGGGTCTGTGACTTCGCTCCCAAAGGGGAGAAGAATAATTCGACTCTGGGTAGTGTGTTGGTCCCAGGAAAAGAAGCTGTTGACAGGCTGTATGGCAGTCTTAGTGGTCCTCTTATCTCTGCTTGCTCATCAAATCTTATTAAACTTGTTTTTCCTTTATTTTATAGTGCTCCGGTGAAGGTGTCTCTATAAACTGTAGGTTATATGCTGAGGCCCATTGGAGCTGTGCTTGGCCCGAAACCTAGGGTGAGAAGTAGTAAAGGTGACCCTAAGGACATTGTGCTCTCAGACATCTTTCTTTTCCCTAATACTGGGGCTGAGTGGGATTGGACCCCTGTGTAATTTAGAACAACTTAAATTTCATACGTTGGTATAGAATTGGGAAAATGTGGTTGGCAAATCAAGACCTAGCTCTGTTAATTTTCTCCCTGACAAGCAAAAGCAGAAGCTGACAGGAAGGGCATGAAAATGTATTTCTTAAACCACACCCCCAATCTGTTCTTGGATGATAAAAGCATAGAAATAAGGCTTGGAGTTACTGACCAAATGGATTTTCTGTGCGTTCCATGCCTCCTCTTCATTCCTTGCTCACCACATAAATGAGGGCAAATTAAAATCACTAAGATGACCAGCAGACCCCTCTTGAGAAGGGGCCCCCTCAGAATGAGGACATTAAAACAAGTAGGGAAGTGCAGAGTGACTGGAAAGATCTAAGTGATTTCACTCCCTCGTAATGTGCAGGTGAGCTGAGGGGAGAGGAAAAGGAAGACACCTTAGTCAGAGAGCGGCTTGATTGCTTTTGAAAGCTCAGGAATGACTCCTATTAGTTTATGCACATATTCACTGCTGGGTTACGCTGTGCCTGGCACTTGGCAAAGCACAGATAACATTTAAATCAGGGAGTAAGTGTAATTAAGTATTACCCTTCAGCGCATTTCTCCTTTTAAGACATTTTTATACACCATGATTTAGAACATGACAATTGGGTGAGATTAAGGCAGCAAATTGTGCCTATAAAACAAGCACTGAGGATAGCAAGGAACTGTAAAATTTTATAGAGGGGAATACAGCACATGCCTCCTGTTGGATAAAACTTTCGTGCACTAGAAGATGGGCTGTGAAATACAAATAAGGTGATACAGTATGTGTAATGTTCTGATGGTAAATGGCATGATGTTATAACAGCTTATTTCCTCTACCCAAAAGTCTTCCTATTTAGCATTTAAAAAAATCCCGCCAGGTTCGTTACCCACTAGAGTTACTGAACTGAAGTAAGAAGTTGGATGGCTGTAGCATTGAACAACGTACTATGCCGAATGAGAGAGATCCTGTAAACTAAAACATACACACAATCAGCCTTGTGGCTGTCTGGCTTCTCCTTTTTGTTTTGAAGAGAGGGAAAACTCATTCCCCTGTTTCAAATGGAAGACAATAGCCACTAACATTTTCCAGGTACAAGTACCATTTTATGTGAAAAGTTAAAAAATATTGTTTCCTGCGTTCTACCAGGCTCTTGCTGCTGTTGGCCACTTAATTTTTTACAAGCATTATGAAGCAGCTGGATTTCTCTGCATTTACAGTTTGAAGTTTTGCTAATGAAGCTCCTGGCCACTCAAAGGCGTGATTGTTCACTTGTCTGCAGCCGCTAAACTTCTCGTGTTGGGAGTTGATGTCATTCCATTGAAACCAGGCTGTTACCCCAGCTGAGAACCTGGCCCTGTCAGCATTTCAGAAATGTTTATAATGATTTCCCATGCTCTGGGGCTGTTGTCTGCTTCTGGGATGTGTACATCCTCATAGGAGAGGCTGGGAATTATATTATCTCAAGGTATGTCTTCACTATGCAGAAAATCGACCCAGTCAGGATGAGTCTTCTGGTTTCACACGCCTAGTAGGGACACGTGAAATCAAACTTCCTGGGGTCGGCAATTGACCTTTATTCTCCTCAATCTCATGAACAGTAAGGGATGTTGATGGGAGAGTTTCTCCCATCAATCTCCCTCTGTAAGGGCAGCCAGCTAGGCTGATTGCAGATAAGTCAGTTCCAGCTACGCAATTGCCATAGCTGCATTTGTGTATCTGCAGTTGACTTCAATGTCTAGTGCAGATCTGTCCTCAGGCTGTCAGATTCTGCCCTCCTCTCCCTCTGCTCACTTTAATCCCACCTCGAACCCTGCAGTGCTTTTCCACCATGACAAAGTGCACGTGGGAGATGCTGGAGGAGAGCTGTGTTTGCTTGGTTACTTTACTGCCCAGTTTTCCCCCGGGCATCTCTACTGGCAGTTGTCAGTTTCTCTCCTGTCAGAAGTCTTCCTGCAGTGCCACCTGCATGTCCCAGTGCTGCTGATGCTCCCCTTAATGGTGACTTCTCAACAGCTCCAGTTCTCCTTGTAGTAGTTAGAACTTGATCTCCAGAAGGGCTCCATGGCCTGCAGTCAGGAGGTTTATCAGAGCTTTCTATTCATGCTGCCTTAGAGAGGGAAGGCAGAGGGAGAATTTGTCCTTCAAACAGCAGGCTACAGCGAGACTTCCAGGATTGGTTGAGGCGCATTGTGGTTGGCATGGATGCTTGGTCGAATGGGACTACTAGAGCTACTCTAAATGGAGATACCTTTGAATGGCTGCTCAAAGACTTGTTCATCTTCCTCTTTCAATCGAAGGGAAGAAGAGAAGTTTTTTCTTGTATTTGGTTATAAACATCTCATGGCAAAACCAGAATTGAGTTATGAAGGGTAACACTGTGTTCAAAGCACTTCACAGAATTTTTCAAACTACATTTATAATTATGTAAGGTAATGAAACCTCCCTCCCCATTATAATGTGTACTCTGTGTATGTGTAACAAGTGGGGCAGGATTTTTAAAAAAATTACCAGATACCTGCTACAAAAAGTACTCAACTTCCTAATTATAGGCAGATATAAAATGGGAAGAGAATGGGGGAAGCACAGATGAGGCACACTGATTATATTTAGCGAGGAATCTAGCTCCATGCTTGCCTTGTTTCGGGGAAGTGAGAGGTTGCCAGATAGAGCTAGTTGAAAACTCTTAGGCAGAATGTTTGTTTGTTTTTTTCCCCCAAGAAAATTCAGTTCACTTGAAATCTAGACATTTTGTGGAACGTGTTGACTTTGGTGAATTCCATGATTAGGAATAAAAACAAATGTAGAAATTTTCGAATTTCTTGTAGGAAGTAAGTTATCTCTCAAGTTGCCATTATTGTTGTCACTGAACCTTGCTTGTGTTCCCATTTTTCTTATCAGTCTCTAACTAGCTGGGGCCGTGTCTACACTAGCCCCAAGCTTTGAAATGACCATGTAAATGGCCATTTCGAAGTTTACTAATGAAGCGCTGAAGTACATATTCGGCGCCTCATTAGCATGTGGGTGGCCGCGGCACTTCGAAATTGACGCGGCTCGCCACCGCGCGGCTCATCCCAACGGGGCTCCTTTTCGAAAGGACCCAGCCTACTTTGAAGTCCCCTTATTCCCATCTGCTCACAGGAATAAGGGGACTTCGAAGTAGGCGGAGTCCTTTCGAAAAGGAGCCCCGTCGGGATGAGCCACGCGGAGGCGAGCTGCGTCAATTTCAAAGTGCCGCGGCCACCCGCATGTTAATGAGGTGCTGAATATGTATTTCAGCGCTTTATTAGTAAACTTCGAAATGGCCATTTCGAAGTTTGGGGCTATTGTAGACATAGCCTGGATGTCATTAAATTTGCATGTCTCCCCCCCTTAGTTGCTGGAAGAGAACAAGCTCATATCTGTCCTCAACCACATCTATTTGTCCCATTGGTTTCACTGGGATCACTCGTGTCAGAACTTGGCCCCACTATAATTATAGTTCTGTAACTTCGGTTGCATTAGTATCACATGCCATGTGATTACTGGTTGATAGACTCAAACGAGAACCGTTGAAACAATTCCAAACATCTGTCTGAAGCAATTAGCATATAAGAGATTTTTAAGCAGAAGTCTTGGGAAATCAGTGTGATATGATGACAAACTGTCAGTCTGTAAGGTGTCATGTATGATCTAAATATGAGACAAGCTGCTTTAGACACTCACTGTGCTGCTGCAGATATACAGTCTTCCTCCCTGTAAACGTACAGCTATAATTTCAAGATAGAGTATACTGGATACTGCTTGGTCGCAAAGTTCACAGCTGTCACTGTGTGCGCTTGGGGATATAGCCTTGAAAGATGTGGCCCGTAAGATCCAAGTCAGGATACAGGTGATGGTGTGTCACGCAGAGGGAGTCCAGGATATGGGGAACTCGTTAGGGGTTTGTCCCTAGTGCATGTTGAAGTGCTCCTCCTGTGTTGTCAGAGTAGGGCCTTCAGTGTGCTTTGAGGGGAGGGATGGAGGTGTGGCCGCTGGATCTTCAACTATGGTAAACCAGAGACCAGCGCATCTCCAACCTGTGGGAATGGCCCTCAGCCCAGGAGTGGTAGCAGCTGTGGAGTATCTTCTGACGTCGCGCTTTTCAGCCTGCAGCCTCCTCCAGCTGTGGAGACAGCCCTCTGTGCAAAGCTGCTTTTCTCAGGCTTCATGGCTGGGAGAATATTTGGTTCATGGTGGTTTGTTTGGAATATGTTTGTCCCTCTGGTTTTTGGCAGGAAGAAATTTTTAATAGATACTGTTTTTTCAAATCCTAGTTAAGATTTCTGTAAAATGACCTTCAAAAGAAGGCATGAAAGATAGCTCCAAGCCAACAAAAATATGTGCCTAAGCTGAATGGTTGGAAAGGGAAGCTATGCTCTGTTGCCAGACAAGAGGAGCCTGTGTGAAGTTGCGCAAAAATATCATTGTGTGGAAGAAAACCACTCTGGACAATCACTAATCTAGACTGCCAGAAATACTGATTCAGAATTAGCGCTGTGTTCCCTCTGAACGTTTATACGTGCAGAGTAAATGTTGTTATGTACACTGAGCGAGGTGCAGATGTGTACTGCCAGTAGAAACACGTGCTGCTGGCTGCAGATGCACTGGGTGCTCTGCTAATCAGATGAGTGGCATTTGAATCCTTTCAGGGTGGCTTCTCCAGCTCTCCTTGTGTGGGCAGTGACCAACCATAGATTATTTACTCCCTGCCTTACGTAGCTTTGGTGTAGGGTGGGAACCCTTTGTTTCAAAATTTGGTTCCCACACCAGTTTATGGAAGAATACTGACATCCCAAGATGGAATGCAGAATCATGTGGCCTGCTCCCGTGTGTTTGTGGCATCATAGTAGCCATCTAGAGTATTCCCAGGAAGGTCCTGGTAGGAGAAGCTTTTCCTGAGAATTGCTGTTTTTCCTAATGGCTCATTGACCTGAATAGGTCCCTCCCCATTCAGCTGTCTAGATTGAGAGCATCTTGCCTCATGGGTGTCACCCAGGTATAACTACATTTGAAATAGATATAGTCAATATTCATAACTTCAGATACCAAAAAAAAAAAAAGATACATTCATACAAACAGGATAATCATTTTTGGCAAATCCATAAGTTTTCCAATGACACCTCACATGTCACGTCTTGCATTCAAGACCTCAGAATTGTGCTATAATAACGTAATAATAGCAGTGTGAAGAAAACAGGGTGCAGTGTTATGACGCGATATAAACATGTGCTTGGTCCTGCCATGAGGGCAGGGGGCTGGACTTGATGGCCTCTCGAGGTCCCTTCCAGTCCTGCTCTTCTATGATTCTGTCCCAAGACCCATGGCTTACATTTTGTGTTTGCTGAAAACAGTAAGTTCCAATCCTTGGTGTAATTTGTAATTGACCTGTAAAATCAGTTTGACAAATCTGCATGTACTAGTATTGAGACACTTAATTTCCTTCTTCATGTCAATTTACAGTTTTGTTATTGGATCATTATCCACACTGATAATGTGGAAAGCAAAACAGTATTTTTTTCAAAGAAGAATGCTGATAGGCTTTTACATTTAAATTTAAAGCTCCTGAGATTAGAAGTATAGGATGGAAAGTAGATGGATGTTAAAATAGAGTTACAAAATTTCTCTGATTATAATTTCAGTCAAGCGCACAACGGCGAGGAGTACAGTATTCCATCATGTGTAAGGATTTACAAGCCTCACTCTATTAGTGTTAATGGGAGCAACACAAGTAAATCCCCTTCCTGTAGATGGAAAATATATCTGTTAATTGAAGCTGCTGTTTAGCAATTTGAACAGTCATTTTCAGCTGCTTCCAGCAAACACACACATTTTGGTTCTAAAAGATACGTTTTAAAATGACTAAGATACAGTTGCAGGTTAGTGTACAGGCTATGCTGAAAATATGGGCTAGAATGAATGAGTAATTTAGGGCATGGCTTCTAAACCTGGGGGTCACTCATGTATGCTCGGTGACAATTGGACCTGTAACTCTTTGTCTGCTTGGGAATCAGCTATAGAAAGTAGGTCAAGTGCCCTTTTAGGGCCATGCCAAATTCATGGTTATGAAAAAGACATCACAATCTGGGAAACTGGTCTCCCTGGGGAAATCTAGTATTTTGTGTACTTTTACTCTGTACTATGAAAGTACCCTAATTCAATAGGGTGAAAGTATACCAAAGTACCCAGTTTTGATGACAATGCAGAAGTAAGGATGGCCATACCATGAACACCCTACAACAGCCTTGTAAGCATCTCCCTTTAGGGTTACGACCCCTAGTTTGAGAGAGGCTGAAGAGCTTTATATGTTTATATTTTGCCATTACTACATACATATTCATGTTTTGTTACAACACCGTGATACTGAAGATTAGAATACCTAAACTGGGAAAGTCAAAGTGTTGAAAATGCCATGGCAGTGAAATTTACAAAAAGGGACTGTGAATTTGGTAGGGCCCTCATAATTTTTAATGAAGAGTGTTATAAACAGGTGCAAGAGAAGCAGAATTAGCCCAAACAGCCCCCCCGCTACTAATATAACTCAAGGGCTGTGTTGAGATCATGCTAGGGGAACAAGAAAATGCAAATCTGGAAATTAGTGAAACAAAATTGGGGTGACAAAAATTAGGCCTATTCGGTCAACACAAGTGTTCCCTCTAACGGATAAATTTTATGTGCACCCAGCCATGTGTGGATGTGTACCACCAGTAGAAACACCTGCTGTCCACTGTGTGTGGCCGAGGTCCCTCTGCTAATCAGAGGGTGGACGTCCAAGTGCTCAGCTTACAGAGAACACTAGTGAACATGTTAATGAGGATGGACTATCCAACATGTCACTCTACTTTTGGGTCATTAAAGAAACAAACTTTGGTGTGGGAAGTAACTGTCACAAACTACTGGAGCAAACGTCAGCACTATGGCTGCCCCATCCAACATCTCTTGGGACTATGGGCCTTCATCTTAATCCTGGGAGATGTTCTGAGCTGATGGCCCCAGAGAGGGGAAACGAGGTGAGATTATTACCTCTACATACTGCAGTTGAGTCCAGAACGCCAGTTGGGATGAAGTGGGATTAGACTTTCACGAGAGCAGCAATAACAGCTCCATCCTATTTCAACCCGCTTGTTTTCCTCCAAAAAGACAGTTATTACAATCTTTGATACCATCTGAAGGACTGTCAGATAAGGTTTTTATTTTATGTTAAAAGCTCTCTTCAGCCAAAAGAGACCAAGGGGTGTTATTAAAATGAAAGCTTTAGTTGACACCCTACAGTTCAAATTCTTTAGCTGTCTTTTCGTATTTTCTCCATCTTGATTAAAAAAATTAAAAAGATTTTGATGGTGTTTGCTGTGGTACTAAACCGGGCTGCGGTCGCTAGGTTCCAAATCCCAAACCTTATCTAAAAGCATTTAAAGTGTGTTCAACAGTGACTGGGTTATGTTAAGATCTCTGGTCCATATTTACCATAACACTTCCTCATATTACTAAATAGGAAGGGGCTCAGATAAGGAGAAACTGGAGAATCTTTGATTTAGGAGGATAAAAGCTGTGGGGTGTGTCTACACTGGGAACTAACTTAAAAGTTAACTTCAAAGTTAGGTGGTACTTTGAAGTAGGCAGCAGAGAGTTTTCATACATTTTCCCTTACTTCGAAATTAACTTCAAAGTAAGGGAAACCAACTTCTAAGTCCTTACTCCGTTCCCAGGAATGGAGTAGTGCCCTACTTCGAAGTTTAACTTCAAAGTAGGGTGTGTGTAAATGCTAAACTTTGAAGTCTGTTGCTTCTGTAAGCAACTTCTAAGTTATTTTTGTAGTGTAGGCACAGCCCTGAAGTTTTATCACACCCACATTTGTGATATTATGCCAAATAACTCATATTCCTGCTGAAAGAATGCTCTCCTAGTGCTAGTGACACCCTTGAGAATAGGTTTTAGGAAGTGGTAGAACAGCTATGGTCTTAAGTAATTTGATGTCCTATTAGCTAACAAAGTAGTCATTTATTGGTTGTAGCAGTGATTGCTCAAGAATTATTGCTTAATGAAAGGCTTAATCTAGAGCAATCATGACTTTATTTTTATTATTTTTGTGCAGGTTCAGAAGAATGATGACTTTTCCTCCCAAAGCCTGATGATTTCCGCTTCCATAGTTCCTTTCAGATTAAGGGGCCGCTATGAGTTCAACTGCCCTAGAACAACCATTGTTAACTTTAATGTTGTACTGGGCTCTTCTGATAATCAGGGTTCATTCTCTGTCACGTGTTTGAACCTGAAATTGTACATTTAAGGCAGCATTCTGTCTTTGAAGCTAAAAGCTTTATTATCTTCAATAATACAAAGCTTTGAAAGCCGAGAGGTTTGCATTGCTTGGATAATAGTTGACTTGTGGGTCAAGTAAATGTGTACAGAAGGTCTATGTGAAGCATGATATAGCATGAGTGTGGTCCCCTGGTAAGGTACACATTTGAAAGCTTTTACATTTAAAAAAAAAAAAAAGGAGTAAAAAGATTTGGTTTAAAATGTGTCCATCATGTGACTTGTGGGAAAGAAGGATTTTTTTCTGAGTAATTCCCCTTTACTGTCTGCATTTCCGTGATAAATTCTGTTCAGTGTTAGCCTGTGAGTCCCCAGGAATTGTCAATAAATCATTTTATTTAAAGGTGCACTTTCCTACTTACTGGTCTAACTAAGACTGGATTCTTAAATGGTATAAAAAACACATAATCTGTTTCTGGGAAAAATAATTGGCAGCAGATTCTGCTGCCAGATTTTCTGTCCTATTACTGTGTGATGTGACTGGTTATAGGGGAGAGGTTTCTGCTGCATAGGAGGTTTCCATTCTAAAAAGTGTTTTTCTTTTTCTCTAATGATTGGCTCTGAAGGCAAAACAGCTATTCAGGAACTTGCTCTTGGGGCTGTAGTATGGGAAGTACAAGTCATTTTATACCTCCCATCCCTCAAAAAAAGCTTATCCCATCTGGGGATATTTTTGATCCCTCTTCTCACCAGATGTTCCACGTCCTCACAGAGAGTGGAGCTGTGTGAGAGTGGTTGGCTTAGACTCCTATAATGAACATGTTTAACTGGTGCACATCCATGGCTTTTTACACAGCTTGCCTCATATCTGCCTGTTTAGCTGGCAAGGTGCCTCCTTTAAATTAGTAGTGAATTTCCCTGTACCATGTATGCAAACACCACTGCAAATGCCACCTCTTCCGCAGAAGTCACTTCCCTTCTGCCAGCAGTTCGGCGTGGGCGCCACGTGCCTCCTTATTCCTGTTCATATGTGCACAGTCAGGAAAAATTGTAAAATTAGAGGACAGCTGTGCTAAGTTGCTAGGGATGCATTTGTTTTGGGCAATGTGTAAGGAATCAGGAAAACGAGGTGGGGAGAAAGAAACCACACAGTCCTAAATGTACAGCCTGCATGCAGCCTTTTGGCAAAGTCACGTTGCACCAGGAATTGTCCCACCCAGTTCTGAAGAAATGTGAGTTGCATGTTGTCCCCTGGCCCATGGGAGTTTCTAGCTATCTGAAGGGGCATGTGGATGAGTGGTCATCTGGGTATAGAGCTCTGCTTCATGTGCAGAGATTTCACTCATATTCCTGAGAGACAGATGTTGGATTCTGTTTAACTTAAATATTATAGTGATAGAGATGCCTTAAATAGACATATTGCCTGCAGCACTGATAGTGATAAGAATACAGCAAATTAGCTGTTTTGTCTTCAGACCATAATCACCT
This sequence comes from Carettochelys insculpta, assembly GCF_033958435.1. Classification (NCBI taxonomy): domain Eukaryota; kingdom Metazoa; phylum Chordata; order Testudines; family Carettochelyidae; genus Carettochelys; species Carettochelys insculpta. The sequence continues at coordinate 35,987,385 of NC_134151.1, forward strand.
CCTGGATAGAAATAGATTTTGTAAAGCTAGGTCAGAATAGCAAGGGTAGCTCTGTACCCACAACTGGGACCAAATAAAAAACTGGAAAGTTGGCTTTTTAAGCTCAGTCTCTTTGGTGCAGAGCACTTTTGAGAATCTGTCCTCTCAAGTGCTTAAATGGGAACTGAGTTCTCTTAGAAATCACGTTCCATTGGATAGTGTTAAACATGAAAATATGACCTCAAGCGTGCTTCAGAATTGGGCCCGTGGTGGCTAGGAAGCCTCACAAAGTTCTTTGATACTCGTAATTATATCAGATAAGACAGTTAACATCCTGCCCTCCTCTCACCCCCTTCCTTCTATCCTATTTGATTTGTCAGTTTTTATTGCAATTTTTTTTCTTTTTGGCCCTCTGTGCTTATTCTGTATTGGAAATGAAATTAATCTGAAGAAGTGGCTCTGTCCCACGAAAACTCATTACCAAATAAATCGTTTTGTTAGTCTTAAGTGCTACATTTCTGCTGCTTTGTTTTATTGAAGTTCTTAGAGTGATTGCTCGTGTCTATTCCACCAAAGGTGTGTTTGCTCACCACATGCACTAGTGTTGGAATTTTTTCCCTTGGTGGTATCCATAGGAGAGTGGCCCTAATGACCTCAGGTGTAGCGTGCTCACGGTGCTCTCCATGCCTAGGGGATGCACAAAGGGTCACGTGCGCCAGCACCATTCCCACTCACCTGCTCCAATCAAGAAACCAAAGTCATCGGAGGAGCATGTTCTCTGATGTCCCCTAAGGCGGAGCAGAGGTAAGGCCTGTGATGGGCAGCTTGTCATCTCCATCTGGGAGTTGGGCCCAGTTCGAGTAGGTAGGTTCAGCTCTTTCCACCCTGGGGCAGGCACACTGGGAAATGATGGAAGCCTCCAGCACATGGAGGTGCTATCAATCCCAGAGGCCTGGTTGGCTACGCAGGGCATATTGGCCTTATTATTGGTGCCTGTGGCATAACACCATTGGCACCACAGGTCCAAGGCAAGCTCAGGCTGGGCTCTTTTGGGGCATCTCCCAAGCAGCCCTGTTTCCCATCTAAGGGACTATCCTGCTAGTGCTCACCAAAGTGAACCCTTCAGGATGTTTGGGGGCAGGCTTCGCATATGCCACTTTGGTCTCCTGACTTGAAGGCAACACTCCCTGGAACTGTAGTGCAGACCACCATCAAGGCACGTGCCTCCTGGCACAGGCACTGGGACAAGCCCCCTGCATCTCTTGAGAGCTCAGGATTGTGCTGGTGAATGACATTGTTGGTTGCAGTTGTGCCGGCACTTGTTCCCCTCATTCGGGTCCTCGTGGTCTCAATGGCAGTGAGCGCCTCATCAACACTGTTGTCCTCTCTGTCTTATATCCTCTATATAAGGTCACTTTCCCCTTGCGAGAGAGATGAGATTTCTCTCTAGCTGCGAGCTTGACCATGTGGGGTGAGGAGGTAGTTGGTCAAGGTCAGGACAGGAGTGAATTTCATTCAGGCGCCTTAGGAAATGGTGAATGAAGGAAATGGTGAATGAACTTGGCAGGCAGGCCCCTGCAATGCTTCAGCTGTAGGCATAGCTCTCTCTTGTAGGTTGAGAGGAGGCCTGGGCTGCTTTCAGATGTAAAAGGATGTGTTTGGGTTCATCACTTTTGGTGAGCAGAGTAATAGGATTACAGGTAAAATGCAGAGTGGTAACTGTGTCTGTAGAGCACAGAACAGTGGGAGGGGTGTGGATAATATGGATGGGTAGCTGCTCATAATACATTGCTGTGGAACAGAGTGTGTCTCCACAGCAAGGAGGTAGACAGGCTGGCTGATACTCAGTCTTCAAAATGTTATTTTAAACTAGGTGTGGAATCAGAAAGTGTGTGTGTATGAAATAAAAATGTACTGTACTAAGACCTGCACCACAGAATTCAGGCAGGAATACCTTGAAAAAAGGCACTGTCCAGAGCTTAAAAATGTGTTGATTTTTCCAAAATAAAGGACAAAGTGTTGAATACATTGCAGTTTTGAAATACTTTCTAAATATAAAGTTTGAAGGAACCAGTCCAGTGCTACCTCCTTTTTCCTATTGGATCCTTCATGTAGAACAGCACTGTTTTAGAGAATAGCTCAATGGAAAACTAAATGGAAATCATTTTAACCATGAACCCACAACTGAAGTGGGTGTGGTGCCAGTTGGCATTCCAAACTTGGCTAAGCTGGGGGACTGGTGTTGATATGATAAAACATAAGACTGAAGAGTTTCCTGAAAAAGCAGCTGACCAGGGCGTGGGATTTTGGCAGAGGGAACCAAGTGTAGCTTGGTACTTTATCACCCTAGTCTTAGTTTGAGTTATAGAAGTAAAATGTGATTCATTCAGTTGAGAGTACCCTAGCTGGGTTTCATATCCAGACAGACCACAGGTATATTTAATTTTTCACTCATACCATTTAAACAAATAAATGGAACTCTTTCTTTAGATTTTAACAGATTGCACTGGTGTGTAAGGTAACAGTGAATTGTCTAGTATCAGAGGGGTAGCCGTGTTAGTCTGGATCTGTAGCAGCAACGAAGGGTCCTGTGGCACCTTATAGACTAACAGAAAAGTTTAGAGCATGAGCTTTCGTGAGTTATACCTGGCCTTGCAGATTTCCAGGACCAGCATCTGAAGAAGTGAGTTAACTCACGAAAGCTCATGCTCTAAACTTTTCTGTTAGTCTATAAGGTGCCACAGGACCCTTCGTTGCTGCTAGTGAATTGTCTGTGTTCTATATAAAAAAATTAATAAATAACATCTTGTCTTACATTCTGCCTATGCATTTTTACAAATAAAAAAGGTATCCATTTTCAGAATTAGTTATGAAACATGAAGAATAGAGAGGTATATTTTATTTCGAGTCTTTACACTTAAAAATATGCTGTTACTATTCTTCCACGAGTCGTGAACATCAGTTCTTTAAGTGATTGCTCATGTGGATTCCAAATAGGTGTGTGTACACAGTTATTGGAGTCTTTTTCTCCTAATAGTATCTGTTGGGTCGACTGTGGAGCTTTCTGCAATGGTGCCTGTAAGTGTAGGTAGGTCCCTGATGACCTGTCACCTCTTCAGTTCCTACTTACTGACAATGACGATCACTGGAGCTTCTTTTCTCTTCCTTTTGGTAAGTGGTTCCCCAGTGCTTTTCTACTATTTTGTTTATAAATAGTTTTGTAATGCTATCGGTGTAAACACTATGCTAAGTTACGGGTTAGAAACACAAAAACTGAGCTCTACAAATCAACTGGGCGGCATTTGAATTTCTTCTGAGTAGCTGGCCAAGTACTCAGCTTTCTGAGAATATTGGTCAGAGCCTCTAAGAATCAGGCATAGATTGCCTAACATTGGTCTGCAAAAATCAATGGTCAAAAATGTGATTTTATTTCTTTTTGATGGCAGCTGTTGTTTTCACTTTTCAGCTTGCGTGGATGCTGTGTTTGGCAGTAGCATCCTCAGGAACACAAGGAATAGTGACAAACTAAAACTTTTATTGAACTCGTAAGTTTATCTGCTCTGTTTATTTTCTTCCCAAGTGTTTTACTACCTCTCATTGCCCATGAGTTTGGACTGGCAATCTTCTGCATCATAGAATATTTTGAGATTTGAATTGCTGGTCTACAACCATCTCAGCTGAATGGATTTGTTGTGTTTCAACTCTTGACTTATGTTGTTGAATTGTATTGCAATAAAAATTTCAGTGCATTGATGTGTCAGCTGTTCCTCTTGCTTTTTGTGGCACGGATGTTTTTCAACATTTTCATCATTGGATGAGCTGTAGAAGCTCCTGACTAGGAAAGAGGGGGCTGTGGTATAATGGAAGGGCTGGAATTCCTGCCAAAATTATATTGATGGATTTGTCTGTGTCGTTGCCCTAAGGGAACATCCATTAGTTTGGACTAGTGGGGCAGAATTTTGCAAACTGAATTACTAGGTAATCTTTTTTTCTTTAAGTAAACCAATTTTTACACCAAGCCTTAAACAGTTTGGTTTAATTGGCTAGCAACTGACTAATAGAAGGGACTAATCTCTGCCTGGGTAGTCATGCACTCTATATTGGGAGAGGGAAGATAAGAATGTGTATTGCATGGTGGGGAGTTGCTGTCTTGGCAGTCACTCGATAATGAGTAGGACATCTTTATGTCACCGCCTATTTGTAAAAACAAAAAGCAGTCAAGGAGCACTTTAAAGACTAGCAAAATGGTTTATTAGGTGAGCTTTCGTGGGACAGACCCACTTCTTCAGACCATAGCCAGACCAGAACAGACTCAATATTTAAGGCACAGAGAACCAAAAACAGTAAGCAAGGAGGACAAATCAGAAAAAGATAATCAAGGTGAGCAAATCAGAGAGTGGAGGGGTGGGAGGGAAGGTCAAGAATTAGATTCAGCCAAGTATGCAGACGAGCCCCTATAGTGACTCAAAGTTCCCATCACGATTTAAACCACGTGTTAATGTGCCGAATTTGAATATAAAAGCCAGCTCGGCTGTTTTCCCTTTCCAGAACGGTGCAATACTTCTTTTTCAGTAACACACATACCTTTAGGTCATTGACGGAATGCCCCATTCCATTAGTCAACATTTTAATGGAATGGGGCATTCTGTCAATGACCTAAAGGTATGTGTGTTACTGAAAAGGAATTATCGCACCGTTCTGGAAAGGGAAACAGCCGATCTGGCTTTTATATTCAAATTCGGCACATTAACACGTGGTTTAAATCGTGATGGGAACTTTGAGTCACTATAGGGGCTCGTCTGCATACTTGGCTTAATCTAATTCTTGACCTTCCCCCCACACCCGTCCACTCTCTGATTTGCTCACCTTGATTATCTTTTTCTGATTTGTCCTCCTTGCTTACTGTTTTTAGTTCTCTGTGCCTTAAATTGCGTCCTCAGCACCCTCCTTTATGGCAGCGAGACTTGGACCCTGTATGCCTGCCAGGAAAAGAGGCTGAACGTCTTCCACTTGCGCTGCCTCAGGCACATCCTTAGAATATCATGGAAGGACAGAGTGACCAACACCGCCGTCCTCGAGCAAGCTGGAATCCCAACCATGCACACCCTCCTTCGGGCAGCGTCAGCACCGCTGGCTTGGCCACGTCCACAGGATGAACGATGGAAGGATTCCAAAAGACATCCTGTATGGTGAGCTAGCCTCTGGCAAAAGACCTCCCGGACGCCCCCACTTGCACTACAAAGATGTCTGCAAGAGAGACCTCAGAGAGGTAGACATCGATCTGGACAACTGGGAAGAACTAGCAGACGACCGCGGCAGATGGAGGCAGGGGTTACACAAGGGCCTTCAGAAGGGCGAGATGAGGATCACACAGCTAGCAGAGGAGAAGCGAGTGCACAGAAAGCACAATAAGGACTTGCCAGACACCCACCACATCTGCAAGAGATGCAGCAAGGACTGTCACTCTCATGTGGGTCTTCATAGTCACAGTAGACGTTGTAAACGAAGTCCTCAATTGAAACTATAAAGGGCGCGATCCATAGTCTATGCACACTGAAGGATGCCTACTACTACTACTACTAAATATTGAGTCTGTTCTGGTCTGGCTATGGTCTGAAGAAGTGGGTCTGTCCCACGAAAGCTCACCTAATAAACCATTTTGCTAGTCTTTAAAGTGCTACTTGACTGCTTTTTGTTTTGATAGTGTATAGACTAGCACGGCTTCCTCTCTGTTACTATTCTGCCTATTTGTGAATTTGTTGATGGCTGACCAGCCGCCTTCTGGAGCCCCAGATACACAGCCATACCACTCAGCTCATGTCTCCTCATTAACTTTGAATTATCATTTAGGTAACCCAGTTAAATTACAATTCATGCACTCAAAATGTTTCTGCAAGGTTTCTCATACAGCTAATGGAAGGCAGTTCTAGCAAGGTGCTTGGGGCATGTATTTGTGGATTTATTCCTAATTGGTTTGCAATGGCAGTGGTATCCTGCCCTTTACCTCTTTCACAGCATTAGATGTGTGATCGTTGCTGATGTGTGCTGAAGTCACTTAGGTGGGTGAACATTGACAGGTGGCAAGGGTGTGTTTTGATGCACGATTCAGAAAAGTGAGTCCTACTGGTCATATGAAATTGCAGTAACTCCTCAGGGATGCTAAAGTTATGAACTGACCCTTCAACCACACACCTCATGTGGAACCGGGAGCATATAATGAGGCAATGACAACTTTTTGAAAGAACCCTATTTTTTTTCCCAGAGTTAAGAAAAACTTCTGCTCTCAAGGTGTTCATAATTCTGAGGTTTTATTAGATAGGTGTATCATATATATGTAGTATAGGCATAAAAAAGACATGCATTGACTGGAGGTTACAGACCAGTTTGTTAACAGGCATGTTACACTGGAAATGCAAAGCATTATTACTGGGCCAGCTCCTGAGTGTCTTACAATCAGTTCTTCAATCAGTGTCAAAATTTGCATTGACTTTACTGAGGCTTATTGTTTACTGAGATAGTTAGGGACTCAGCCATGCAAAGTGCTGAGTAAGCCGAGCTCCTGGAGTTGAAGGCACTCAGCACCTTGTCTGAATGCTGGGTGCCTTGCGGGGTTGACTCCTTACTGAATAACTGCCAAGGGCCAAGTCAGTGCAGAATTTCCAGTGTGATCGGGGTTGGGTACTGCGTGACACTGCCATGATTTGACAGGGGCAGTTAGAAATGGGGAACAGCTTGGAGAAGTCAGAATGTCCAGCTGCACAATGAACAGCACAGCACTGAAAGCAGGGTAATAAACCATAAGTGAGGTATGCAGTTTTTATCGCTAAGTCACTGTGGTGCCCATGGGACAGCAGTTCTTTGCAAGACACCTGAACCGCAGCCAGTACACGTTACGGTCTAGATTGTGGCCGAATTGGTGAAAAGATAAAAGCTCTAAGAGTGTTAGAGTATGGATGCGGCTCTTACACCCATAGCGCTAAAGAAATGGTGTTCTGAAATGTCTGCTCCTGTATCACAAGGCCCGTGAGAATATTCTTTGTCTCTTAAAGGCGTCAAACGCCTACTCATCACGTTAGGAGGAGCTTTATTTCAGCACAGTGTTCTAAGATGTTCGTGATGGTCACTCTTCAAGAGGCATGAGACAGCTGAGTACAGTGGCTTGTGCTGGACAATGGCAAATATGTTATTAGTACCCAACACAAAGTCGAGTCAAGTCTTACCTCTTCCCTGTCGTTCAGCAGCATTTGGTATTTCAGGCAAAAGACTCTGCCCAAAAGTGTGGGGTGGAAAAGAAGAGAGGTATTCTGACCATTTCAGAGATCCAGAGTGGTCTGGTTCACTTCCAACATTTGAGGCCGCTAGCCATAATAGAGTGAGACATAATTTGAATATTTTTTTATTAAACACATGTTTTTTCTGTCCTTTTTCTGTGCAAATGGACTAATTATTGAGGGATGTGCCTGAAAACAAGTTGTGAAACATCAAATGCCAAGAAACTAACAAGGGTCTAAATTTGAGACCCCTTTGATCTTGAGGCCAATACCAAATGACCCTCCAAACCCCTCCCTCCTATAGGCCCTGGAGGTGTGTTGTGACTGAATGCCTCTTCCTGTGATTTAATGATGAGTAATGGCTTTAGAGAGTTCACTGTTTTGTCCTGTTTGCCCTCAATTCTGCTCCTTTGTTCATTGTGCTTGGTGAATTGGCTCTCCCTGGTATTTTATTTGTAACACAGCGACTACGCTGAAGAATACTTTGCGTTGCCATGCCATACACAGTCTTGAATGTTATGAGGAAGGTCAGTTGTTTCCGTTGTCAGACTCATTTATGCTTAGCCTCCTTTCAGCTAGACAGCATCACTGTACATATTTTGTTTTCTAGTCTTGGAAGGTGTAACCGTGGTGTCTATCAGCGTCTTTGCTGTTGGTCGGGGAAGGCATGTTCTTGCCAGCTACTGACTGCAGAGATTTGACAATATAGCAGGAGGGAAATCTGGCTCATAAATCTATTCTGGTATAGTACCCAGCCTAGGGGAATACCTAATACACTGTGTGTTCCACTAAAGACTTTCTGTTATTGCTGCACTTTCATTTCCTGCCTTATGGTGTGCTTAAATCAAATTTAAGGTAAGAGCTGAGTTCCAGCTGACTTTTGGTTTAAGTCTGGCCCTTCATCATTTAAAGTCTAAAATGCCCTGTAGGAAGTTAATGGTTTAGGTAGATCATCTGCAGGCCTTTTTGCTGCAAAGATGACAACAAACACTCTCTGGAATTAAAATACCACTTTCTGAATTAAAATACCACTGTGGAGGAAAGATTTTTTTCTCTTTACTTGCTCATCTTGAGTAGTCAGTGTTTTGCTTGGCTTGGTTTCTTTCACCAGCATTCTGACTCTGTTCGTTGCTTGAATGTGGTTGGTGTTTATAAAGGTTGGCTGGGTTGCTTGTGGCCAAAGTCATTGTGGGACCTCATGCCAGAGAAAGATTAATGAACTACAGCCAATGAGAGTTTTGCAGAGGGATGGTTCATTAAGATGATAGTGCTGAAAAAAACTGAACATCACTGCAAAAGTGTATCACTTATTTTAAACAGTTCTCCTCTTCACTCCCACGGACTCAAAGCTTTGTTCTTTATTGAATTGCTCTCTGGCCAGTTCTGAGCCCCTCCCCGAGACAGTATGTTGTAGCTTTCGCTTTTCTCCCACTTCTCCTCTCCCTGTCTGCATCAAAAGAAGTTTTCAAACTTGAGTGCTTACATTGTGGTCCCCTGTTCTACAATGGGTCTTCAAAGCAGCTCTGAAGATAGAGACCTGAAGATGAGGGTAAAAGAATCTTTGTGCTATTGGTTAGATGTCTAAATCTTACCCAGCCACTTCTTCCTTTCAAACTCCTTGATAATTTAAGCCTGCATTACTGCATTTCCCAGAATTATTCCACATTTTTGAGCTAAAAGGAAGCCTATTTAGGAACAGAAGAACAAACCCCTACAAAAAATTAGCTAGACTAGCACAAGTGTAAGGTGTACGTTGCATATGTGTTGTGTTCCCCTGTACATCAGTGTTCCTTGTGAGCCGTGCACTTGTGCAGCTATTTAGGAGAGATTCAAATGCTTCCCGGCTGATTAGCAGAGCACCCACAGCTAGTTTTTTTTATTTCCACTTGTGGTGCACATATGCACATGCCCCAGTGCACATAAATTTTATCTCACTTATGGATGGAAAAAATATCCACACATGCAAGGAAAAGATTAGAGAGAAGATCACTGTACATTAGATATCAATTCCTCTTACTCTTTTCACAGTCTCTCTCTCTGAGTTCCACACTTCTCAGTCTTCTCTGCTCCATTTTCACACCAATCTTTGATGTAGTTTTTGTTTCTACTTAGCAGAATGTAAAGTCTCCAACCTTCAGTGGAACTCTTATGCCTAGTGTGTGAGTGGCTCTGAACCTGGTATAAGTTTCAGCGATCTATTCACCCTCCCACCTCCCTGGGCCACTAAGCAGCACAAATTCAACCGTCAGCTGCACATTTCCTTTAGTGGAGATTTCAAGCAATGGGGTGTAGAACTGGGGCCCTTGGCTAACCAACAAACGTTAAAGAATGTCAGAGTCATTCTAATTGATATGAGGGTGGGGAAGGGCTGCCCCAAGGATAAGGGAGCTGTGACTAGCTCCTCTTTTCAGCAGTGCTTAGCAGATGCTGGGAACTATGGAGAATCTGGCCAGTTGACTTCCTTGGAGTTATAACACTGTAATAAAGTGAAGAATCATAGAATCTTAGGGCTGGAATGGACCTCAGGAGGTCATCTAGTCCAGCCCCCTGCTTCAAGCAGTTTCAACCCCATCTAAGTCATCCCAGCCAGGACCTTGTCAAGCTGGGACTTAAAAAACTCCAGGGATGGAGAATCTATCACCTCTCTAGGCAACGCATCCCAGTGGTTCACCACCCCCCGGTGAAGTAGTTTTTCCTAATATCCACCGTACTCTTCTCATTCTGTAACTTCAGACCATTGCACCTTGTTCTGCCATCTGTCACCACTAGAACAATTTCTCTCCATCCTCTTTAGAGCTCCCCTTCAGGAAGTTGAAGGCTGCTATTAAATTACCCCTCAGTCTTCTCTTCTGTAAACTAAATAAGCCCAAATCCCTCAGCCTCCCTTCATAGGTCATGCACTCCAGCCCCTTAATCTTTTTCTTGCCATCTGCTGAATCTGCTCCAGCACATCCACATCATTTTATAGTGGGGAGCCCAAAACTGGACACAGTATTTGAGATGTGGCCTCACCAGTGCTGACCAGAGGGAAATAACCACTTCTCTAGATCTGCTCACAATGCTTCTCTTAATGCACCCTAATATGCCATTAGCCTTCTTGGCTACAAGGGCACACTGTTTACTCATATCCAGCCTTTCCTCCACCATAACCCCTAGGTCCCTTTCTGCTGTTCTGCTGCTTAGCTAGTTGGTCCCCAGCCTACAACAATACTAGGGATTTTTCCTTCCCAAGTACAGGACTCTCTACTTCTCCTTGTTGAACTGCATCAAATTTCTTTAGGCCTAAATCCTCCAATTTTTCCAGGTCGCTCTGGATCCTATCTCTAACTGCCTCTCTCACCAGCTTAGTGTCATCAGCAAACTTGCTGAGGGTGCAATCCAGTCCATCATCCAGGCCATTAATAAAGACGTTGAACAACACTGGCCCCAGAACTGAGCCTTGCAACACTTTGCTTGAAACCGACTGCCATCCAGATATTGAGCCATTGACCACTACCCGTTGGGCCCGACTGTCAAGCCAGCTTTCTGTCCATCTTGTAGTCCATGGATCCAATCCATATTTCCTCAACTTGTGGGCAAGACTGTTCTGGGAGACTGTATCAAAAGCTTTGCTGAAGTCAAAGTATATCATATCCGCTGACTTCCCCATGTCCACAGAGTCCGTTACCTCATCATAGTAGTTAATCAGATTGATCAGGCATGACTTGCCCTGGGTGAATCCATGCTGACTACTCTTGATCACTTTCCCAAGTGCTCCAAAATGGGTTTCTTGAGAATCCCCTCCATTATTTTCACAGGGATTGAAGTAAGGCTGACCGGTCTATAGTTCCCTGGATTGTCCTTCTTTCCTTTTTTACAGATGGGCACTACATTTGCCTTTTTCCAGTCGTCCGGAATCGCTCCTGATCTCCAAGTGTCTTCAAAGATAATGGCCAAAGGCTCATCAATGACATTTGTCAATTCCCTCCGTACCCTTGGGTGCATTAAATGCAGACCCACGGATTTGTGTACATCTAGTTTTTTCTAGGTGGCTCTTAACTCGCTCCTTCCCATACTGCATTGTCTAGCACCGTAGTGTAGGAGCTGTCCTTGTCTGTGAAGACTGAGGCAAAAAAATTGAGTACTTCAGTTTTTCTTTCATCATCTGTCACTAGGTTACCTCTTTTATCCAGTAATGGCCCCACACCTTCCCTGATAACTCTCTTATTGTTAACGTGCCTATAGAAACTCTTCTTGTTACCCTTCACATCCCTGGCCAGCTGCAGTTCCAATTGTGCTTTCGCTTTCCTGATTGTTGCCCAGCATTCTCCAGCCCTATATTTATACTCCTCATTAGTCAAGAATCAGTCTCCTTAAATTGGTTTAACATTTTAACTTTGATATCTGTGACTAGAATGGGCTAGCAACACCTGGCACAGATGCCAAGAGTGGCACAGAAACAGATTTTCATCTGCACGTGAGGTGGGGGCTCATTCCTACCCTTCCTTCCCCATGCGTCCGGGAGCTTGCTCAAAGCCATGCTGCCAGTGGATGAACAAAAGAGCAGCTAATGCTACCAACCACCGCCTAAATGGTAAAGCTTAGCATCTTTATTTATTAGTGAAGTTGGTGTAAGTGGGAGTATTAGTGACTTTAAAAAGTATCACTGGCACTCAGACTGTACATAGAGGTAAAAAGATCAGATTTTGGCACTCTGCCTGAGAAAGGTTGCTGACCCCTGGACTAGAAGTTGTGACTGAAGAACAGAATGGTTCAGTAGAGAAGCACATTTTTAGTTTGTGAACTTTTTAATTTTGATGTATGTGACACCAGTGGGGTTGAGAAGTGCTAAGCTGAATGTGCGAGAACACATTCCAAACTTTCATTTCTTCTGCCGCACATCTTATGAGCACGATGAGCACAGTTTCATTCAGTTGTCAGAGGCCCCTAAGGAATGCTTTTCCTCTGTAAGATTTTGAACAATGAGAGTCATCCTTCTTCAGTAACACTGCTGCTGCCTTACTTGATTCAGAGTTTAAAAATAACATTCAAGATGTACTTTCTAATGGTGGCAATTTCAAAATCTATAGAGAATGGTAATGAAGAAGCCCCTAATCTGATAACTCAAGAGAATGCAGCACATAAAAAGGGAATATTAGTAAAGAATCAGCTCTTCTTTCCTATCTCTTGCCTCTTCAGATATTTTTAAGTATCTTCTTAATTGTAGGGCAGAGCTAAGAAATATGGAATTACAATTGTAATAAAAGTCCATTACAGTACTCTTGTTAAATTCTGTTGAAGAATATTACTGAAATCTGCACCTCTCCGTGTGAAAGGAAAAGTATAGCCTGCCTTGAGTACAGCTGCTGTCAAGCGTTTAAACTGTCCTCTTCCCGGTTCATATTCAGAACATATTTTCTGTTCAGTGAGAAGTACAGTTACTAACTGATGAGTGACTCTGAACACTCAGCGTGGCAAACAATTGATGCTCTTAAAGTTAATCACAGAATCTTTTTATCTAGAAGATGCTGAGATTGCTCTGGATTCATCTGACACCAGCAGGGAGGATTGCAGTTCAGTGTCACTTCAGGAGGAGTGGCCAGAAACTAATGGGAGGTCGGGAGGGAGAGCATGGTTTCCCGGCCATTAGGGCATCACTTAAGTCACACAGACTTTCCTGACTGGGATACTCCTGCATAAAGACCTAATGTCACCAAGCTTTAGGCTCCAGCTGTACTTTTAGGCAGGGGTACCCGTGATAGCTCTAATCCACTGAGTGTGTTAAAAATAGGAATGTTGTGAGGGGCAAAGAGGTTTGGACCTCTTTCCCCCAGAGTACAAACCTGCATATATGTCAGGGAAGGCATGACTGAGCTCAAGTCCAGTTAATGTTTTTTTCTAACAAATTGAACAAATCGAGATGAACTCTTCCGAAAAGATGGGCCAGTTGTCTCCTTTTTTCTTTCCTCACTTTTAGTACATAATTTTAAGATCAGAGGAATAAAGGTGAAATCAGCCCTAACCATGGTACCATTGTAGTAGTAATAGTACTTTGTGCATATACTGCACCGCACTTTCTTCATTTGAGCCAAGAGCATTTTGTAGTATTTGGATATGTTGGAATGCGGGATGGCCGCTTGTCATTCTGGCAGGAAAAGAATCCTCTGACTAGAAGTCCCCTGTGGACGAAGTCATGCACCTGATTATTACATCATCTGCTTGAGTGAAAATTTGACTTTGAAATTCTTAAACATCACATCCCCCACAAACTCTCCCCTACCTCAAGGATAGCTGTACATTCCCTGAAATCCTGCCAACAGATAGTAATCAAACCGGCAGACGGAGAGGGCATATTGTAGTTCTGGACTTTAATTACTATCTCAGTCAGAGAAATTGACAATTTGTTGACATTGCCTAGTAAAAGGAGTTGAAAACCCCACACTGCAATTCACATATGAATGTAAGGATCTCAAGTCCTCCTTTAAACAGCTCTGCCCACAACCCACGTCAGAAACTGTATTCATACTTTCTGAGGTACACAAACAGGGGAACCCAGGCAGACCTGTCCTCTCTGGGCACAATACTTTTACTGAAGAAATGTCGGGACTCACAGAAACCATCCTTAAAACCACTCACCATGCAAATGACCATTTTTAGGACCCAAGTGACTTTTTACAGAGACTCCTCAGAATGAATAGCTCACTCCCTGCCCCCAACACCATATTTGCCACCAGGCTTGTCACCTACCTGTACACTAACATCTCTTCCCGGGATGGTATTGCGGCTTACTTTAAATATTTACCGAACAATATTAAACAATCATTGGGGCCTCTAGATGCTCAAGGTATAAAAGGGGCACTCAAAGATGATAAAGTCGTTTTGGAGAAAATCAGTGAATTCTTTGTTTCGGTCTTCACGACTGAGGATGTCAGGGAGATGCCCAAACCTGAGCTGTGCTTTGTAGCTGACAAATCTGAGGAATTGTCCAAGACTGAGGTGTTGTTAGGGGGAGGTTTTGGAACTGACTGATAAACTTAACACTAACTAACAAGTCACTGGGACCAGGTAGCATTCACTCAAGAGTTCTGAAAGAACTCAGATCTGAAATTGTTGAACTGTTAACTGTGGTTTGTAACCTATCCATTAAATTACCTTCTGTACCCAATGACTGGAAGATGGCTAATGTAACGCCAATATTTAAAAAGAGCTCTAGAGACGATCCTGGCGATTACAGATCAGTAAGTCTAACATCAGTACCAGGCAAATTAGTTGAATCCATAGTAAAGAATAAAATTGTCAGACACGTAGAAGAGCATAATTTGTAGAGGGAAAGTCAGCATGGTTTCTGTAAAGAGAAATCATGTCTTACTAATCTCTTAGAGTTCTTTGAAGGGGTCAACAAACATGGAAAAGGGGAATCCAGCAGAGAATGTACTTTGATTTCTAGAAAGCCTTCAACAAGGTCCCTCACCAAAGGCTCTTACGTAAATTAAGTTCTCATAGGATAAGGGGGAAGATCTCTTCATGGATTGAGAACTGGTTAAAAGACAGGAAACAGGGTAGGAATAAAAGGTAAATTTTCAGAATGACAGGAGATAACTAGTGATGTTCCGCAAGGGCCAGTCTTAGGACTAATCCTATTTACCTTATTCATAAATGATCTGGACAAAGGGGTGAATTGTGAGGTGGCAAAGTTTGCAGGTGATACTAAACTGCTCAAGATAGTTAAGATCAAAGCAGACTGTGAAGAACTTCAAAAGGATCTCACAAAACTGAGTGACTGGGCAGCAAAATGGCAAATGAAATGTAATATGGATAAATGTAAAGTAATGCACATTGGAAGAAACAACCCCAACTCTGCATACAGTATGATGGGGACTAATTTAGCTTCAGCTCATCAGGAAAAAGATCTTGGAGTCATTTTGGATAGTTCTGTGAAAACATCCATGCAGTGTGCAGTGGCAGTCAAAAAAGCAAACACGATGTTAGGAGTCATTAAAAAAGGGATAGAGAATAAGACAGAGAATATCTTATTGCCCTTATATAAAACCATGGCACACCCACATCTTAAGTAGTGAGTATGGATGTGGTCTCCTCATCACAAACAAGATATATTGGCATTAGAAAAGGTTCAAAAAAAGAGGCACCTAAAATGATGAGGGGGTTGGAACAGATCCTATACAAAGAGAGATTAAAGAAACTAGGACTTTTCGTCTTAGAAAAGAGGAGACTAAGTGGGGGATACGATAGAAGTATATAAAATTATGAGTCGTGTGGAGAAAGAGAACAAGGTAAAATTATGTACTCGTTCCCCTAATATCAGAACTAGAGGACACCAAATGAAATTAAAGGGCAGCAGGTTCAAAACAAACAAAAGGAAGTTCTTCGCATAGTGCACGGTCAACCTGTGGAACTGCTTGCCAGAGGAGGCTGTGAAGGCTAGGGCTATAACAGGGTTTAAAAAAAAGCTAAATAAATTCATGGAGGTTAGGTCCATTAATGGCTATTAGCCAGGATGGGTAAGGAATGGTGTCCCTAGCCTCTGTTTGCCAGAAGCTGAAATGGATGGCAGGAGAGCGATAGCTTGATTGTTACGTGTTTGGTCCACTCCCTCTGGGGCATCTGGTGTTGGCCAATGTCAGCAGACAGGATCCTGGGCTGGATGTACCTTTGGTCTGACCCAGTATGGTCATTCTTATGTTCTTAACAATAGACAATGCTCAGATATCCAGCAAAACTTATCCATTTCTTCCTCACCCCTAACTGTTTTGCATTTAATGACAAACTTTTCACTCAAGCCATGGGAACTAGGGTGGCTCCCCAATAAGCCAATCTCTTCATGGCCCCTCAAGGAAAACTTCCTGGAAGAATGCACCATGAAACCAACGATCTATCCGAGACCCATCAGTCAATGGTCTTTTTTCTTCCTCTTGATAGATGACTTAAATTCCCTGCTAGAGTTCCACTGCTACTTCAACCCTACCATCCTTCCATCAAACTCTCTTTATAACATTCCAGCACTAAGATCAACTTCCTGAGCATCATGATCAGCTGGGAACCCTACAAATGACTACGTACAAGAAATGCATGCATCACCACACCTATTTTCACAGATCTAGTCATCACCCCCAAAATGTCAACAAATTGGTTATGTACAGCCAGGCACTAAGATGGCAAAGGGTATGCTTAAAGGAGTGAATTTGGGATACACAGCCCTAATGCCTTCACCAAACAGGGATTTTCCAACAGAGAAGTGAAACAATAAGAAGTCCTTTAGCACCTTATAGACTAACAGAATTTTTGGAGCATAAGCTTTTGTGGGCAAAGACCCACTTTGTCAGATGCATTGGAATGAAGATTCCAGAGGCAGGTCTAGTTATGCAGGCTCATTAAAAGAAGGGAGTGCCAATCAAGGGGAGGGCCAGAGTTGATGAGGTTAATTCAGTCAGGGAGGATGTGGTCCACTTCCAGTAGCTGACCGGGAGGTGTGAACACCAAGAGAGGAGAAACTGCTTTTGTAGTTGGCCAGCCACTCCCAGTCTTTCTTCAGTCCTTGGTTGATGGTGTCAAATTTGCAAATGTATTGTAGCTCTGCACTTTCTCTTTGGACTCTGTCTTTGAAGGTTTTTTCTTGCAGGCTGATTACTTTTCAATCCACTACTGAGCGTCCAGGGAGATTGAAATATTATCCTACAGGTTTTTGTACATTACCGTTCCTGGTATCTGATCTGTGGTCATTTATTCTTTTCATAGAATCGTAGAATTCTAAGTCTGGAAGGGACCTTAGGAGGTCATCTAGTCCAGCCCTCTGCCTAAATCAGTTTGGATGCTGTATATGGCAGAGGGGTATTGCTGGCACGTGATGGCATATATTGTATTAGTAGATGTGCAGGTGTATGAGCCCCTGATGGTTGAGGTGATGTGGCTAGGTCCTGTGATGGTGTCACTGGGGTAGATATGTGGGCAGAGTTGGCCCTGAGGTTTGTTGCGGGGATTGGTTCCTGAGTGAGAGTTCCTATGGTGTGGTGTATATAGTTGCTGGTGAGAATTTTGTTTCAGGTTGGCAGGCATAGGTAAGGACTCTTCTGCCTCCCAAGGCGTTGTCCAGGATGGGTTGTAGATGATTGATGGTGCACTGGAGCTGTTTTAGCTGGGGTCAGTAGGTGATGGTGTTCTGTTTATTTTCCTTGCTGGCCTGTTTTGTAATAGGTGGCTTCTGGGTACACTCTGGCTCTGTCAGTCTGTTTCTTCACTTTATCAGGTGGGTATTGTGATTTGAGGAAAGTTTGGTAGAGGTCTTGTAGGTGTTGGTCTGAGGGATTAGAGCAAATGCAGTTGTACCTTAGTGCTTGGCTGTAGACAATGGATCGTGGAGTGTGCCCTTGATGGAAGCTGGAGGCATGTAGGTAAGCGTAGCAGTCCATGGGTTTCTGGTATAGGGTGGTGGATCTCTTGTGTAAACTGGTCCAGGCAGAGGTTGGTGGTGGGGTGGAAACTGTTGAAATCATTGTGGAACTGTTCGAGACCCACCTTCCCATGTGTCCAGATGATGAATGTCATCAATGTAGGTCAAATAGAAGAGGTTGTGAAGGGCTGAGAGCTGAGGAAGTGTGTAGTTTCTTTGTGTATTCCTCAGTAGGGTCCTGGGACAGTGGCTTGTAGAATGTGGTATTGGAGAGTTGCCTGGCAGCGTCCTTTTGGTAGTCTGTCCTATTCATGATCACAACAGCATTTCTCTTGTCAGCCTCTTTGGTAATAATGTCCGAATTGTTTCTGAGGCTGTTGATGGTGTTGCGTTTTGCGCAGCTGAGGTTATAGGGCAAGCGATGCTGCTTTTCCCGCCTGTGCATGTCAGTGGAAGTACTCTCTCTCTATATATATACATATAGGTCCAGTCTGTCATTTTGACCATCGGCAGGAGGCCAGGCAGAATTCTTCTTGTACTGTATGTGGGAAGGTACCTGTGGATTGGTGCACTGTTCAGAGTCATGCTGCAAGTATTGCTTGAGTCAGAGACAGCAAAAGTAGGCTTCCAGATCCCCACAGACCTGTATCATGTTTGTGGGGTGGTGAGGCAAAAAGAGAATCCCTGCGACAGGGCCAACTCTTGTGCTGGGCTGAGTGTGTAGGTGGATAGATTTACAATATTGCTGGGAGAGTTAAGGCTACTACTCTTGTGGTCCCATGTGGCAAGTAGGAGTTTAGATAGTTTACAGTGCTTTTTCCTCTGTAGAGAAGTGAAGTGTTCGTAGTAAATCTCCTGTCTTGTTTTAGTAAAGTCCAGCCATGTTGAAGTTTGTGTGGAAGGTTGTTATATTATGAGTGTCTCCAGATTTGAGAGCTCTTTTCTGATGTAGACGGAGAAGTAGACTGTCTTGGTATGGGGCAGCCAAATACCCGCCAAAACGTTCATTCAATATGGAGAGAAAAGCTGCATTGACTGCATAAGTCCAACTGTCACCTACCACCTCACCCTGAAAACATATGGGGTACCATCAAACAATAACAATGGATAGTTACAATGGACTGCATCCGGAGAAATCTTTCCTGAACCCTCTCTTTTGGACTTCAAACAATGCCAAACTTCTCCAAGGTCACCATCAGAAGCAAGCTCTCCCCAGACTCAGATGCACCAACACAAAGCAGCACCAGACTCAGCTATAAGTGATAGAAGTCTGCCCACGTCTCCACTGCTACAATAAGCAATACCACACACCTTTCAAGAGCCCTGGGTCCTATCACAACATGGGGCATTTGGTGCTCTGGGTGTGATATGTCATAACAGCAAGTTTGTGGGCCAAGTAGGCAATCATTATGCTTTTGAATGAACTTTTCACAGGAAAATGATAGATGACCAAACCACTGTACCCCATCCATTAGCAAACATTTCCACAAGGTGACCTCTCAGGCCTCATACTGAAAGGAAACCTGTTAAGCATCTTCAAAAGATGAGCCTGGGAGGTAAATGAATATCTTTGCTCAGATCTAAAAATGATGGACTCAGCAGAGGCACTCGTTTTGTAACCTCTAACCTTTTGTCCTACGAATGCAGAGGTGTTAATCACCCAACTCAATTTAAGTATTCTCCCACGCCATGTGTTAACTTCTTATGCTTAAGAATCTGTCGCACCTTGTATTTAGCTGTGACACTCTGATTACTTTTTCCAGACCCGAAGAAGAACTGTTGGAAGCTTGAAAGTTTGTTTATTCCACAGACAGAGACTGGATCCATAAAAGATATTACCTCACTCACTTTGTCTTTCTCATATCCCTGAAGCAACACAAGTAGCACACTGCAAATGCCTACAATAATTGATATTCTCTATAATGCATGTATCCATTCAGGTTTCCAGCACTTGAATCCTTTGACATTGGCTGGATTAGTTTCAAACACTAGTGTGTTTATTAATACAGGTTACCGTAGTCCCTGCTCCTTCATTCCTGTTTTTGAATCAGGCACATTTACCAGGAGTGGATTCGCTTAGCAAAAGATCCTTGCCAAAGCTCTTGTTACTCTACCAAGATCAGTATTATCCATTGGATTAAATGGATCTCTGGGATTGTGAAGTGTTGCTTTACATATTTTTGGCTCCCCAGGTCCTGGAGGAGAGAAAAAGGAAAGAGGTGGCAGAAAGGAAGAAGGGGTTACATTGCTGCTTAAATAATTTCTTAGCCCACGTCAACATTACCGAGAAGATTGGCCTACTCAGGGTAGATCTTCCGGAGTTCGATTAGGTCAGCAATTGACCCCCTGTACTCCTTGCTATTGCAAGGAGTAAGGGAGGTTAGCAGGAGAAACTCTCCTGTTGACCTGCAGTGAGGATGGCCAGGTAAGTTGATTTCAGATAAGTGGATTCTAGCTACGCAGTTGTCATAGCTAGAATTGTGTATCTGAAATCAACTTATTTCCCTAGTATAGACCTGGCTATGGGATGGGATAAAAGTGCATCTTCATTTACTTCCATGACACAGAACCATTTGGTAGCAAAATTGTGATGAATACCAGTTACCGTCCAGTGAAGCTTTATCCTTTAATTCCCATTTTGGAGAAACTGAACTATTATGATGGATGATTTTAATAATACCCCTTCTCCAGCGTGGTGTAATCTCTCTACCCGCATTTAACCTTCAACTATAGAGATGCTTGAAAAATATTTCATTGTGGTGACTATAGTGATGATAAGGCTGGAGGCTTTTAGGCAACGTTCCAAATGGCTTTTCACATTTCATGCAGTCTTCCTTGATATGGAGGCTAAGGGTCTCTGCAGAAGCTAATACATTATCTGCTGTCCCATTTTTCATGCAGAACTAGTGTTCCCCGAGGATTAGAAAAGGTTCCTATCTGAATTATATTGTCTCTTTGGGGAATTGTTGCCTCTCTCTTATCCTTGACATTCTTCCACATTCGGAGCTGACTTGACTTGGCTGCTTGCCTATGTTTCCCAGCTTTTATTGGCTTCTCATCCCACTGAATACAAGCACAAAAAGGAGAGCTCTCTATTTCTTGTGGGTTAAAATATTTCTATCAATGAAACAAGACACTTTAAGCTATTAATGTGTGATTGTGACTTGCATATTAAGCAGAAGTTCTTACAGTGATTTCAGATATAAGTGATGGATCAAATTTCGTTGTGCTGTGCTGTTCTTAGGCCAAAACAATTTAATTTCTAGCCATTGTGAAGGCATTAGACATTTAATTACATCATGGGATTTCGGGTGGACAGTTTAGTTCGAGGATATTACTATTTCATTAGAATTTAAGGTGTTATAGTGCAAAATTTTGTGTTGTGTTACATATAACTGGAGAACTTACTGATAGTCCATCCATAATGTCATTCGGAAAATTGTAGTGTGGAAAACAGCAGGTTGTACGACCCTGAACAAATTTAGCTGTAGTCTTGAAACCACATCCTGACTTTACATTTTCTACGGAAATCCTATTCTTCTTCTTACTCTGTTTCTCCCACACTCAGAAGTATTTTGTATAGACAGAGGTAACTATGAACTACTTGTTACTGTAGTCTATATAAAGAGTGATCATAATTCAGAACATACATACTGTTCTTCAGCTAGTGTGTATATGGATGCTCTGCGTTCGGAAGAGGCCCCGTCTGTCAGCTGAATTAATCCTGTGTGCAACTGCCTTTGAAACAGGGAGTTGGCATCAGGGCTGTAATACTTCCTATGTCAGGTTGCAGAGAGGGGAATGGGATCACAAGGAAGCTGAGCTACAGCTCCCAAGAGGTGCTCAGTGAAATAAAGGTATTGAAACATTTTGGTTTTCATGCATTTGATATTTTGACAAAAATAGCATAACCCTCTGAAGAGAGCATTACAGGTCAATCATCTCTGGTCCAGTATAATTTTAGTTGGCGGCACCCAGGATAAATGGACATCTGACTAAACTTCACACAGTCTCATAAGGTGTGTTTACACTTTACAACCATCAGTCTAGGCTCTCAGCATTCTATGCTGCTACTTAGCTCTAACTGACCCCTAAATATCTTCAAAGAGATCAGCAAGCAGTGGAAACGTTGGCAATGCTGCCAGACAATATAGAATGGCCAAGGTTTGCCAAATTCTCTTGTTTGGCACCGGTCAGGTCCTGAGGGTGCCGGATTAGAGAGGTTCTGTGCTTTTCAAAAAACCCCTCTCTCCCCTCACCCCCCCACTTCACCAGCCAACATACAGCAACAAAAACATTTAGTTTAAAAGAGTTTTTGATTAAAAAAGAAAATTTTGACAAAAAAGTTGGCCGGCCCAAGTGGAAAAATACAAATAGTTCACCTTCATTTTAGTTTTGTAGGGAGGTATTAATTGCTTTTTTGCAGCTATAAATGTGACAGATGGAAACAAAAGCTTGAATAAGGCTCCAGTGGATTATCAAGAACAAATCTTGAATGATGTCAAGGAAACAGACCCCAAATCTGTTTTATTGAGTTAAACACAGTTTTTCCCATATTTTGATTCTACTAATATCTCAGATAACCTGTTACTTTTATATGTAGAGTTCATTGCTTATTTGAGCTTTTGTAGTCTCAAAGTAATCCAGAGGCACAAGGGGAACAAATTCTGAAGAGGATAAATAGATGAAACTTAAATTCAGAATTCTGGATGGAAGACTTTCCATTGGTCCTGTTGGCCTTTTCACTTGAAATTCAGCTCACCTGCTACAATGAGCCCCATCAGTTATGCTTTTCCATTGGGATCGTTAGTGCTGTGAATGTTGTTGCTGAGCTCCTGATGATACATACAATTATATCTATCTCTTTATAGGAGACCTATAGGAAAGACAGCATCCATAACTCTAACGTAAGAGGGAACAAAGGGAGCTGTTATCTCGTTAGAGATGGTGCTTCATTGTCAAATAAATTGAAAGCCAGCTGATTCCTGCTTATATTAAAAGGCTCTTGGGAGTAGAAATGAGCTCTTCCCTGGGAGAAGTGCTTCTCTTGGGGGGCTTCTTAAAAATGCAATCAGCTGTATGTAGGTTACCAGGGTTGGTTACTGCCATCTCTTACTCTAAGGCAATACCCTATGCCAGATTAGACATTATTTGTTAAAAAAAACCTGCTGAAGAGCTGGGGCATCTGCCCACACTGCACATGTTGCACATACACTCTCACAAAGGTAGACTTGTTCTTGTTTTGTTTTCTTTTTTGTTTTGTGTAGGAGAATCCTGCAAGGGGTTTGATAACAGATGCCAGTCTGACCACCTTATGTTGCATGATAGCACAGGGCAAATGACTGGAGAAGAAGAAATTCAGCTTAGATTTTTTTTTCCTTCCCCAGCTCAGACCTGTCAAGTGAGTTCTTCTAGCTGTTCAGGAATCCTTTGTAAGACCTCACATCTTAATAATGCCAGACAGCATCATGACCAGAGCTTATACAAATAGGCAGGGGGTAACAAGCCATTCAGAGTTCCATCAGGAGGCTCTCTGATGGACAAAGAACAAATGGATTCTCACAATTTCCCATGCATATTAGAGGCCTCCAAAACACAGTAGCAGATTGGGTTTGCAGGCAGACACTGGAAAGGGAATGTAGCATATTTCACTAAATACGAGGAAAGTGAGGCCATGTTACCAGCTGCCAGGTCCAAAGTCTGCTTCTCCGTGGGATTGGGGTCATCAGGATGACTTGTTGTGGACATCCTTCCACAGCAGTGGATGAACCAGTTAACTGTGCATGTTCGCTCCTATTGTACTGATAAATTGGACACAGAGAAGTAAGGGACAGAACTGAGGCTGATAAAACCTAAAGAGGTCTTGGCTCTCTGACTTAATAGAGATGCCATTATTTGCTCTGTCCTTTCTCTATACAAGTATACAATAGTGATAGTTTTAAAAATTCTGCGTAGGGTTAATATTAATATTTTTCCTCTTGTTACGCTTGAATATGCTGAGCTGGACTGACTACGACGGCAGGATGGCCTAAGCACAGTGCACTTGATTGGAAGCCAGGAGACCTGGGGTATATACCAATAACCTGTTATATGACTCTTCTCCCCCCCGCCACTCTTTTGTATCTTTTTTGGTAGTAAGCTCTTTGGGGCAGACACTGTTTCTTTGTGTACAGCTTCCAGCACAGCAGGGCCAGTTTCAATGGAGGCCCCTAAGTACTGTGACAGTACAAATAAAGAACAGCTATTGAGAGGCCAACCAGTCCAAGGTGGTCTATATTTTGGGCATAAAGAAAGGAATAATCTAAAAGGATGTGTTTGAAGATGAATGGGAGAGGTGAGGAACATCAGGTTAGAGATGGGGTAAGGGTACAGAAACAGGTAGATGTTGTTTTATTGGAATCTGGCCTAAAGCAGGGGAGCAGAATGCAGATGAGGAGGAGGGAGAATACAGCCAGGCCTACACTAGACGTTCAAGTCGACTGTAGATATGCAATTCTAGCTACTGCAAATATGTAGCTAAGATCGACCTGTCTACAGTCGACTTACTTGGCCATCCTCAGGTTGATAGAAAAAACTCTCCCATTGACCTCACTTACTCCTCATGATATTGAGTACAGAGGTTGACTGTGGACCTTGGATAGTTTAATTTTGTGTGTCCCTACAAGGGACATGATATTGAAACCTGGGAAATTGACCCTGACCAGGTCAGTCTTCCGCATAGTGAAGACATACCCTAGGGTACCAGCTACTGGCATTGGTGAGAAGAAACTGGTGAGATCCTGAGCAAAGAGACGGATGGCTTTGAGGAGCGAATCAGGGTACAGAAGAAGCAGTCAGCTATAGGAGAAGGAACTGGTCAAGGAGGAGGTAACTTAGCAAGGATGATGGCAAAACTGAAGGCCACAATAACAAAGCTATAGTACAAGAATCACATGAATTTCTTGTACCATGTGAACCCCTTTCACAGAATGTGAGAAATAATCTGACCAGCTTTCCCCACAATACCGGGGCATGAGAAGGAAGGCAGTGGCAGTAGAGAGGTACTGGATACCTTTAAGGACTTATCATCAAAAGGTTAAAAAAATAAGGAAAGATTCACAGTTTTATTCATGACATTTCCTCTCAAATGTCAAGTGTTAAAGCTCTGGAAATACCCTATTGCATGTGGATACTATGCCGCATTAAGAGAACCTGGTGGAGAATTAAGCAACCCAGTACTTTCTGACCTTTATTTAGAAAAGAAACATTAAAATCTCAGTGCAAATCACAAGCAATGCTGCCCAATCAGCAAAAGACAGTTTGCTTTCAGTTCCCTTCAGCAGAAGCAGTGGGTTTTTGAAAAGGGAATGAGAATATTCCACGTGAGCCATTTTCTTAGATGCTGGAGGGGAGACTTGAATGGAAATTGCTCCTTCTTGTTATCTCTGTCGTCTTCTGTGTTCCTGAGCATAGAGCAGTATTGGCATCTGGAGAAATAAAATACAGAGCTAATGTGGTCCTCTGTCCATTTTGCAGCTCCTAAGGGAAGGTAGGCTGGCTTGGTTCCAGATTCCTCCCTGGTGTTAATTAGAGCGACCAGAAGGTTGCTGTAATTAATGATGGTTTCCAGTGGCCCCTTAAAGTAGTCAGAAATCACTTGGGAGTGGGTACACTCTGTGAATACCTTCCTTCTTTTTGCACAATTTCCGCTCCACGCAAGAAGCTTTATTGCATCAAAGTTTTTTCTGTACTGCAGAAATCCTGCAGGGGATAACTTTAAGGTTGCTTTGTGTAGTTGGTGTGATGGCAGTCCAGCCGATGGGCATGTGTGAGGAGAAGGGATGCAAACTTTCAAAGAGGTCTGGTGCTCCAGGCCCCTTTGCAATGCCATGGAGTGCTGTGCTGCTACTCGGAGTGCACCTCTGAGGGAGAGTGTGTGTTTGGGTGTGGACGTGTGTGTTAAGTAGCTTAAGTGCCTTTTGCCCTGGCCCCTATCTTCTGGGATGCAGAGCTGCTCCCCCACCTCCCTCCAATTTCACCCTGAGGCACATAGTGGCTCTGGGCACTGCAGTTCAGTGGAAAGCATCCCAGAGACCATGGAGCGTCTGGCTTAGACTCATCACTCGGTATTCTAATCTGGCCCTAGAGTTATCCATGGGCACATTCATTAGGAGAAGGAACCCTTGCTTAGTGATTTGTTGTTAATTTTTTTCTTGCTTAGTATTAGGAAGTGGACATTTTTGTTTTTCTTCATATATAAAATATTTTTTCGTTCCATTTCTTCATTGCTCCTTAAGACCCATGTGTGACAGAGAGATATGGCCAGACTCGCACTGATGCACAAAAGCGTACATGAGTTTGTTTTCAGTTTTGTTGTAGTGATGTTGGTTTTAGGATTGTAGAGGGACAAGGAAGGTGAGGTCATAATTTTTATTAGGTTAACTTCTGTTGGTGAAGAAACTGGCTTTTGAGTTTACATGGAGAGTTCTTACTTGTCTCCTTCACCAACAAAAGTTAGTCCAATAAAAGATATTAAATCACCCATTCTGTGTCTCTGTGAGGTTACTTGGCGTACATGAGGGTCAACAAAATGGTTACCTCTACCAGGACTTACGCTTTCATATGAATGTAGTGCCATTGAAAGGAAGCTACAGACCTAGATGTTCTCCATGTACTCTTAGACTGGGTCTACACTCACCGCGGAAGATCAAACGCTTACATGTGATCTTCTGGAGTGCTTTTTTGCGCATGTGTGAAATGGTACATTCCAGGGTGAATGTTGACCCCGGATCTTCTTTTGAGCAGCATGGTATTAAGGAAGGTCGACAGGAGGAGCGCTCCTGTTGACCTTCTGCTGTGAAGATAGGCACAGATGTCAACGGCTGCAAAGTCAATTTTTGTTACACAGTCGGCGTACCAAAAATTGCATAGCAGCTGTTGACCTTCTGGGTAAGCATAGACACAGCCTTAGAAGAGGCAGTGGTGGGTCATGGTTCCTCATGCGGCCTTAGCAGTGTGCTTCAGCTTTGACTTGGAAGGAATCAGAGTGTAGTGCTGTCCCCATGGTTACTAGTTGCTAGGCTTGATGGCTGACCAAAAAGATGCCGATTCTGGTTGTGATTTTTTTTTTCCTAATGCTGATGTCTGCATGGTTACTATAATGGGATGACTCCTTTTGTCATGGGCTACCAAACAGCTGCCGTCTGTAAAGAACATTGTCACTGTGGATCTCCCTGTGATTTTGAACTGGTGACTTAGAGGTGAATAGCTCTGTACCTTATTCTTAGAAAGTCTGTATGTTAGTTAGCATATTTGGAAGAACTCAGTCTGATGGAAATTGTTGGTGGGCAGCTTTATTCTCCATCACTGGACTGTAATTGTGCTGTAAGAGGAACATTAGGAACATCACAACCCACATTTCTGTGTATTGTCCTCAGGTAATATTGCTTGAAAGAAATATGTGGAAAAGGAAGACGTGTGCCTGATGTCAGAGAAAAACCTTTTTATTTTGAATGCATTAGAAATATTGTTCAGGACCAGTTTTTCCACGTGAAAATGTGCCCCCCCCATAATGCTGACCAGGTTGGTTGATTCAGACTTATTTGCTGGGCAAGTAGCTAAGAGCTGTTTCATGCACCCATTTTTTTTTTTAAAGATTCTGAAGGTCAGGGAGGAGATTATGCATAATTTGTTTGTTTGGACTGGTTCCTATCTACTTTGTATAGCTAGTGAATTTGCTTGCTATGCACCAAACATTCATAGGCAAAATATTGATATTGCATAATTTAAGCAACAGAACAGAGTTTTCCCACTGTGTACTTTGCATTAAGCAAAAAATTGGAGATAAAACGGTGAAAGCACGTGTTTCAGGCTTTTTACTTTTATCTTATATAATACAGTGGCTGGAAATATTACACCTTTTTTTTTTTTTTAAAGAAACTATTTTGTGTGATCGCTTTGTTTAAGTTCTAGTTTATCAAAAATTGTCTACATATACTAAATGATAGTTTCCAACATTCTGTATTTGGCTTGCAAATGTTGTACTTTTTGCCTGGGGTCCTATATCCTCAGGAGTCGTCAAAGAGAACGTAATCTTTGTGGGTATAACTATATTGGGTCTAGCGGCATACTCATGCTATTTATGGATCATCTTAAATATGCATTTAAAATTTTTTAAATGCAAGAACTTCAAAGGTTGGTCCTTTTAATCACAATAACAAACTGGCAGGAATATTCAACTTTATTTTTATTTTTTACCTTTTTTTGTCTACTAAGTATTCTGGTAGATAAGAATGGCCATATGGGGTCAGACCAAAGGTCCATGTTGCCCAGTGTCCCGTCTTCTGACGGTAACCAATGCCAGGTGCTCTAGAGAGAATGAGCAGAACTAGTAATCATCAAGTGATCCATCCCTTGCTGCCCATTCTCAAGCTACACCATCGCTGCCCATCTTGACTGATAGCCACTGCTGGATCTAGTGCTTTTAAAAATCCTGTCATAGTCTTGGCCTTCACAACATCCTCTGTCAAGGAGTCCCACAGGTTGCCTGTGTGTTGTGTGAAGAAGTATTTTTCTTTTGTTTGTTTTGCACCTGCTATCCATTAATTCCATTTGATGACCCCTAGTTCTTGTATTGTTTGAACAAGTGAATAAAAGAGTTATTTATTTTCTCCACACCAGTCATGATTTTATCAACCTCTATCAGATCCCCATAAGTCATCTCTTTTCCAAGCTGAAAATCATGGCCATTGGGAGCAGCAGGGGGATGGTGTCTGGGAGTCCCTGGGGAGCTCTGCTAGGTAAGAGCCCCCCCTCACCTCCATGACCCTCACACAGGCCTTTGTCCCCTCTTCCACCCAACCTCCCACCTAGACCCTCCCAACACCCTAATCTTGCACTTACCTTTTGTCTAGACCACCTGCCCCCCACTCTGGACCCCCAACCCACTCCTGCACCCTTCCTCCCACCTAGAGCTCCAATCCTTACCTTATTCCTGCACCTCCCTCCCTCCCACCCACTCGTACCTCCACCCTCAGCCTGTTCTGCAGTCTCCCTCCCTCCCAGGCCCCACATCCACCCCAGCCCATTCCTGCACCCTTCCAGACCCCCAACCCTTACCCTGTTCCTGCATCCTACCCCTCACTCTTATCCTGCTCCCTGGCAGCCCCCTCCAACACACTGGCTTCTGTACCCCTCATTTTTGGTCCCACCCTGGGTCCCCCAAAAAGTTAATTTGGCCTGGGGGAAGCCCTGAACCTCAGTCCCCACCTTCTCTACCTTCCAGTCATGGGACTGGAGCATGAGAGGGTTGAGGTGTCTCAACTGGGGGCCCTCATCCCTAAAGGTGTGTTTTTTTTTCTTTTTTTAAATGCTTCTCACTTTTATGCAGTGCTCTCAAATGATTTTTCTGTTGGTCAGGGGCCTCTTACCCAAAAAAATGGTTCCCCATCTTCCTGTGAGGTAATACTTAAGTATTTGCTATAAAGAAATATTTGTTTTGAATTATGAAATGCACCAGACAAGAAAAAAATGTTACCTAGTGCTAAATTCCTATGCAAGGGATTACCTCTTGCCCATCAGGAAGGACTGCCCAAACTCAGTTGGTCATTTGGGACATCACAGTTCACAAGTTTAGTTGCCCATGCACAGCTTGTTCAAAAGGGCTCTTCCCATCAGCTTGAATTCAGAACGAAGGAAACAGGGAGATAACATGAACATTTTTCATTTCTTTAACGTTTACACTCTCAAAGGGCTGGACTAGAAAACAGAAGAAAATATCCCCTGGGTGAACTCAAACTGATATTCCATACTAACACCTCTGTCACTCTTTAAAACCATAGACTGTAACTTGTTTGTGTAGATATGTTTGTCTGCTTTAACCCGTACACTCTCCTTGCTTTTTCCTAGTTAGGAAACCCTTACTTTACTAGAGGCTTGACCACAAACGTGTTTAATGTCAGATCTGCGGCACAAATTGGCCTAGGGTTGGTGAGCGATTTCTTGGGACTGGAAGCAACCAGAATCTTTTGTTATCTTTGGTGAAAGATAGCAAAATGACCATTAATTAATCGTTAATGATCATTAATTCCAGGTTGCTTGGGTAGCACGATAGACTGGAAAGCTCGAGGGACTGTCTGTAACTTTATGGTAAGCCAGTTAAGATACATCTACACTTACTGGGAGGTCAACCTAGTGGGGATGCTCAAAATCAAACAATCAGAGCTCAACTGTCGACATCTGTACTCCTTGTTATTACAAGGAGTAAGGGAAGTTGATGGGAGATTTTCTCCCATCGACTTCGCTCAGTTAAGATGGCCAGGTTACGCAATGTTAGATAAATCGATTCCAGTGACGGAATTGTCATAGCTGCAATTGTGTATCTAGGATCGACTATCAGGTCTAGTGTAGACCTGCCCCTATAGTGCTTCAGGAGTTCCCATTTGTTACTAGGTCATTGAAATCTACTTAAAGGGTGAACCACCAGTTTGGGGCATCTGCTCTGCCTTTTGACAGTCTGCCCTGAGGTTGGCAGTCACATTCGTGAGTATAACGGAGATTCTTTGCACAGGTTTTTCCGAAATGGAAAAGTCTTTTTTTGTTTTTATATTATTGTGAGATTAGTGTGATATTAACCATCATTTGGTGATTCCACGGTGGTTATGTTCTCAATAAAGTGTAAAAAAAAAAAAAAAAAGCTGACTACGAGATGTTTGATGGCTAGATTAATATACACTTTAGTGGAGTCATTGTAAAATAATCCAAGCAAAACAAGTAGATTTATATAAAAATACATTTTCATTATATGTGCCTGCAGCATACTAATTTCCTATCCACAGATTTTTTTTTCATATAGTAGCAGCTGTATATTTTAATATTGCTTCCCTGTGGAGAGTTTTTAGAAAGTATTGACTAACTGAGATAAATTAATGACTTAATGCTCTGATTTTTGAACTAAAAGTAGTTTGGAGAATGTGGTATAAATATAGCGTATTTTTTTTAATAAAAAGTTTTGCATTATTATTTTGTTAACATGAAGATGAAAATTGATCGTATCACGTGATGGAATGGAGAATGCTGTAGTGAAGATCTGAGATGTTTTCACAGCCAGTTTGAGATTCCGTCCTTTCTGTTTCAGAATACTTGAAAAACATTGAAAATGTAACTGTGAACACTGGTGCAAAGCTGATTTTAGTTCCAGGGAAAGAAGAAAGTGGCTTTGAATGAGGGCTCAAGATATATTTGGGAGAACTCAAACTCATGGTTTTAGGTACAGGTTGAACGTCTCTAATCCAGAACTCTCTCGGCCCGACAAACTCTGTAATCTGGCATGATTTTAGTAAGACAGACGATCACTTATCATGGGTGTGGCCAAGTTTCCTGCAATCCCATCAGGTTTGTTTCCAGCCGTCAGTCCTGGATCTCAGCGTTCTGTGCTGTTATTTAGATGTAATTTACTCCAAAATGTCTTCTAAGAGCGCAATAAGCAATGGAAGTGTCAGTAATGCTGCTAGACAATATTGGCCTCCCGTGGTCTAGCACATTCTCATGTCCAGCACTGGTCAGATCCTGAGGGATCCGGACGAGAGAGGTTCAACCTGTACTCAGCATTCACCATCAAGGCCATGCTTTCCAAAATGCTCATTTGCTCAGCAGCATGCATGTGAAACCTCTAGATTCTTGTCTGAACTCTGCACCCAGTATGCACTTAATTTTCTGAATAGCTCAGCACGCTTGGCCCATTTCCATTGGTGCCTAAATGGAAGCTGCTCTTCTGAATATCCATCCAGTAGGGCCAGGTTTTGCAGCCCACACTCACTCCAAATTTCCATTTGCTGGAATAGGAGTTTTGTCTGACCAATGAGATCAGTATTTACCTCTCTGGTAGGATTGTGTTCAGCATCCATGCCGGTCCCGTTGATTTCAGTCACAGCTAATTCAGTCCATTAGGGTCAGTGTTCCTCGTAAGCTGAGTGCTTGGATGGGCGGGACAGGTCAGATCTAGGTGCTATCAGCTGATCCGTGGAACACCCACAGCCAGCAGCGTGGGTTTCTATGGGGGTGCACATCCCCACATACATTGGTGCACATCACAAAATTTATTCCACACAAGGATGGAAAAAAGGTTTAGGGAGCATTTGAATATGGGTCCCTAAAGGTCACACCATCAGGACCTGACTGGTGCTGGATGAGAGAGGGGGAGAGAGAGAGAGAGGGCGGGGGGGGGAGAGAGAGTGTGTGTGTGTGTGTGTGTGTGTGTGTAAAAAAAAGTGAGGTCTGACACAGAGCTGGATTATTCAGTATTCTCTGCGCTTGCACTGAAGCTATGAGAATTAATGACTACCTGATCTTAGATGTAAATTTGGAAGTTGATGAAGTGGCCGTGTTTCCAATTTTTAAGGAGAACATTTTCCTTATTCCGATTAATCAGGATGCTGTGTTTTGCATATTCTTGAAGTTTGAATTCATGGCTTGTGGTTGATGGAGTTTTTTTCTTTTTTTTTCTTTCTGCAGCTCAGCTTTGCTGACTGCACCCATTTACTCTTTCATGTCTGTAGGCTCTGATAAATTGAGGTGCTTAGGCAGACTCTTTTCCTCCAAGTGCTCTCACTGGGTTGGTAATAGTGTTGAGACCTGCCTGGACTATAAAAGACTCAGAAAAGGGATAAGTATCTCTGCTGGCAGGAAGAAATGAAGTTTTGGTGGTGACCTGATGGGGGAAACGATTAATTGATTGGCATGTGATGGTAGCTTTGGAAAGATTGCCCTGCTGTGTCTGTTCTACTTGGGCATGCAGAAGGCAGGGTGATGGTTACTAATAGGCAAAAGTAGTCTTTCCAAATCATGAAGCACCCCGTCAAATTCAGCATTGCCAAATACTGAAACTGGATCACAAGTCTCGCAATAATCAATATTTTTGATAAATCCTCAGCTGCTGGAGTCAGGTGGTGATGGGCAATTCTTGGTGTTCATTCTTGTGAAAGTAAAGATTCTGATCCACAGGATTGGAGAGCAAATTTGAATGTCTGATTTCAAAAGGCTAAAAAAAGTGGGTAAATAATAAAGAACCCCAAAATATGCTATTTAAAAACCATCCTGCCATTTTTAAACTATTCCCCTGACTTTTTGGTGCCTGCTTATTGATTTTTTTGAGAGCTTGGAGTTAGCAGTATTACAGGATATGTGTCTGCATCCTGGTCTGGGGTCTGAATGTTCAGTGCAGTTTAACAAAAATTATATATCTGCCTGAAATATCAACCTGCGTTGTTTTGCAAATTTGTTTTTCCAGGTTCTGTCTGCTTGAAAACAACCATAATTGTATCTGTTCTATTATGTGTTTATTAATTACACTGATAAGTTTATTAATTATTCTTATTACTTCTAGGCAAAAGGCTGCCTTTAGGATGATGATTTTGAATTTAATTAAAATTTCAACTGATTGCAATTAGATTTTTGTATTACGGTCTTTTTTAATTTTTATCGTGCAGGTTGAACCTCTCTAATCTGGAATACTCTGGTCTGGCAACATCTGTAATCCGGTATGATTTTAGTTTCTTGGATGACCACTTAGAATGGGTGTGGCCTAGTTTTCTGTGGTCTCATACAGTTTGTTTACAGCCACCAGTCCTGGCGTTCTGTTCTTTTATTTTACTCTAATTTACACATAATGTCTTCTAAGAGCCCAATAAGCAGTGGAAGTGTTGGTCCCAAGGGTGCTGGTTAGAGAGGGTCAACGTGTATTTTTAAGTATGTAATATCTCCAGTATCTATTACATTCATCCCTCGTTTAACGAGTACACTACTTGTGAGCACTTGCTAAAATGAGGGACACATACTTACAATTGTTCACTATATAAATCAACTTCCCCGCTTATACGACCCAGCCCCTGGGTCCCTGGCCAAGGCACGGGGTGACCTGCAGTCCGACAGCTGGAGCTGACCCAGCCGTGGGGTCCCTGGCCAGGGCGTGGGGTGACCCTAGGCTGGAGCTGAGGTGGCTGCAGGGTCCCTGGTCGTGGTGCGGGGAGACCTGAGGATGGAGCCAAGCTGGCCGCGGGGTTCCTAGCCGGGGCTGGAGCCGAGCCGGCTGCAGGGTCCCTGGTTGGGGCACAAGGTGACCCACAGCCCCATGGCGGGAGCTGAGTCCGCTGCGGGGTCCTTGGCTGGGGCGTGGGGTGACCTGCAGCCCCACGACTGGAACCGAGTTGGCCGCGGGGTCCCTGGCCGGGGCAGGAGCCGAGCCGGCCTCAGGGTCCCTGGCTGGGGTGCAGGGATTCCTGAGGCTGGAGCCGAGCCAGCCGCGGGGTCCCTGGCAGGGGCACAGGGTGACCCACAGCCCCATGGCTGGAGCCGAGTTAGCTGCGGGGTCCCTGGCTGGGGCACAGGGTAACCCACAGCCCCACGGCTGGAACCGAGTTGGCTGTGGGGTTCCTGGCTGGGGCAGAAGCCAAGCTGGCTGCAGGGTCCATGGTTGGGCCACAGGGTGACCCACAGCCCCACGGCTGGAGCTGAGCCGGCCGCAGGGTCCTTGGCTGGGGTGTGGGGTGACCCGCGGCTGGAGCTGAGCCGGCTGGAGGGTCCCTGGCCAGGGTGCGGGGAGACCCTGAGACTGGAGCCGAGCCAGTCATGGGGTCCCTGTCTGGCGCTGGAGCTGAGCCAGACGTGGGGTCCCTGGCTGGGTTGTGGGGTGACCTGCAGCCCTGCAGGGCCAGCTCCCAATGCTCTCCTTGTGGCAACTCCCCACGCACGCCCCCCCGTCCCAGCATGGCCCCCAGCTCCCCACACAACTCCCCACACCCTGCTTCCAACACCCATTCCATCTCATTCTGACCCCCCCACCCCCGGCCCCCACCCCTGCACCTGCCCCAGGTACCTCTGCTGCAGCCTGGAGGAACAAGCTGCCACCTCCTCCACCTGAGCCACCTGCAGGCTTTAACCCTCCCTCCGGCTCATGGCCCCAAACTGCCCCCAATCTTTAACCCCCTCCCAACCCCAGGTTCACTTACCTTTCAAAGGCAGCGCCACCTACTGCCCCTGCAAGCACTTGGAACCAATCAGAGTCTTTTACACGTATTTTAATAGGAATTTAGTGTCCCTCTTACGAGTTTTCACCTACGAGCAAAAAGTTAGGAACCAGTTATGCTCATATAGCAAGGGATGAGTGCATCTTCGCTGCTGCTCACTGTGATGTCCTATCTGTTGCATCTGAGATGGGAGTCATAGAATAAACAAAAGGGAAGAATGAAAAAAATGTGCTTAGAGATGGGACTCTGGTTCTGCCTCTGCTGTGGTTGAGTGACATGCCCACAATGTCTCTGTGCCTCAGCTTCCACACCTGAAAAAACATGTGGCTTAAAAGTAGGCAGGTACTCAGCTCCTTTTAAAAAGCGTTGTCCCTGCTGAGCACCTCATTTGCATTTGTTGCTTTGGAAAACCTCAGACATGGGAACAGAGCTTGTCTCAATATGTAGAAGACATTATCTATGTCTTATAACATTTCTGCTGACACCCTTCAGTGTAGTGCAGGGTTCAGCAACATTTTGGAGGCGGAGAGTCGAAATCTGACCATTTGACCTATGTACGGTCTGAGTCCCGGTGTCACTTTTTAAGGTCACTAATAGTCCTACTTGTGCCAGCTTCATTAATAAATGAAGATGCAGAGCTTTACCATTTAGGTGGTGGGTGGTAGCATTAGCTGGTCTTTTGTTAATCCACAGGAGGCCTGGCTTTGAGCAAGCTACTGGCTGCTTGTGGGAGGAGGGGCTGGGACTGAGATCCCACCTCATGTGCTGATGAAAATAGACTCCTGTGCCACTGTGGGCACCTGTGCTTGGGGTTGGGGGGGGCAGATTGCTGACCTCTGGTGTAGTATCTGAGTAGTAGTAGCATCCTTCAGTCTGCGTAGACTATGGATCGCGCCCTTCGTAGTTCTGTTTGGCATCCTCATTTGCAGCGTCGGCTGTGACTGTGAAGACCCACACGAGAGTGACAGTCCTTGCTGCATCAGTTGCATATGTAATGGGTGTCTGGCAGGTCCTTGCTGTGCTTTCTGTGGGCTCGCTTCTCCTTTGCTAGCTGTCTGATCCTCAGCTCACCCTTCTGAAGGCCCTTGTATAGTTCCTGCCTCCATCTGCTGCGATCGTCTGCCAGCTCCTCCCAGCTGTCTGGCTTGATGTCTACTTCCCTGAGGTCCCCCTTGCAAACATCTTTATAGCGCAGCTGGGGGCGCCCGAGAGGGCTTTTGCCAGAGGCTAGCTCTCCATACAGGATGTCTTTTGGGATCCTTCCATCATTCATCCTGTGGACGTGGCCAAGCCAGCGGAGCCGCCGCTGCCTGAGGAGGGTGTGCATGGTTGGGATTCCAGCTTGCTCAAGGACGGCAGTGTTGGACACTCTGTCCTTCCACGATATTCCAAGGATGCGCCTGAGGCCGCGTAAGTGGAAGACGTTCAGCCTCTTTTCCTGGTGGGCGTACTGAGGCAGTATCTGAGTATAATCTCTAAAACTACTATGACCCTCTGTGTCTCACTGTGGAGATTCTGCCCAGCTTTCCTTAGCCTTTCTCTGCATAACAGTCTGGTACTCTTTTAAAGAAGCAGAACTCCTTTTGTCACTCAAGCCAGGTCTACACTTCGTCACTGACCTAAGCCCTGTTGCAGACAGCACTGCGTTGACGGGAGCGCTTCCCCCACTGACATAGTTACCATCTCTCAGCAAGGGGGGTAACTATGACAGTGGGGGAAGCTGTCCTGCCAGCGCAGTAGAATCTTCAGTCGAGTGCTCCTGCGGCACTTGGGCAGTTGTACGTGGAGACAAGCTTTCAGGGGCCATGCACGCTACGTGTGATGTGTCGGCGTATCCTACCTAGCTCCATGGTGACTGGCACAGGACAGGCAGTTTCATCTCGTGTTTCTTGGCACAAGTCTGTATTTTGTGCTTGAGCACTAGCGTGTACAGCTTTGTATCTGGTTACGAACCATTACCTATGGACCTGTCATTTTAAACCATAGTGGATACAAAGATTTTTTGTTTCTGTCTCCGTCCTTCGCTTGCGTGTTTGTGGTGGTCTTGTCTTTGCCATTCCATTACTCCATTGCAGACCTTGGTTAGATGTCTGCAGGCAGCTTCTCTGAATGAGCACGCGCTGACACTAGCTCTTTGACGGGGCAGGGGTTTGTTTTGTTGCGTGAGTCATCGGGCTTGGCATGCAGTGACAAGAGCCCGTGGCTTGCAAAGAAAGGTCCGAGCTGAGCAAAATCCTTGTATTTTGCCCAAACTGCTTTGCAAACGGATGGTGGAGGATGTGCAACACAAGCCAGGAAGAAGGGGAGGGCTGGGGATAATTCTGTCACCTTCACGTGAAGAGTGCTTGACTGCCTTATTTTCCCAGGGTTTCAGTCATTCTCTGACAGGACTAAGTTAGCTAAAGTTGGGTGTGGTTACTGTGGTGCTGTGCTGATCAGCCATTCGTGCAGTCTGCTCCCACTGTCCTATTTAGCTTGTAGTATACCATGCTGAGGCTCCAAATGGAATGGGCAAGAACAGACAGGTTGCGGGGGTTAGAGCTGCCCACAGAGGGGGGCAAAGGAAGCAGTTGCCCTGAGCCCAGTGTTTCAAAGGGGCCTGGAGCTCCAGCTGCCACTTAGGCAACCTCTGGGGCTCCTGGCCCCTCTGAAGTGCCGGCAGTGCTGCTCTACTACTTGGCCGTGCAGTGTGTATGGGGGAGCAGCTCCTTAGGTCCCACCCCTTCTGCCCTTGCCCGGCCCCTTCTCGGGCACAGGGGCAGGCTCCAGGGCCCTCAGTGGCTGTCAGCCCCAATATGGGTGTGTGTGTGGTGGGGGGTTGCTGCATTCTTTTATTCTACTTCTAATCCAGTTCTTTCCATTACTTATCTCTCGTTACCAGTCGCCTTTGGTTTTGCCCATACACAGTCACTTCACTGGACACCTTTTGTTTGGTCTCAGTGCAGAATTCAAGAATGGGATGAAATTTCAAACAAGCACAATTCAAAAATACTCAAAACAAGCTTGAGGAAATATGAGGTGCAGACGATACACTCAGGGCTGAACAAGATGCAAATAAAGTCCATGAAATTTACAGTCTAAATACGATAGATATGGGGAAGAATTGGCACCTGGTTTGTGAACGCTCTGGGGCACTTGTTACTTATGTGTCTAGCTCAGTAGGACCCTAATCCATGATCGGGCATTGCTGTAATACAAACACAATTATAGATGTAGTAGGAGTCCTAGAGGAGGCCAAACACCTATTTGTTTACTTATTTTGGGGCAAATTTCGGGACTGTTACTTGTGCAAAATTTCCACTCCGCACAGCTGGAGTTTTGCTATAAAATGTCCATGGAATTTGAGCCTTATATATTTTAATAGTTTCCATTGACTCTTTTCTTATGAGCATCACAGAAGGAATGAGTCTTAGGGAGCAGCCTGGGAGAGAGGAGAATAAATATCTGGGACACAAATCAGTAATGCCTGTAAGCTCACTCCTAACTTCTATGCACATTGCTAATCCCATTAAAGTCAATGGGAATGACTTGCGTGTTTTGCTGGGCAGAATTAGGGGCTACTTAGTTTTGTTAACAAATAATGTCATGTGTTTCTACAAATGGTTACAGGTAAGTCTCTAAAAGAGCATGGTGTCAGGCTTATAAGGACTAAAGTACAGACTGTAACAATGTTAAAACAAAGGAGAATAAGAATATGAAATGATAATACCCATAAAAAGGCTAGGTAGCAAGATCTCCAGCATAATGGGATTTTTATGCTGGTGGAATAGCAGTGAAAGGTACCCCTCACCACAGCTCCAGTCTGGCTGCCTTTCTTTGCCTGTTAGTCAGATGATGCTTAAGATGGCACGACACAAGAGACTACCATTATTTGTGCTCCTTTTAGTCTGTTTCAGAAATACACTAAAATTTGTTCTCTTCTGGTTGTGTGGTGGTCTTTCATGCAGGTTAGCCTTATGGCTTCCCCCATTCCTGACTTTGGGTAGCAAAGTGGAAGATTGCACAGTAAAAGCAACATTGGAGCAGGAGGGGCAAACAAATATTGTTCATTGAATATAGGTTTCCAGTTCAGGTTTGTGAGATAATTGTGTTCCTTCCTCTCTGCATCTGCAGGTAATTCTATTAATCAGTTCCAGAGTTGACGACATTTCCACCAGTCCCTCCTCTTTTTGCACATGTAGACCAAGTAGACCAGCTTTTTGGACATGTAGACCATGAAAGACTTGCTTATACCTGAGAAGGAAACTGTCCCACACTTGCCAGTTGCTCAGGCTTCTCCCAGATACCCCGGTTTGACCCAATGATATGTACACAATAGGATACAGAGGTTACTGCTAGCTTCAGTGAGGCTGGCTAGCTGTGGGAATCTGGTGTTGTACTTTTCTTTCCACTGAAAGGTTGTGTTTATGTTAGTGTATTTGTGTACAAGTTTTCTGTTCGGTTAAAGTGCAAACAAACACCAGTGAAACGTTAGCAGACCGTAATGCAGAGAGAGAATGGGAGACAGTAGTATGGCAAGAAAACCTGCAGTGCTAAAAACTGCAATAAAACACAAAACGGGCTTTTTATACCCAAAGAAATAAAACACTGTTGTACCACAGAAGGTGCGAAAATTACCTTATCTCAAGTCCAACATGATGAGACAAACTTTATGCAAGGGCAAAGTAACTTGAGCTTGTTATCCCAGGGTTTACTAACACAGCTTTCCTACTGGGTAAGCTTCTTTTCTGTTGCATGCTGCCTTTTCTTATCTAACTGCTGTACATTCGGGCCCAAAGTCAGTCAGTTGAGCTATACATGCTTACCCCAGATCTGAATGGAACTCCTATTAAATTATGTGGGAAAAGAACATTTGGATTGTTGCTCCCATCACTGTCAATCCATCCGCTACAAATCCGTGGTGTCCAACTGGTTCTGAATTAGCCACATAATTCTGAGAATACATTTATTGTTCAAGCCAACTAGTGACACTCAACTGACCAAATAGCCACACATGGCTAGTGGCTGGCGCATTGGTTATCATGGCACTATATCAAGATCATAATGACCTGGTCACTAGGAAACGTCTTTTCAAGAGTTACCAAAAAAGAAGTGGAAAAGCCTGTCTCTGTGAGCTTTGAATGACATCTCCCCTTTACCACCAAAATAGCGTATATCCCACAGTCCCTATATGTAAACTGCAAGACTCACCACACTCTGATTTTACCAGATTTTCCTTTTTCCTCCTCCCTGCTGTTTTTTAATAGAAGCATAGATTCCAAGGTGGGAAGGAAGTATTGGGGTGGTCTAGTCTGACCTCCTGCAGTACACAAACCATAGAACTTCACAAAAATAATTCCTTGGGTAGATCTTCTAGAAAGCACGTTCAGTTTAGATTTTCAGAACAGTCAGTGAAGGAGAATCCACTCTAGGCCGTTTGGTTAAACACTCCCACAATTTCAAAAACTTACACCTGATTTCCAGGCTGAATTTGTCTAATTTTAACCTTCAGCCTCTGGATTGTTTTATACACTTAATGTGGTAAGTGTAAGGTAATGCACATTGGAAAAGATAACCCCAACTATACTTATGATATGATGGGGTCTAGTTTAGCTATAACCAATCAGGGAAGAGATCTTGGAGTTATCGTGGATAGTTCCTTGAAAACATCTACACAGTGTGCAGAGGCAGTCAAAAAGGCAAATAGTATGTTAGGTATTATTAAAAAAAGGATAGAAAATAAGACAAGGAGTATCTGACTGCCCCTAGATAAATCTGTGGTATGCCCACATCTTGAATACTATATACAGATGTGGTCTTCTCACCTAAAAAAAGGTATCCTGGGACTGGAAAAGGTTCAGAAAAGAGCAACTAGAATGATTAGGGGCTTGGAACTGGTCCCATATGAGGAGAGGCTAAAAAGATTGGGACTTTTCAGTTTAGAAAAGAGGAAGCTGAGGGGGGACATGATAGAGTTATATAAAATTGTGACGGGTGTGGAGAGGGTGAAATAGGAGAAGTTATTTACTTGTGCCCATAATACAAGAACTAGAGGACACCAAGTGAAATTAATGGGTAGCAGGTTTAAAACTAATAAAATAAAGTTCTTCTTCACGCAGCACATTGTTAAGCTGTGGAACTCCTTGCCAGAGGAGACTGTGAAGGCTCGGACTATAACACTTTTAAGAAGGAGCTAGATAAATTCATGGAGGTTAGGTCCATAAAAGGCTATTAATCCGGGGGTAGGAATGGTGTCCCAGGCCTCTGATTGTCAGAGGCTGGTGATGGATGGCAGGAGACAAATTGCTTGATCATTGTCTTCAGTCCATCCCCTCTGGGGCACCTGGCACTGGCCACTGTCAGCAGGCAGGCTACTGGGCTGGATGGACCTTTGTTCTGACCCAGTATGTCCATTCTTATGTTCTTATGGGAGAGCCCATTATCAAATATTTGTTCCCCCCATGCAGGTACTTAAAGAGTGTATTCTAGACATCCTTTAACCTTCTCCTTGTTAAGCTGAATAGACTGAGCTCCTTGAATCTATCAGCATAAGGCATATTGTCTAATCCTTCAATCATTTTCATAGCTCTTCTCTAGTTTATCACCACCCTTGAATTGTGGGCACCAGAACTGCACCCAGTACTCCTGCATTGGCTGCACCAGTGCCAAAGGAAAGATTTTTTTATAATGGTAAACAAATACATTATTTTCCCCCAAACACAGAGGGGTACTTGATTTGGAGGGGGAAAAAAGTGTCTCTGTAAACTTTCTTGATCAATAATCTGGTCGGATTTAATTGGAAT
The DNA here is from genome assembly GCF_033958435.1 of Carettochelys insculpta. NCBI lineage: Eukaryota > Metazoa > Chordata > Testudines > Carettochelyidae > Carettochelys > Carettochelys insculpta. Next base: position 36,028,801 of record NC_134151.1, read on the forward strand.
CTGATATGAAATACAGTTTTGGCTTTGCTTTCTGCTTTTGCAAGTGACTTTGTGAGCTGGAGAATGCAATATTCTTGTTTATATATTCTCGTATAAATAGGCATCAAATTTTGATTTGCTTTTTGCAGTTCAGTACATTCTGAAACATTTAAGTGCCCTTGTTTTCAGAGGCCATTTTCCCCAGGAAAGAATTCACCTTTGGATTCAGATTGGGCTGTGGGGACGTGTCCATGGGACAACAGCTGCAGGGTTGCACGAGAGAAGCGCTACAAAGTAGCCCCCTTTTGCCAGAAATGTTGAGTTTAAATCTTTTTCAGGCCTTTGAAAAGGCGAGTCAGGTTTATGAGCTGGAGCAGTCTGTATAAAATTCCACATTATTGGGTTAAGAGACAATCTTAGGTAGTAGTGAGGGAGTTCCATGGGAAATGTTCCTGCAGCCCGATGCCTTTTTTTTTTCCCCATCCAGGGGCAGAATACATTTTGTGTGCACCAAGGCATGTGCAGACATGTACCACCGATAAGAATGCACGCTGCGGGCTGCAGGCGGCTGTGGGTTCTCTGCTAAACAGCTGAGCAGCACCTGAATTTCTCTTGGGCACCTGTCCAAATGCTCAGCTTGCAGATAACACTGCCCCTGTGCCCCGTAGAAATCACTCAAAAACAACAAGGAGTCCTGTGGCACCTTAAGTCGAACAAGTCTTTAAGGTGCCACAGGACTTCTTGTTGTTTTTGAAGACGCAGACTAACTTGGCTGCCTCTCTGATGGAAATCAGTGGGATGCTATAAAAAATCTTTCCAAGATGGCTGGTGTTAGCATCTTGGGGCTTCATCCATATAATAATAAACCTACAAAGGAGGTACCTAAGTGATTTAATTCTGTATGTTGTTAAATATTTAAACACTCTGGTTAAGCATTTAGAAATCTCTCTGAATTCCTGATATAATTCTAGCAATGGCATTTCTCCTTGATTCTAACTCATTGACTCGTGTGGATAGTGTAATCTAATCAGTGGATTCTACCTACAAGAGCAGCAATTGAGGTCAGTAGTAGTTTTGGCATTTCTTATATTGGTAAACAGGCACCGTATTTCCCCGGAAACATGGAGACCAACCTAAGCTAGAAAACCACTCTGTGTAGGCTGTCCTGTGCAGTAGTCTGGTCTGATTTAATTGATACAAAATGCAGTTTTGGCTTTTTCAGTTGGTATTTTGTAATGAAATTTTGTGGTCTGGAAAATTGAATGCTTATGTTTACATAATATCATATCAATAGGGGGCTAATTTGGTTGGCCTCTCTGCGGAATGTATCAGATGAATGTAAAAACAGCAGCTCTGGCGTATTGATTATTTTTTATTAAAGCCCTATGATCAGAAAGATATGTTTGTATTCACTTGCCAGTTTATTGATGGGTCTCTGTTTTAATCTTGTGTGGTTTTCAAATTGAATCAGCAGAAATTATGTGACTGGGATTTAATTAAAACACATTTTTAGGTTAGTTCTTTATTGCTGTGGTAAAATCTCACAGATCCTTATTAGTCAAAGTGACATGAGGGTTTTGTGTTGGGTTTGTATTTACTTTATTCTTTGTTATTGGCTTTGACAGTTAGTGGAATTCCCTTGTCCATTTTTTTCATGAATTGTTTCATTGACCATAAATTTTGAAATTACAAATGAAATAAAGTAGGGGAAAAAAATCAGTTGGACATCCCAGCATACTTCTACGAATAGTTTGCAGTGAAGGATGCAAGCTTCTAATGGCCTCCAATGTGCCTCATTTATGCTTTTCTCCTGTACTTGCTGGAGCTAATCCAGCCCAGATTGGTAATACATGAATGTAATGACACGTTATCAATGTTACATGTGAAGCAAATTGGAGGACAGATGTCTGCATCCAAAACTACTGTAGATAACAATAGTTAGCATTTGCCTTGTGAATTCTGAGACTAAGTTGCCTCATTCTATAGATTAGGGGAAATGGCTGGTATCGGGGTAGCACAAAGGGGTTTTTACTCAGGTAATACGGAATCTACACATAAGTGTAGGTATAAGGACATGATACTGTGAGTGTGACTGAGGTAGGATGAGGGGGACTGTTACCAGAACAGGTCTGTGCCCGTACATCCCTGCAGTGGCCTAAAGTGGCCATTAGAGTAGGGACAAAATTTTAGGGCAATCTTTAGGCTTCCAGCATCTCCAGTAGGAAATGCCTCAGACTGTTTAATACAATCATAGTGTTGGAAGAGACGTCAGGAGATCATCAAGTCCATCCTCTTGTTCTAAGAAGGACCATTCACAACAAAGCCAGGAATGGACCTCAGGAGGTCATCTAGTCCAGCCCCCTGCTTCAAGCAGGTTCAACCCCATCTAAGTCACGCCAGCTAGGACCTTGTCAAGCTGGGACTTAAAAAACTCCAGGGATGGAGAATCCACTACCTCTCTAGGCAATGCATTCCAGTGCTTCACCACCCTCCTGGTGAAGTAGTTTTTCCTAATATCCAACCTCCATCTCTCCCTCTGTAACTTCAGACCATTGCTCCTTGTTCTGTCATCACGGAGAACAGCCTCTCTCCATCCTCTTTGTGACCCCTCTTCAGTAGTTAAAGACTCCTTTAAAAATCCCCCCGCTTTCTCTTCTGTACGTGAAATAAGTACAAATCTCTCAGCCCCTCCTCATAAATCATGTGCTTCAGCCTCCTCCTCATTTTTGTTGCCCTCCGCTGGACTCTCTCCAATGTGTCCACATCCTTTTTGTAATGGTGGGCCCAGAACTGGACACGGTGCTCCAGATGTGGCCTCACCAGTGCCGACTAAAGAGGAAAAATCATTTCCCTAGATTTGCTGTCAGTGCTCCTACTAACGCAGCCCACTATGCCATTAGTCTCCTTGGCTGCAAGGGCACACTGTTGACTAATGTCCAGCTTCTCATCCACTGTAACGCCCAGGTTCTTTTCTGCAGAACAGCTGCTTAGCCTGTTGGTCTCCAGCCTGTAACAGTGTTTGCGATTCTTACATCCTGAGTGCAAGACTCTGCATTTGTCCTTGTTAGAACTCATCAGATTTCTTTTGTCCTAGTCTTCTAATTTGTCTACATTACTGTGGTCCCTATCCCTACCCTCCAGAGTACTTATATCTCTCCCTAGCTTAGCGTCATCTCCGAACTTGCTGAGAGTGCAATCCATCCCCTCATCCGTGTCATTAATTAAGATGTTGAATAAAACTACTGTACCTCCAGAACTGACCCTTGGGGTACTCTACTTGTTACTGATCACCAACCAGACATCAAGAGGTTGATCACAACCTGTTGAGCCCGATGATCTAACCAGCTTTCTATCCACCTTATAGTCCATCCATCCAATCCATACCATCCATCCATGTTTCCTGTCCATCCAAGTGCTGGTACCAAAGATGAGCTTGTCCTTTGTGCTGAGGGGGTCTTTGTAGCTGGAGCCCTCTGAAGCAGTCCAGTAGGCAGACCACCTTTGTTAGCTAGTGAGAAGGAAAAAACACAAAATAAGGAACACATGTTATAATAAGGTACATTTTAGGGAAATTCCATGTACTTTGGTACACTGTATATTTTTTCTCTCAAGTGTGTAGTTCTACTTCCCTGGAGCATACAATGTAATTATCATACCACTTAACGTTTAAAATAGTCAAGGGACATCCCTTAAAATCAGAGTTGGGGAGGTCACCCGATTGGTCTATGGCCTGATGGACGGGGGTGGGAGCAGACTAGGCCTCCCCCTGGGAGTGTACCAAAGTTAGTGCTTGCAGTTGTTACAAACGAGTTGTAAACAGCATGTCCTGGTGCGTGTGTGTAAGTCCCAGTTACAAGTCAGGATCACTCTGTATTCCTGTCTTAAAAACCAAAGGTCATTTTGAGGAGAAATTCTTATTTCACATGTATTAAAGAGCCACTTCAGGCACTAAGTTCCTTTTGAAGAGATGTGTTTTCTTCATATGCAAGGTTGTGACAAACAGATACCCCTCTTGGGAAAGAAAGTAGAGCCATTAGTTCCTTTTCCTTGCCATTTTAACTCTTTAATAACCCAAAGAGCATTTAGAGTCTCTGAGATGCTTTATCGGAGATGATGTTTACTTTCCCTGTATTGTTATGAGGGGGAAAGTGTACCTATTTGCTTGGTGTTACAGAGCAGCTGAAAAAAGGTAGTTTAATGCACAGAGAACGGTTCCCCTGGGATTCATGGATTACTGCTTCCAAATTCAGATTTCACTCTGCTCTTCCTATTGCCTTGCCTGGCTGCCTGCTAGCGTTTCCTGGAGATTTTCAGGGACCCCCTATCTCTGGGGGATATTACCCTTGATGGGTAATTTAGTTAACTGAGTGGCTGGGGTGTTTAGGTGATGGTACTAGCCCTCTCATCTATCACACCACTGCCCAAGGATCTGATATGCCTCTGAACTATAGAGGGTGGGCCTGCTCATCACATGACCTGAGAGAGCCACAGGGTGTGGGCTGAGTGTGAAGGTGCCCACAATGCAGCCAGCTGCCGTAGGGACAGTTACCACCTCCATCTATCAATTGTCGTGTGTGCTGCCTTCCATAGCAGGGAGACATGGCAACGGGCATCACCTTTTCAGGGGGCTCAACCACTCTCATTGCATGAGCTGTCCAAGCCCAAACTTTCCCCCATGGAAACCCAGACTGACAAATTATAGCTGCCTTTTGCATTTCCCAGCACTTCTGAACCTCCAGGGTATTTTGAAATCTAGCCCTTTCTGCAGCCCAAGTGGGACTTGGGGTTTAAATCAGGACTTTCTGTGCTTCACCGTTGGAAGAGGCAGATGAGAAGAGCGTTTGAGCTGTCGATCGACTCTGGGGAAAAAGCATCCAAAGCCGGTTGCACGGATGTCTCTGATGTGTTTTCCATACGTGGCACATAATGGTGTTCATTATATCTAACCCGCAGATATACACCTTCAGATGTTCTAAATGGGTGTAGGTGGCGCTTAGGGTGAGCCTCTTCCTGGATTTGGGAGGGGAGAAGGGATTTTAAAAGTAACAGAGGACAGGCTGGGAAAATGAAAGGCACAGATGGGCTCTTGGGGCCATTGTGTTCAAATGAGATTTGGGCACCTAGCTGCCCTGAAAACCTCCCCCTTAAACTCTTACAGTAACTGGGCATTTGCACACTTTGTCGATGCTGTTGGCGGAGATTATTGGACACACTAAAGGCTCTATGTCCCCAGCTCCCTTTGTGCCATCCTCCCATCTCCCTGTATTCTAGGGACGCACGACAGCTCTCTCCATCACTAGGGATTATGTGTTTGCCCTTCTCCCAACCATTTCAGGGGTACTGTGTACCCTCCCCATTCCCGCGTTCCCATGGGGGCACCCCCATTCCCTACCCTGCTTTCCATTTTGGATTCTTCCATTCTCCTCCCTGGTCAGTGCTGCTGTGTGTCCTCTTCCCCACCAGTGCTAGATGGTCTGCATGTGTCCCATTCTAACACAAGTGTTTTTGGTTTCATGTATTGTTGTGCAGAAATGTGCTAATTTCTGTCATCAACCCTTTGGTTGGTTTGTAGACAATTACAGAAGCAGTTGTAGCTGGTCTAAGCTAACTACATGCCAGCAGCTCCACTCTGTATTTGTGTGTGTGTGTGTGTGTAAACCCACACACTTAGGTGTGGTTCACTGTCCCATGTAGTTGCACTTGGACCACTTACCCAGAGAAAGAATGAGTCTCCTCTGCAGCGTTAGCTGAGAGCCAGCTGGCTTTTAGCTCAAACTATAGAGGGTCTTGCACTGAGCTCCAGAGGGTCTACATTCAAGTCCTCCCTTTCACTTGAACTTTTGGAAGTGATCAGGTGCAGTATGTTTTCACATTGCGTCCAGAGGGACGCTATCAGGTTGCACATGAGGACCTTGCAAGCTCAGCCGACTGTTTTATTACATATGTTCCAAGCCTGGCTGGCAAGCCTGAACGTGAGCCGAGAAAGATGGACTGAGCCTGTGGCAGAGGTCTGCAACTTGTGGTTCTCGAGGTTATAGCTGCAAAGTAAATAAATAAATAAATAAATAAATAACCAACAACAAAACCTCTCCTGGTTGTTTTCGATAAACAGTGAACATTCAAAAGCCCCAAAATGAACAACTCATTTCTAAATAGCAAACAATATGTGATGTTGAAACATTGGATAACTCCCCCTAGGATCCTCCAGAGAGAGAAAAGGTTCAGGAGTGAAAGTCTGTAAAACCTTGGTACAAACACACACACACGTGACGTGAGGAAATAAATTACTTAACAAGTTTGTGAACATCCTGCAGTAAACATGGGTCACACACAGATCATTGTGTGTGCGCTGGTCTTAAAATAGGTGTTACGAAAAGCGTGACTTGACGTTATTTATTTAAGGACCATCTTGTTTTCACTAGCATCGCAGCTCTTGAATTATAGATTTTTTTACCGGATTGGAAAACACGGCTCTTCTTGCTATTTTGGTTTCCGATCCCTGGCCTAGAGTGGCTCTTGATGTAGCCCTGCTGGCTGCACTGGGACCCAGAATGAATCTAATCCAGTCGTTTCGAGAGTTGTCATCTCCCCCTGCAGCTCAACGGACAGTTAAAACAGAAACTTTATTCAGGATTTGCTTCCTGTACAGGGAAAGGGTGTACGGCTGAGTCCCAATCCTTCCTTGAGAGTTCACTGTCAAGGACCCATCAAAGTTACTTCTGCCTAGCAGGGGATTACAAAGGTGAGCCCCTCATGCGCATGCTGACAGCTATGCTTATTTCAGTTTGATAAAATATAAACCCATTTGTCCTTGGACACAGCCTCTCCTTGCCCATGCTCTTGCATCCTGAACATTGCAGTCAATGCACACAGGGTTTGAGACCTACATATGCTCAGTAAAGAGCAGCGTGCCTGGTGCATAAACTTACTGTTGCTTCCTCTGTTGCTTACACTGAAGCTGGTGGACTTGGAGAATCTGCGGGTCAGATTTTTAATATTGTTCAGGACTCAACTTCAGCAGCCTCTGGGTTATTGTGTAATAAAATGTTTGCATTCCCCAGGCTTGAGCTGACTCTCTGACAGCAACTTGAATTCAAGAGGGAAAAAATAACATTGAAGAATCTACTTCTGAAGAATTGTTGGGATTTACGTTAAAGCAATCCAGTGGAAAAGTGGCTTGATCATTCCAGCAGCAGTGCAAAGTAAAGGAAACCACGCTCCGCGTGTAAGGTCAAGGTGGAACAGAACTATTTAAAAAAGCAGAGAGCACCTACTGCCAGACTGAAGGGCACTGAGTTAATTTCAGTGTTACTAGTCAGGAGCAGGAGTTTAAAAGTCAGGCAAAACACCACCACTTACAGTAGTATGATGGTTAAACATCAGTAAGTGGTTGCTAGCTAGGTATGTGCAGTAAATATTAATGAGGTGAGATTGCAGCCTTTTAAAAGGAGCTTTTCCCTCTTGAGGACTGTCTTCAAAAAAGGCAAACTTGAAATGTGTTTTTATAGGGTGTTGTGTAGCTTTGTAAATAGTCTCTCTCCTGACATATATGCAGGATTTGCCATTTCCACAGAGGTCATTCAGAAAAGTGAATGTTAAAGTTCCTTGGTGTTTTTAAAAACAATCAGCAGTGTAGAAGGTTTGCAACTAGCTTAAAGAAAAAAAAATAGTGGCGAGGCAGAGGGGGGAGAGAAAGATGGTAGCCTTGTGGCATAGGATTTAATTTGATCAAGAAGACCTTGTAAAGCCATGAGCATCAGAGAAGGTGAGACTGTTCATGGAATTGTGGTTTTTTTATGACTATTTTGTAGCACAAAGCAGTTTGCTGCATTGCTGAGCTTAATTTAATAAGAGATCAGTGTCCTTTCTGTTAAGCAGGAATAATGTTTAAGTAGAACATCCATTATATCATGATAACCGAGTTTCTCTGAAAGCTAAATAATTGATGACAGCAGCTGAAAAACAGTGAATACTTATATAATTTCAATGACTATATCTGCCGAAAGCCACCAAATTGCTTTCTCTGGCAATTAATAATCACTTTAATGGCTTTGCATATTTATGCATGTATAAAAATAAATAAGACCTATCGGGCAGAATAAGGAGAAAATGTTGGTTCATAAACTTTATTGCAGAATAGTAATTAAGGATTATAACTGGAGCATTGTGATTCATTGTGAGTGAGTAGGGTAGATGGAAAATGACCAAAAAAGTATTGAGGTAGAGAACATGAGTGTCGAGAGCTTTATCTTAGATAAATATTTTAAATAGCAAATAGCTTTTAAAATAGGGTGTATGGTTATCTGAGATACTATTTTTGTAAGGCTTGTTGTTGAAATGTTGTAACTCTAGTGGTGGTGGATGGGAGCACGGGTTCAAACCCCCTGTAAGTCACAAGCGGGGGATAGGCAAAATTTTCCTTAAAATTGGTTTGTGTCTCAGAAACTATTGGGTAACATTCTCTGGCCTGGCTTATGCAGAAGTTGCCCCTTATGGCCTTAAAAATTGAGAAGTCCTGTGGCACCTTATAGACTAACAGATGTTTTGGAGCGTAAGCTTTCATGGGCAAAGACCCACTTTGTCAGATGCGTGAGACAAAGCGGGTCTGTGCCCACAAAAGCTTATCCTCTGAAATGTCTGTTAGTCTGTACGGTGCCACAGGACTTCTTGTTGTTTTTGAAGATACAGACTAACACAGCTGCCTCTCTGATCCTTAAAAATTTAGGAATCCTGTATGTTTTGGGGCCAAAATCAGCTCTGTTACACTGGTACAAATCAGAACTAATGCTATTTAAATCAGTGGCTCAGATTTACACTAAATAAAGAGCTGGCTAATAATGGATTGACTTTGCACTTTAGTAATGTAACTGGGAGCATTGTTTTTTTCTTTTAACCTGTGTAATAGCTGCTGGCTCTGATCATGCCTTTTATAACTGTTGTGCATTACAAAATTGTTCCTTCACTTAACCTTTCCTATTTGCTAATAATCAATAGGCTTTAATGCATTTATTAAATAACAAGCCTTCTTCAGGACTGCTATGCATTGCCCAATGCGGCTGTTATCAATAGGGGAGGGGAAAAGGACTGTTCTGGCAGAACTGGGACAGTGTGGCTGTAAGAACACTAGTTGCACCTTTATGGCTGTGTCTGCTCATCAGGTACTCTGTGGCACTGCTGCTTCCTTTTGCTTCTCTGCTTCAAAAGAGGGAACTTGCTCCTCTCTCCACTTGCAGGGGAGAAAAATCCTTGCCTTTTGTAGTGCTTCGGTTGGACTCCTGCTGTACTTGACATCCAAGTGGTGGGAACTGAAGGGACTTCGAACACAGCTGGATAGCATTTGAGATCAAAGAAATCCAAAGGCTTCTACGAGCCAGAGCAGGGGATGCCACATAGAACTTTGCCGCTGACCTCCACATTCCGTTCCAGCAGTGGCTGTAGAATAGGACTTGGCTGATGAGAGAATGCTGGAGGTTTGGAAGATTGTAGCACCCCAAAAAATGGGCCTGTTCTATGAAAGTCCTGCTGCAAGAATTGGCAACTGAAATTATATTAACAAAATTCTGCTCTTTTTTTTTTTTTTTTAAATAAAGTAATCCCAGTTTCTGCAGGGACAGACAGTGGTCTGTGATCCAGATGAATGTTTATTAGTTAAGCTAAGTTTGTTGTCCCACCCTATAATCTTCCAAGCAGTCATATCTGCAAATTCTGCATATTAAATTTATATTATCTTCCAATTTAGTGCCTCGTGCCATCAGAATTTACATGCAATTCCCCTTTCACATTTGTGGTGCTTGGTTTCTTGAGTTCATTCATTAGGTTATGCTGACATTGGATTGATTCGTCTGGTCTAGTGCAAATGAATAAATTTGTTCATCGGGCTATCAGATATTGTAAAGACGTGTGTTTGGATTAGTGCAAGACTTCCTTAGAGACTTTAGCTTTAATTCTATGGCTGGCATTTTTAGCCAGTGATTGCTTCAGCACCACAGAGAGAATGCGTCTAGTAAAAGCTGAAGGTGCACTGGCTGGATAACCTCACTGCAGTAGCGCTCAGTAGTGATTTCCTGGAGTCACTGCATTCATAATCGGAGGGGTTGCCGTGTTAGTCTGGATCTGTAACAGCAATTCATAATATGCATTCATAATATGCAGGTGGAACGTCCGATGGTTACAAACCTTGGTTTTGGTGTAATTTTGCTCAGTTATCTTGCAAATGCTCCTATTTATCTTCAGGTTGTTTGGCCCTTCCAGTTTCGCATATTAATTTATGCTAGTATCCTTGTAGCATCAGAGTGTGGGAATCAAAATCGCGCTCATGGCAGAGGTGTTGTATTAAAGGGCGTCTATCTTTGTCCAACTCCAAGGTCATGGAAAAAAGGGAAATATAATAACAATACAGGTTGAACCTCTCCTGTCTGTCACTCTGGAGTCTGGTAACATCTGTAATCCAGCATGATTTTAGTTAGCTGAACAACCACTTATCCTGGGTGTGGCCAAGTTTCTCATAGTCCCATAAAGTTTGTTTACAGCCACCAGGCCTGGCTCTCCATGTTCTGTGCTGTTATTTAGCTGCAGTTTGCCCCTAAATGTCTTCTAAGAGCCCAGTAAGGAGCAGAAGTGTTGGTAATGTGCTAGACAATATTGACCTTCTGGGATCCAGCAAATTCTCTTGTTTAGCACCAGTGAGGTCCTGAGGGTGCTGGACTAGAGATGTTTAACTAGTAGAAAGTTGGGTAATATTTAACTAACCTGTGCTATTAAGAAAAACTCCTGCTTAAGAAGTTTAACTGCCTCCACTGGTGGGTACAGGGAAGGATTCTTTCAGATTCTTGATCATGGTTAATTGTGGAGCATATGTTGATTTGACCAAGGATGTTATGTTATGTTGCTCTCCTCACTAAGTGTGATATATTCAAAAGGTGTGAGTGGAAGCAGAGCTCTCTCTTTCTTTTATGGTTCCACTTCACTAGTCTGCTTACCTAAGGCTGTGTCTTTTTGCTTTCAAACATGCCCCGTGTTCAGTTTGCGTGTGGAATGTAGGATGGCCATGCGCATAGGCAGGTACGTGTGTCCTAGCATGCGCATGTGAGGTGCACATTCCTGGCGTGCTATTAAATGCATGCACAGATTGGCATACAGAAAATCGGGCCAATAAACATCACAACAGCCTCGGAAACCAGTTTTAGAACATTTTCAGTTGGTTCTTCCTCCTTCCCCAGAAGATACAAATAGTAGCCAATGTCCTCTTTTTGGTCCAGTCCAAGTCCTACCAAGTTTAGCAGGAGCTTACCTGAGTCCAGACTGCCTGCCATTGCATACCTACCTTTTAAGGCTTAATGATTCCAAATATCAGTTTAAGATGGGTCTTTTGTTAACATGTTATCGAATCAGATCCTGTTGCCTAAGAGTCAAGAAAATGTTCATCCCTGTAACTTTTGCATCCAGATACCATTATCTATCACAAATTCACTTTATTACTTGTCTTTTTACATGAGCGTTAATGAGAGAGAGATTGCCCTGCACATTTCAAACCCAGGGGTTTTATTATGCCCCCAGCATGAGGTAATGTGCTTTTGAGAAAACTGGATATCAGGAAAAATTAACGACAGACTCTGCTACAACACATTAAAGCTCCTGGAATTCATATATGTACTGCTTTCTTGTCTGCATATGACCATGCTAATACAATGCCATCTGGATTTGTCAACGTGCATTTTGAAACGTCACCTATTAGAAACAATTAAGCAACGTCAAATCATACTGCTCATCTTCACTGTATTCATAATAAATTACTTATGTTTTTCAGGTGCCTTATAGGAACAGTACTTCGAATAGTTTAAAAGTAAAGAGATGCTACTGAAAAACAAGCCTTTATATTTCCTATACTAAGCAGCATTTAAAAGGAAATTAACAACACATTACCTTTTCAGGGCACAGTCCATTGTTGCTTTGCAATAAGAGGGCGATATAGTCATAGCAGGCTGGGTTAAGGGATTATTTTCTCTTTGAACAACATTTTGTCTGACAACATGTGCACATTTATTCCTTATTGGGGTACATGGCTTCCTCTTTTATCCCCAAGCTGTTCAGTTCATTTTGCTTGTGTCACAAGGAATAATTTGTTTTGATTATTTTTAATGTCAGTTTAAGAATTATGAACTTTAAAATATGGTTAGGAGGTTGATTTATAGGTTAGCAAAATGAAAACAAAGGAGGCTGGCTCAGGGTTTATAAATATTTGAAGGAGATAAACATCCAAGAGGAGGAGGAACTTAAGGACAATAAATAGTGGTATAACTGGTGCGTTGGGATTTAGGGATCATCCGTGCACAGCTTGTGCGTTGATTTAACTAAATTTACTTGAAGATCTGTTTAGTCACTGCAGTCTTGCTAATATGGACAATCTCAAATGAGTTTGATCATTCACACAAACACTTGCACTGATTAAACTAAATCATTTTAGAATAACACCTTTAGTTACACCTGTGCATCGCTGTGTGTGAACCATGTAAATGAGAGGGAAATTTTAGGTGGAATATGGTAGCGCACACAAAGCAATGACACCTCCACTGCTACGCCTTGAAGATTCCCTCACAGTGTAATGGATGCCAGCAGCTTTGGAGGAGTCATTGCTTGGAGCACTTAGAATGAAAAAGGAAAAAATACCAGGGAAAGTGTAGTAGGGCTGTTCCAGAGTAATGTGGTGCCAATCTGTGAGGGCACTGTGTTCCCCCTATGTTCTCCATCTGTCAAGGAATCATAGAATACTAGAACTGTAAGGGACTTCAAGAGGTCATCATGTCCAGCCCTTGCACTCATGACAGGACCAAGTACCATTTAGATCAACCCTGATAGGTGTCTGCCTAAACTGCTCTTAATTATCTCCAGTGATGGAGATTCCACAGCCTCCCCAGGCAGTTTATTCCAGTGCTCAGCTAACCCGACAGGAAGTTTTTCCTCAATGTCCATCCTAAACCTCCCTTGCTTCAATTTAAACCCATTGCTTCTTGTCCTACTATCAGAAGTTAGGGAGAATAATATCTTCTCCCTTCTCCTTGTAACAACCTTTTAGGTACCTGAAAATTATCATGTCCTCTCTGTCATCTCTTTTCCAAACTAAGCAAATCCACTTCTTTCAGTATTTCCTCACGGGCGGTGTTTTCTAGACCTTTAATTTTGTTGTTGTTCTCTGGACTCTCTTCAAATCATTCCTGAAATGTGGTTTCTCAAAACTGGATGCATTACTCCAACTGAGGCCTAATCAGCACAGAGTAGAGCAGAAGAATTACTTCTCGTGTTTTGCTCACAACACTCCTGTTAATGCACCCCAGAATCTTGTTTGCTTTTCTTTGCAATAGTGTCGCATGTTGACTCATCTTTAGCTTGTGCTCCCCTCTGACCCCCAGATCCCTTTCTGCAGTATTCCTCGCTAGACAGTCAAGATGTGAGATTTCTTTTGGCACCTCGTTTTCCCCGACCTGCTATTCTGCTCTCCTAGTTGTGTTTTCCCTCATTGCAAAACACCAAAATGAAGCTGTTGGCTGTGGAGACATTTTTCCTTGTTCCTGCCTTTCTGAGTTGGTTACAGACATCAGGGAATGGAAACAAAAGCATCCAGGCAGGCGAACACAAAGTAGCATTGTCCTTTCTGCTTGATTAGGGTATTCCCCTCTAGCTGAAGACATCTCGTGGCATTTTCTGGATATCTGCAGTCCTCTGAAGAATTGCATCATTGCTCTCTACCTTTCTGGAAACAACCTTTTCTTATTCGTCCTCTTTAAGGGTCTTGGTGAAGAGGCAAAACTTCCCCTCAGTGATGCGGATAGCCTCCACAGGCCCTGGGGCAAGGTGGAAGGCGGGCCTGGTTCCATGCCCTGGAAGGGGTGGGGCCTAGGGCATTCAGCCCTCTGCACTTCACAGACCATGGCACTGGCCCTCCTGCCTCTCTCACAGCTGTGCACCAGAGCTGCTGTGGCAATTCAGAGGATCCCAGAGCTCTAGCCATCACCGGCACTGCCACATTTGCACCGGGATGGCCACAGCTCCAGGCTCCTTTTGAAACTCTGGGTCTGGTGGCAACTGCTCCCTTTGCCCCATGCCTCCCCCCATCAGCATGCTTGCCTTCCATCATGTCCTGTCTTAACTCGTGCATCCACATAATTCAGTTTGTTTGTTTTTTCTGTATCTTGCCTCCTTCTCCATTCCCTCCATTGTAATTTTCTGACCCAGTGTGATATTACATGTGACCTTCTTGGGGAGATCACATGTTATTTCTCCTCTGAGACAGAATTAACAGGCAAAAATCCCTCCCAGGCTGAGAGGTAGGAATAAGCAGTTGTCCAGCGGTGACTTTATTCCACTCACCTCTGGTTTTTCTTGACCATATTCTTCATGGTGGTCATGTTTCGTATCCAGCTTGCCTTCCCTTCAGCCGTTTGTGGCTGAAGGAGGTTAATTCCTTGTCACGGTGGTTTACAGTGCTCTCTTGGTGAGTTGGGGCATTTAGAGGGAAGTGACTGCTTTGTCTTAGGGTGGATTGACTGGGTGAGGGTTGATCTTCTGCAGTTAGATTTTGTGAGCCGAGCAGAGATCCAGTTGACCCCTGTACTCCTCGATATTGCATGGAGTAAGGGAGGCTGACAGGAGAGTTTCTCCTGTCAACCTCTGTCTGCATAGTTGGCCAGGTAAGTCAGTTGCAGATAAGTCCATTCTGGCTACACAATTGCCATAGCTAGATTTGCATATCTGGAATCGACTTAACTCCCTAGTATAGACTAAGCCTTAATCGGAGTCCTGTGATGTCTCTACTGACCAGTTTTGGTGAGCTGGCTAGTGGGTCTGTGATTTTTATTCTGGTTTGGAATTACCGTATCTTCTTGATCAGAGCCGCTTATTATGGTGGGGAAATGCCTTTGTATTTCCAACCTAACCTATTTTATCGTTTTGTGTAAGCCTGAGAAAAGCTTCCTGTAAAGTCTTTAGTGCCGTCAACTAACATCCCATAACGGCTCTTTTGAACGACACTCTTCAGCAGTGCTTTTTTGTAATTGGAGAAAAAAGGGTGGCAGAACTCAAGCCCCAAGCTGCCCCCCACCACCAAACTGAGGTCCAACCCCTCCTCCCCTGGCAGGGCCCAAGCTGCCCCCTGCCCCAGGGGGCCCAAACCACCCCATGTGGGGCCTAAGCTGCCCCCTGGTGGCTTAACTGCCCCCCCCCGGGGAGCTCCAAAGTGTGCCGTGTGGGGGTCCAATTTGCTGCCTGTGCGGGGTCCAGCCCACCCCCCGTAGGGTCCAAAGTGCCCTGCACTGTCTCCCCCCACCCCAGCGCAGCCTCAGCCTACTGCATCAGCTTGCGGCCCCAACCCTCCCTCGAGGCTTACACCCCTGTGTGGCCACCCCCCACTTTGTCCCAGCCCCCCTCAGCCCACGGATTACCCCACCCACGCAGCCCCTAAGGTGTCCCCTGGCTTAAACCCCCACAGTCCCCTCCCCCTCACTCTCCCCACCCAGGCTACCTCACCCTCTGTCTCTGGTGCCTTGTGCCTCTTCCATGTGGCTCCTCTCTGCCGCATGTCAGGGAGGCAAGGGAGTGGAGGAGGAGTCAGCTGAGGCAGCTACATCCGGAGCTGCAAATGGCTCGTCAAGAGCCATATCTGGCTCAGACAAAGCTGCCAGGTGGCTCTTGAAAAAAGGTGCTGGAACACCGTTTCCGGGGTGTTCTGGCAGAAAAAAAGTGCTGCTCTTCAGCAACATGTTTGCTCTGTGCAAATGCAGGTTCCCACCAAGGTTAAAGCTCGGATAACATAAGAAATGTAACTACAGGCTAGGCAGCTGCAGACCAAACTGTCCTAGGCTGTGCCATAAGATTTCCAATCAAGTTCAAATGGCGGCATACTGTGGATAAGGAAGATTATTCAGTGTGCATGATGACTTAATGTGTAATGATTTTTCCCCATCAGTAGAGGTTGTCTTTTAATCTACAGCTTTCTGACCTGATACAGTGAGAATTTTTCTTCTATGCGTTTGTTGTTAGCTCTTACTTAAGCCACCAGCATCTGAGATGACCAAGTTTATTTTATTAAAGGCTTTTGGTTGGAAATACCATTGTTGGTATTCTCAGGAAGAAATCAAGAGCTGTAGAGTTGTGTGAGTGAGCAACTCTTCTACTCTCTCCAGGGCATAGCACACCACTTGCCTATAACCCACAGCACAGTGTATTGACAAAGACGAGTGGAAATTCAGCAAATGAACATCGGTGCTGTAAAATGCATGTCAGAATTTAGGCTGAAATGGGAAAAATTTCTACATGTGAATGTTCTGCAATTTTGAGTTTGTTTGAATCAAGGTCTGAGCTGCTGTACTTGGCTCATGGCTACTTCAAACATAGTTTGAATTTTTTTTTTTTTTTTTTTTAAAAAACCTCCCCAAACCAAACACAAGGCAACAGCCTTTCAGGTGCTAGTTGGTCTATCCAGCCATTTATCCCTGATAAGGAAGCACTGATTAAAATATTAGATTTTTTTTATAAATCAGGCTTTCAAAAGTCAGCAGTGTGCATTGGATGTCTGTACTTCAGAGATAAAGGGACTGTCAATTCAGATAAATGCTAATGAAAACAGAAATTTTTGGGCTCAAGCAATACCACTGGTGGCTCCTGTTAGCTCGCTTGAAGTGAGATCCAGTCCTGTACAGATAGATGGCACTGCTCCTTTTGAACTGCCAAGTGCTAGAGGGAAATACAATTGTCAAACGCTATTTTTCTGATTTTGTTTTTTCCCCATCAGCAATAAAGCCCTAGCGCCTGTTCGTGTCATTGCTTTTTCTCATAGATGAGAAGGCATTGGGGTGGATGGCCTGAGCTAAGCCCACCCCGTCCATTTTCATCTGTGATATAAAAGCAGTGCTATGTCCCTGTGTTCCCTGGCCACCATATTAAGTGGCGTGGAAGTGAACCCTATTGCTTAATTCTCAGGCAAAAGCTAAACTCAGATATGTTGCAGGTAGGGGCTACTCTGGCTTGTTTCCTTACCTAAAACAAATGAAATGGAGCTATAAATGAGCAAAACCTTGGTCTTTCCGTGAAAAATCAGGTGAGGTCTTAGCTGCAGCACAGCAGGAAAATCTCTGCTGTAAGATGTTGACTTCCAATGATTGAGAACAGATCAGGATCTCATCCTAGCTCTCTCCCTCCCTGCAACAAGGGTAATGTGGGATTCATACACTTCACATGGCAGCTTGCTGAAATGTACAGAATCATTTCGTGTCTGTTCAGAAGGAAGCGAATCTAGCCTGCACCTTTGGCTGGTCCCCATGTGTCGTCATTTTGGCAGCTGGCCGTGTTAGTACCAATTACTGTAACAAGGTAATTGAAAAGGTTTGAAAGCCGCCACAATGGAAACAACACAAATTACAGTGGTACTTTTATCTTCGAAGGTGAAGGAGCTGTTCCTGGCAGTTCAATGTTCTCCCTCTCTCCCTGAGGCTGTAATGAGACTAAAAATGTAGAACAGAAACAAGGCCCCAATTTTGCAGTGGATGCAGGAGTCAGCCATAAACTCTTATACATCAATGTGTGAGCGAACCAATGACTGTTAGGCATCAGAAATCCTCTTATCTGACAGGTGGGTTATTCCAGCATTGCCCAGAGGAAAGTGTAAGAAACCCTACCATGAAGCAATTGGTATTTATTTCTCTGAGAGAGATGGAATGGGACTTGCCTGGCCTGCAGGGCTGGTCTTGTGCAGCAGTTGCTATTCTCCTTGGCCGTGTCTACACTAGCCCCAAACTTCGAAATGGCCACGCAAATGGCCATTTCGAAGTTTACTAATGAAGCGCTGAAATACATATTCAGTGCTTCATTAGCATGCGGGCGGCCGCGGCACTTCGAAATTGACGTGCCTCGCCGCCGCGTGGCTCGTCCCGACGGGGCTCCTTTTCGAAAGGACCCCGCCTACTTCCAAGTCCCCTTATTCCCATGAGTTGATGGGAATACAAATAAATACAAATGAGCTGATGGGAATAAGGGGACTTCAAAGTAGGCGGGGTCCTTTCGAAAAGGAGCCCCGTCGGGACGAGCCACGCGGCGGCGAGGCACGTCAATTTCGAAGTGCCGCGGCCGCCCGCATGCTAATGAAGCGCTGAATATGTATTTCAGCGCTTCATTAGTAAACTTCGAAATGGCCATTTGTGTGGCCATTTCGAAGTTTGGGGCTAGTGTAGACGTAGCCCTTGTGTAGCTTTTTATCTTGTTTAAAGTGAATTTAACAATGTTGTATTACATGACTGCGGGTTTGGCTCTTCTGGGTCCATGTTCTAGCTCCAGCCCTTCTCCGGAGAGTGGGATGGGGTGTAGCGGGATGTCTGGTGAGCAACCCCGGGCCTCCCTCACTAATTGTCTCTGTCTCTAGGAGCACATGAAGACCAAGGATAGTGACTACCCATCCTTTTTTTAAGTCCAAACTCAAGTCTCTTTTACAAGTTTTATTGAAGGTATAAATAAATAAGATTACCCAGGCTCATAGAAATGTTATAAAGACCTGTGCACAAGTTTACAAATACAGTCATACTCCCGTCCTTAATGATATTCTTAGGGCATGATGCAGTGTTCCCTGGAATTTTTTCCATTTATGTGCAAAATAAATTTTATGATGTGCACTGAAGCATGTGCAGATATGCCCTGCCACGCTGCTGGCTGTGCACGCTCTGCTAATTGTCTGGGCGTCATTTGACTCTCTCCTGGGTGGCAACCCATGTTGTCAGCTGATAGGAAATGCTTGTCTGATGGAGGCCTGGCCAATTAATCATAAGCAGAGCAATGCTGGAGTTTTCCCATAGGATAACTCAACTTTACCAGGCTGGGAGCCCTCTTTTATCTTGTAATTCTGACAGCTGTTACAGTCTGGACATGTGTGTGAAAGACTGCACCTTTTCCCTTGTATTGTACCCTTCAAGAGTATCAGGGTACGCCATTTTTCATGCATTGCTTATGCCTCCTCTTAGTCTTGGTGGATTTACACAGGACTTAGTGCACACTATGAGAGAGTACAACAAGAAGTCCTGTGGCACCTTATAGACTAACAGATATTTTGGAGCATAAGCTTTCGTGGGCAAAGACCTGCTTCACCAGATGTGTGAAGCAGGTCTTTGCCCACAAAAGCTTATGCTCCAAAATATCTGTTAGTTTATAAGGTGCCACAGGACTTCTTGTTGTTCTTGAAGATACAGACTAACACAGCTACCGCTCTGATACTATGACAGTGTGTGTTAGAAAGGTGGGTCCACCAGGTATTTCCGGCACATACACGGGTTGGCAGGGGGTTCGAAGGGTGCAAACACAACTTCCCTCATGTCCGGTTTCTCTCCCTTCCTCTCTGCTGTGCTGTGCAGGGGGAGCCTGCAGGGCATAATGGGGAACTGAAGTACAGAGGGAGCTGTAGTTTTGTTGGCCAACTTCCTGCTTTGAGAGCTGGCCCTGGAGTTGAGAAGGGACTA
The DNA here is from genome assembly GCF_033958435.1 of Carettochelys insculpta. NCBI lineage: Eukaryota > Metazoa > Chordata > Testudines > Carettochelyidae > Carettochelys > Carettochelys insculpta. Next base: position 36,048,270 of record NC_134151.1, read on the forward strand.
CATTCCCCAGCATACCCTTGGCTGCTAGCAACAGGAAACTATGAACATGTCTTAGATGCTGGTGTGAACTTACTGTCATAAAGAAAAGTTTGCTGTTCCCTAAAATCTAATTACTGATAGCTTATACATAGCCTTAACTGAAAAACTCTGAAGATGAAGACAGGAATATTGTTTTTCCACTTATGATATTACATCAAGATCCCAGAAGGCAATTTCTATAAACCCTTTATTAATGTATAAATTTTTAGTATGTTATAACAAAATCATTTTACCAATCACTGTTTCTACTCAAATTTTTCATTAACCTCTCTTATGCATGCTCATTGCACGACTATTGTGAACTCCTTTATATTTCTAAAAATTGCAGTCTACATTTACCAAAGAAGCACAAGAGCACATGTGCGCACACATGCACACGTGTGTGCGCACACCCACTCACACACACCCTACCTGTGAATGGGCCAGTAGGGTCAGATCAATGGTCCATCTAGCCCCAGTATGCTGTCTTCCAACAGTGGCCGGTGCCAGGTGTCCCAAAGAGAAAGAACAGAATAAGTAATCATCAAGTTTTCAGTAAACTCTCTTATGCACACTCATTGCCTGATTATTTAGCGCTCCTTTATATTTTACAAAAAATTTGTGGTCTACATTTACAAAAAGAAACACCTCCCCCACAGGCATTCCTGTGTACAGGCCTCTATTTTGTAGTCAAAATAACATTCATGTTTTGTTTTGTTTTTTTACAATACTATCCACTGGCACATCTTTTTCCATAATCTTGTGGCATGGGGTCATTCCTGAGTCACTTACATCAAACGTTTCTTAAGCCTGTGGTCTAGTATGGCTAAGCTGATTCTTACAGGCCTTGCATTTCAGCCCTGCTTACATGGAGATCTCCCTTCTGACTACTGAACAGTCTTATATTTCTACAATCCTACAATTTTAGGCTATTTGTAATGACATTTATGACGTCAGACAATGACTAATAAAATGGTAACTGAACCCAAATCCCTGAGCCCTGTATTCTACAACACTGATTTGCATCTACCTCTGGGTGAAATGCTGCAGGGGTTTAACAAAGCACAGCAGCAATATGCAACAGAAGTGCAGACTGAGCCGTCTGCAGAATCCGTTACCGGTGGGGAATGGAGGGATCCGGAACAGAACTGCATAGGCTGGAATTTCTCCAGGACCCTGGCATCAACACCCGCTTGTGAAAAAGCTGAGGGATTCTTTAAGAGCTGGAAATGGACAGGGAAGACTGCTTCCTATTGAAGCAGAAGTGTCATTGCCTGAAGCACATGTGTGATCTGATTAGAGTCTTCCCCTGAAATTGCTTGCCCAGAGCAACCACACTGCTTGGTTTGTGAAATCTGGGACAGTATCCCAGCGTAATGTCAGTTCTGAGTTTTCTTTCAATTGCAGGTGAAGGTCACATGAATATGCAAGTACTGTTGCTTGTTGCAGGCGAAGTACAAATGTTTCATTTTCAGTGTTTGGAGTTGTGGTCCAGTTGTGGTAAATCAGCAGAGCATCTTTGACTTAGGCTAATTTACACCACTGAGGTGCTGGCCCATGAAGGTCCACTAACTTCCTAAACTAGTGGTAGCCTCATGCTTTTTTCCCCACCCCCCTCCAAAATGGTCTTAAATTTTGACATCCATATAGAACATTTGATCTAAAAAGAAACCCGTATTAGCTTTAGCCTTCTATGGGTTTCTGCAGAACATAATGAAAATCGCATCTTTGTGAATATAGCCATTGAAATCCATTCACCTGTTGGTGCTGGGTAACTTGGGATTCACACAGAACTTCCAGAAGACATAGATGAAAACCGATAGTTCACAATTCTTCTATGGAATTTTAAAGTTATGATGAGCCTGTTACAGGCTTTGGCCTATAAAGTACTGTTAGTTCAGATTTCTTTTACTGCTGAACTCATAGCTGCTGTTAAGATGCCCCAGTGTGTTTTTGGCTCTGAGTAGCAGAGACATAAGTAACATCTGATCCTGAATTATGAATCACTGGATATCTACCAGGGAAAAAAATTCTCAAATAATGTATCATCATGAATGGGAATAAATCTCATTTCAGAGTAATTCTTGTAAGGAAGCCAGTAATGTTTTCTTCCAAACACATATGGTAAAAATCAGTTCTTGCCACCAATTAAAAGATTAAATGTGTTCTGAAGGTAACAGTTTTTAATGAGATGTCTATATTGCCCACCTCACTGAACAGGGATGTCAGACTAAACTGCATCCTGCCAGCAAGGGTCCAGAAACTGTGTCACCCTCCTCTCCTCCAGCATTTGTCTTAGTGAGTCACCTGGACTGTGACATCCTCCAGCATGGGGAGAAAAGACAATACCCATCCTGTGTAGTGGTGGTTATAGTGAAAGATGTATGTGCAGAAGGTCTCCACATGCGTGTATGCGGGGCAGAATGCCCCTCTCATGGTCCATCACACAGGGTGTGCAGAGGCCAGCTGGAGTATCCCTCTACACTTCCTTTCAACTTTCTATAATGAAGTTTTTCAATGAAACCTGTCAGTACAGGTTGAACCTTTCCAATCTGGATTTCTCTTGCTTGGCAAAGTCCGTAATCTGCAATGAATTTAGTTAGCCAGGTGACCACTTGTTGTGAGTGTGGTCAGGTTTCCCGTGGTCCCAAAAGTTTGTTTACAGCCACCAGTCCTCACTCTGTGGTCTGTTGTTTAGCTGTAATTTACCCCCAACTGTCTGCTAAGAGCCCAATAAACAGTGGAAGTGTTGGTAATGTGTTAGACAATAGTGACCTTCAGTGGCTGTGCAAATTATCTCATTCTTCACTGGTCAGGTCCCAAGGGTGCTGGACAAGAGAGGTTCACCCTTTATCTCAGACTTAACTGGTAACTTTTATTATTAAACATCAGTGGTTTCCCAGCTATTTCATTAATGTGGTGAAGACCCGGACTTGAACAAGATTCAAAAGATCAGTTCACGGAGGTTAGGTCCATCGGGGGGTATTAGCCAGGTTGGGTAGGAATGGTGTCCCAACCCTCTGTTTGCCAGAAGCTGGTAATGGATGACAGGAGATGGATCACTTGATGATTACCTGGTCTGATCACTCCCTCTGGCGCATCTGACATTGGCTACAGTTGGAACCCAGGATACTGGGCTAGATGGACCTTTGGTCTGACCCGGAATGGCCTTTCTCATGTTCTTATTAAAGTTTGGAACTTTTAATCTAAGATAATTTTTGAGAAATGTTTCTTTAAGGGAGTGGGAGAAAGGCCTGGCAAGTGCAGGAGCTAAACAGAGCCTGTTTGCCCAATTAGCCCCATCCTGTTTCACCTGCCGCCAGTGTCAGGCCTGGAGGCAGGATAAAAAGAGGGAAGCCAGCACAGGTCAGGGCTGACCAGTCAAGAGGCAGGAGCTGGCTTTGACGCTCGCAGGGCCTGAGCCAGAGCTGCTGCTGGGTCAGCCGCTGGAGGATGCAGTCTCCAAACCCTCCCCCAGGCTAAAAGAGGGAGAATCCCAGAGAACCTTTCCCTTAAGGAGAAACTAGACTCTCAGGGCTACGTCACCTGTAGGCCTCACAGGGGCCTAGCCTCTAGGCCACCCTGCTGCTAGCGGGAACCACTTAGTTTCTTTCTTTGTAACTTAATATTTGCACTTTTCAGCTAGGGTTTCCTTTAGCAAGTGGAAATATGAATCTCAACTGAAGCTTATTTTCTATCGCTTCTAATTAGAACAAGGCAACCATTGGATGGTGCAGTCAGATGTCACAGGTTACAGTCGTCTTTGTAGCTGCCATAGAACTAGCGATAGGTGAAACTCTGAATTTGAACAAACCCATTTTTGCTTAATTTCAGGTTTTTAGGTGGAAAAATAGCTGTCAAGTTTGAAGTATAATCATGGATTTATTTTATTTTTTTTGCAGCGCTAGGAACATTTTCAAAATAGCTGAATGACATTTTAAGAAACTTCCCGGTGGGACATGGAGCCACTTAGATATTATTTTCCATTTGACTTTTATATAACAAAGCTGAAGTAAGAGGCAGGACAGTAAAGTGTGAAGTGGCCTCTTGGGGTATAATAATATGGTATGGGTTGCAGAGAAAAGCAGGAGGAATGTTGAAATCGTTGTAATCAGGCTATCATGTCTGAATACGAGGAGAACTGCTCTGCTCCCGACTTTTGGTCTGTACCACGGACTTATTTAAGTGGTTCCCAAACTTTTGACATGACGTCCCAATTTTGGTTTTCACTAAACCCACATGCCCCCCTCATTTTTTTAATTGAAATGAATTTAAGCCTTTGCACTCAATTTTGTATTATTGTTCATGGTCAATTAACTGGTGCATATGGGGAAGCTAATAAAAATTGGCATAAACATTAAATATTTTATTTTATTGAAATTTCCAAGTGAATGAAAATGTCAGTGTGTATATTTTAATCAACACTAATAATGTCCAAATCTGAAGTGTGTCTTGCCCATGAAAGCTCATTACCTAATAAATAAATTTGTTAGTCTTTAAAGGTGCAACAGGACTGCTTGGCTTGTTGTTACTTAGGCTACGTCTACACTAGAAGCATCTGTCGACAGATGCTACTGTCAACAGGGTAATCTCCACAGAACTTCTGTCAACAGATTGCAGCTACACACAATTTGCTCTGTGGACAGAGAACTGCCAGACTGCACTGCCCTCTGGTGCCAGGAAGCGGAATGGCAGCTCTGCAAAGAGGACTGCCGGGCAACCGGAAGCCCTTTCTGTCGGTAGAAGTGTCTATACTGCATTTTTGTTGACAGTGCTATGTTCAGAGATTGCTATGCCTCAAATTTTTGAGGGATAATGCTGTCAAGGAAGATGCAAAGTTCTGTCAAGATTTTGTCCACAGAATGCTTTAAGTGTGTAGACGCTCCCCGAGTTACATCCACAGAAGGCCCCTTCTGTCGATAAAACTCTCTAATGTAGGCCCAGCCTTACAGTGTAGTATATCAGAAAAACACTTCAAATTGAAACCACTTCAATACTAATTAAACTTGACTAGACTAAAGTAAACCTAATAAGACAGCAATATAACAGTAGTTAACTGTTAACGATTGACTTTTTTCCGGTCGGTTATTTTTGAAGATAAAACAGAAATTTAAGCAAATAAAAGCAATTTGGCAATCCAGATGAGACATAATTTTGTTCTCTTGATCCTGGTAATGCTGTTCAAGATCTTTTCAGCTAGGAGTTCGTTGAGATGAAGGCACAATAAAAAGTTTCGAGCTTGAAGTGGACACTTTCAAGCCTGAATTTTCTCCATGAAAGCTCTGATTGCATGGTAGTAGTCAATGATGTTCATGTATCTTCCTTGCAGCTTGAAATTGAGGTTGTTGACAGCCCCAAATCATCCAGTGAAAGGTGAATCATTTCACTTGTAAAAGCACCATACAATTCTTTTTTCTGACCTTTGAGAGCAATTGCCACTTCATGCCTGAGTTGGTAGAGTCAGCTCAGCATATTTCCTTTTGGGATCCAGCAGACTTCCTTGGGAAACAAGAGAGCAGTATGATCAGTTCCAAAGAGGAACAAAAAGCCTTGTATTTAAAGCATTCTTCTTCACACCCTTCACAAAATTGAAAATTTGGTTTGCCAAGTTCAACAAATGACACGGGTCATTGGAAAGGTCTTAGCAGCCAAGGCTTGTCCATGGATTATACAGTGAGTCTCAGTTATGTCTGGATCCTTTTCTTTGTCCAATGTCACGAATACATAGTGAGAACCAAGCATGGCTGGGGCACTGTCAGTACAAATGCTGGCTAGCTTTTCCTAGGATCATTTTCTTGAGGGGGGAGGAAAAGAAATCAGAAACTGTTGCCAAAATGTCAGAAGCCTTTGATGAGGTTTCCAGTGCTTTTGAGAGAAGCATTTCTTCTTTCACAACTCCATCATCCACAAATCAAGAATCTGTGAGCAACCGACAGCGATGAGCTTCATCAGTGGTATCATCACACTGAATTGCCGAAGCTTGTATTTTTGTGTTTGTGTTTGTATTTATGCTTTCACTGTGTTATCGGAGAGCAAAATTTTTGATAACTTTTTTCTGGTGTTTAGCACCAAGCACTCAAAAAGCATGGTTTTGCAAGCATCTCTCCAATTATTCAACCTTTCTTTGCTTTAAGCAGTGACAGCTTGTAAGATGCTTCTACTGGTATGGCTACCTCCTGATGAAAAGCTCTGGTAGTGTCCAGCTTCATGCATTTCAAGTATTGACATCTGGCAGCAAAAAACTCTTTTGGCTTATCTTTCAGTGCCTTGTGGTTTGGTTTGTCTGCAAATGTCTGTCCAGAAGGCCCGGTATCATGGCATATGATGAGCTGAGGGAGGTCAGTCCCTTTTTTCAGTGTCAGTTAAGCCAAACTTAATACTCTCTTCATCACGCGTCGTTTTCTTTGACACAGACACTTCTCCAAAAAAATGAAAACAAAAATTCTTTGGGCCTTCAATATATCAGGAAAATTTCTGCCTCCCAGCTCACAGAAATTGAATAAAATACTGCTAAAATTGGTTTAAAAATGTTTTAATTAACAAGACAAATACATATAGAAATAACTAATAGTAATTTTTGGTAACGTAAACTTAGGTGCCAAATTTAATGACTATCCATGTTTAAGTAAAAGTTATACATTGTTGAAAATCATTACACACATGAAGACCGAAACGGCAAACTATTACAGCCCTATAATTGCTATTTAAAATTTGTAAAAAATTTAATTTACCTTCTGCTGGAAGAAATAACAAATAACACAGCTGCTATCCTGACAATGAATATCAGCAAACATGTGGCTTGAAGAGGATTGTTTTCTCAGGGCTGAAGGACTGGTGACAGAGGAGGTTTTTGCCAGTAGAACCACGTCTACATGGCTTGCTTTCTACTGTGAATATGCAAATGAGCAGCTTGAATATGCAAATGAGCATCTCTTTGCAATTTCGTGACCCTTCATTTGCATCACGCTGCTGGCAGCCAGACTGAATCTAGATGTGGTCTATGTAAGTGGAGGAATGTCCAAATATAGCACTGTTCGCACTGGTCCTTCTGTCCTGTAATTTGTCACTCAGGTGTGTTTTTTAAGACCTGAGTGACATAAGTTATATTGACAAAAGTGGGACACAGCCAGACAGTCCCATTTGTGTCAGTAAATTCTGGCCGGGCTGGAACAACTTATCCTTCTCCTTGCTTAGTTCATCCATGCTCCTGGTGGACTGGCGGGGGCTAACTATGGCAAACTGGGTCTAGCTTGAGGGATGCTAATTGCCCATCTGTGCCCCAGAGTGTCCTGATCTTCTTCTACCAATGACGTCTCTGTTAGGGCATGCCGTTCTGAAGCTTATAACTATCTAATGATGCAAGCATCCAAGTTTTTGCCTTAGTTCAGCCCATCCCCTGCCTTGATAGGGATAGTAAAGCTGATAGAACAATTCTCTGCCTGCCTATGGAGGAATTAGCCGCATCCTGCTGGTCAGTTATTTAGTCTGAAGGCTTGTTTTCACTTCCAAAATGAATTAAACTAAACTGAATTAAGGCCATTTGAACTCTGAATGAGAATATTCACACAGAGGTTTAATTCAGTGTCACTAATCCACTTCAAATTCACTGCCTCAGTTAATTAACTTTCCTGAGCAGTTCCATACAGACAAACCCTGTTTTCCTTCAAAATTAGTTTGTAAAAATGTACAAGTGTCTCAAAGCAAAACAGAAACTGTGAGCCACTTTCCTCTAAATTCATTGGTGGCTTATGTTTTGAGTACTTTAATAGCATGAGAGGGAAAGTTGAAACCCCAAGACATACTGGGTACAAACAAAAATGGTGCATGTGTGTATGTCTGTGTGAAACCATATAGTAAAATTGTGAAAGTGGTGCCTTCTCAGTTGGGGAAAAGCCATTTATTCTACACAGCTCTTAAAATAGCTTTTGAATAAAGTCTCTAAATATAAATAATTGGCTTGTTTCCAAAAAACTGTTTGGAAACTTTCTCATGTCTGTCATTCGTTGCTGCTGCTTTAATGGGTTGGCTATGAAGTGTGTTCTGTTAAAACTTCTTATGTGCTCTCTCCATGAGCGCTGTGCCTTCCACAGTGGAGTGCTTCTTTTTTTTTTTTTCCACCCCCCTGTAAATTGTTACTTTATTGGCCCTGGTCCTTTCTGGGCCTTAGACTGGTAGGCAAAGCCTTTTACCAAGTATCTAAGGAGGCAGAAGAAAATACAACTCCTTTCCCTTCTCTGAACCTTCTTAAATCAAGCCCTTGTTCAGTATGGCCCGAAGAACATAGATTTTATGTAACTAAGAAGATACTAAATGCGCTTTACCTCTCCTCCATCTCTCTGTTCCCCAGCCATTTCACTCTATCCATTAGCTTTTCCATGACAGGGATAAAGAAGTTGTTCTCCTCCCAAAAAACAAAAATTTCTACTGTACAATGCCTCTGAATGTAATAAATCTGTTAGAGCATCCTGCCATTTGCACCAGCTTCTGAGTCATTAGGTAGAGGAAGAATAGCCCTGTGATGGTGAGGGTATGCAGGTGGTAGACTGGACACATGGCTCTTCTCTCTCCACCTCTTCTCTGTGGCTATGGGGAGCTGTTAAATAGGAACCGTGCTCCCCTACCACTCAAGAATGCTGTGCAACTTAATTCAGCAAAGTTTGTGAAGCATGGTGAGTGGAAGGGGCCACAGAAGTAGGCTATGTTTCTCTTGCTAGCCTAGCTTATGGCAGGATGTTTTCTGTATTTGATTAGCAACAAACAAGTCTTACAACTGACAAATGGGTCCTTTTCAATTTCTGTAGTCTAGAGAGTGGATGCTTCCCTTCTCCTCCTAGACTGTTTTCTGTTTGGTAGGGTATCATTGTTGACTTTCAAATAATCATCTACAGACCCCAGTGAGACTTCGATATTCATGTGTGCTGCAGTTTAGGCTACTGAGTGTCAAAAATAGGAGCTTGCCCAAATGACTTAGGAGTTTCCCTGGAAATTTTATTCCTAGCCTACGTCTACACTAAACCATTTTGTAGACAAAAACTCATGGAACATCTGCACACAAATTGCATTTTGTCAACAGATACTGTCAACAAAAAAAGCTGTGTAGCTGCGCTGGGTGGCACTTTTAAGGCCACAGCGGATCACAAGATCAATCTGTTTTTATGCCTAGACGTGGTCTGTCGACAGGTTTTGGCAGAACATCTTTTCCAACAGTAAGTGCTGTAGACTGATGTTTCTAGTGTAGACGTAGCCTTAGGTTCTGTGTCACTGAGATGTTCTTAGAAAAAGTTACTACCCCTTTCAGGAGGAGGCAGTGCTGCAAACTCTGGCCTATTTGCTAGCCATAATGGCTTCTCCAGTAGTCATCTTCTGTGAAGTATTTTATTCTCTTGTTTTACAGAGTAAACACAGTATGTTAGATATCTGATACAATGTGTGGTTGTATAAACCCTGAATGCAGAGATCTGTTAATATACCACCTTTTCTTTTTGTCCACTCTTGAGTCGCATTGAAATCAGGAAAACTTTTTCAGCTTAAAGGAGGCCAGTTCTGCTTTTCAATACAGTAAACTCTTTCATATCTGACAGTCTTGGGACTAGGAGGTTGCTGGATATTCAAACAATCAGGATAATAGAGAGGTATACCTTGCAATGCATAACACTAAAGAAAAACAAGATTACGTATTAAGAAACAAACAAAACTGTATGCAGAATACTTTATTTACCAACAACAGTAGTATTGTATGCTGTAAACCTATATTGTGTTTTCTGTATTTACTTGCATTTACTTTCACTATACTGTACTTATGGAAAATATAACCAAAATTGAGTTATGGTAAAAATGCACGTTATTGGAGCTTTCTGGTTAAGACAGAGTTTACTATGATTAGGTGGTGGTAGTGTAGCAAAGCAGTTAGTGACTGCTCATCGTGTCTTGCAGAGGGCCATCACAAGGGCCATCTAACACAGAATCATAGAAGGGGAGGGCTGGAAGAGACCTCAGGAAGTCGTCATGTCCAACCCTCTGTGCCAAGGCAGGATCAGCTAAACCTGACAGGTGTTTGTCAAACCTCTTCTTAGAAATATCCATTATGGGGATTCCACATCCTTCCTTGGAAGCTGGTTCCAGATCTTAACTATTCTTATAGTTAGAAATATTTTCTTAATACCTAACTAAGTCTCCCTTGTTGAAAATTAAATCCATTCCTACCTATCCTGCCTTCAATAGACACTGGTAGCGACTGATCCCCATTCTCTTTATAAAAAGGCGGGAGCGAGCCATGTCTATTCTTCTTCGAGTGTCCCCGTGGGTGCTCCACATTTGGTGTCGGGCTCGCCCGGCGCCGCAGATCGGATCTTCCAAGCAGTTTCTGCCAGACCGCGCATGCGCCGGTGCGCGCCGCTCCCTTGCGTGCTCCTGGCCACGTGCGCGATCCGGTCCCCGCCAGTTCCTCTTAACCGCCGTCAGCTGCAGATGGAATCCGACTAGGCTACGGCCAAGTTAACGTATTCAATGGTTTTTAGCTGTTTTCGTTAAAGTTTTCAAATTCTTATCTTAGTCTATTCTTAAGTTAGCCAGTTGTTATTTTCAAAAAAAAAACAAAAAAAACAACAAGCGGGACGGAATTCAGTCCAGTCCTAGTAACAAGCGGAGCACCGGAGGCCAGGAGTCTAGGGCCATTAGCCCTCCTGCCGCAGCAGGCTATCTGAGAGGGCGAAAACAGCACAGAGAAGGTGCTAAGTACCCCATTAACAACTAGAAGACTCACCAGCAATGTCCTCTTCAGGATTCAAGAAATGTGAGTCTTGCCGAGAGGCAATGCCAGCGTCTGATGGGCACAGTCACTGTATAAGGTGCCTTGGGGAGTCCCATGTCACGCAGAAATGCTCCTTCTGTGCAAAATTAACAGCCAGAGCAAGGAAGGACAGGGAGATGCGGCTTAAAATGCTGCTCTTCGACAAGGCCCTCCAGCCAGACGTGCCGGAGCGGCCGCAGCAGGAGGGACCCTCCGGTGCCCATAAAAGGAAAGCCGCCTCCCTCACTCCATCAGCGTAAAAACGGAGGAAAGTCTCCCCAACCCGATCCCTGCCGGCAGCAACAGCAAGCGGGACGGGAAGAGCGCACAGCCCCCAGCCGCAGCAACAGCTGATCGGCGGCGGAACGGAGAGCCACGTGGAGGCGGCTCAGCCTCTGATGATCAAACAGCCACCCCGCACCTCAGGCACTCCAACTGGAAGGCAGGGGTTCCCCCTAGCCTACCCGGAGCCCCCGTCTCCATTTTTACAACCAGCCTTGCCCTGGCTGGGACCACCCTCACCCTTTTTGGGGTTTGAGCCGCTGGAGTACTATCACAAATCGCTCTCTCCAGTGTCCCATGTCTCTCGACGATCTCGCTCCCCCAGACGCAGGGGGTACGCACCCAGGGAGTGGTCCAGGTCACCTTCCCAAGAACAGTGCCCATGCTGCCATGGTCGTCCCTATCACGCGGGGCATAGACACCACCTGCATTCTACCAGGGAAAGATCCCCACAGACGGTCCCGTATCCCTGAGGGCAATCACGAACGGGGACAGAGACTCAAGGATCTCAGGGGGAACTGGTTATGGAACCCCGAGATTTTCCCTCGCAAGCTTCCAGCGAGCGGATGTACCATCGCCAACAGGAACCGGAAGGGTCCAGAGAGGCGTACCCCAGTGGTTCCTCGCTCTCCTCCCCGGACGAGGCTACGGCCCCGGGGGACGTCCATCCTCCGGATGATCTCAAACAGTTTCAAGAGCTGTTTAAAAGGGCGGCCTTCACGCAAGGCATCCAGACAGCAGAGGTGCAAGAGAAACACCATAAGCTCCTCAAAAATCTGAGACCTCCGGCCTCCTCCAAAATAGCAATACCGCTTGACGAAGCAATCTTGGAGTCCGCCACTACGATATGGCAGACCTCTGCGACTATTCCGCCTGTCCACAAGACAGCGGACAAGAAATACTTCGTGCCGGCGAAGGGCGTGGAGTTCCTGTTCAGCCACCCACAACCAAATTCCTTGGTGGTAGAGTCGTCGCAACAGAGATCAAAGACATCTCAATTCAAGACAGGAGGAACAGACAAAGATGCCAAGAAGCTAGAGCTGTTCGGCAGAAAGGTCTAATCCTCCTCCACACTACTGTTGCGAATGGCAAATTACGCAGTGCATCTAGCGAACCACAATTTCGAAAACTACACTAGGTTAACCTCCCTCATGGACTCGCTTCCGGAGGACAAGAAACCGGTGCTCAAGGCCATCGTGCAAGAAGGCTACGTGGCCTCGAGGACGGGAGTTCAGATCACCCTGGATGTTGCGGACACAGCAGCATGTTCCACAGCTACGGCAGTGGTGATGCGAAGGGAGTCCTGCCTCCAGACTTCGGGTATACCGAGGGATCTGCAGGCAAAGATCATCGATCTTCCCTTCGACTCGCAGAAGCTGTTTGCTGAATCAACTGACCCGGTCCTTCATTCCAGTAAAGATTCAAGACCCACACTTAGGACCCTGGGGATTTACACCCCTCCATACAGAAAGAAAAAGTACTACCCTCAACAAAGATGGTACCAGTACCAGCCACAGCGTCCCCAGTACCACAGGGGTTACGAGCAAGGGCGACATCGACAGCACCAGCAGTACAGAACTCCCAGGCGACGTTCCCAACAGAGCTGTGCGTCCTCGGGGCAGGGCCAAAGGCCACAAGTTTGACACACAGATCCAGGGCTGCGCCATCACTACCATCGCACAAGGTCATCCGAAGCGGTTATTCCACCATTGCCTCCGACCATTCTACGACCAGTGGCAAAGGATCACCACAGACAAATGGGTGCTGGAGATCATAGCCACGGGGTACACCATCCCCTTCCAGTCGCTCCCACCGCCACGACCTCCATCGAGGCCCCACCTTCAGGAGGCCTCCCACGTAGCGAGGCTCAAGCAGGAGGTAGACCATCTCATGCTCATAGGGGCAGTGGAAAGAGTGCCGGAGCAACTGCAAGGGAAAGGGTTCTACTCCAGGTACTTCCTCACGGAGAAAAAGACAGGAGGCTGGAGGCCCATCTTAGATCTTCGAGGCCTCAACCGGTACCTGCGCAAGCAACACTTTCGGATGATCACAATCGCCTCCATCCTTACGGCACTGGACGATGGAGATTGGTTCGCAGCCCTCGACTTACAAGATGCGTATTTTCACATAACTATCCATCTGGCTCACCGACGATTCCTCCGGTTCATGGTAGACAAAGAACATTTTCAATACAAGGTCCTACCGTTCGGCCTCTCCTCGGCCCCCAGAGTCTTCACCAAGACCTTGGCAGTGGTGTCAGCCTACCTGCACAGACAGGGGGTATTTATATTCCTGTATCTGGACGACTGCCTACTCAAAGGGGCCTCGAAGGAAGAGGTACTACGCATGATACACGTCACAGCAGGCACGTTCTCTTCGCTCGGCCTGGTTATCAATCTGGCAAAATCAAAGATAGACCCCACACAGGACATAGAGTTCATAGGGGCACGCATAAATTCTATTACAGCAAGAGCGTATCTACCAGAGACACGCTTTCGGGCCATCGGCTCCCTCGTGCAAGTCATCACCTTCAGCCCTACGGTGCCGGTTCTGACGTGCTTACAGCTGCTGGGCCACATGGCAGCAGCGACGTTCGTAGTACAGAACGCCAGGTTACACATGCGCAGCATGCAGCACTGGCTGGGGAGCGTATACAAACCGGCAGCACACACCGTTCACAGGGTGGTGTCGCCCACGACAGAGGTGCGCAAATCCCTGCAATGGTGGGCAAACCCTAAGAACATGCTAACGGGGTACCCTTCTACCAGCCACAAGTATCGGTTTTTCTTACTACAGATGCCTCCCACATAGGGTGGGGAGCACACATGGGCGAAGAGGTGACGCAAGGACTGTGGTCCTCCACGGAACAGTCACTGCACATAAATATACTGGAGCTCAGAGCAGTGTTCAACGCCTGCAGACACTTTCGAGACCATATACAAGGCAAAGTAGTCGGGATCAGTACAGACAATACTTCCACCATGTTTTATATCAATCAGCAAGGAGGAGCTCAGTCCCGTGCCTTATGTGCGGAAGCAGTCCGGTTGTGGAACTGGTGCATCGCCAACAATATAACCTTGAAAGCCTCGTACTTACCAGGCGCTCACAATTTGAAGGCAGACCAGCTGAGCAGGCGTTTCGCACTCACGCACGAGTGGCAGATCCGTCCCGATCTGCTACGACTGATTTTCCACGCATGGGGCTTTCCCCAGATAGACCCGTTTGCCACTCAACACAAGAAGTGCCCACGATTCTGCTCCAGGGCAGGACTGGGACGGGGGTCCCTGGGGGACGCATTCGCGATCTCCTGGAGGGGCCCCCTGCTTTACGCTTTTCCTCCCACAGTGCTGATCCACAAAGTCTTGCAGAAAGCCAGGAGGGAAGGAGCCCGAATGATCCTGATAGTCCCAACGTGGGATCGACAGCAATGGTTCCCCCTACTCCTGCGCATGTTGGACTGTCCACTGGTGCCCCTTCCGGTGGCGCCGGATCTGCTCACGCAAGCCCAGGGGACCATAGTGAATCCGCACCCCCAAGGCCTGCGACTACAAGCGTGGTTAATCCATGGCTCAGCTCCCTAGAGAGCACATGTACGAAGGAAGTGCAACAAGTCCTAGAAAGTAGCAGGAGGACTTCCACCAGGAAGACCTACAAGCAGAAATGGACTCGCTTCATGGCATGGTGTTCTACCAAACAGCTAGCCCCCCCTTTCGGTGCCTATACCTGTAATATTAGAGTATTTACTGGACCTCAAGAGAGGAGGACTCTCACTATCCTCGTTAAAGGTCCACCTTGCCGCCATTTCGGCGTTCAGACACGAAGAGGAAGGGCACACGGTATTCGCCCATCCCATGGTTACCAGGTTCCTCAAAGGGTTGGTAAACCTATACCCCCCTCGGAAACTGCTTCCACCTTCGTGGAACTTGGACCTGGTGCTTAATGCTCTAACGGGACCACTGTTCGAGCCTTTCGCCACGGTTTCCCTCTGCCTCCTTATGATAAAGACGACCTTCCTTCTCGCAATCACGGTAGCTCGCAGGGTGAGCAAGCTTGCGGCAGTTATGGCAACGCCACCCTGCACAGTATTTTCCAAGGAGGCGGTAACCATACGGCTGCATCCAGCCTTTGTTCCTAAAGTTTCTTCTGAGTTTCATATTAACAAACCTATTGTTTTATCCTCGTTTTATTCAAAGCCTCATAACTCTAACAAAGAGGCGCGCCTACACCTCCTGGACGTGAGGAGGGCGCTAGCCTTCTATATAGACAGGACCAAGTCTTTCCGGAAAACGGATAGACTCCTAGTCTCTCTCGCTCCCAAATCGAAAGGAGAAGGTCTCTCTTCGCAGAGAATCTCGAAGCACATCGTATCCTGCATAAAAATGTGCTACAAACTCAGAAAGACTCCTTTACTGGCCACGCCCAGGGCTCATTCCACTAGGGCAGTGGCGGCATCAACAGCCTTTTTCAAGGGCGTTGCGCTAAAAGACATTTGCAGAGCGGCGACCTGGTCATCCTATGACACCTTTGCCAAGCACTACGCCCTTCACAGGGCATTCCAAGAGGATACCCAGCTCTCGACAGCGGTCCTCTCGGGGACAAGCTGTACATGATCCGATTACCCACCTCCTATCTTGTGTTACTGCTGGGTAGTCACCTAATGTGGAGCACCCACGGGGACATTCGAAGAAGAAAGAAAGGTTACTCAGCGTAGTAATGGTGGTTCTTTGAGATGTGTCCCCGTGGGTGCTCCACCACCCGCCCATCCTCCCCGCTTCGGATCTCTGTTTAGTGTTTTGCAGGAGCATCCGAGGCGGTTGGTCAAGGAACTGGCGGGGACTGGATCGCGCACGTGGCCAGGAGCGCGCAAGGGAGCGGCGCGCACCGGCGCATGCGCGATCCGGCAGAAACTGCTTGGAAGATCCGATCTGCGGTGCCGGGCAAGCCCAACACCTAATGTGGAGCACCCACGGGGACACATCTCGAAGAACCACCGTTACTACGGTGAGTAACCTTTCTTATCATCCTATGCAAATATCCTTAAAATAGTTGAAGACTGTTATTGGGTCCCCTCTGTCTTGAGAGGGCAGACTTTCTAAACACATTATCTATTTTGTTGCTTCCTTTTGGGCCCTTTCTAGTTTGTCTTCATCTTTCTTAAAATGTGGCACCTGGAAATGGCACAGTATCCTACCTTGAGGCTCACCACTATTGTAGAGTGGGACAGTTACCTGAGACATCTTACCAATGACACTTATACTGGACTAATAGCCATTCAGGGTGTATTTTTATGTAACTGCATCAATTTTTTGACTTATGTTCAATTTATGATCCACTGTGATGCCCAGATCCTTTTCAGTGGTGCTGTCACCTAGCTAGTTATTCCCCACTTTGTAGTAGTGCGTATTGCTTTTTTTCCCACTTGCCCTCATTGAATTTCATCCTTTGATTTCGACTGGTTCTCCAGTTGGGCAAGGGAGTTTGGAATTCTAATCCCATCCTCCATAGTGCTTGCATTCTTGCCCAGCTTGGTGTCATCAGCAAATTTGATAAGCGTACTTTTTTACTCGTTATTCAAGTCTTTAATGAAAATATTGCACAAGACTGGACCCAAGACTGACCATTGCAGAATCTCACTAGATACAGTCTCACAGTCTGATAGTGACCCATTCATAACTACTCTCTGGCTGTGTCTACACTTGCCAAAAACTTCGAAATGGCCATGCAAATGGCCATTTTGAAGTTTACTAATGAAGCGCTGAAATACATATTGAGCATCTCATTAGGATGCGGGCGGCCGCGGCACTTCGAAGTAGCTGGGGTCCTTTCGAAAAGGCGCCCCATCTGGATGAGCCGTGCAGCAGTGAGCTGTGTCAATTTCGAAGTCCCCTTATTCCTATGAGCAGATGGGAATAAGGGGACTTGGAAGTAGGCGGGGTCCTTTCGAAAAGGAGCCCTGTCGGGACGAGCCGCACAGCGGTGAGCTGCGTCAATTTCAAAGTGCTGCGGCTGCCCGCATGCTAATGAAGCACTGAATGTGTATTTCAGCGCTTCATTAGTAAACTTCGAAATGGCGATTTGCCCGGCCATTTTGAACTTTTTGGCTAGTGTAGACACAGCCTCTGAGTTCATTCTTTTAACCAGCTGCACTCCCACCTCCTAGTGATTTCATTTGGCCCACTTTTCCTTAGCTTGCTTATGGGAATGCCATGTGGGATGCTGTCGGAAGTCAAACTAAAATCAGATACTGCCTACCATATCTATTTCTTCCCCTCGTCCAGTAGGCCTTTAACTCTGTCAAAGAAGTAAAGTCAGCCAGTTTGGCATGGTTGTTTTTGACAAATCCCTGCTGACTATTTCTTATAACTCTTACGTCCCGGAGGTGCTTACACATTGATTATGTAATACTTTTTTCCTGACATCTTTCCAGGTATTGGAGTTAGGATGCCTGGTCTATAATGCCCTAAGTCCTCATTGTTCTCCTGTTTAAAGACAGGCACTGTTTATACCCTTCTCTGGTCCTCCGTGCCCTTAATCTCCATGACTTTTCAAAGAAATTTATTAATAATTTTAAGATTGCTCCAGCTAGTTCCTTAAGTACCCTGGGATGAATTTCATCTGACCAAGTAAATGCATCTCACTCATCTAAATATTTTTAACCAGTCTTTCCGTATTTTGTCTTGTGTTCCTTTCTCCTTGTTGTAATCTTAATTGTGCTGAGTATCTGATCACGTTAACTTTTTCCATGATTACTGAAGCAAAATGGCCATTAAATATCAAGTTGTCTTGGTGTCATCAGTTATTAGCCCTCTCTCCCTGCTAAGCAGAGGTTCTGTACTTCCTTTGTCTTTCTTCTGCTCCCAGTGTGTATAAAGAACCTCTTCTTACCCCTTTTATCCTTTGCTAGGTGTAACTCATTTTACTTCAGAGCCTTTTCGGTTTTGTCCCTGTGTTCTTGTACTACTCCTTAGCCAATTGGCCATATTTATGCTTTTTAATGTTAGGGTAACTAAAAAGCTCTTGATGAAGCCATATTCACCTCCTTTCATTCTTTCCTTCTCATTGGAAAAGTTGTAGATGGGCGTTTAGTATAATGTCTTTGAGAAAATGTCAGTTTTCATGAAGTTCTTTCCCTGTAATTTTTCTTCCCATAGTTCTTCTCAGTTCTCATGAGTCCTTAGAAGTTTTAAGTGCTTTGTCTTTATTCTGCTGCTCTTACACCTCCCTTTCCTTAGAACCATAAAACATATTCCATGGTCATTTTCACAGAAATTACCTTCCATCTTCAAATTTACTACCCATTCCTCCATGCTGGTCAGAATCAAGTCTAAAATGGCTGCCCCTACATTAATTCCCCCACTGTCTGAAACAAAAAGTAGTCCCCTAGATGATGATGGACATTTTGTGTTTTTCCATATTACTTCTCCAAAAAATAGTAGCTAAAACTACTCATGGGTGATTACCATTAATGGATAGTTCGACTCTTATTACTACCAGGCTGTCTGTTTTGGATATTTCTGTTGTTTGTTCCAAAAATGCCTCATCCATCACCTGCCGCTGATTTGGTGGTCTAAAATTGACCCCTTACTGTGATGTTACTCCTGTTTTTTTAAACCCTTTTTATGTTAATCCAGGGATGTTCAGTTGGTCTGCTTCTCGTTTCCTGGACCTCCAAACAAGTGTATGCATATGTTCTTCTTGTATAATGCAATACCTCCTCACTTTTTATCCTGACTGACCTCCCTGAGGGCTTGTTTACACTCAGTGGAAGATCGATGCTGTCATAGTCGATCTTCCAGAGCTCGATTTAGTGTGTCTGATAGGAATTCATGAAGCCAAATTCAGCGGGCACCTCGTTGGTGCCAGTACCCCTGTGCCTTGTGAGGAATAAGGGAAGTTGAAGGGAGCATTTGCTCCCGTTGACCTCCTGCAGTGGAGACTGCGCAGAAGCACAAATTAAGCTGTGTTGACTCTAGCTACATAATTAACATAGCTGGAGTTGCATATCTTCATCTGATCTTCCTCATTAGTATAGATCTGACCTGAGTAAGCTACACTCCTCAACACCAATATTCCATTCATATTTACCCCACCAACTCTCTGTGACTCCATTGAAGCTATAATTTAGCACGTGTACTAAAACGTCTAATTCTTCCTGGTTTTTTGCCATGCTTCTTGCAGGTTTGTAAATAAATCTAAAATGTTGGGCAGGTCCCCACTTTATACTTTCTCTTGCTCCTGTGACCCTATATTAATTTTGTTTGTTGCCCCACAACTAGCCTCCCCTCTTAAAATTGCCTTTTTAATGCTTACTTGTGAGCTTTTACCTGCCCCATTGAAAGATTGTTTACAGCCCTTCTCAGGGGTTGGCAAGTGAGTTTATGAAGAAGCAGACCTTCTTCTCAAAATAGCATTGCTTTGTCAAAAAAGCTGAAGCCCTGCCACTGACGCCATCTGCGCAGCCATGTGTTTATCTCCTGTATGTGTGTGCACCTGCCTGGACCTTTTACCATTACATTGGAAGAAAGGCAGGACCTCAAACTTTGGTCCTCGACTTCTTCATCCTCACTCAGAGCCCTGTAATCATTGCTACTCTTCTCAAGGTACTATCTGGCAGTAATATTAATGCCTGTTGAATAGTAACTGAGAGAAAGCTGTGCTAGTCTATATACTATCGAAACAAAAAAGCAGTCCAGTAGCACTTTAAAGACTAACAAGAAATAAATTAATGCTTGTGTGGATGAGTGGTGTGAGGTGTTCCCAATATGGTCTGGAGATGGCTTACTTTTGGGGAGGATAGTCCCACTATAAGTTTCCTCCTTTTTGTGACTTTAAACCAAAATGGTGATTTAAAAAAAAATTCAGTTTTTCAAAATTTGATTTTAAAATGTTTGATCAGCTCAGTAAATTGGTCTTGCATAAGTAAAGCAAACTGTTTGTGCTGTAATGTGAAAAGTGAACCAACTGTACTTCTGGGTGACTTAAAGGAATCCGTGTTGTAATCACATGCTTACAAGTGAGTCCACCAATTATTTGAGTCAATAATTTTCAATAGGTATCAGTTTGTCTAAATATGAGGTTTTTTTCATTCAGGAAAATGATAGGTTAATGCAGCTAATTTGTGAGTCAGATATGAATATAAAGAGGAAGGAATGAATAAAATAGAGAAGGAATTCTTTAATTCTGGCTGTTTGTCTAAGGGAGTTTTTTTGCTCATCTGAATTCTGTCCCCGCTTGCTTTTGAGCCACTGCACAAGTGTTTGAGCTATGTAGCTTAGGGAAGGGGTTAACACATCTTCTGCACTAAAAAAATATATTAGAATGGTTTTGGTGTCTTGTGATAGTAGCTTGTTTTACCAGAGATATTTCTTTGGTATTTCTCTCTTTGGACAAAGAAAGAATATTCACATTAGTTAAATCTTACTGTTTTATTTCCCATTCTTCCCCCCCCCCCCACCAAAAAAAAAAATCATGCCATGTTAAGGCAGAATAACCTACAGTCAGTAACAGAGATGAGACTAGTTTTCTATCATACTTCTTTCCTTCTTGTGCTTTTGCCTTAGAATATGGTTAGAATAGAATAATTGACAATGCCATTACGTAAAGACAGCGTATATTAAACTACATTTCTTTATGCAGCCTGATGGAAAGTTTAAATAATGTGCCATACCGATCTTCAGTTTTAGTGTAATACACTACAGCAGCCAAATTTGGGGGGGGAAAAACAAATAAATCTTATTTTAAAGTTATGATAGGCGTGGATCACTTAATGATGACCTGTTCTGTTCATTCCCTCTGGGGTACCTGTTATTGGCCAGTGTTGGGAGACAGGATGTTAGGATAGTTGGACCTTTGGTTTGAGTCACTAAGGCCATTTTTATGAGCTTGTAAATTGGGCCCAGAGTTTGAGAGAGTTACATGTATACATGTACTCCAGCGGAAAACGAATCTCTGCTTGAGACAGCTGAGGGTTTGATGTCATCCCAGTCCTATGTGCTGATTTGACCTGGTCTGGAAAAGGAAAAGGAAGTGTCAGCTTTTTGGCTTTACATACTCCTAGCTGTAAAACTATCTTGTGATATTTATTCCTTATGTGTCCACTATATTTTCTGGAGGACAGCGCACTATACAGGGCTACTAAAGCACACACACGCACAGAGAACAGTCAGTGGTGGAAGTCCTAATCAGTAGTCATTTTTGAAAATCGTGGTCTGCCTTTCAACACAAGCACATTGTTTTTTGCAAACTGGATGCGCTAATATTTGGAAGAAGCATTTTGCTGCATTAATGGTTTCACAAACATCTGAGAGATAGCAGTTGACGGAATTCTTTATCTTCAGAAAAACAGCACCTCCTACATATTTGCCAGCTCCATATGTGCTCGACCCGTGTGGTATAGTTTGTCTTCCTTAGCATCATAGAATTCTAGGGCTGGAAGGGACCTCAGCAGGTCATCCAGTCCAGCCTGCGCCCCCCCCACCCGCTTAAAGCAGAATCAACCCCGACTAAATCATCCCAACTATGACGATGTCAAGCTGGGACTTAAAACACTCTAGGGATGGAGACTCCGCCACCTGTCTCAGTAACGCATTCCAGTCCTTCACTACTCTCCTGGTGAAATAGTTTTTCCTGATATCCAACCTACAAGTCTCCCTCTGTAACTTCAGACCAGTGCTCCTTGTTCTGCCGTCTGTCATTGCTGAAAACAGTCTCTCTTCATCCTCTTTAGATCTCCCCTTTAAGGAAGATGAAGTCTGCTATCGAATTACCCCTCACGCTTCTGCAAACTAAATAAAACCAGATCTCTCAGCCTTTCCTCATAGGTCATGTGCTCCAGCCCCTTAATCATTTTCCTTGCCTTCCCCTGAACTTTCTTCTATGCGTCCACATCCTTTTTATGCTTGGGGGGGGGCGGGGCTGGAACTGAACACAATCCTCCAGGTGTGGCCTCACCAGTAGAGGGGAATAATAATTTCCCTAGATCTGCTGGAAATGCTGCTTCTAATGCACCTCAGTATGCCGTCAGCGTTCTTGTCTACAAGGGCACACTTTTGACTCATATCCAGCCTCTCATCTACTGTAATTCCCTGGTCCGTTTCTGCTGCACTGCTTATCCAGTCGGTCTCCAGCCTGTAATAGTGCTTGGGATTCGTCCATCCCAAGTGCAGGACCTTGCACTTGTCCTTGTTGAACCTTATCAGATTTCTTTTGGCCCAATCCTCCAATTTGTCTAGGTCATCCTGGACCCTATCCTTACCCTCCAATGTATCTACCTGACCCCTTAGCTTAGTATGATCTGCAAATTTGCTGAGGGTGCAATCCATCCCCTTATCCAGGCCACGAACAAAGATGTTGAACAGTACTATCCTGAGAACCAAGCTTGGGGCACTCCACTTGAAACTGACTGCCAACCAGACATTGAGCCATTGACTACTACCCGTTGCGTCCGTCCGTCAAGCTAGCTTTCTATCTATCTTACAGTCCATGTATAAAAGAAAAAAAAGCCATATGATTAAAGGAGAGAGCTCCATTTGTCTCTTGGAAACAGACTCCTGTCACTACACACAGAGTTTGCTTAGGATTATTTTGCCTTAAGAGAGCTTTAAACACAAGGAAAATCTAATGACTTTTATGCCAGGAAAGAGATGTGCAGTGAAATAAATAACATTGGAGGCTTAAGTGGATTTAAGGCTCTTTAAAAGTATGGGGTTGAGCTAATAAACTGTATCCAGAAAGGGACATATATTGCTCACAGCCCTTGTTAGTTCAGCTCTTTTACGTGCTGCATCTGGTGGTGTTTGGTTTGATGTCAGATTGTGGTGGCTGAAGAGATCGTCACTGTCGTCCAACTTAGCAATATAGTATATGGCGTGCACTACAGAAGCAACAGTGGAATGGGGTTTAGAAGTTGGTCAACAAGCATACACAGCATGCCAAGATCTCATGCAAATTAAATCTCCTCTTCGTGATGATAAAGGTTTTCCTTCTCCTGGTATGTACTCAGTCAGCCCAATTGTTGAGTAGTAAATTGAGTGTTAAATTGTTCCTAGACATTTGGAATGTGGTGGTCATTTTGATGGAGAAAGGGTGATCAAGAAGAGATAGCTTGTAGTGGAAAAGCCATCAGTCATAGTAAGAGAACTGGCAATAAATGCCACAAAACATAACCATCACTCTCGGTCATACTTTTGCGCTGGCGTGAGCAATGTTCTTCCTTGTTCTTCAGGGAAGGCTGAAAGATAGTCATGCTGGGGAAAGAACAAGCACCTTGATTTACCAATATTATTTTAGGAAGTTTGCACTGAGTTTTTTTTAAAGGAATTGCTTGCAGGCAAAGATAGACATAAATGTTGCAAAAGTATCTGACATAGCCCCAGCGTGCTAATAAAATACCCGCTGTACAGCAAAATAATATAATCAGTTATTAAACGCTAAATGAGGGTGTGCAGCACGAAGACTTGGAGGACCTCCCTATAAATAAATACATTTAAACAGTGCTGTGGCTGGAAAGTTAACTGCTTATTGAAGGGGAGCACTGTTCTGAAAAAGGGCTATTTTATTGCTAATTTATGGGCACATATAAAATGCCACTTCAGTGATCTGTATTGTCAGTGGGGCTATTCATATGATTAGGGCTCACACTTTAACTCTCTTCCCTGTTAAAGGAAGAGAATTAACTACTGTAAAGTCGGGTATGAGCTGCTTTAAATGGTGCGTAAGGACACTTCTGTCATAGAAAGGTGTAAATTGGGTAAGGGTTATAAAATATCAGGAAGGCATGGGGGACTGCATGTGCTTATTCATGAAGCACGTGCTACTCACCATAGGCTCAGTTTCTTTCTTCCACAAGGGGGAAAGCATTTGGTGTAACCAATATATAACTGTCAATAGCAGGAAGGCTTCTGTTTCCAATACTATCAATCTGTCACAGCTCCTCCTTTTGTGAGCACCTAAGTTAAGAAAACAGGACCTGCTCTGAGTTTTGAGCCTTGCGCAGAAGCAGATTTTTAGCTGAAAGATACCATTTGTTGTCCTTTTGCTTCTCCTCCTCCATCCCTTCCATATGCCCATTTGGTAAATTGTCAGGTGTGCTGAAAGATTTTTCCCTCCTGTGGCTTTAAGAGATGAACAGGTTAGGACTCAGGCTGTTCCTGTGTAAACACTAAAAGTTCAGAGCTGCAGTTTCCAAGTCCCTAATTGGGATTGTTCTCATTTGTTGTGAAAAATGTGCCCTTCTGGGTTTGGCTACTAAGTTTTTGCATAGGGTGTAGCCCAGGCAGTGGGAGGTCCTAAGCTGGCCCTCAGGCACTACTGTAATAGATCAACAATAATCATGATAATACTTCAAAAAAAAAAACAACCTTCTTGCAGCAGGTATTGGGTTGGCCACACCAGAGACATTGTGCTGTCTGCAAAAGCCACAGTAAAGACAGCAATTTGCAAGCAATTTGCAGGTGCACCTGACTGGTCGTCAGTCGGGATCATAGAATCATAGAACAATAGAGCTGGAAGAGACCTAAAAAAGCCATCGAGTCCAGCCCCCTGCTGGTCTAAGCAGGACCAAACCCATCAGATCAGCCCCATCAGGGCGTTGTCGAGGCGAGACTTAAACACCTCCAGGGATGGAGACTCCACTACTTCCCTGGGTAGACCATTCCAGTGCTTCACTACCTTCCTAGTGAGAAAGTTTTTCTTAATGTTCAACCTGGACCTTCCCAACTGCAACTTGAGACCATTGTTCTGTGTTCTGCCATCTGTGGCCACTGTGAACAGCCTCTCTCCAGCCTCTTTGCAACCTCCCTTCAGTAAGTTGAAGGCTGTTATCAAGTCCCCCCCCATAGTCTTCTCTTCTGCAGACTAAACAGTCCCAATTCCCTCAACCTTTCTTCATAGGTCATATGCTCCAGCCCCCTAATTATTTTGGTCGCCCTCCACTGGACCCTCTCCCCTGTATCCACATCCTTCCTATCATTTGGGGGCCCAGAACTGGACGCAGCACTCCAGATGCGGCCTCACCAAAGCCAAATAAAGAGGAATAATCACTTCTCTGGATCTACTGGCAACGCTCCCCTTGATGCAACCTAATATGCCATTAGCCTTCTTGCCTACAACGGTCGATCGGCATAACTCTGTGGATTTCTGATGGGGGGGTGTCAGGTGACCAACTGTCCTGTTTTTCCAGGGAAGGTCCCTTATTTAAGCCGTCTTACAGGCTTCCCGACTTCTTTAAGGAAATGGGCAATTGTCCTGTATTTTGCAGGGCTCCTGTTCCCTGGCACCCAGTGTCTTGGGGTGGCCTCCTCTCCTGCCAGGGAGCTCTTCCACTGGGTGACCGCCCTGTTCCCCAGGCCTCTGCACCTTGTGGCAGCAGCTCCTGTTGCAGGGGAGCTCCTGTATGGGGCAGCTGCCCCATTCCCTGGCACCCCAGGGTGGCAGCTCATGCCGTCAGTAAACTCCACAACAAGGTGGCTGCCTTGTTTCCTGGTGCCCAACACTTAAGGGAGGCAGCCCCTGCTGTCGGAGCCCTTCCACAGGTCATCTGTCTCATTCCCCTGCCTCCCACACCTCAGAGAGGCAGCTCCTGCTTCATTCATTGGCTCCCCCCCTCCCCCCACCAGCCGGGAGGCTTTCAAACACTGCCCCCAACTGGGGGTTCGGGAGCCCCCAGCCTCCACTCTCCTTCATCCCTGATTTTCCCCCCCTCCCACCTTTGGAGACTGCAACCCCCCATCCCTGGTGCTTCACCCTGAAGCAGCAGCCCCATTGCCAAGGAGCCCTGGCCTGGGACAGCAGCCCCACCCCCATCCCTGGACACCAGTGTGCTGTATTTGCCATAGGGCAATGTGGTCACCCTAGGATGGAGGATCTGCTCCACTCTCTCAAACAGTGGTGAGAGCTTGGTTTGATTACCAGCCCTAGTCAGTCCTTGGCTGTTGATGACTTCCCACAGACGCCAATTAGAGTGGGTTTCTCAGAGTTGAACTGATTTTTTCAGCCTTTGTTGCTTTCTCGTGTTGGATGAAGCCATTTGGTGGTCACTGCTGAGTTGTATTTAAACAGGTTGGAGAGAGGCTTTTTTTTCCCATGACGTATCAATGCAGTCCTCCCCATGATGCCTTGATATTACATCTACTTTAAAGGATTCCTTAGTTGCAGCTTTATGTGGTTCTTTCTAAATAATTCTGCCTTCTGAGGACTTCAGGTGGTAGCTTTTGCTCACAATGTCTATTTCTCTTCCTTTGGCATTAGGAACAAAATTCATCATCTGATTCTCTCTTGTGATTGGGCATCACAGAACTAGATTTTACTGGCCGTCCCTTCCCATCTTCTAAAGTTCCTGGGGAACGCTTGTGCTCACTGAGGCCCTGTTGAGATGCCATCTAGAGATGTGTGCTCACCTTTTTGGGGTTCTGCCTGCACTGTTTTGAGGAAAAGAACCTAGGAGCTCACAGTGAGGTGTAGCTTGACTGCCGCAGCGTTAGGTAAACCTACCTTTCCTTTGTCTCTTGCAGAAATAGGGTTTTCATTGAGTGTTCACCACTTATGGAATTAGCTACTGGCCAATTGATAGCAGATTCCAGAGTACAAACAATGAGGAGTCTTGTTGCACCTTAAAGACTAAAACATTTATTTGGGCATAAGCTTTTGTGGGCTGGGACATGCCATGGATCTAGAACTGCTTTGTCTTTAAATCTCTGACTTCACACTACTGTACAATTATCAGGGAATTGATAACGCTACAATATTATATCAGCACGTACCACTGTAGAAGGCCAAACCCTGCCAAACCTAGACTGGAACTCTTGATGATTTCATGTCTTGTCCACTGGAGACATCTAAGGTTTAACAATTCACAGTGTTCACAGGAGACGGCATATGTTACAGTTAAGAATACTGAGGAAGATTCAAGTATCATCTGCTGTTGGACTGTAGTAGGTGGTCAGAAATGTGAACATGAGTCCAAGGTGGCTGATTAGTCCAGTCCTCTTTGCTGGGTGCCATATTCAGCTGCACTGTGGCCCTATTCATCTTGACTGACTGCATCTTTGCAAGCAGTAGTAGGAACAAGGTTTGATCTGTCCGGGGAGGATTCACTAAACCTCTCAAAAAAGGGGATGTGGCTGAACCGCAGAATGACCTGCTGCCAGTGGGAGACCAGGGGAGGAGCTCATACAGGATTAATGGGTGTCTCTGAAAACTTGTGCTTGAATGTAAACCTGGATACAGCGAGCTACACAGCCTGAGCCTGCAAGATTAGTCCAGGGCACTGAATCTAATGCCCCACGTTTTGTAATGTTTCCCAGGATTTGTGATGTCCACAAGGAGTCAGGACCTTAGATTTCTGTCTCAACCCAAATGTGTTATGGCTCTGGGTAGCCCCAGAGATCATTCCAGGGGTTTCATCAATGCATCTAGAGGCTTGTAGAGACAAGCTACATATAAAGCACTAGCAAAGTCAGTACAAACTAAAATTTCATGTGGACAGTGCCTTGTTTATACTGCATTCTCTATTATACCCTGACATGTAAGTACGGTATTTATAGTCCAATAGATTCATTTTTATAGTTATATGGTAAAGATGAGAAAGGGAGCAATTTTTCAGTGCTAGTGTGCTGCGATGCTTGTATTTATGTGTCTCATTTTGTAAGAAAGTAGTTTTTAAGTGAGATGAAACTTGGGGTACACAAGAGACATCAGACTCGTCAAAGGGTGACCGTAGTCTGGAAAGATTGAGACTCTCTTAGTGGACACTCTGGTGACTGCTCTTCCTGTGTCTCCTAGCAGTGCTCTAGGGTATTAACTTGGAGCGGAAAACCATCTGGGGTTCCTCCTGGACATCCTCCACGTGAGCAGAGATCTGACTCTTGCTGGGTGCTTGTCCCCTTTACTTCCTGGTGGCAGAATGTCTGTAGAGAGAGCGCTTGCTCACACACTATTTGCATAGCATCTGAGTGCTTCATAATCTGACCTTCAACGTCCTGGTGAGCCATTGTAGAGATGGGAAGTTGACTTCTTGAGAGACAGAGTGACTTGCCCAAGGCTGTGCAGGATGTGTGTGACCGAGCAGGGACTCCAACCCCAGCTCTCCCAAGTTCTAGGCTAGTGATCTAACCACCTTGCAATTCTTCCAGTCTGTGTTTGCAGGCTCCATGCATCGTACCATGAGATCAGATTCTTCCTCCTTGCTGGAGTTGGTGTTGCCATTTCTGGGTTCATCCCTCTGATCCCTTTCCCTTCTCAGGGCCTCTTTCTCTACCCCACACTCAAGCATACAGCCATGATTTTTCTGCCTATTTAACAAAAGAAGAAAGCATAGGCCTGCCCTTCCCTTATTCCTTCCTGTGAACTTATTTACAAACCACACCTTGTCCTTTGCCCCTGCCCTTGGGGACCAGTGAGGACAGTTGTTTCCAGCTGTGGCCCAGGGATGCTGACCATAACTGGAAGGCAGTCTCTCCTTACTCGTGTGCCTCTTGTTCTCTTCAGCTTGTCAGCAGGCAAGTTCAAAATGCAGGAGGCCATCATGGAGGACGTCTCTCCATTTTGAGTAGGCCTGAGCAAATGTTTCCCAAGTGTTAATATCAATATTGTGTTCCTTTAAGTTATCCTTCAGCAAGTCCTTCTAACACTTCTGCTGTCCTCCCACATGGTGGTTCAGTATTGTAACTCTAGAGGATGGTGAAGAGTTGATTTGGAAATTTCCATCCTATCTCTTTACAAAAATTGTTTTCTTGTTGGTTTTTAAGAGACTTGAAGGCAGAGGTACTATGTCTGGGCCAGGGAGGGAGGTTTCTGCAGAGGAAAAGGGCAAAATATATTTGGGATTTTGATATGTGCTTAATCTTCAAATACTGTAGATCACTGTTTAGGCAAATCCTGTGGTTTTTTTTCCTCCGACTTTTGGTGTTACTTTCCTTGCTAATATTAAATGCCATACACATGTTGTCACAATTTCCCATGTCGACTTCAGGCACTGTAAGTAAAGCTCTTATTAATAGAGGAACCACAGGAGATTCTGATTGAGCTGTTACCTCTGATTGTCACACTGACTTAAAGATTAGGTTATGCATAGGGTGGCCCATCCATTTCTTCCCTTGCATTTCACTCAGCTATAACATGCTCTTCCTATAGGGAGTTTTCCATTACAGAACAGTTTTAAATGAGGTTTGAAATTAAAAAAAAAACTGTATGAGATTGACCTCCTGGAGGAGTGATGCATGAGGTGACAACTACATTGGGGTATTAGAGAGGGTGGTGTTTCAAACTTTAGAAAGAGCTGCAAGGAAGTTACAGTCCTGTTTTGTGAACATAGCTTCAAGCTACCATCCTCCTTTTTGGATAAGTTAAGATGCTTTTGCCAATCGATACAGACACTGGATTCTTATACCGTTTTAGGGAGCATGTAGAGGTTTAACATGCAGATGACAATAAATTGTTCTTTTGACATAAACATCACTTGATTTCAGTACCATGAGAGTGATTGCAAATTCAAGAACATGCTCCTCAGAGCAAACACTGAGATGGCCGAAAAGCCCTCTTTTGATATCCGTGTCGTTGAATGATCACATTAACCAGAGAATGCCTCTTTGTTGGATTCCTCTTTAAAATAACCTTACTATGGGACAAAATTCTCTTAATTCTTGGATGATTCTGGGCTTTGTCCACACTGTACAGCTTTTAGCGACACAGCTGTTTCTCTAAAATTCAGGCAGTGTAAATGATGATTGTCTGCACTTGTGCTGACAAAATACTTTCACCCCCTCCAAGGGGGGTTCACATTGTCAACTGAAGAGCACGCCTGCACAACTTGCTATTTACGCTGCCACTTGCCACAGCAGATCTTTTGTTTTGCGGGGGCGGAGAGGCCAGATGAAGCAGCTGTGAACAGCAATTTTTGTTACTCAACTGGCAGTTGAGACAAAGTCAGAGCATAACTCCTCTCAAAATGCAAGCTGGTCAATGTGCAGTGGAAAAGAAAGCAAGTACGGTATTGGAAAGTATTTCCTGTATCTTGAAAAGATCAACAGCCCTTCATAATGGCTCATTTCCGTTGCAGTGGATTCCGTTAGTAGCTTAGCGCTCTCTGGCCTGCAGTACCTACCTTCAGTGTTGCGTGTGACATTTCCATACTCAACATGAGAAGTACCGAGGAAGTTTCAATAGACACACTCCAGTCCAATCCTGCTGTCAGGGGGAATTTTTCTGTTACTCTTTAAACTTCTCTGTAAACAGTATTTGAACAATTCCAAACATCGCAACATTGGAAATTGACCTCATTGATTTTCTTTGTCTGTGCTGAAAGAAATGTAGCAAGGAAACAAACTCCGGCAAGAGTGAAAAATGATATAGATTCTTGTGCCTTCCCCTGCTGCTTGAGGAGATGAATCTTGACTGGGTCAGGTCTATGCTGTAGGGGAAGGTCAAATGAAGGATGCAATTCCAGCTGAGTTAATTATGTAGCTAAAGTCAGCGTACCTTAATTTGGGCTTGCATGCCACCTCCACTAATGGTTGGTCTACATTAGGGATTTAAGTTGATTGCAGATATGCAATTCTAACTATAGCAATTGCCTTGGTAGAATCAACTTATCTGCGATCGACTTACCTGGTTGCCCACACAGAGGGAGGTCGATGGGAGAGTTTCTCCCATCAACCCCCCTTACTCCTCATGGTATCAAGCAGTGCAGGGGTTTACTGCCGACCCCAGACAGTGCAAGTTTGCATGTTTCCACCAGGCCTGCATTATTGAACTCTGGAAGCTTGACCGTGGCAGGGTCAAACTTCTCTCTCATACAGATGTACCCTGGGATTGCAGGACTTACAAGGAGAGTGATACCTCCAGGGAATGCTCCCCTCTCCCGAGCCCTGACTGGAGGTTCTGTGGTGTGATCCATTTTTCTTAATGAGGAGGGAATTAGGAGAGCAGGTTTCACTTTTCTGCCCCTTCCCATCTCTCACCAGCCACCAAGCATAATGGTGGAAGTGACTTTATATAGTTGCGTTGCAGGGCACCTGAGGGGCTGGGAGGGGGCTGAGATCTGCTGTTTTTGCAGGCCAGGCTCCCTTTGCCTTGCTTCTCTGTTTGGGAGTCAGACTGTGCCTATGACCAATAGTGAAAGAATTAGGGAAAATCCCCACGTGCCTTTTGCTCTCTCCTCCATGGAGCAGATTTCAGAGTCCTTAGTAATGTTACTTGTCCCTAGCGACCAGGACCTGGACCTCCAGTGAACCTGAAGTGTTGTTAGTAAAAAAGTTAGAGAAATTGGTGTGCAAACACACACACACACACACTCTCTCTCTCTCTCTCTCTCTCTGTCTCTCTCTCTTCTAACGTATGGCTTTTAAGCTGACAGATCTTTTTAACTGCCAGGAGCACTAGATGTCAAGATTTTAATGGCACTCACTGTACACAGAAGAAATGCAATTACTGTTCCTTGCAAGGCATTTGAGAGACATATGGTAGAATCTGTATTTATATGAAGGAACTGGAGAATGTGATTTAATTTCAATTAGGGCTAGAGTAGCGAAGGAGAATTACTTGGGGAGGAATGGACAGAAGTCTTGCTGGAAAATTTCATACATCAGCGAACAGCCTTTAAATGTGTATTTGTGCGCACACTTTGGAGATTTTCAGCTCTACTCTGATATATGTGAAATTTTCTAGAAGTAATTGACCTTTGGGTAACTTTATTGACAAGGGGGGAAATACCAAAGCCAAGAGCCATCACCAAGAAAGCACCAGTACACTGGTCAATCTGCCTGCCACTTACAATAGGTCAGTAATCGCCTGCCAGCCCTCCTTCAGCATCTCACCTGCCAAAGCACTACTGTGCGGTTCTCCACAAGGCAAGCTGCACTGGACATACAATGGACAATTAACATAAAATTATGGTGAAATTCGCAGTCGTCTCAGATTTCCAGGGTGTTCAGTTTTGCTTTACTGTCTTTTGGGTACTGGAATCCATCACAGTTGCTTTGAAAATAATTTCCACTGAGATCAACAAATTATGCGCCAGATCCAGCTGCTGTGAATTGACACAGCTTTTCTGGCTGCAGCTGAGTGAGGCTGATTTTCACTAATTGGGCTGACTTATGCCTCTAGACCAAGGGCCA
Organism: Carettochelys insculpta; assembly: GCF_033958435.1. Lineage (NCBI taxonomy): Eukaryota > Metazoa > Chordata > Testudines > Carettochelyidae > Carettochelys > Carettochelys insculpta. The sequence continues at coordinate 36,080,469 of NC_134151.1, forward strand.
GACCTAGCCCATCAACCCAGCCCTACGGCTGCGAAGTAGGGAGAATTTTGGGTGCTGTCCCTACCCTCAACAAAATTGCTTGGCTCCTATTGAGTGGAAACCAGCGAATGGGAGCTGAGAGGTTTTGCTGGGGGCGGGGACAGAGCAGCACAATTTCTCAACTCCCATTGCTAGGTGTCCGCCAGTAGGAGTGGAGAGTTTTTGCTGGGGGGAGGAACAGAGCAAGAAACCCTCCTTGCAGAGCACAGAGACCAGCCAGTGAGCTGGGGCTGATGGCAGGTAGGGAAGCCTGCCTGACAGTGCTGCTGGCCAAGAGCTGCCTAGATAGGTGCCTCCCAGCCACCGCCTGCTTCTGTCACCACACCCCAACTCCCTGCCAGACCCTTCAGCCTCTCCTACACTCCTCCCTCAGGCCAGAACCCTCTTCTGCACCCGTGCCCCCTTCTGGGCCCTGCACCCCAATACCCTACCTCAGGTCACAGCCCCCTCCTACACCCAAACTCCCTCTCAGACCCCACACCCTCTCCTGCACCCCAGTGTCCTGCCTTGAGCTCCCTTGTGAACCCAACTCCCATCTCAGACCCTACACTCCTTCCAAAGAAAAGAGCAGCCCTTGACCACTTACCAAACTCTTGGAGTGGTTTCCCATCGAAAATTATTGCCCACTCATTATTTCCCAGGTTTTTCTAAATGACTGCAAGGCTCAGGCTCCATCAGTGCTCATGGGTATGGTAGCATCAGTGTTCCCTCTAATTTTTCCATCCAGAGGTGGAATAACTTTTAGGTGCTCTGAGACGTGTGTGGACGTGCTCCACCAATAGAAACACACACTGCCGGCTGTGGGTGCTCAGCTATCATCAGAGTGGCACTTGAATCTCTTCTGGGCTGCTGTCTGAGTTCCCAGCTTACAGGAAGCACTGTTTGGTGTGTATGCGTGCATAGAACTTCAGTGCTTGTGACCCAATTTGTCAACCCTGGCACCTTGCTGTGAGGCCACGGCTCCTGTTAGGGTGTCATATGGTAGCTGTGCTCATAGTACCAATTTGGACATTCAGGGTGCATGTGTGTTGAAGGTCTTGCTAAAGGTGCCGGTGTTTGGAGACTTGGGCTTTGTGGTGTGAAAGTAAAATAATGCTTGTTTTTTTCTCTGTCCCCAAGGGGAGAGAGGAGGGAGGGAGAGAATATATGGAGAGGTAGCAATTCTATCATTGAAACTAATTGTCTGTGACTGATGCCACTGGTTTCAGACTGATGCTTACACTAAACCAAACCTTCTACTATTAAAGAATACTTTCAGCACGAGATGCTGCTCTTGCTGATATGTTCTAAGGGGAAGACTGCTGGGAGAACTGAATTGTTGAGCACTGACAATACGGAGAGCTGAAGCATTCCATTTTTTGTGTAAGCCCGGGCCTGTGTGTTTGGCATTAGGAAGATGTTTGAAAATAGCTAACCCAAAGCTGTAACGGATGCTTCAGGCTCCAGGAACTGAAGCTCTGGGAACTGTGATATAAAGTCACTGAAACTCAGACATATGTTTTGGAACAGAGCTTCCGAATGACAGAAGACATTTTTCCCCCCATGCCTTTCTGTGCGAGGAGATTTAAATGTGGAATACGTTTTATGATCTGTGTCACAGAAGCGATGCTCACATGCAGGAAGCAGGGTTCCTGGATCACAGGCGCTGAAGAGGAACAGCACTAGCATGTTAGAGTCCCCAGTCGAACCCATATTGAGCTGGAATGGAGCGATGGGCGTCTGTCTGCTCAGAACCCAGGGGGCTGAGCGTTTCTAGATCTCCAAACAGTGCCATTTAGATGTTGACTGAAGACAGGTGAGGGAGTCATGCTGGCTTCAACTCCACTCCTTTTACTAGGAGGAAGTGTGAGACATGAAGACTGAGGGATTATTGAAAATGGTGGGATTTTTCAGAAGGGCCTACAGGTGCATCTACACTGCAGGTCAACTCATTGCAGCTCGTGGGGTTCATGCTACAAGGTTAATGATAACGTAGCTGTACAGGCTCAGGGTGCAACCTGGTTTCTGACACTTGGTGTGGGTTTTGGAGGTCAGGGTCCAGCCCAAACCCAGATGTCTGCACTTCTCTTTTGAGCTCCATAATGTGAGCCCACATCAGGCTGAGCCTTGCTGCCTCAGAGTGTTTTGCTTTGTTTTCTTTGGCTGGGTAGTTGTGTCCATAGTGACTTCAGAACTGTCAATGGGAGTTGTACTAATAATCGTTAGGGTGCTTCTGAAAATGTCACCCTCTTTAACAATAAAGGGGCAGGAGGAGCCTTTTGCGGCAGATCCAGTTACCAAGTTCTAGTCTGGGGTCGGCAGTAAGCTGACGGCAATTCACCAGGGTTGGATCCTTGTGGGCCACCAGTGTTTGATTCACCTGCGTGGCTGCAGGTATGGCAGCTTGCAGATCACTGTTCCTGGTCCATGGGAGCTGAGGGTCGCGGTGCGAACTGAGGCACCGCTTCCTGCTGCTTCCACTGGCCAGGAATAGCAATTCGTGGCCACCAGGAGCTACAAGCAGCTGAATCTGTGGGCAGGCTGTTAAATAAAGTGCTAGTGACCCATCAGCACTAACCCTGGCAAACCACCTCCAGCCGGCGGCTGCTCTTGCCCGTCCCTCATCTAGTTGTTCCCATGACAAAAGTGATCATTATTACATTTATTATTTGGCAGTGTGCTTGGGGCTATACAAGACCCCAGATGAAGAGCTCTGCTGCCCAGGAGCGTACAGTCTAGAAGAGATGACAAGGAGGGAGGCCCTGAGGAGAGAGATTATTTATTATTAATATTGATTGCTAGCTCACATCTTGTGGACGTGTATGGTTTTCATTGAAAGCCAAGCAGTTCTGAATCACAAGGAAGTCATCTTGATAGGGTAGTGTGGAGCCCCCAAACCGTTTGCAGATCCCCATCAGAGCCAGTTCTAGTTGTTGTTTACTCTTCGTCGAAGGCAGTGCTTTTTTGCGACGGTACGTGTTGTGTTTTGTGTTTCAGACAAAGCACTGATGAAAGGAAAAAGGAAATCCCAACATAGACTTTTGGACAGCAATCAATACAATTAGTGGAAGATATTCAATTTAAAAAAAATAATTGATTGTAACTTTGAAATGTATTTGAAGTGTCTTGTCTACGATCATTTTTATTTACCTTTTTTTACGGGCCCCCTGGAGTATCCTTGTGGACCCCAGATTGGAACCCCTGGGCTAGGATATTCTTTACCTTGGAAAGATGACAGCAGCAGTTCCCTCTGACAGAAAACTTAGGAAGTTAACTACCTAATGTATTTGCGCTCGAGGTAGTTGCTGAATTAAATAACCCACTTTGCTTATCCAAAGTTATTACCATATAAGAAACTAACAGGATACTGGCTCCTGCTGTAGTTCTATCAGTTTTGTGTCTTTCCCCAACTGTTCCTAAAAAAACCAGGGTTGTTCCGAAACCAGAGAGACCAACGTGTATGTGGCTTCTGTTTTCAGAACTGCCTGTCCTCTTCCAGTTGCCTCTGTTTTGCTGGGCTGGCTTGTGTGCCTCCTGCACAGAGGAAGTGTTAAATGTTAATGACAGTCTACATGCCTGTGACACTTAGATCACTTTATCAATCAAACGTGGCACACTATGCCAACCCAGCCACCTGTCCTCTTCCATCAGTGTCAGAAAGTGTTTCACTGAAGGCCATGGGTGCCAGCTGTCATCCTGAAATAAGCACGGGGACTGCCCTAGGATAAGTGTATTTAGGGAATCTCTTCAAATTGAATTTTCTGTCTTGACAGCTGCTTTTGAGTTTCTGTTTAGAAAATAAAAAATAAATTATAAGCTAATAAACCAGCACACCAATAGCAAAGAGCCAGGCTGGAGGGTTTGTAGCATTAACCATTCTCTGCCACTCCTGCAAAATTATATACATCTCAGTGACAGCAAGGATGTTACATCAGTGATTCATTTGGCTCTTGGTCTGGTTTTACTGAAATCTGTAACATCGTTCAGCAGTGTCGACAATCACCAGGGACAAGGTGTGGAGGGAGCGGGCTTCATGCCCCTGGAAGGGGCGGGGCCTTGGGCAGAAGGGTTGGGGCCAAGGGCAGTCAGCCTTGAGTGCCTTGTGGTCCATGGCTCTTCCACTCCTTCCCCCTGTTGAGAAGTTGCATGGAGCAGCAGTTCAACATTCCTGCAGTGTTTGAAAAGGGCCTGGTGCTCCCAGCCACTGATGCTGCTAGTGTGCCAGCCAGGAACTCCAGGCCTTTTAAAATGCTGCACCCTTATGCAGTTGCCCCTAGGCCTGATGTCATTGCAACTCAGTTTGCAGGTCATGGAAGCATTTAACTATGAAACCGTATGTCCTTCTCCTTATTCACAGTTGTTTTATGTATTCTAGTGGTTGTTTCCATGACTCTTCCAGAACCTAGCAGCAGAAATGGAGCACTTTAAAGACTAACAAAATGATTTATTCGGTGATGAGCTTTCGTGGGACAGACCCACTTCTTCAGATCCAAAGATCTGAAGAAGTGGGTCTGTCCCACAAAAACTCATCACCGAATAAATCATTTTGTTAATCTTTAAAGTGCTCCATTTCTGCTGTTTTGTTTTGCTGGAGTACAGACTAACACAGCTACCGCTCTGTTACTCTTTCAGTACCTGTCACCTTGTTCTAATCAGGCAAGCTTCATGAACTGTGGGAGCTGGGGTCTCCTTGTGTCTGTGTAATGCAGATGTTGCGTGTTCAAAGATGTTTATATCTTTGCTAAAGTGTTAATACATTCCAGGGTTGGTTACCATGGCTTATGGGGTGGTTTTAGTTCTATGACAGTCACTTTCCACAAGAAGTGACAAATACTGAACTGCGGTATTCAGGGAAACCAGTCCAGCCTTGTGTCTTTGTTACATGGGGTAAATTTTTAGGAGGATAGAAGACCAAATGCTGTGTTTGGAGGCAGAATGTAGGGAGTCACTGGGCTGTGGAGTGTGCAGTTTGGATTGTGCTCTTTTCTATGCAGGCGTGAGTGCATCCCTGTTCAGTAGGCTTGAGCCAGTAGTGTCCAAGAGGTAAGTCTGACCCCAGGCAGTGTAGCCCCTTCTGGACTAATTAGTCAGTGAATAAATTATCTGCTCCACCAAATACATGTCTACACACCCTGACTGAACTTCTTATCTCCCTATGGCTGGGTCAGTAAAGTTGATCTTCCAAGGGTGGCCAATGGAAGACTTACTTTCAAGAGAAATCTGTTACAAACATGTCCATTATTAGCCCTGTCCTTAAACAGGCTTGATTTCTTGCCATAATTGCAACAGCCAAAGAGGAATCCATACTTTCCTTTCAGCTGTTATGAGTGGCTGAAAAAGGACATATATAAAAAAGGACACCCCTGAGAGGGAGCATATCCATATTTACTAACTCACATTGTATTAATGTGTTATAGTATACAGTAAACTCTTTCATATCCGGCAACCCCAGGACAGGAAGTTGCTGGCTATTCAAAAATGCCACTTCATAGAGAGGCAGCTGCAGCATCCTCAGTAGGGGACCCCACCAGTCCCGGTGCTGGGTTCTGGCTGGGGGTGCACACGGCCAGCAAATCCAGCCCCAGGAAGCCAGTGGAGCACCGGTTCAGGGGAATTTTGGCAACCCTGGGTCTGGGAGAACTCCGCAGGCGTGTGGGGCTCTGCCAGCCACCTCCAGTCATGGGGCTATGCCAGGGCATAGGGATACATGGGGCGTGGGGCTCTGCCAGTGATCCCGGGGCATGGGGATCTCCACCAGGGTCAGGGGAATGCCAGCAGTCCCAGGGCTGAGAGCTGGCAGCTCTAGCCCTGGGACCAGATGGGTTAACCCTGGCAGCCCCGGGGCTGGGAGAACCCTGGGAGCTAGCAGGGAATGGAGCCCTGCCAGCGGCTCCAGACCTGGACTTGGTTTGGCCAGGGAACCCTGGCAGCCCAAGGCTGAGAGTCAGCAGGTCCAGCCCATCTATGAGAGCCTGCAGGAGCTGGTGCTGGTTATTTGAGAGTTCCAGTTTACTGACTAACCGATAAGTTTACTGTATGCAGTACATTAATACAAGGTGAGTTGGTAGATACTGATACACTCCTTCTCAGAGGTGTCCTCTGCTTTGATGTCGAATATGGCAACCCTAGTTACGCACAACGGAGCATTAATTATAAAGGTAAATTTTCAAGCATTGATGAATGGCTTTCGTTGCCTCATTGGTGACATTTAATAGGAGTTCTGTAAAGAGCTAGTTCTGATTTTTCATTGAAGATAAGGCAGTTGTCAGAATGGTTGTCCAAGTCAGGGGCCTTCCTTCTGCACCAGTCAAAAAAAAATTCCTTTTCATGATTCTTCTGTCATCTTAGTCACTAGTGGTGAGGTTTAAGTGTCATTTAGATTAAAGCCCTCAAGTGCTATTTGCATAGAATTTATCTGTTCAGCTTCCTTATTTAAATCTGGTGTGGAAACTTGATTTCTAGAAGTCCCCTTTATTCAAGCAGCAGCCTCCTTCCTCCAAATTATATGTGGTATTTAATTTAATCGAACCAATTTGCAGAGAGGCGAAGTACCTCCTGGCTTTGGGATGTAATGCTGCTGGAACGAGCAGATTCTCTTGTAAGATCGTAGTGAATATTTCCCACTATCTTCGTCCTTAGGTCATTCTCATTGCAGCTTTCCAAACATCTCATGCTTGCTCTGCAGCATGTCTGCTCTTTCTATGATGTACCTGCTGAATACAATCACTTGCTTTTTTTCCCCAAGTTGAAAAGATGAAGTTCCTTTGAAAAGAGCAAGGGAACGTTCCCTGGTTGAAACAGGCCCTGAGCATTGCTGATGGCTCGAGGCCTTTCATTTACTAAATGTCAGGGCTTTGATGGCAATTCAACATGACTGGTGATTGCACTGCATCATGTTACTGCCGTGGCTGAAAAGGCTGTTTACCTTTCCAAACACTGGAAGCTCAGTTCAGCGTGCTGCAGAACAGACTGTTTTGTCTTCTGTGAACCGCACAGAATTTTTCAAAACCACTGCAATAGCTGGGGCGAATACACAGCTGAAAAAAGAAATCCTCATGGGTTCATTTGTACACCCAGTCGGGGTATGTCTGTGTTTCACACTAAGCCCTCATTTTTAAGACCTGGGCTTGTGGTCTTGTTGTTTCCAGCCCGTTCTGGAGCATTCACTGCATTGCAAACCTGGATTTACAATTGCTGGACCTAGTGTTACAGCCCTGCTAATGTATCTGTGCGACAGCATGTGGGCCTTCTGACACGTCTGTGGCTTGACACTGCATCCACACTGCAAAATGAAAGGGTTTGCCTTTCACCTAAATCGTTGCAGGACTTGGGCTCTGATCTGCCTGCTAGCAGAGTACTAGAACCTGGGTCCCCAATGCTGATCAGAGTCCAACTGAGTTGCTTGTGGGCAGACAAGGAGCTCAGTATGCAGTGCACACATGATTCTCAGAGCATAACTGCAATTTTGGGACTAACTTAAAAAAGGAGACCTTTCTGTCCATAGCAGTTTGCTGGGCACTGAAGTGACTCCCGTTGTAGTGATGGAAGAGCATTGGTCTCAGATTTAAAATTTGGTCTTGTAAGAGTGGGGTGTTTGTTGGTTTGTTGTTTTTTTGGTTCCCTCTAATCTTTTTCCATTTATGTGCAGATTTTTTCCATCCATTTGTGGAATAATTTTTTACATGCACTGAGGCATGTTTGAATGTGCACCACCAGCAGAAACAAAAGACCTAGCTGTGGCCACTCTGCTAATCAGCTGGCTGGTGTTTGAATCTCTCCTGGGTGGCTGCATAAGCGCTTGCCTTACAGGGAACTCTGCTTGTAACCCACTTTCCGCTTGGCTTGAGCCAGTACTGAAGTGTAGTCCAGTCAGGTGCTTTGGAACTTCATCAAGCAACTGTACAGAAATGGGAGTGAGCCTGCGTGAGGTGGACAAGAGCTGATAAAATTCTCCAGCTGCTGTTAATGGTTAGCCAGAATGATAACAGGTCCCCCTGGGGCAATAAATTAATCTGTTCCATTATCTGTTGAGTGAATTTTCGGTGGGGCTGAGATGCAGCATGTGTCTTTGGGAGGGTCAATACGCTCCAGTAAAATGAGCTGAAGACAAAATTTGAATACTTCCTCATTAGCTACCTGGTTTGGGGACTGCAGTTGTGTAGTGAGAGGTGTTCCGGTATCTGTTCCCATCTCTTAATTGTACATACAAAATGCAGTTGCAAATTGTGCCTGCAAAACCAGACATTATGCTTCTGAAAATTTTATGTCTTTTCTTAGGTGCGTTCAGAGTCCACAGAAGGAGGCACATTCACAGTTGCAGAAAACAAAGTCCTTCCTTTAGCCATGGAATGAGTAGTGGTGGGTGTATCCTGTTCCTACTTTCATTGCTTTGGTATAGGAGTGTAACAGGGTCGAGCTGTTGCTGCAGCACCTCCTGCTGCTCACACTGGGAATTAGTGACATCCGTTGAGTGGGTTGCCTCCTGCTCAGTGTCTCACTCATTGTGACTGCACTCTCCTTGTCTCCACCTGTTGGCTCTGGACCTGCATTGCTCCCTGGACCACAGTGCCTGCTTCAGGATACTCCCCTCCAGCAGTGCTAACTATTCCATTCTCCCCCGTTTCCAGGAGTATCAGCAGTCCTCAGTCCATACATCTGCCTGCGTGGCCAACTCCAGCCCCATAATCTAGCTCCTTGCCTCAGGGGCAAGATGCAGTCTGTGAAAGCCACGGGTTGTGGTAACAAGGTGTGGTCCAAGGGATAAGTGGGGGACCCCAGCCTGCCCACTAATCTGGGTCTTGATCCATGAACCCTGTGGCGGAGACTTGTCCTGCCCTCCTTTGCTCCCCTTGATTTGCTCCTGTTTCCTGGGCCACTTTTCCATGACTCTTACACCTTTTCAGCCCCAGCAAGCTGCCTTCTGCTTGGCTCTTTATAAGTTTATCCCTCATTGGGTGGTTTTGTTACAAGGAGGAGGGAGAAAAAATGTTCTTAGCTTCTGAGGATAGGACAAGATGCAATGGACTTTAATTACATCAAGGAGGAGGTTTAGGTGGACATAAGGAAAAATTTCCTAACTGTCAGGATGGTTAAGCACTGGAATAAATAGCTGAGGGAACTTGTGAAATTTTCTCCTTTGGAGATTTTTAGGAGCAGGTTAGACAAAGCCAGCCAAGAATGATTTGATAATCCTTAGTCTTGCTCGGAGTTCAGTGGACTGGGCTAGTTGATCTCTCAAGGTCCCTTCCAGTCCAACGATTCTGTGATTTCAGTCTTTCCCTCTCTTCTTTAGAAGTTGAACTTCAGACCATGCCTGGCAAACCTCATGGAATTCAACATATAATTTGCTGAAATCCACCTTAGCTAGTCCTTTTTAACCTGTGCTCCTTAACAGCCTGCTGTAGTCCAACATGAACCATCTGTGTGCCGGCATACTGAAATATTAATGCCCAGGACTCACATAGTTCTTACTGCTTCTGGTAAATCCATCAAAGTGATTCCTAGCTCGCTAAAGATGATTTTATGGAGTCTACAGCTGGCTTATTTAAAACTAGATTACTGTCGGAGTTGGAAACATTTATCACCAATGAATAATAATAAAAATAATAATAAAACCTGACTAGATTTACTCAGCTTTTAATTATGAGATTTTAGAGTAAAACAGAGATTGAGAAGGCTCATATAGCTAATAAGCATAATTTAGATGTATAAACATGTAATACAAGTTTTAAAGGCCCTGCATGTACCATAGTATTTTTGCCAGGTCATTAAAAGGCCAGTATTTTTACAAAATTTGACAAGAGAAGAGGCAAATAAATGGATGTCAAAGTATTTTATTTGGGGGTAGCTTAACCACTGGAGCTCAAAATACTAAATGTCTCCAACAATTGTCTTGAAAAAATGCAAAATCAGAATTTGAAAAATTTAATGTTCAGGCCTGTGACAAGGTGAGCATGCCCTACGCTGGGCCAAAAGGGGTTAACAACCCACTGTGATCGGAGGAAGTCCCGCCCTCTAGCTAGTCCAATATGGCTGGAGGGGTGGGACTTCCTGTGCCCACAGTGTAGTGTTAACTCGTTCAAGTCCACTGTAGGGTATGCTCACCCCATAACAAGGCCATTTCAAAAATCTAGAGGGAGAGTCAAAATTTCCCCAACCCAATGGCTCATGGAGGTGACATTGTTTAAGGCACCTCAGTTTCATAGCCTGCAGTGCATAAGCGAACAATATGGCCATCAAAAAAGGAAATGAAAAATTAAAGTACAGATGAAGGATTGTCTTGTGGGTAAGGCAATGGAGTAGGACTTATCAGATCACGCTTTATGGTTGGCTTTGCTGCTGGCTTGCACGGTGATCATGGGCAAGACACTTATCTCTTGGATCCCCAGTTCTCCTTCTACAAAAGAGCATACAGTAATCCTACCTTCTCTAATCTTTTGTTTATTTTCATAAAGTCTTCATGGTGGAGCTTGTCTTGCTTTGTGTTTGCATCGCTCTTAGTGTGGTGGAGTACCAATCTCAGTTGCATTCTGTAGACATGACTGTAATGCAAATAAAGAATAACAATGTGTGCTTAGATGCTTTAATTTGCTTTCATTTCCCTAAAAACAAAGGTACCCTTTAAACTAGGAGAGGCTCATTGAGTAAGGAATTGGGAATCTCATAAATTCCCTGAGATGCTCTCACGTTTGTCACAAAAGTTTATCATGTCATCTCATTTACAGGCAGGTGACATCACCCTTTGGAGTTCCTCTAACACTGATATCCAAGAAGTTACTCGGTTTGATTTTTTTTTTTTAAATGCACAAAATGTCCATTTGAGATATGAATTTATTTAGTGAGAGTCTAACTCAGCTCTCACTTGCGTCAGTGGGAACAGGATTCTAGGCTGTCTTATAGCAAAGGTGTGTGGTGTATAAGATGTATTTTTGCTTAGTTTACTGCTCTGTATTTAATTGGAGGGATTATGTTTTCCAAGGCCTTCATGCTCACCTCTCTGGCACCCCCGATCTTGCACTCTGCACTGTTGCTAGACCCCTGCATCTGAGTGGAACCCCCTTGAGTCTCTGTGCAGACCAGCTTGCAGTATTGGGCCCTGAAGTTCAGTTTACAGTTTTGTAGGCACCAACATTAGTCCTGGAAGAGGCCATCGGCTGTAAACACAAATGAAAATTGCATTGCTATTGTTCTGCAGGGTGAGAGAGTTGTAGGAAGCCGTGATGGGGTGTTTTTTACCTCATACAGGCTCTAAAATGGTTGTTGTGGGCTTCAGAGACCAGGCACTGCTAGGCTCTGGAGGGAGTTTTTTCCCTCTTTCCTTTGTAAGAGGAAAGGTTGTTGTGATCTGATGGAAGTCAAGGTTGGTTACTAGAGACCCCAGCCCCCCAAAAAAGTCCAAGTTCTGGGTGTCCCTAATTTAAATTAAAATGGAATGATTCTACCTGAAAATGAAGTGTTCTTTTTTTCCTACTAGGTATCTCTCTCTTTCCGCCTGCCTCCTCCATTAGGTGCAACTCCCTTCTGGCGTAGCCTTTCATCTGTAAAAATGGTTAGCGTTTCTTCTTGTGGGATATGACATTAAACTCAGTAGAGTCAGTCTCATAGAGGTCAGGTCCTTACAGTGTTAGAAAGGTGGACTCTGTTGGCTGCTGTTGCCAAGGTCAGTATGAAAAGTAGATGCACAGTAGGAGGTTGGGGTGGGGTAATCTGGCTCAGGATCAGTATTTTTAACCAGCATTTGGACTAGATGGGAGAAAACGCCGTAATCATCTGCAAAAACTGAGAGCTCTGGGAGGGTTTAAATGATGAGTAAACACTAGACTTTGTGTCGTTCATCATCCACTATTGAAATAACTTCCCCTTTCTCACTGAAGTGCCCATTGTCATGTGTTATAACGCACTGCTCTGGGGTATATCCGTTTTTGTCTCTCTGTGCTGTTATGATGGGACTGAAAGCTGGCTTGAAAGACTCTCTTTAAACATTGGTTTTACCATGTGGATTTTGATCTTGCACAAGTAGGCCAGGAACTATAATTTTTTCGTACGTGTTGTTATGGAACTTGGAGGGCCCAATTGAGATTGGGATGCTATTACAGTAAACTCTTTCATATCCAGCATTCTATCATCTGGAACTTTCAGATAACCAGCATTTTAGCCGTAAGTCAATTTTAGTTACGTTTTCCATAAACACAGCATAGTGAAAGTAAATACAAATAAATATCGCCATTAAAGTATGTTTACACTGTACAATACTACTACTGTTGGTAAAGTATGCTGCATGCATTTTTGATTGCTTCTTAATGTCTAGTCATTTTTTTCTTTAGTGTTATACATTGCTAGGTATATCTTTCTATTATCCAGAATATTTGAATATCCAGCAACCTCTTAGTCCCAGGGCTGCTGGATATGAAAGAATTTACTGTATTTAGAATTGAAATAGAGACACGTTAGTGGTGAAATTCTAGCCCCTGTTGAGTCAATGCAGAACTTCCATTGACTTGCATAGGGACAGGAGTTTATGGTAAGGCCTGTTCTAAACGGGCAGCAGCACATAGGGTAAGCGTAGCTACACACCACAATAAAAGCCAGGCTGTGTCCACTGTGTGCAGATACACAGCAAAATAGTTCTTTACCTAAATCGTGTCTAACAAGTACCAAAGTGCACCCTCTAAGATTTCAATGTGCATATTAATTTTACTCGCAAAATGACCCATCCAACATCTATTAGGATTTTGATACTTATGGATTAATTTGTTGATCATAGAATTAAAATATTTTAAACCCTTTCATTTTAGTGTAGGAGGGCCAAATTTTCAAAAAAATTATGCCTAGAATTTAAGCACCTGAATTCATAGAGTGAAATGGAAGATGATAAAATAGGGGTAAAGGCTGATGAGAAGCAGTCAAATAAAGACGAGTCCCTTCCAATCACATCATGTAGTGTCAGATTAGTTGTGACAAGTTTTTAAAGTGCTTATATTCAAACGCTAGATGTATAAATAATAGGATGGATGAATGAGAGTGCCTCTTATTGAAGGAGAATATCGATGTACTAGGCATCATAGAAAGTTGGTGGAATGGGGATAACCAGTGGGAGACAGTAACACCAGGGTACACAATATATTGGAAAGAGAAAACAAATTGTACTGATGGGAAGTGGCACTATATATGTAAAAGAAAGTGTAGAGTCCAATGAAGTAAAAGTCTTAAAAATGAACCAAACTGTTCCATAGAATTTCTATGGATGTTAATTTCATGCTCTGAGATTATATATGTGTGTGTGTATATGTATATGTATAATATTACTGACCACTTGACCAGGAGGGTGATATTGACTGTGAAATGCAAAGGGAATTTAGAGAGGCTATAAAATAAAAAAAACCTCACTGGGAGATTTCAACTGTCCCCATAAAGGTAAATATTCTTGATACTTTAAATGACTGCTTCTTTGAGCAACTTTTTCTGGAACCGAAAAGAGGAGAGGCAAGTTCTGATTTCATCCTGAGTGGAACAAGAGGTGAATATAGCTGTACTGCTAAGAAATAGTGACCATAATGCAATTAAATTTAACCTCCCTGTGGTGGGAAAAACACCTCACCAACCCAACACCATGGCATTTAATTTCAGAAAGGGGAACTACACAAAAGTGAGGAGATTAGTTCACCAGAAATTAAAAAGTATAATGTCAAAAATGAATCCCTGCAAGCTGGATAATACAGGCTCAACTTAAAAGTGTGCCCCAAATAAAAAACAAAAACGAAGAAAAAAAACCATACTAAGAGACCCAAAGAAGTGCCACTGTGGCTTAACAAAGGAAATTAAACAGTGAGAGATAAAAAGGCATCATTTAAAAAGTGGAAATTAAATCCTATGGAAGAAAATAGAAAGGAGCACGAACTCTGTCAAATGATGTGTGAACATGTAATTATGAAGGCCAAAAAAGAATTTGAAGAGCAGCTAGCCAATAACTCAAAACGTAATAGCAATTTTTTTCAGTAGATCAGAAGCAAGAAGCCTGCTAAGCCATCAGTGGGGCCACAGGAGAATGAAGGTCCTGAAGGAACACTCAAGAGCAATAAGGCCATTGCAGAGAAACGGAATGAATTCTTTGTATCAGCTTTCATGGCTGAGGATGTGAGGGAGATTCCCAAACCTGAGCCAGTCTTTTTAGGTTGACAAGTCTGAAGAACTGTCCCATACTGAAGTGTCATTAGAGGAGATTTTGGAACAAATTGACAAACTAAACAGCAATAAGTCACCAGAGCCAGATGACAGTTATCCAAGAGTTCTGAAAGAACTTGCAGAGCTACTAACTGTGGTTTCTATCAAAACATAAAAGCAGTCAAATATCACTTTAAAGACTAACAAAATAATTTGTTAGGTGATGAGCTTTCGTGGGACATACCCACTTTTTCAGATCATAGACTTACCAGAACTGACTCAATATATAAAGCAGAGAGGTCCACCAAGCTCATCACCTAATAAATTTTTTGTTAGTCTTTAAAGTGCTACTTGACTGCTTTTTTGTTTTGATAGAATACAGACTAATGCCGCTATCTTTCTGTCACTATTAACTGTGGTTTGTAACCTATCTTTTAAACTATCTTCTGTACCAACTGAATGGGATAGCTAATGTACACCAGTTTTTAAAAAATGGTTCTGGAGGTGATCCTGGTAGTTACAGTCCAGTAAGTCTAACTTCAATACCAGGCAAATTGGTTAAAAATAAGTAAAGAACAGAATTGTTAGAAACACATGAACATAATTTTTTTAGGGAAAAGTCAACATGGCTTTTGTAAAGGGAAAAATTGTGCCTCATCAATCTCACATTGTCTGAGGAGTCAACAAGAGTGCAGTGGATCCAGGGGATCCAGTGCATATGGTGTGCTTAGATTTCCAGAAAGCCTCGTGCAAGGTCCTCCACCAAAGGCTCTTAAGCAAAGTAAGGTGTCATGGGATAAGATGTAAGGTGTTCTCATGGATTGATAATTGGTCTGCCCCTGCTCTGCTCATGCCCCACCCTTGCCCTGAGGAAGCATCACATCACTTCAGGTGAGCGTAGTCCCCCTTGCCTCCCCTGTGTTACTCTGGGGGAGAGGCAGGACTGCTCCCCATGCTCACTGCTAGCGGCACAGCACTGCTAACGAGAGCATGTGTGGGCGCTGGGGGGTGCCTGTAATGCCCTGTGCTGGGCTCCTCATGCACATAGTGAAGGACTGCTTCTGCCCCAGCAATCTGGCAATTGAATTGAAAAGAAAAGTTTATAAGAAATGGGGAGATTGAAAGCAAGCGAGGGTGAGAGGGGTTACACCGGCTTGCTATGGGCACAGTTAGGAGCTTTGGAATCGTTCAAAGGTTTTGATGAATTTTTTAATACTATAAGAACAAGAAATAAAATAGTATGCCACAAAGGAGCCCTTTGTATAGAACATGGTCTGGGCTTATTCGTTCTTACTTTGATGTAGCTTAAAAGCTGCAGTGATCTGCTGTTTGCTGTCTTAACTGTGGACCCATTCTACTGGTCTGGTTTTCTGTGTCCTGCCTTGGGATAAGAGACAAAGCTCCTGCTAATCAGTACCTTAATCTAGATCTGTGCAAATTAACATGCCATTACGCATCAGCCTTCTGCACAAACCTTCCTTTTTATTTAAGGTGCTAACTACAAAATGGCTATTTCATCGTCTATGGATTTTGGAGCTGTTCAGAGACTGCTGACGTTCATTTGGGGTGCCTCTCGCATTTCTAGCAGATAGCCGCATGCAGCGTAAATTCATAGCTTATAGGAAGAAATCACTGATGGGTGAAGACCGCTGAGGACCTTCAGATGAAGGTGCTGCTCCTTTCCTATTGACTCTAAAGAACATGTGTTGTTCAAGCCTGAACAGACACCGTGATGCTCAATCTGTCAGTTGTGCGAACCAAACCCAGGGTTTTAGGATGAAACTCATCAGCTGTGTCTACACTACCTCCCTACTTCAAAGGGAGTAAAGGGACTTCAACGTACCCCAGGCACTTCGAAGTACCAGTGGGTGAGCCACAGCTAGATGCGAGCCAGCACTTCGAAGTTGCCATGGGGGGGAATTTGCTTAAAGAAGTGCTGCATATGCACCACAGCACTTCATTAATAAACTCCCAACGCCTTACTTACCATCCTGCCTTTGAAGTAGGGAGGTAGGGTAGACAAGCCCATCCAGTTTCTTTAACTTCCTTTGCATATGTTTGTGTTCAGAAGTGGTTGTAATTGCACCACGTTGGTAACTGACCTAAATTTTAAGGACATAGCCAGACCAGAACAGACTCAATATTTAAGGCACAGAAAACCAAAAACAGTAAGCAAGGAGGACAAATCAGAAAAAGATAATCAAGGTGAGCAAATCAGAGAGTGGAGGGGTGGGGGGAGGGTCAAGAATTAGATTAAGCCAAGTATGCAGACTGAGCCCCTATAGTGACTCAGAAAGTTCCTATAGCGATTTAAACCATGTGTTAATGTGCCGAATTTGAATATAAAAGCTCAAATTCGGCACATTAACACATGGTTTAAATCGTGATGGGAACTTTCTTAGTCACTATAGGGGCTCGTCTGCATACTTGGCTCAGTCTAATTCTTGACCTTCCCCCCACCCCTCCACTCTCTGATTTGCTCACCTTGATTATCTTTTTCTGATTTGTCCTCCTTGCTTACTGTTTTTGGTTCTCTGTGTCTTAAATATTGAGTCTGTTCTGGTCTGGCTATGGTCTGAAGAAGTGGGTCTGTCCCACAAAAGCTCACCTAATAAACTATTTTGCTAGTCTTTAAAGTGCTACTTGACTGCTTTTTGCTTTGATAGTGTACAGACTAGCACAGCTTCCTCTCTGTTACTAAATCTTAAGGAGTGTGGCTTTTGCGAGGGAGTTATCCAGCGGGGTACGGCTACTGATGCTATTAGCCTAACTGCTTTCTTGGGAGTTCTGTGGCGTTCTTTCCCCCACCCCCAACCCCTCACTTGTGTATTAGTAAGCTGTATAAATCTCCTGTCTGTTTATTTTCACCCTTGTCTTCTGTTAGGTCAATAATGTGACTGTTAATCTGAGTGAATTTGAGAACACTTCCCAAGTGACCTCAAAAGCAATGCGCTTGAGAACGCAGGTATTTGTCACCCTTTATTTTTCCACTTTCAAGCTGAGTGCTTTACATGCTTTTTTAAATGTTATAAATTTATTACTTGATTTCCAAGCTACATCTCTATAATACCTGAGTCATTTTAAATAGCAGTAGAACAGACACTTGTTAAGGAACAACCTAGACTGGAAGAAATCATTCCTATTTATTCTGGTGCCCTGTGGAATTTGCCTGAGTCAGGAGGAATGAGTGATAGCTGAATAAGACAGTCAGAATTTCGTCCTTGGTACAAATTGAACCTCTCTAATCCAGAACTCCTTCATCTGGCAACATCTGTGATCTGCACTGATTTTAGTTAGCCTGACAACCACTTCTTGTGGGTGTTGCCAAGTTCCATGTGGTCCCATAAAGTTTGTTCCCAGCTACCAGTCCTGACTCTGTGTTGTTGTTTAGTTCAAATTTACTCCTAAATTATCTTCTAAGAGCCCAGTAAACAGTGGAAGTGTTGAAAATACTGCTAGACCATACTGACCTCCCATGACCCATCAAATTCTCTTGTTTGGCAGCGGTCAAGTCCCGAGGGTGCTAGACGAGAGAAGTTCAACCTTTACTAAAAATAACAGCTTTTTAAAAAGAAAAATGAGTTCATCATAACAATAAATAATACTAACTGGACATAAAATGTATAACGATAATCAGAAACCAGTTACAAACCAGCATGTGGTCAGCACTCTGGTTCTGGCTGAACTACTCTGTCTCTGGTGTAAGGGTGTGCTAGAAAGGAAGACTTTAATGTCATCTCTTTTCATTCCTGATTCTGAGGTCGTATGGCACCAGACAGGCGGCACATGACTGAGACTATTCTATGGACAGCTGCCTCATGGGCGTCTCCACTGGCCTGGAGATGGTGGGGCACAAGATAATTTTTGCTCATCTTTGTGTGCTCCCTGTTCACTCAGAGGAGGGGCTGGAAGCTTGTGGCTTAGATCGGCTATGCATATGCAAGGGGTAGTAATTACAATCTTAGCACATTCAGAGACTTTAAGGCCAAGAGGATCCATTACAAACTTCTAGCCAGACCTCCAGTAGAATATAGGCTGTAGAATTTTACCCAGTAGTTCCTGTGTTAAAGTAATAAGTTTTGCACAACAAACCATGATCAATAAGTTGATTCTTGTCCCTCTGCCAGTCAATTGTTTTCTTCAGTCATGTAGGGAAATAATGACCCATATTAAATGCATCCCTTTAAATTCAGGCCTTTTGAATGCCCAGTGGCTCAGGTCTGGATGAGAGGGAAGATGCAGCCTATGTATTTACAAACATCAGGTTTTGTGTCTCCATAAGTGGGATTCCCACAATGTTGCCACCCAAATTCGAATCTTGCCCAATTGCTTGATATGTAGAATCTGAGAAGACCACACTGTGTGTTATGGCTGCAGGTTTTTAATGGAAGTATTAACTCTGGCTGCTCTATTGTCCTTTTTTTCCCCTGCTTTTTTGGGGCGTGGGGCTTGTAAAGTGTGCTTCCCCTCTGCCCCAGAGTGTAGAGGCTGACATGTTAATGGTCAACAGCTCATAATCTCTCTCCAAATTGGAGAATTAAGCTGATTTTGACTCTTTGCACTTCTCACGTTAGTGTCACAGTATGAAAATAACCTGAAATGTAAACTCATGCAGTAGGCAACTAACTGAAGCTTGAGCTGCTGGGAGGACTGGAAGTGAGATGCAAATTGCTCATTATGGACAGCTTTTGTCCATTTTAAAGCTGACTTGTCTCTTGAAAGGCTGGCTTTTTACAAGAAGAATTGTTATGCTCAGGGAAAAGTTTTCTATATCATAACAGTCCTGTAGAGGCATGTAGTGAAATGAACAGCCATGAAATTGAATTACAGGTGTTGTATTCTTCACTGTTTAAATGGCTCTACTATGTCATGGGCCTTTTTGTTTTATTTTGGAGAAATAACTGCAATTTACTGGGATCCTTAGAGATGGCTTTATAAGTAGTCTGGGGTTGTTTAAGGCTTCCATTAAGATGGAAAATTACTCTTATCTATCAAAAACAAAGCTTCTTTTTCCATCCACTAGACATGAAGTTGGTCATGGAAAACCATTTTCGAGCTTTCATTTTTTTAAACATTTGCCTTTATATTTTTCAGTTTTCAGAACATCTGTTCAAGTTTCTGAATGCTCATAAGTTTGTAGCCATTCAGATTTAGTTATGACATGACTGAAAGCCTCAAATAATGACTCTGCAGGTAGTCACATGAATGAATGGACGATTTGCTTTGTTCGCTTTTAATTTGTTTGAGCAGATTAAATGCCACAAACAATTCACAAACAAATTTACAAGAGGCAAGGATTAGAAGGCTGTCTTTTAAGGATCACTGAAACTATTGTAAGGAAATTTTGCAAATTATATTAATCATTTTAGGCCAATGTTTTGAACCTGGAGGTTAGTGGTTAGGTTCCAAAGTTCTTATGTAGGCACCCAAAGAGGCCTAATTTCCATATGTACTGATCATCCGCAGCATGGATGGATACCCTGCCTCTGCACGTCCCTTTGAGGGGCAGTGTTTCCCCTGGAAGATTGTAGTTTGCAAGTATTTTGGGCTGTTGAAAAATTATTTCCACCACCACCACCATCACTCACAGATGTGTGCAGTGATCCAAATTCATCTTCTGCTACCAAGAGCTCTGACATATACCAGAAGAAGTCAGCGTATCCTAGGGCTGGGTTAATCCCTACATGTCTTCAGTCACAATCTTTTTATCTAATGGCTCAGACAAACTCGTAAAGAGACATTGGTGGAAAGTCCCAGAATGCATCAGTGCAGACATTTCAAGTCTTCACAAGGCAAGGGAAACATTTTCATTTAGTGCTGTGGTTTTGTTAAATCATTTTTGTATGTGTTTGTTTCTGTCATCTGTTCAACTAATGACCGTATAATAAGTAGATTTTTTTCAGGTTATCGAGCTACCATCCACAGGCGTTAACTGTGGGTGAGTAATGATTTGTAAATGGCAACCATTGTGAAATGTGAGAGTCCTTTGGTCAGGTGGGCATTTCATTGCTGGTTTCAGCTTTACTCTATCTGGTTTTGTTTCTTGCTGCAGGTGTTTGAACAAGGTGTGTTTGTCTGTATTTCTTCTTTCCCAATTCAGCAAGAATGTTTCACCCTCAAAAGATACTATGCAATAGGCATCCTGGTTGTGAAAGATTAGCTAATGTTTGATGCTCTAGGTTGGAGTTTTAAAAGGAGCCTAGGCCATTTTATGTAATTTGGGCATTTCTAACCCCTTTGAAAATTCCAGCTCTAGTTTACTGG
The DNA here is from genome assembly GCF_033958435.1 of Carettochelys insculpta. Taxonomy (NCBI): domain Eukaryota; kingdom Metazoa; phylum Chordata; order Testudines; family Carettochelyidae; genus Carettochelys; species Carettochelys insculpta. The sequence goes on from NC_134151.1 coordinate 36,100,911, forward strand.
TAAGAGTGTGCAAACACCATAGCCTTCTCTGCTTTTCATACTGCTTGTCATTGTTTCTCTTCATCCTTTGAGAAATCAGAGCTGGCCCTCTGATTCTTCAAAGGACTTAGACATACCAAAGAGAGAGAATTTTATGGATGGATGAATCATAGAAGATTAGGGTTGGAAGAGGTCATCTAGTCCAACCCTCTGCTAAAAGCAGGACTAACCCAATTTAAATCATCCCGACCAGGGTCATGACATCTAGCTGAATTTTCAAAACTCTACGTGCTGAAGACCTTGAGAGATGCTGATGCTATGAATTTTCTGCTTGTTGCTACAGGGTTTTCCTCATTTTTCTTCAAAACTTCATTTGTGGAAATCCTATTGGGTCTTCTTGCATGACCTTATTTGTCTGTTTTCCAGTATCAACTAGGATCAGCTAGAATTTCGTATGTGTGTCTAAGCTTTTGGTTATGGTATTTTGAAGTAGCAATGGGTATGTTTAAGGTATTTCCCTCTTTCCAGTTTTGAAGTGAGAGTTTTCACTGCACATAACAGGCCAATTAGTGTGTCAGACCTTGGCTCTGTCCACTTGGATCAGCTGTAGCCTCCCTGTCCCCCTTTCCTTTGAAGAATTCTATTTCTTGGCACTCTTTAAAAATTAATTGTTTTATTCAGGGCAAGGTAACACTACAGCAGAAGGTTGTATTGACATACGCAATTCCAGCTATGTTAATGATGTAGCTGGAGTCTCTATACCTTAATTCGGGCTTCTGCACCATCTCCACTAATGCTGCTGTCAACTTCCCTTACTCCTAATGAAGGGCAGGAGTACCGGTATCAGTGCAGGCACCCTGTAAGTTCGATTTACTGAGTCCCTACTAGGCACGCTAAATCGAACTCGGGAAGATTGACCGTAGTAGGGTAATCTTCCCTGTGGTGATGCACCTTAAGGGTATTACAAAAGAAAAGGGCCCAGCTTTGAAAGTACATTTTTGCATGCAGATTTTCATGGACATTAATGTTGTACCCATTGTTGATGTGTTTGTCAAGTCCTTTTACCACGTCATTTAAAGTGTGGTGTAAAAAGCTAGAAGAGACTTTCTCAGATGCCCTTGAAAATTTTATGTATTAAGTAATACAGTAGAAATACTGCTGGAATGCGTTTATAATATTTTTGTTTTTGTTTGACCTTGGTTTTAAGGGAAACGGCAGCTACAGTCATTACTAATGATTTGCTGTTCATAAGCCCACAGAACTGAGAGGGCGAGACCAAGTGGGCACGTTTGGTGGCGCTACCTGATCCTGGCGAGCTACAAGTGAAACTGAGTTTGATGGTTCTTGTTTGTGCAAACTACAAAATCTTGATGGAATTCAGGTCTACTTAGCCAGCTACACTATACCCTGCTCCTGGCCCAAGCTTGTTGGGGCTGGCAGGCCTGTCTCCTGTCTGGACTCAGGGAAACTGGCACTTGGACACATGCTGTGCAGTGCACGGGGTGGGTGCTACAGCCATGCCACCTGAAGCACCAGGACTGGGAGTGCAGCAGCTGGATCACCCAGTGCCCTGGAACTGGTTGTCCGATGCAACAGAACCCTGCCTGGAGCACTGGGGCCAGGAGTCACAGTGGGCATCAGTGGTGGATTAACATAAGGGCAGTTGCCTGCGGGCCCCCAGATGTGTGGGGCTCCACGGCTCCATGCTCAGAAGAGAGGGACATACAAACTGGCAGACCAATTTATGCACACACAGGAAGTGAGTCCCAAGTTGTGTGTTCAGTGTATTCTTCCCAGAGATCCTTAGTGCCCTGTGTTGAGACAGGTTTGTGTGCTATTTCACAGCTTTTTCTCTCTCCCTCCGCCTTCCTGCGCTCTCCTGACCTTTCCTCAGAAGCGTTGGGCTCAGCAAATGCTCCCGCCATTGGTTATGGCTATGTGTGTGCACTGATGAAACCTGGTTCTCCGTCAGGCATGGCATAGGGCCTGATTCTGCCACTCTGCAGTAAAAGAAATTGCCTCACCAGCCAGTAGTTGCATTGATCCCACTTTGGAGCCAAGTTCAACTCAGTGTGAACAAGAGTGAAACGAGTGTCAAAAAATTCAAGGATAACTAAGGGCTATAGAGTGCCACCCCAGCCCAGAGAACCAACCAGCTCTCCCTCATGCACACTTGGTATTGCTCTGACACGTGCTTTATGGAATGCCTCGCACGTGCCCACTCTTCGCAGGCTGGGGTAAAGCTGAGGACATTGCTTAACCTCCCGCTTCACTTTTGGGGTGCAGCACCCTTTTTGCAACCCCTGGAGATCAAGATGGGTGGAGGGACGGGTGTGTTAGAGGGAGTCACCAAGCATTCTGTGCAGTATGTGTGGCTTTAGGGAGGTTAATCTGTAATTGGAGCCGCTGGGCAAACAGCTCTTTAATGCGGAGCCAGTTGAGTGTGATAAGAATGGAGTCTCCTGTTGTTCCATGGAGCATAAAACAAGGGAACAAGCAGATACAAGCCTCTGTGCTTGGTAGAGTGAATCTGGCCCAAACAGTGGCTAGTTATGTTTGTGCAGTTCTTTGAGGTCCACTGTTTATCAAAAATAACCAGGAGGGGCAGTGTTTTTGTTTTTGTTTTCTTTTTGTTACACTTTGCAACTATAGCATCAGGAGCCACAAAGTCGTCCTTAAAGAGCTGCAGACCTCTGGCCTATATTGATCACCTGAAGGAACTGCCAGGATCTAGCCCAGCAGCTTCTTTCATATTGGCCTGCTGGGCCCTGATTGGCGGCCAGTCTATCCCCTCTGGAGGACCTCTTGTCTGTTCCTCATGATGAGATTTTGGGGTGTCAGTGCCACATGTGGAAAATAGGGTCATAGTCTGTCACATTTACTTCTGCAGAATAGTGCCTCTGTTGCAGTGGGGATACCACTGCAGGGCAAGCAGCTTCTCAGCTGGAATAAGGGTGTCAGAACTGCTCTCAGAATAAATCAGTAAATATGAAACCTAGGTCTGGGTCAGAAGTGAAGGATAAACCAAACAGGCACTGGTAAGAAATATTCTGCTTCCGTTCACATTCTGAGAATGACAGATGTCACGTTCATATGGATGTGGCTGTTCAAAAATCAATACATTGTTGGATGCGTTGACAAAAAGAAAGCATTTTAACTCCTGGAATATCGCTTGAAAATGTTTTTGTCTCAGAGTGCTGGAGAAACTGCCCCAGAATAGTTTATCTGAATGAAAATGTTGCCCTTATAGTACTCTCAAGGTCATTGTCGGGTGGGTTAATTGAGAGAGAAGTTCCTGGTGTAAAAGTTAGCTCTTCCCAGAGGATGGACTATCAAAAGAATCTGACTTCTGAAAATCTGATCTGATTGATTCCTCCAAAATCTGTTTCTGGACAATTTGTGCCATCTTCCATTTATATTTTCCGCCTACTTCAGTTGTGATGGATTGTGATGGAACAGAAGGTCAGATTTTCAACCTAAGCAGAGAAAAATTAAAGCTTTTTTAAGTATGTCTATTTGTGGAATTGTATTTTATATATAGGCTCCATGGAAGGCACTTTAATTCGGGCTGTGGGGAGGGAGGGACGGAGAAGTGGCGAGGCTGAGGATTTAAAAAGTGTTTGCTTTGGAATCCTCCTCATTTCTGTGCTCACCCCGTGAGCATTAGGAGTGAGCAGAGGCACAGACATAGCAGCAGGAGATGTATAACGTGACCGGTTTTGTGTTTTTTTAAGCTAATGGGCTCTTTGCTATTTAAGCTGTCATTAGAGTAGCGTGTAAGTGTGGTCTGGATTCAAATCAAAGTGTAACGGAAATGGCAAGTACAATGAGAGCTGCAAAGTGGAAAGCTAAGTCCCAGCCTGGGCCATGTGGATATTCTGGAAGTGGGAATTTGCAACCAGCAGCACCACAAGGAGAGTAAATACGGAGCTACCCCTTCCCAGACATTTCCAAGCATTCAGAATGTATCTCGATACAATCCTGCAGCTCTTCCCTGAGAACAGGACTGTGATGGGGTGAACTAAGCCCTGATGCCATCCCAGTGAGAGGAGCAGACGAGAGGTCCTTCAGAGGGGATAGACTGGCTGTCTCTGTGGCAGGCAATCGGGGCCCATCAGGCCAATATGAAAGAAGCTGCTTGGCTAGATCCTGGCAGTTCCTTCAGGTGCTCAATATAGGCCAGAAGTCTGCAACCTGCGGCTCTGGAGCTGCATGCGGCTCTTTAAGGACTTCTTTGTGGCTCCTGATGCTACAGTTGCAAAGCATAACAAAAAAAGAAAACGAAAACAAAAACACCATCCCTCCTGGTTATTTTTGATAAACAGTGGACGTCAAAGAGCCCCAAAATGAACTGATATTTAAATAGCAAACAATATGTGATCTCAAAATGTTGGATAGCTCCCCCTACGGTCCTCCAGAGAGAGAGATGGGTCAGGAGTGAAAGTCAGTAGAACAGTGGTACAAACATACACGTGAAGTGTGAGGAAATAGAATATGTGAAAAGTTTGTGACCATCCTGCAGTAAGCATGTATCCCATTACAAATCATTGTGTGTGCGCTGTTCTTAAAATAGGAGTTACAAAACCATGGTTAAATGTTATTTATTAAGGACCATCTTGTATTCGCATGCGTTACAGCTCTTGAATTATTGAGTGTTTTACTGAATTGGAAAACGTGGCTCTTCTTTCTATTTTGGTTACTAACTCCTGATCTAGGCAGATCCCTATGCTGCCTGGGAGACCAGCAGAACTTGGACAGCTCCGAGTGTGAGCTGATCTTAGACCTGGGCAAGACCCAGGTCCCTGTGTCCGGAGACTGGCCAGACACCTATTAGAACTGACAGCACCCTGGACTGGGTGAGTCAGATCCCACCCTCAGAACCCAGAAAATAACAGGCAAGACAATATGCGGTATGCTGGGCCACAAAGGGGAGCTCAAGAGCAGGTGGACCCTGTCACAAAGACAATTACCTTTCAGTAATTAAGGATTCCATATCGTTGGTCTCATATGCATGTGCTTTTCTTGTCCTGGGACTCTCGTGTGGAGAGTAGCAATGGTGGTTCAGTGTGGAACACAAGCCATTTACCATGAAATTGTACTATTGGATAAGTCCACAGAGTTATTGTCGCTTGGGATTAAAGCCAATCCTGAAAAGTAGGGGTGAAGTCCCAGCCCTCATGGAAGTGAATGGCAAAAAATCCCACTGATATTATGCGGGGTGGGGAAGGGGGTAGGCAGGATTTCACCTCAAGTCTCTGGGATGTAAATGGACTGCACACTGACCTTCTGGGCCACTCAGTAGCTTGATGCAACTGGGATGCTTCTGAGATGTTCTACCAAAACAGCGATTGATTAATTATCCATCTTAAGACACTGGAGCAATGTCTGTTTGGGACTTGAACTTGTTTTACTTCATGGAAAGGACAAATGCTTCTTGCTCTGGACAAAACTAAGCCTTTCCCTGGTTAGTGATTTCTCAGTAGAGAGCAAACATGAAAACCAACTGCCATCTCTGTGGTTATCCAAATAGGTAGGTCTTCAGGGGTCATGCTTCTAAATGAAATCCAAGAGCTCCTTGACTTAGAAGGAGAAGGTATCTGCACTTCTTTCAACATTGGCGATGGAAGCTAAGTTAAAAAGTGACAAAGCATTCATAGCACATCCAAAGACTGCATGCTAGTGCTGAATTGATTGTGAGCCCACTACACCATCAGGACCAGTTCACCCTCTGTTATTCCAGTTCAGGCTGTATGGGGAACACACAGCATGAGTTCAACAAAGCAGTTTTCAGGATGTGTGATAGCAATGAGTTGTATTGTTACGCTCTCTTTGTATAGCCCAAATGGTTTTGTGGCATGACATTCATTTACATGGTGACCTACATCGCATATTAGCAACCAGTCTGTCTCCCACTGTGTGTCTGGATCAAAATCTAGGGTGTTTTTTTCCTGATCAAACAAATCATTCTAGTCCTATATAGATAATGGAAAATGCTTTAATGTTCCATGTTCAGAATTATCGGTAGCAGCTGGCAAAGTGAAAAATCTGTTCTGTAAGGAAAGAAATACCAGTAGGTGACAAGTACTCACATCTGTTGTTTAATTGTATCTATACTGCAATTTACAGCAAAGGAAACAAAAATATCAGAGTCGCTTCATTAATTTCATTGTTTTTTTTTCTGTAACAGTATTTTATTATTGTTACAACAAAAGTATAAACTATATTAATGCACACGATTGTATTTCATAAATATGCATCCAGCTTAACATAGCTGCATAATTCTTTTAAAATTGCCTTGAGAGTGCAACATATTACCGATACAGCTTTATATCTGCTAATAAAATTATATAAACAAAGAATTTATATAATTTTAGGCCCATCTGCAGTAATTTTTTTCTTCATTATGATGGTTCTTTAGGCTAATGTACAGCAGTTTAAAAAGTAATTATTCAAGTTTTTTAGAAGAAATACTTCAGGGCTTTCATACTAGTCTTTTTGGAGTCATATTCTGTTTCTAGTTTCTTGTTCCTATCTTGTTTTTAGAGAGATTCAGTGGCATAACATGACCATGTGCTTATGCCAGCTTGCACTGGTTTAAGTTAATCTAGTATACAACCCTGCATAAGCAGACTTTGTTATAGCAGCGTAAGTGCAATTTATTTGGTTTGTGTTAAAACTTGTTCTGAATTGACTTAAGCTAAACTGAAGTAAGCATTGTTTAAACCCAGTGTCCACACAGCCCTTTGCATCAGTTCAGTTAAACTGGTTAAAAATTGCAAGTTAGGGCATGTCTCCACTTGCCATTTAAAGCAGAAAAAGTCCATGGGAGCATCTATACTTGCTAATGAGTTTTTGTGGTGAAACTCAGGGGTTTCACCCAAACAAAATCCCCCTAAAAATACCAACCAACTCCATAGGAGGTGTTTAGGTCTTACTGGTGATGATTTTGCAGTAATGTGAAGACCTGTTTTTGCTATTTACAGAGCTTTTAGCTTCTCCAGGATATTCCACAGTGTCTGGGTGGCAACTCTAGCCAGCACCTCTGCTGCTAGATGTCCACCCTTTCCACCTCTAAAGCCCTGGGAGTGTTAAAACTCCCTTTCCCATTTTCCTGGCAAGTGCTCACTTACTGTCTGGCCGGGTGACAATGCCTGGCCCCTGGTGCGGTGCTGAGTGACTGGACTGCCCAGTGTTTTGGGACGTGGGGACTATGCTGGGACCCAGAATGCCCTGCGCAATAATCCCTTCGCTTCCCAGGAGAGTGCACTGTGCAATAGTTACACTCGGGGACTACTCTGATCGAAGTGCTGCAAATGTAAACGCACTCCAGCACCCGTGCTGCTAAGTGAACACACAAACCAGCACTTTTCTTTTCCTGGTTCCCTATCATCTGCAAATGTAGACGGAACCTAAAACGGGTGCAACTCTGTGTGGACACTTGTCGTTTCTCCTGGTCATTAAATCCCATCCCTGCATTGATTACCCACTAGCCGGGACCTGTGCAAAGTCATGCTGATGTAATTTTTTCCCTAGCATCTGTCAAAGCACTGCACAGCACAGGAGTAAAGACAGCAAATTGCATGTGATAAAAAAACGCTGCAAGGGGGTTTATGACAGAGATCCCCCCGGTTAACTTGCAACCATTTACCGGCACTTCAGCTTATAAGGGGGGCCTCTTTGCTGCAAGGGAGAGAAGTTAGGTGTGGGTGCTGCACTTCTGAATTCCTCAGCATGGAGTGCAAGGTCTGTGTATAAATGCAGCTAATGATACTCAGGATTGTGTGGCCTCCAGCCATTTAAGGTAATGGCATGAGCAATCTCACTCCATTACTTTTGAGTGGTAGCTGTTCATACTAAAGCACTGCATCCCTGCGGCACCCAGGAGCTCTGATTGAATCTTATTCACAAAATAGGCTGAGAAAATAAGTGCATTGCATGGCGGATGACAAGCCTGATTCAACAGCGACTGCAGGGTCCTCTGAGTTTTTGGTGAGAGTCTGAAAAATCTTTCAGCGCTCTCTCACTCAGTAGCCCTTTGACAAAGGCTGGGTCGGGAGACTCTTCTGACCAGAGGGGCTATGTCAAGATAATTTCTTTCTCCCAATGGAGTGCATTCACTGCAGGAGAGTTGCATTTATCCTTTGTAAATTACTGTGCTTCTTTTTGTTATCCCTGGGAATGATTTTTACATAAACTATATAGGTGCCTCGGGCAGGGACACACAATAAGGTGGACGCAGTGGGCCTCGGTTAGCCCTTGGTGAGCCGTCGCTGCCTCGTTTACCTGCATCTCCAGAGGTATGGGTGCTTGCAGCTCCTGTTGGCTGTGGGTCACCATTCCTGGCCAATGGGAGATGCAAGAAGCAGCAAGGACTAGGCAACTGCTTCCTGGAGCTGCTATTGGCTGGGAATGGCGAGCTACAGCCAATGAGAGCTTCAAACACCTGTAGCTGCAGAGCTGCAGGTAAATTCAGTGGTAACAGCCTGCCAGGGGCTAACCCTGGAAAACTGCATCTGACCCATGGGCCAGTTCTTGCCAGAGCCACCCTGTCCTTAGTGGGTCGGCCGCCCTAGGCCCTGTGCTTTTAGGGGCTCTGCAGCAGCCATCCCAGTCATCCTGTGGACAGGAGGGACCAAGGGATTATGGCGGGGCCTGGGACTGCAGCATCCAGTGTTGCCCCCCCACTTGCCAATGGGCGGTGGGAGCATGGCAGTCTACTCTGCTCTTCCATGCTGCCTTTCCCACCCCCTGTGTCTTGCTTCTCCACAGTGGTGGGAAGCAGAGCTCCCCAGCATCAGGGAGCCCCACAGAGAAATGGGGGTGCAGTGGGTTGGGAGGGCAGAGGAGCAGGGTGGAGCACTACTCTGGTTCCTGCTGCCTGCATGGTAAATGGGGGGGTTAATCCCTGCTTCCACAGCACCAGGCCCCATAATGCCCTGGAAGCATTGCTTGGGGAGGAGGTAGATGGAGATGGAGTAGTGGAAGGGGGCAGGGCCTGTGACATGGTGGGAGGTGTAGCTCCAGGCTCTATGCCTGGGCTCACTGCATCGGGGCGGTCCCCATCTCCCTCAAGATGCTCTTGGTTCTTGTCCACCGTTTGCCTTAGGGCTTGCTCAGAAGAACCATTAATTTTAGCTTTACAAATGGTGAATCAGCTCAGTGATGTGGCCGAGGGTACCTCTACAAGGGAATAGAAGTGTTTTCTGGCTTGGGCTTGGGATGTAGAGCTAAAAATCTCAGTTGTGATGTTGAGACTCAAGCCGGAGCTTGAGCCCTGGGATTCTGTCATTGTGCATCTCCAGAGCTTGGCTGCATCCTGTGTCCAAATATCGACACAGTGATTTTTCAGCCCCAGAGCAGAAACCAGAGATATTGAATTAAATTGGATTTAAAAAAAAATTTAAATACAGGCTTTTTTTTTTTTTTTTAAATTAAACTTATAAAAATGAAATTTGAAATTAGCTATCTATGTTGAGGCCTAAATTATTACAGTCTGTTAAAATCACTCAAATGTAATACAAAATTATTGGGATTAAGGATTTTTAAAAAGTCAAACCACCAGTGACTTGTGGAAGTCACTGGGTAACCTCCTTGAATCAGAGTTTGATGTGCTAAATCAGTTTTTGACAGCAGTAGCTTCTTCTGCCGATACATAGGGAATATTTCATTTTAGTTTATTGGGCTTGTTCAGTTTAATGAGTACTTGGTTGAAAGCTAAGAAATGGATTTGGAGTTGGAAAAAGTAGGAAAACTGAGTGTGAGAACATGAGATCGACTAGTTTTAAACTCTTGAAGGAAATGGTGACCAGAAGCAATCAGTTCAGTTCACTGAGCTTTTTTTTCTTTGTGTAATAAATCAGTTAGTTTTAAAAGTAAAAATGTTTTTATTAAATTCTTAGATGAACCTTCTTTTTATATACAGCACACTTAGTTTTATTTAATAGCAATGCTCACTTTGGGGATTGTAATAGATTTCTAATTAAACAGTTTGACACAAATCTGAAGCAAAAAATTAATCGATCAAATGTTAAACTATGCTGTTTCTTAAGTATGTAGATCTTCCTGGTTTGCAAAAATAAGAACAAATTTAGTGTAATGCCATAGTTAATTGCCCAGGATTTTCTCACAAGCTTCTTTCCAGGGCACCTAACTATAGCGTGACACTAAATTTGCTCTTATTTTTGCAAACCAGGAAGATCTACATACTTAAGGAATAGCATAGTGTAACATTTGATCGATTAATTTTTTGCTTCAGATTTGTGAAAATCCTGGGCAGAAGAACAAGACAACACAAAGAATGGATATCACCAGAGACTCTAAGGAAGATAAAGGATAGAAAAGACAAGAAGGCAGTTGTCAACAGCAGCAAGACCAGAGCTATCAAGGCAGACGCGCTGCGATTGTATGCAGAAGCTAACAAGGAAGTGAAGAAAAGTATGAAGAGGGATAAAAAGAACTTCGCGGAAGCACTAGCACAACAAGCCGAGCAAGCCGTAGGCCAGAAGAATCTAAAAGAACTGTATAATATCACAAGGAAGTTAGCAGGTGCAAGACGGACAGTAGATCGTCCCGTGAAAGACGAGGATGGGAGAGTCTTGTCAAATCTAGCCGAACAACTTACTTGATGGAAAGAACATTTCGAGGATCTCTTAAACCGCCCAGCACCAATAGGTCCACCAAACTTACCCTCAGCTCCAATACCACTACCAATAAATACAGACAGACCAACTAAGGAGGAGATAAGGAAGGCCGTTTCTCTGCTGAAAAGTGGAAAAGCTCCAGGGCCAGACTGTATTTCCTCAGAACCAGTGAAGGTGGACCTTGAAACCTCCACAGACATAATTTACGAACTCTTCGGTAGAATATGGGACACCGAGGAAATACCACGAGACTGGAAACATGGACATATAATTAAAATACCCAAGACAGGAAGTTTGAATGAATGCAGAAACTGGAGAGGTATCACTCTGCTGTCTGTTCCTGGGAAAGTCTTTAACAGGATCCTGTTGGAGAGAATGAAAGCAGAAACTGACAGGGTGTTGAGGGATGAACAAGCTGGTTTTCTGAGTGAGAGATCATGTGTAGACCAGATAATGACCTTGAGGATCATCATAGAACAGTCATTGGAATGGAACTCTGCAGTGTATATAACTTTCATAGACCTTGAACAGGCCTTTGATAGTGTAGACAGAAATACACTGTGTAGACTGTTGCAGTATCATGGCATTCCCCAGAAGATCATTAATCTCAGCCAATTACGAACCCTCCACTTGCCAGGGTGTACATAATGGCACTCTGACACAATCTTTCACTGTCCGAACAGGCGTGAGACAGGGATGTCTACTCTCACCATTCCTTTTCCTTATAGTTATGGATTGGATTGTGCTAAAAACAACAAGCGGACACCAGAGAGGTATTCAGTGGGCCTTCTCTCGTCAATTAGAGGATATCGATTTTGCTGATGACATTGCTCTCCTGGCACATCAGCATGAGCATATGGACAGCAGAGTTGCAGCACTGGGTAGCGCTGCCTCAAAGGCAGGCCTGAAAATCAGTGGATGTAAAACTAGACCTATGAGGGTCAACCACATTAAACAAGACAACATCACTTTAGGGGGAGAGACCCTCGAAGACGTCGAACAATTTATCTAGGTAGCGTTGTGAATAGAGATGGTGGTACCGACCTAGACATCAAATCCAGGATTGGCAAAGCCACAGCAGCATTTCAAACTCTGTGGCCAGTGTGGAGATCACACAACACCTCTGTCGAAACAAAGCTGAGAATCTTCAATTCAAATATAAAGTCCGTCCTGCTGTGTGCCTGTGAGTCACGGCGCACCACAAAGTCCTCAACACACAGACTGCAGAAGTTTTTGAACAGATGACTGAGGTACCTATTACAAATAAGATGGCAAGACAAAGTCATGAATGAACATCTGTGGACACGAACAGGCCAAGAGCCAGTGGGGATCCAAATAAAAAGGAGAAAATGGGGATGGCTGGGACATACTTTGAGGAAACCCCCATCCAGCATTGTTCGACATGCCCTAAAATGGAATCCTCAGGGGAAATGCAGCTGAGGAAGACCCCGAATAACATGGAGGAGATCTACAGTCACGGAAGTACAAGAACTGGGATATTCATGGGGTCAGATTGAAGCCATAGCCCGAGATAGAACCAGGTGGAAGAGCCTTGTGGATGACCTATGCCCCACTTGGGCTTCACGGGTTTAACTTAACTTATAGTTAGTTGCAGATCACTTTTTTTAATGATTATCAACCAACAAACAACATTTCTTTAAGAAAATAACTAAAAAGTACAAATGGAAAATGATTATTTAAATCAGCATTTTCTGTTTGCCATTTTACTTCATGGTTAAAATCAGTTATTTAAATTGGTTTGATTTAAGTCAGTCCACTGTGCATATGTGGCTAATTTGGTTGAACACAGGACAAAAGTACTGGAATAAAGGAAAGAAGACTAAATATTTTTTCTCTGCAAGTTGTCCATCTGGAGCCTGCCTCGTCATTGTCAGGTTTTAGTTCCTTCCTTGAGGGAGCCTGATCTGTGTGACCTTTGGCAATTAATGCCAATTGCATCACTACCTCTCATCAGTCAGTACTTAATTAAGAATCCTAACTATATACAATGGAGATAGACTCAGTGCATGACTGTGCATTTCAAATACAGATGTTATTTTGCAGTCTTGTTTTCTCTCCAAGACAAAGTACGAATGCAATGCTTCTGCAGTCTGTGGACTTAGTATGCCCCTTACAGAGATGTAATACATTCCAAGCCTTGTGGGGGGAAAAAATGTAAAATTGCTCTCTATAAAGAACTATAATATCCAAATTTGACAAAAGTGTAACTGCATGCATATCAATACAGGAGTGTGCATGGCTGTAATCATGAAGGCAGACTAGAATCAAGTCTCCCAATTAAGTAGAATGCTACAGAAATTGGCTTTCCTTCTACCAGCCCGTATCAAGAAGAAACAGGACTTTTGCAAGACAAATAACAGGCCACAAATGCTTATCTAGCAAAAACACATTGAAGCAAATAAACTCGAAGCCTTTTGCTGAACATTACAAATGGAAGAGAAAATTCAGTGAACTCTGCATCTAGGGGAAATAATCGGACAGACAGAAACTGAAAAGGGAGCAGAATTCACTGCAGGTGCAAAGTGATGCTGGGATTAGTTAGTTCCCTGCTGCCTCTCCTGTTCATCCTGCCATTCATTTGGGATGGATGTCAAGGGCTTGGATGATGTGGGCACCAGCTAGTGCTAGAATATTGGAGCAGTAAGTTTGACCCTCCTGCATACGTCCGTAATTGTGCTGTCCTGTATGGGCAGTGGAGCTCAGGGATCCTGTTTCGTTGTGTTTTCATGGATTGGATATGTGTATTAACCAAACTTCCCAGACAGAATGCTGTGTTAAGCTGGATTTGAGCTGAGACGTATATCATTTCAAAGTTGGGGAAAAAAATGACCAAATCAAATATTTAGAAACCCAAGAAATTCAGGTGTATGGTTAAATTAAGCAACATAAGGAAGTGCAAGTTGAACTTCTCTAATCTGGTACTTCTGGGACCTGACCGATGCTGAACCAAAGAATTTGCGAAAACACGGGAGGTCAGTATTGTCCAGCAGCGTTACCATCACTTCCACCACTTACAGGTCTCTTAGGAGAATTTTAGGGTACCTTAGAGCTAAATAACAGCACAGAACATTGAGAGCCAGGACTGGTGGCTGTAAAACTACATGGGACTATGGGAAACATGGTAAGTGGACTTCCAGCTAACTGAAGTCATGCTAGATTACAGATGTTGCATGACCAGAGAGTGCCGGACTAGAGAGGTTCACCCTGTACTTCACGCAACACAGAGTCAAACTGTGGAAGGATAATGCAAAAGCCCGAATATATGTAAAAATGCTTTTAGATACTGTCATAGAGGATAGTCCCTTCAATGGGCATTAGTCCAGGCTGAAAGGGGTGCAGTCCTGTGCTCTGGGTGTATCTAAATCTCTGATTGCCAGGAGCCGAGACCAGACGACAGGGAATAGAGCACGACATAACTGTCCTCTTCTCTTCCATCTGCGAAGTATATTGGACAGACTGGACTATCATTTCACCAAAGAATGAATGGACAAAAAGCAGACATTAGGACTCTCTGAATACACATAAACCTGTTAGTGAGCATGTCATTGGAGTAGTCTATAGTACTAAAGACCTGAGAATCTACATCCTACAACAAAGAGACTTTAACACCAGACTACAAAGTTAGACCTCTGAATGGGTGCTTATTTTCAAATTTGACACTTTGCACGCCGGCCTGAATAGAGATAGTGATTACCTCACGAATTACAAAGACAGCTTCCCTGTCTTTGGTATTTGTAGTGATTTCAGGCAAGTCACTTAACTTAATAGATGCTTGCAGTACGTAATTTCCTCCTGACCCGCAGCTGATTTGTCAGTTTTCATTTGATTTTTTTTTTGCTATCTGTCTATTATATAGTTGTGGTACCACTTCATTTTCAGCACTATCTCCAGATCTGAAGAAGTGGGTCTGCCCCATGAAAGCTCATCACCTAATACATTATTTTGTTAGTCTTTAAAGTGCTACACGACGGCTTTTTTTATCTGTCCAGGGATTAGTGGGGAATGGCCTTATCCTTCTCATCCCTTCAGAGATGACGATGATAGGCTAGGGGGCCATCGAGTTGTCCTCAGAAGAAAGCTTAGAAGGAACTGCCTCCCCTACCACCTACAGACCCCCCGCCAAGGAAGCAGCAGAAGATTATCAGATATGTAGGATGGTGAGGCAGAAGAGGGTGTGGGTAAGTATTTTATACATATGGTGTAAACAGTTGTTAGTGCCCTTCAGTGTAGCACTGGGTGACTGGGTTTTGGTGCAGTTAAGGGAAATATAAAGCAAGCTCTGAGCTCAAGAGATTTGTATTGTTTTAAAAAGAACAGCAAAAGGAAGAGGCTGATACATTGCCGGCCAGGGTTTCAGGGCAGGAAATTGCACTGCATTATACAGTATGTTCTGTAGAAAGAGAGAAGTGTCTCTCTTTGATTGACAGTTAAATCCCAGGGATTATAGCGTTTACTGTATACAGCAGGGAACAAGATGTGCAGGACTGATGTTAATTCATAATCAGCAATCACGCTGCATGTAAACTACAAGTAACAGCAGGGGGTTTCTGGAGGAGAATGTAAGTTCTCAGGTGTTACACCAAACCCCGTGGAGAACAGGAGATGTCTTTGTGATGTTTGAGACTCCACCGTATACCAACGGGGACAGAAAACAGAGTTTGGCTTTGAAACTGAGTTCATTTGGAGTTTCCCACCAGTTTTCCCAGAAGTTTGGAGGAAGTTTATACCTCACCCCATTACACAAGATTTTTTTTTTTTAAATAAAGCATTTTAGAACTCAAATATCATCCAAGCTAAAATGGCTGGCCAAACAGACCTATTCTGTGCAGCCTGTTGGGTAACTGAAGGATGTTTCACATTCAAAGTGAGTAGGTCTGAACTGTGCAATCTAGATAGGTAGTCTTTATTATCATTTCATATTGGAGCTTGGTTCTAATGTCACTTCAGGTTTAGACCAGTGTGATTCACTTAGTATACGTAGAGTTACTCTGGGTTCACCAGAGTAGAAGTGAGATCAGGATCAGCCACGTGGCTTTCAGCACTACTCATGTTGAGCGCAGCTGTACTAATTCCAGTGGTAGACTTGAATATTAGAAGTACTGAATTGTCTTCACTGCCACATGCTACCTTCTAAACTTATCCTGTCTCTTTTCCATCTACAGGGTATAGGCACAGAGAAGACTAGACTTTTTTTTTTTTTTTAATTTCAACTGGAGTGTTAGAATAATGGGCTGGAAGTTATATCTCTCGTTCTTTTTGCAGTGGGATTTGAACTCAAAAAGAGTTCTCCAGTCATCAGTCACTTTCAGGCTATGTCTATGCTACCTGGAAGATCGACCCAGTCAGGGTCGATTTTCTGGGGTTTGATTTTGTGTGCCTGGTAGGGATGCACAGAATCGACCTAGCCGGGGTCGACAGTTGGCCCCTGTACTCCTTGTTATCATGAGGGGTAAAGGAGGTCAGCAGGAGAAATTCTCCCATCAACCTTCCTCAGTGTGGATGGATAGGTACATCAATTGCAGATAGTCGATTCTAGTTACGCAGTTGCCATAGCTGGAACTGCCTATCTGCAGTCAACTTGCCTGCCTAGTGTAGACCAAGCCTTAGTTAAGCATGTGTTTAAGTGAATAGGGATGAACTTAACCAAAATGTTTAGCTGAATTGGGGCCCAAATGTCTTTAATTCAGATCCATGTATGTTGTTGTTTTTTTTAAATAGGTTAAACTAAATGTATCCTGAGAGAGAGTTTAAAATATTAAAAATGATATTTGACTGTGGTACAGCGCAGCATGCAGAAGATAATGTATAAAATTAGGTACACTAGCTACGTTTTTTTCCCCCAAATATTTATTAGAAAGAAGCAATTTTCTAGTTACTTTCTCTGGTTCCTTAAGCCCGAAGCCTTCAAAGCAAAGACTTCTACTGTTATTTCTTTTCTGCATTTCAAATTGACATATGCCTTTGAATCATAATTTCCATGGTCGCCATGTGACATAGAGAATATTCTTTTAAAAAAAAGTTTTAAATAGTATTTTCAAATTAATACGAGTTCTGTCTTCATCGGATTAATTGCATTAAGTCAGAATGAAATGTTGCTTCCTCTCTTCTTCCTGATATGATTTTTTTTAAAATCTCTGGAGACATAACTCTGATTTTTGATGCAACAATGGATGCATACTGGCATCTGTAATACAAATGAGTATGACTTTTTACTTTCAACACAATAAGATAACTGAGTTCTCAGCACTAGCATCGCCACAGGTGGCATGTATTTTGAAATAGCAGCATGGTGCTTGACTTTTTAATAAGAAGACAATGGTATGAGAACAGTGACAAATTAGCATCACTAATCTTCCAGTGACCTATCTACCAGAACAAAAAAAAAAAAAATCCTGAAAGTATTATGACTGATTGACTAAAAGATTACAGCAGGAAAAAAAATACCGAGTCCAATCACAGACATGTCTCAGTTGGTATAGTCCCTTTGTTTAGTTTATTGTGGTAAGCAGAGCAATAAACCATCCAAAAGTTGGACAGTCTTAGGTCAGCTCTACTACTTCTCTAGAAACTGTGTTCTTGTCGTGGAAAGTATTGAATATTAAAGATTGACTGTAAAGAAGTAATGATGTTATTTCCTTTCTCTCCCAGCAAGAGATCAAACCAGACTTCATAAATCTTTTTTTTCCTGACTGTGGTGAGTTTAAACCTGTACACTGAAGCATCAAGAAATTTGAGCAACTTGCCTCAAATCTTCATTCCTAGTATGTGGACTGTTGTATATAAACCTGTCTTTTGGGGGCTGATGGATGTCTTGAGGTTTTTCAGTCTGTTCTTCATTTTTCACTTAAGATTACTTTGTTTGTAGTAATACCAAAAGGCACCACTCAGAATCAGGTCCTCTTTGTACTAGATTCTGTAAAAATGAATGGCAAGAAGCAACTCTTTCATGGAAAATAGTTTGCAAGCTAACCATAACAACACACAAAGGAAGGGGAAGTTGGATACATGTACAAGCAAAAAGTTGAGATGGATGAATAGTATGTGTGTCCTGATTAGCATATTCTCCCCAGAAGAGTGGAGATGAAAGGGGTTAGACTGATGCAGTACTTGCATACATTAAGTATGTTTATAAGTTTACTCTACTAAGCACACATTCACAAGCACCTTCTGTTTAAACATTCTGGTTAATGCACGTTTCCTGCAAAAAGAAAAGCTACAGTTAGACCTGCCACTAGAGGCGAACAAAATGCTTTGAGCCAAATTCTGCCCTGACTTGCAGCCCTTAGTGAGTCTGGGTAATTCTGTTGGTAGAGCATCAGGCGTTGAATCTGAGGACCCAGTGTTAGGCAAGGCAGCCTTTCTCCCAATGCTGCACCCCCCGTCTCTCTCCTGGGATGTTGCTTTCTTGCCAGAGGATGTTGTGAAGACCAGAACTTCTACAGGGCTCTGAAAAGAGCTAGATAAATTCATGGAGGAGAGGACCATCAGTGGCTATGAGCCAGGATGGGTGGGACTGGTGTCCATTCTCTTTCAGAAGCTGGGAATGGGTGACAGTGGAGGGATCACTTAATGACTTACCCATTGTGTTTATTTCTCTGGGCCATCTGACATTGGCCACCGTCGGAAGACTGGATAGTGGGCTTTGGTCTGACACAGTGTGGCCCATCTTATGTAGGCTTTTTGAGGCACATACCTGTGTCAGGTCAGAACACATTTTTTATTGAAATCAGAGTCTGTTTCCAGCCCTGTCCTTGGATAGATAACCTACAACAAAAATCCAAAATTGAGCAGAAAGCTTGCCAGTTTCTCACTGATCCAACGGTGGGTTTGCCCAGGGTCTGAATCAAGGCAGGATTTGACCCTGAGTTCCCATATGATGATGATATGCCTGTGACTCATGCAATTGTTATACAGTTTACAATGTGGAGGAAAAAACACTTCATTTATTTGAAAGGGCTAAGTCAAGTAACAGCCCAAATAATGTTATCTCTAATATTTCACGAGGAAGCAGCTGCTTGCTGTTATTTTTATATGTAGTGGACAGTAGCAGTACAGTGGCCTGATTGGGAATTGTGCTTTTTTGGCATTCGTTTTCCATGCAAAGCAAAGGGATGTTTGCTGATCTGTTTATATGACTCTGTTCTAAGGGAGCTCTTGATCTGTGACTTCATAATTTGTCATCCTGTTCATGTGCCAGTGGGAAGCTGACCAGTAGGCGAGGAGGGATTAAGAGACCTAGAATGGAGTGTGAGCAGCTCAGAAGCATTGGTAAAAATACAAAGGACTTTTCATCTTACAAATAGCACTTAAGTAGCATGATAAAAATTCCTGGCAATAGGTTTTGATTGGTAAACATCAGTTACCTCTGCAAATAAGGTTATTAGGAGAGCTGGTTTATAAATTAGAAAATCATGAAAAATAAAGAGTAATTTATTCAACATCATGATTAATTTTTATCAACATTGTGCAAAAGCAAAAAAGGCACTTTTTATTTATTTATTTTTTAAAAGATTCATAGTTGTCGTTTTTCAACCAGCCCTTTAGTGTCTCTTCTATAATTAATCTCGTCTAGTAACAGAGAGAAAGCCGTGCTAGTGTATATACTATCAAAACAAAAAAGCAGTCAAGTGGCACTTTAAAGACTCACAAAATAATTTATTAGGTGATGAGCTTTCATGGGACTGACCCACTTCTTCAGACCATAGACATACCAGAACAGACTCAATATTGGTTCTCTATGCCTTAAATATTGAGTCTGTTCTGGTCTGGCTATGTTCTGAAGAATTGGGTCTGTCCCACGAAAGCTCACCTAATAAATTATTTTGTTAGTCTTTAAAGTGCTACTCATCTACTTTGGTGAGTCTGCTGACAGCCGTAAAGTTAGGCACATTGGTCAGTGCTTTCATTTATTGGGACCTTCTGTTTTCTTTCTCTTTTTCAGTCCCATATTTTTCCAGTGAACTGAAGTACTCCTGTCCTGTTTGCTTATTTTTTCATTTCTTCAACCAATTAGAATTTGAAATAAGAAATAACTAATTAGCATTAGCCCCATAGAATTAATAGACTGGCCTTGTTGATACCAAGGGAGAAAAAAGGAGACCGAATGATTGGTTTAAATAAAATATTTAAATCATCAAGTGGGCAACTTTGACTTAAATAATTTAATTTAATCTTGTTTTGCATTTGTAGTCCTTAGTTATTTTCCTATAGAGAGGCTGATTCTCAGCTGGTAGTCATTAAAGCATGATGACTTGCAACTAAATATAATCTTTACAATAAATTTGTTGCTTCTTTTTGCTAACCATGAAGATTCACTGCGTTTATACGTGTTTGTTTGAGCTTCATTTACATTTACTCATATACTTAATTTTTACCTTTTTATTATGCCAGAAAATAATAAATGATGGATGTTTTTATTTACAAATGATTATTTTTCATTTGTGATTGTAATCTTGCTCTGGATGGAATTTCAAATTTAATTAAGCACAAAGACAGCATTTTTTTATTAAGTATAACTAAATGTGGTGCAAACCTAAGAAAGGAAAGTATGTTAAAAAGTATATTAACATGTTTTACCCTTAAAAGTTACTGATCTATTAAACAAAGGAAACATTCCTTTAGTTGTGTTATACTTACAAGAAGCACATAGAACCTTTGTCAGTGGAAAGACAATACACCACATTTATTGAGAATACATGATAAAAATCAGCATATGCCCACACCAGGCCATAGCCTGGACCAGCCTAATGGCCAATTACGTTGGATCCAAGTCTCAATCTGATGCTCCAGGGCTTTGCAGGATGAAGTTCAATGACAAAACACCCCATCTTTATATCCGAGGGGTAGCCAAGTTAGTCTTTATAGTGATCCTTTCTCATGTGCAGCTATGGATTTTGTTATATGTTGTTTCAATCTGAATTTTAAAGGCCACAGTTTCGAAATACACCAGGCTGTATAATCAGTCTTGCCCTCAACAGCGACAAACACACCACAGAAACTAAGGTGTGCATAACAAGTCATCACAGTCCAACAAACAGCAAGTTTGACTTGTTGGTCGAGAGAGGCAGCATTTGTCATCTTACCACTCTGTTCCACCACTGACTACGGCCCTTCTTCCTTCATGGGCGTCCATTACCACCGACAGGTGAGTTCTGGAGATAGTAAAATTCGGATATGCAATTCCATTCATCTCCATCACACTGCCCACCCTGTGCCCCTTGAGGCGCCCCTCTCACAAGACATTGTTGTGTGAGGCGGTGAGCCACCTCCTATCCACAGAAGCGATAGAGAAAGTTCCTGATGAGTTCAGAGCCAAAGGCTTCTACTCCCATTACTTCCTTATGCAGAAAAAGAACAGTGTTTGGAGACCAATACTGGACCTATACCTGCTCAACCGTTACATGCAGAAGCAGCATTTCAGAATGGTGACATTGGCTTCGATAATCCCAATCCCAGATCTCAACGATTAGTTTGCCACTCTCGACCTTCAAGATGCCTTCTTTCCTGTAACTGTTTATCTGGCTGCAGACATTGCCTCTGGTTCACTGTAGGGAAGGACGGTTTTTCACGACAGGGTTCTCCCTTTTGGGCTTTTTATGGCTGTGATGGGGTTCTGGGGTCCCCCAAGCTCTGCACCCTGTCCACAGGCAGGAGAGTTTCTTACTCAGCAGGAAAACAGCGGGCTTATTAGCCGACAGGACACAGCAGCATACAGAGGAGTCAGTACAGCAGGCAGAGACAGCCAGTTCAATCCATGTTGAGGAGAGGAGGCCCCGAGGGGCCCCCCAGAGCTGGGGCCTTGCCCCCTCCTTTGTCTCTCTCTCCCTCAGCCCAGACTCACTGCTTCCCAACTCCCAGTTCCAATTCAAACCCCACAGGCTCCACCTCCTCCTTTGTCTGCAGTACAAAGGTGTTACCTGGTCGTCAGGGTTACCCTCAGCAGGAGCCCCACACCCTCTGTGAGCCACTCACAGACACACAGGTATCCCCCACTCCATCACAATGGCTCCCAGAGTGTAGTCCAAACTCTGTCAGCGGTCACTGATCATCTTCGTCCGCAAGGGGTCATGATATTCCCCTACCTGGCTGACTGTTTACTCAAGGGGACCATTCCTTCGGAGACGGCACAGATGATACATACCAAGAGGGCTGTGTTCTGCTCCCTCGGTTTTCTCTTCAAGGAGAAGAAGCCCACCTTCAGCCCAGACAGGAGTTGGAATTTAGAGGGGTGCGCCTCAATGCAACTACAACTTCAAGATGTGTCCCCCCCATGGGTGCTCCGTTACCCACCCTCCTCTCTGCTTCACAGTCTGCCTTGTTTACTTTCAGATTCCAGAGCAGCTTTAAGGAGCGGACGTCCGCTGGTCCGTGCACGTGATCAAAAGAGCAAGAACAGAGAGACGTGGTGACAGCGCATGTGCAGACTGGCTGGATACAGCCAGAAGAGTCTCCAATCTGCAGTGCTGGGATGTGAGCCCAGCACCTACAGTGGAGCACCCGGGGTGCGGGGGGGACACATCTTGAGGAATAATAGTTACTGCACTGAGATGAGTAACTTTGCTCCTATTTAACCCCGAGAGCAGGAAAGTTATAAATCACTCACTATTCACCACAAAAGAGGACACTGGGCCACAAATAATCCCTGAGCATAGTGAATAAACAGCCTGCTATTCTGTACAGCATTCAAGGCTCTTGGGAGTCCAAGGTTGTAGTCAGCTAGCAGGCTGTGGTTGAATGGTAAAATATCTCTGAAACGTACTGTAGAACTCTGGCGATGCATGCACTTTCTCTCTCTGTCTTGGGCTTGCATAGTCTGTGCCTGCAAGACCCCTTGTTTGCAGGGGAAATAGCAATGCTAATCTATTTCTGGCCCCTGCTCAACTAACCATGTCAAAGTAAGCATGCAGAAACCATTTGCTGGGAGTGGGAGTTGGGGAGCTGAATGTCTGTCATTGATAGTTCCTAAAGATCAGAGGTTCCACCAACAGTCACTGCCAAGGATGACCTTTGTGATCTATAAATCTCATGGAATGTGTCCTTTGGTTTTGGGAGAACCAATTACTGGTGAAGCTTGCAAGTGAGCTGAGACCACTTCTGCGTAATTTATGTGACCTCCAGAAGGTTAATATAGTCAAAAGTAGTAGGGTCTGGTGGATAATGCTTGGAACTGGATGCAAAGGGATAGTGTTGTTCACACTTACATTCTCCTTGCTTGCGCATCCAAATACCCAGTGCTCATGTGGGCTTGCCTAGATGGCAAGTTACTGTGCAGCAGACCAGGTTGCGAATTGGTAGCACACTAGGTTGTTGTACGTCCCGTGTGGACACAACCCCCGTTCTGCAAAAGTTCTAGAGTATGACAGACACTCACTGAGCTGTACCAGTGTCCTAACAGGATGTGGCTCCGTAGCAAGCTGGTGTGTTATAGATTCAGGCTGTGGCTTGCTGCAGAATAACTCAACATGTAGACATGGCTGGAGCAAACCGTGTGCTAGGCTCTTACAAATGTGTGACTGTGCAGACGTACACTGAACTTTAAGACTTAGCTGTGTATACAGAAACCATTATAAGAGTCTGTGAGCTCACCTAAGTTCCCTCCAAGTTGCAGGGCCATGTGGCTGTACAGCTCAGGGCTGCAGTAGGGAGACATGCCTCTTTGTAAGCCTTGAAGCTGCTGGGCTGGGGGAAGAGAAGCCTCTTCCTGCCGGCTCCAGCATGGTACTGCCGTGGCCAGGAGACCGGTGCTCCTTCCTTTGCCCCACCCAGTGTAGCCCAGAGCGGCTGTGGCCATGGGACAGGCACCCTTCCCTCCAGCCATGCCCTCTGGAACTGCTGGGGCAGCAGGTAGGTCCTTTCAACTGGCCCTGAGTTGCTGCAATAAGAGAACACTGGGGGAAAGGCCTTTCTTCCCAGGACACCTGCAGCCCAAGCCCTTTGTCCTCCTCAGCGACATGCCAGAGCCTGCGCCTCAGCCCCTCTGACTCACCCTCACCACACTGTCCATATGTGTAACGACTTGTTATGTGTGAAGGTGATATGGTGGTGCAAAAGTCATTCTGCACATGGTCCTAACAAATTAGAGGGAACACAGGAGCACACTGATTTAAGGTCTATTTAACAGCAATGGTTTTTTTTTTGGTGCCAGTACTTGCCAGTACTGAGTACTGGCGCCTCAGCCGCAGAATTGACTGGGGGAGCTTAGGGGGCTGGGGAGCTGGCTGAGTACCGGCTCTCCCCCCTAAAAAAAGCACTGTTTTACAACCCCCCTCCCTCACCCAATACAACCCTCCTTCTGCACTAGGGATTCCTACAAGGTATCTGTTTCTGCAGCATTATCCTGTATGGAACATCTGTAATTTTTTAGTTGAATTCAGCCCTGAGGATGACTGCGTAGCAGCCGAATTAACAGGCTCCGAAGAGGTTGCAAATCTTCCTTTCAAAGAGGGCTGTACAGTATTTATCTGAAGGCCAATAATGGTGACACTGTTTGGTTTTAAAAAAAAGAGTCTCTCTTTTCAATAACCTCATTCTTACTAAACTCTGCATTCGCACAGTAAAAGTGGATCAGCTATACACTCTAGTCAGCTGTAAAGAGTAGCACGTTCATGTCAAACCGCTCATAAATAACACAGTAGGTCTTTAAACACACATACGTACCTGAGAAATTACCCACACTGGGGAGTGGGAAGTATCTGATTTTTAAATCAGTCTGTTGTATCCATCCCTGGGGAAGATTTGCAACCCCCTCCCTCCCAAGGAAGAGGCTGCTCTGTGCAGATTAGGCCTCAATTGAAGTATTGTGTCCAGTTTGGGGCACTACATTTCAAGATAAATGTGGTAAAATTGGAGAAGGTCCAGAAAAGAACAAGAAAAATGATTAAAGCTCTAGAGAACATGAGCTGTGAGGGAAGACGGAAAGAACTGGGCTTGTTTTGTTTAGAAAAGAGAAGACTGAGAGGGGACATGACAGAGGTTTACAAGCACCTAAAAGAGTGTTACAAGGAGGAGGGGAAAAAATGTTCTCCTTGGTCTCTGAGGATAGGACAAGGAGCAAAGGGCTTAAACTGCAGCAAGGGAGGTTTAGGTTGTACATTAGAAAAAATTCCTAATGGTCAGGGTGGTTAAATGCTGGAGTAAATTGCCCAGGGAGGTTGTGGAATCCCCATCACTGGAGATATTTAATAGTAACAGAGAGAGAGCCATGCTAGTCTATATACTATCAAAACAAAAAAGCACTCAAGTAGCACTTTAAAGACTAACAAAAATAATTTATTATATGATGAACTTTCGTGGGACAGACCCACTTCTACAGACCATAGCCGTACCAGAACAGACTCAATATTTAAGGCACAGAGAACCAAAAACAGGAATCAAGGTGGACAAATCAGGAAAAAAAATGATCAAGGTGAGCAAATCAGAGAGTAGAGGGGCAGAAGTAGGGGTTGGGGAGTCAAGAATTAGATTAAGCCAAGTATGCAAAGGAGACCCTATAGTGTCCCAGAAAATTCCCATCCCGGTTCAAATCACTTGTTAATGTGTCAAATTTGAATATAAAAGAGAGCTCAGAGAAGAGAGTCCCCCCCGCTTCTGCCCCTCTACTCTTTGATTTGCTTACCTTGATATTTTTTTTTTCTGATTTGTCCACTTTGATCCTGATTTTGGTTCTCTGTGCCTTAAATATTGAGTCTGTTCTGGTATGGCTATGGTCTGAAGAAGTGGGTCTGTCCCACAAAAGCTCATCACCTAATAAATTATTTTGTTAGTCTTTAAAGTGCTACTGGACTGCCTTTTTGTTTTTGAGATATTTAAGAGCAGGTGAGACAGACATGGCTCAGGCATGGTTTAGATGGTGCTTGAACTTGCCATGAAGGCAGGGGACTTCTCGAGGTCCCTTGTTCAAGTGTTCTGTAATTGTGAGAGTTCCATCCTTTACTCCTGTGCCTTTTAGGAGAAATGGAAGTGAAGAGGCAGCAGCTCCTTGTCTCTGCTCTGCTGCCTGGTCTCCTGCCTCCGCTTTCCATATTTATTTTCAGACCCAGATCAGCCTGAGCCTGAAAGAACCAGCTCCTCAGCTGGCATAGACTAGCATATCTAAATTCATTGCATTAATGTCAACTGAGGTCAGTTTACATCAGCTAAAGTTATATCTTATTTTTGTTGTCTGATATCTGATATCTAACACAGCTTTATTTAGCTGCATTTTTTTTTAAATCTCTGGCTCTTTAGTGCTTCTAATACTGATCCTGATCCAGTTCCTGTTGCAATTAGTGGCTGTTGGAATCTGTGGTGTCTGCTGTTTGCAAAGGCTGGTTTGGAAATTATGCTCCCAGATGTTTAATGATGTGTGTGCAGATTGTGTTTGGGTAATACACGGCTCTTCTAAAAAAGATGCAGAATAAATTAAGATAAAAGATAGATGATTCTTGACAGAAGAATATATATAGCTCCTGGCAACTAATTAGATCAAAAAGCAGCTCTTCAGACACATTCCAGATTTTAGGGAAAAAAATTAAAATTGTCAGATATAAAAGACCTTCTTTATGGATAAAGAAAATTTTGCTTGTTTGTGAATAAAGTTGGCTGGATTATAGAATAATCTGTATAAGGACAATAGTTGCTCTGGCAATTTTGCAGTGTGGCTGATATTCAGTTTTCTTTTTTATGTAACAAAAAATGATACTTGAAAACAAACAAAACTTGGGTCTCCCTGTCTGGGGATGTTTCCTCGCGGTTTGTCTCCTAGACACCCACAGCTGGCTCATGCCAGCTGATTTGATCTTAGATTGTGGGCATGCTTAATTGCAGTGTAGATCTCTGGCCTTGGGCTATAGCCTGTGCTCCCAGTGAGGTGGGAGGGTCCAGAATTTGGGCTGTCAAGTCTATTTGCAGTTTAACAGCCCAAATTCTGTAGACACATTCTCAGAATATCTCAGAAAAAGCCTCTTGTTTATTCGGTGTGGTTTGACTCACAACCATCATGTCTGCTCTCACCAAACTCCATGCTGTCCCAGCAAGGCTCTGAGAGAAAGGGGAGGTGAAAGTCCTTCGAGAATTTGTAAATTGTTCTTAAAACAACTGATTGAGGCTGCCGCGGAAGCATAGCTGTGTGATAATTTGCAAAATTAGGCTCAACCCTGTAGAGGGAGAAGCCTGTGCAGTCTAGTCATTTGAGTAATCCTGGTGACGTCAACGGGACTAATTTCCTTTGAGATTAGACTGAGGGCACTAGTGGGGGACTAGGGCAAACTAGGTACAGTAAAAGCTCTGTTATCTGGCACCCCTGGAGAACTGCGGGTGCCAGATAATCAACTGTGCCGGATATTGGTGTGGGGCCTGCTGGTCCTGTTCTACCAGCCCCTCTGTCACTGGCTGAGCAGCTGGCTCCCAGCCCCACTGCCACCATCACTGGCTGGGGAGATGGCCCTGCAGATGCCGGCCCCAGCTGAGCCTCTCCTAGCCCCACTGCCATGGCCAGACAGCTGGCCCCAGCTTCTGCAAAGCAATCGACTCCCTGCTGGAGAGCTGCTGCCACAGCTGGGTAGCCAGCCACCCTTGTCCCATGGCCACCAGCCCCTTCAGAACAGGTGCTTGTTAACTGAGCATTCCGCTTAACCAAATTCCAGATAACCCAGCTCAGTGTACTATCCCCTGCTCTGCAACTGACTCCCTCTGTCCTAGGTCAGAAGGCCTGAGCCATGAGGTCTAAGTGACTGTCTGTGCCTCAGTTCTCCTCTGCAGTGGAGTTAACATGGTTCTACCCCATCGGAGTGTTTTGAGGATAAGTCCATTAAAGATAGTGAGGCACTTAGGTGGTCTGGTGGTGATGGACATGCAAGTACTTAACACAGATAAAGTTAAGCACATAGAAGAAACACTGGCTATGTTTCCAACAAGATAGAGTTCAGTTGGCTTGTTGATAGGTGGAAAATATGCACCCTCACAATGAAATCTGAATATTCATACCTCTGAATTTCATCAGCATCTGAGCAACAGGTACTGCAATCGAAGCATACAAACAGACTCTATTTCTGCAAATGTTCCCCAGTCTTTCAATTTTGGTTTAAAAAAAAAAAGATACCCAAAGATTGCCTTACGCGATAGCTGATTGCCAGATGCTGATGGTCTTCGTAGTACTGCAGAGGATGCAGTATTTTCATGTGATGAACAATGTTAGCGTGAATGATTTCTCTCAAGTGTTATGCCTCGGACTCTTCTGTAAATACCAGCCATTCATGTCCTACCCTAAACTGCAAGTTGTATGGAGAAGTGCTAGCAAAATACCTTACAAACAATGGTGTTTCTCCCTTTCCTCCTTATAGAATCCTTGGGCAATAATGTGATCCAAGACAGTTTGTAGCTTTTTTGTGAAGATGTCTTCGAATTCTATTATGCTGCAACAAATGACAGCATTTAGTACTCTGTGCCCGCCTCTCTCAGTTGTTTTTCTTTTTTTCTGTTAAGACTAAGGCTGGTTGTCTTTATCATTCTGTCTCAAGATCAGTATCTGGCTGCCTAAATTTACTCGTTGAGTGTGAATTGCAGGGGCAACTGTTATCTAAGTGAGGCGCTATAAATAAGTTGGATGGGCCCTTTAAAACATGATGAATAGTGTTTAAGAGGCCATTGAGATGTCTGGCTAGCAGAACTTAACACATGCCACCACTACCTCCACCATCACAAGGCAAGAGACTGGACAGAAAAGGGACATGCTGACCTTCACAGTTGCAGGCCAGGTAGCCCAGGTAGCCTTACTTTTGCAAAGAGGAGCACTGTTAATCATTCTGGACCTTGTTGGGTTGTATTTCCATGAGACATTGATTTTTTTTTTTTTGTAGCTCTGGTAATAATTTCATTTGCAGATTTTCAAATTTCAAAGTTGTTTCCATTTTGTAGCTTTCAAAATAGGGACCATTTTTCATTTTGGTTGTGAATGCTGTAAAATAAAAATTTAGCTCAGACATCAAAGTCATCTAAATATATATAGAAAAATTAGTTCACTGGAAACTTGGATGTTGATAAATAAAAAGTATCAAGTAACAATTTTGATATTTTTATTATAATTTCAGTGAAAAATGTCAGGAAAAGGATGCAGTCTGAAAAAAAGTCGTCCCACCCCGCCCCAAAATCTTTCATTTTAGAAATAAGTCCATTTTTCCAAACACCAAAACCAAAAAAACAGTCTTCAGTTGAGAAATATTGATCAATTCCAGTGAAATTTCTTCCACAGTGGCAGTGAGTTATAGGCTACGTCTACACGTGCACGCTACATCAAAATAGCTTATTTCGATGTAGCGACATCGAAATAGTCTATTTCGATGAATAACGTCTACACGTCCTCCAGGGCTGGCAACGTCGATGTTCAACTTCGACGTTGGGCAGCACCACATCGAAATAGGCGCTGCAAGGGAACATGTACATGCCAAAGTAGCACACATCGAAATAAGGGTGCCAGGAACAGCTGCAGACAGGGTCACAGGGCAGACTCAACAGCAAGCCACTCCCTTAAAGGGCCCCCTCCCAGACACAGTTACACTAAACAACACAAGATCCACAGAGCCGACAACTGGTTGCAGACCCTGTGCATGCAGCATGGATCCCCAGCTGCGGCAGCAGCAGCCAGAAGCCCTGGGCTAAGGGCTGCTGCACACGATGACCATAGAGCCCTGCAGGGGCTGGAGAGAGAGTGTCTCTCAACCCCTCAGCTGATGGCTGCCGTGGCGGACCCCGCTATTTCGATGGTGCGGGACGCAGATCGTCTACACGTGCCCTACTTCAATGTTCAACTTCGAAGTAGGACACTATTCCCATCCCCTCATGGGGTTAGTGACTTCGACGTCTCGCCACCTAATGTCGATTTCAACTTCGAAATAGCGCCCAACACATCTAGTCGTGACGGGTGCTATTTCGAAGTTGGCGCCGCTACTTCAAAGTAGCGTGCACGTGTAGACACGGCCATAGTGTCATAGGGCTTTTGCATTGACTTTTGGCTAGAGGAACTAGCATCATTCCTGAGTGACTTACATGCGATCAGTGAACAAATCAGTGGCAGTGTCAGGCAAACAGCATTTGTAATACCTGCACAGAGGAAGGGAGAATAGAACCAGATGAAGGCTGTGTCTCGACTGCAGGAAACTGTCGGCAAAAGATAAGCAAATTATGCAATACATTTGCATTTCTTGAGCCAACAGTTCTGTCAGGAGAGGCTTTTCCAGCACTTGGCCTGTCCACATGTGTCCAAATGTTGGAAAACTCCCCTCTACTGAGACATCCCTTTTTCCTTGTGGAACAACGTGTACAGAGATGTTGACAGAGATCTGCACTCTGTATCCACACTCTGCCAACAAAACGTCTATTAACAGAAGCCTGCAGTCTAGACGTAGCCAACAATTCCTTTCCCCTGGACATTCTGATGTGAAAAGATAGTTTGTAATACATTTTTGTGCAAATAACTCAAATCAGGAAAGTGTACTTTCCCTTGAAATGTCATTTCTTGTATGCAGTAGAAATTGGCACAGCTTTGTCTCTTACCCTGTAAACATGGTTTTATAAATAAAATAGCCCTTTTAAACAACTAGTTATTAGGACAACTAATTTTGCTGCATGCCAGGGTGGGCCAGGTAGAGGTTTTCACAGTTCTCATCTCCCAATCCATTGATGTTATACAGGTTGAACCTCTTTAATTCAGAAGTCTCTCATTCGGCAACATCTGTCATCCAGCATGATTTAGTTAGCCGGACAGCCACATATCATGGGTGTGGCCAGTTTTCCCCTGGTCCTATAAAGTTTGTTTGCAGCCACCAGTCCTGGCTGTCAGTGTTCTGTGTTGTTATTTAACTGTAATTTACCCCATGTGTCTTTTAAGGGCCCAGCAAGCACTGAAATTGTTCGTAATGTACCAGGCAACATTGCCCTCCCATTGTCCAGCAAATTCTCTTGTTCAGCACTGTTCAGGTGCTGGATGAGAGAGGTTCAACTTGTAATGGTACTTGCACTGCGTGTATTCATGTAATGTGACAACATTAGAAGGTGCTTTCAACACTGCTGTGAAAATAACTTCTGAAATGTTGGCAAAGGATTTCCTTTGGATCCTGGCACAGAAATCTTCCCAGTTTCCTACATCCCCTCGTTTTAATGGAACTTGGCTTGATCCCATTCTTCAACCTGCATAAGGCTGTTAGCCAATTCCCCTTCACTGAGAGCGTTCTAACAAAGTTAGGACTGCTGTAGTTTGAGATCAAATCCCACTATGAAAAAAGTGAATATGCTTTCACAGCTTGCTTCAGTGTTTTAGATGGTGTGTCTCAACATAACATACTGTTGTATTAATTGAGAGCAATGTTTCTTAAACTTTTCGAGTCTAAAGAACATCAAACAATGATATTTTTATGTGGAACACCTATGAAAATTTTCTTCAAAACATTGTCAGACCCAAAAAAAACCAACCAAAAAACAAAATCAAACAAAAAAAAAAGCAGCAGCAACAAAAACAACCAAACAGCAGCATATACAGCAAAGACAAAGTGAAATAATTTAATCAGGTGTGTCAGCAATGAAGAAGTAATATTGTATCTCGTTTTAATAACTGAAAATAGATACCATCAGTGTATGAGATCAAAAAAAAAAAAAAGTCAGATGTTCACAGAATGCCTGCAAGGAGTTCGTGGAACATAGTTCAAGAAACACGGATTTAGTTGGACTGAATAGTCCCCAATGATTAAAGGTGCTAAATATAACTTTGTTACTGTCCAATGCTAAGTAATTTAAACAAGGTTTGGAGACTGTAACCTCCTTAAAACCATGGCAAACAGGTTATAAAATTTATACCAGAGGTTCAAAACTGCTTGACATGTGGAAGGGGGTCAGGAATAGATAAAGAGTACTGAAATTGACTGATTATGCAAAGCACGCTTAACTAAAACCTTAAGTCCCTTTTTGAAGACAGTGAATATTGGTTCAAGATTTTTATTTAGTCCAAAAGCCCTTCTTGATGTGGAAGAAAGGGACTAGATTTGTTTTTAATTTCTGAGTTGAGGATGATTATCACTTCTTTGCTTCAGACAGAACAGTCAGACACAAAAAGGAGAGAGGAGACAGGACAGTGAAGGTGAGGGAAATACAGCCTTTGTTGCTTTTTTCAGAATACAAAGTGGCTGGTCAGTAAGGGACAGATGCTTTGGGTGGCAGACTGACAGCTGTTGCTGTAGACACAGCCTCATCTCTCCACTCCGTGATATTGTCTGGCTGATTTGGTGAGGTCTGCCTCCTTCACTGGTCCCTCTCAAGTTGAGCAGGGCTGGATGGGCTGTCTCTTCTAACTGTGCTGTTGCTTTGTAGTGCAGTTGCTTTCACGATTATGAGAAAATCTAAGAGAGAATGAAAGGACGGGAAGAAGACAGGTGGGTCAGAAAGGAGTACATGAAGATAGGGAAGACAGAGCTGAACCTTACATGTAGAATTGGGGTACTTGCTGGTGCAGAGACCATAGTCATCTCAGGGCAACAATCCTTCTGCCATGGTTGTGGTGGTGGCAGAAGGTGGGTTTTTCTTCCCTCCCTCAAAATCTTTATTTTTTTTGAGGTCCCCAGAAGGTGGATGGGTGAAATAATCTGTTATCTCCTTAGTTTGCCCTAATTTTTACACCAATTTTGGTTAATTGATTTCTGATCCTCTATGCCATTTGCTCACCTGGCATGATCTCAACACAATCCTTGAGTGGAATTAGTAGATCCTTTCTGTTTCAGTTAATATGAGCATTCTGTCTCTTTCATAAGAACAGCCACACTGGGTCAGTCCAAAAGTCCATCTAGCCCAGCATCCTGTCCCCCGACAGTGGCCAATGACAGGTGCCCCTGAGGCACTGAACTGAACAGGAAATTGCCAAGTTACCCATTCCCAGTGGCTCATTCCCAGCTTCTGACAAACAGAAGCTCTCATATCTGTCTTTAAATAGCTTTATACAACAGATCACTGCAACAGATCATGAACCTTTTTCCACTTTTTACCAGTTAGACTAACAATAGCTTAGTAATAATATAATATCAGGCCTATTAGTGTTGTTATTATGCCACAATTATTACACCTATACTCAAAATGGATGCTCTCATGAAATCAAAAATATATAGCTTTTAATTATAATTTCCCAATTTTTTAGAACAAAAATAAGTCATATTGTTGTATGTTTTTCAGCTTGTTGCATCACTGTTACTAACTAGCCAGTTCAACAGAGGGTGAGGTTGTTTACAAGTCCTCTGCGTACTCATTGTTATTGGCTTTGGTTGGCCATCTTTTTCTTAAGTTTTAGAAATAGGTTTGGGGAACAGGCACTTAGTGGGTTCCCTGTATTCATTCTGTCTGGGTGAATTTATCAAAGGACGACACAAGGTCTCTGCTTCCCATAGATCTTAGCTAAACTGGTAGGGGCTTACACCTTTTCTCTTCCTATGTGACCTTCCTATTTCTTCAACCTTAAAACAGGCTAGGTTTTGGTACAGCAGCAGTCTTAGCATTTCAATGCTTGACATAATACCAGTATGTGAGCTTAGTTCTACCAGTGCTTGGTGTGTTAGCTTTTCTTGAATCAAACACAAAGATGATGACTAATAATGCCTGAGAGGGGATTCCTGAATGTTGTCAGATGAAATGGTTGGAATGTAATGTCACTTTGGGTCCAGCAGATGGGTTGGCTTTTGGGTTTTCAGACCAGGTGGCATTGCTTTTTCTCTTCCTACACAGTCCTATTACTCTTGATAGTAAAGACTATTTAATATTGAAACAGAACCCTACTTTATAAAATACTTGTTTTGAGTCAGCTCCTTTGCTAGTGTGACTGGTCTTGGCTTCAATGGGACATTTTACATGTATAACAACCCCAGAGGTCCTGAGACCACTGACAAGGGAGAGTGAAGCCTCTGCTCTACAGCCTTGGCTGAGAGCCAGGTGGTTTTTAGCTCATGTGGTAGAAGAGGTGGCTTGAGCCCCTGAGGTTGCAGGTTTATTCCCTGCGGCCGACTATACCCCTGCTTAAAATTAAGCCTGTGCTAAAGGGTATTGCTGGATTGGGGCATCTTGGAAAGATTAAGCCCATCATTTCTGAGCTAGTAATGAATTTCTTGACAGTCCTTGTGAAAGCAACTAGCTGATCTAGCATTGTATGACTGGGACAAAGCAAACATTGAAATGAGAGTTGCAAATAGATGCACTGATGTCTAGTTATAGCCGTGTTATATTAATGACTTAGATGCATGTGGCAGTGGTTACAAAATTCCAGGTGAGACAGCACGTGGCCCCAGTCGGCAGTTCAAATTGCTACCCAAACAAAACAAATATCCAAAGAAAGTTTAAGTAAGAGTTTAATGTACATTTAGAACAATTTAAAGGGCTTATCAGTGGCCTTAGTTTTGTTTTCCTTGAAGCAAAATAAACCAGAATATCAATATATGTCCAAGTTCATTCTTTTGATGTGCTAACAGTCAAAGATCTCACTCTTTGATACAATTATGAGCCTGATCAACTAGACTAACCAGGTATATTATTGTACATCAAGCAACGTAATTAAAAGGCTGTATTGTGCAAAATCATGTGTATATCATTGGTTCCTTAGTTCTTACCAAGTATGAATGGAGAGGGCTAATTGTATGTGTAACTATAATGCTGTTCTGCTGGCTTATATTCCTCTGTTTTTAAATTCTGCCTTCAGATATGCACACGCACTTCCCATTGAGGTTCCTAACCCTTCAGTTCTCACCTTGCATAAGTCAGCGTGGCTCCACTCTCTTTGTTGAAGCTATGTCAGTTTATACCAGCTGAGACCTGGTGCTTGTTCCTTAAAATGTTAACCTGTCTAAATTGACTATCACTAGCTAATGACAGATGCAATTAAAATTCTGCATTAGGAAGTGCATTGCTGCTGTTTTTGTGTGGTTTGTTCCCATATTCTTATAAGTCATTTGTGCATGAATAAGCAGTTCAGAATTAGACCCTTCATGTTGAGCTTGTTGAAAGTTGTTAAAAAGAAAATAGTAAATTATGAATTGGTATTCTAAATAGTACACGGCTTAGAGAAGTGTAAGCACAACAGCTGTCTACATGATCACACTGTTGGCTATTATGCACTAGTGAAATTCACCACTACGTAAGGAAAAAGTACAAGGCCTGTGACCTCCTCAAGTCCCATGTGAGCCATATTTTGAGCACTCCCAAGACAGGTCTTATATGGATGGAAGTGATTGTTAGGCTGATGTTTGGCTGAACGCAGCCTTTCTTGCTGACCACTTGTCACACAGTTGTGTTCTATTCACCTGTCTGTTAGCATCTGCTGTGTCTTTTCTTATACATAGAGTACATCTCCAGTACGTAGAAGATCAGTGCTTCTGGGGTTGCAGAAGCACTGATCTTCTGGAGTTTGATTTAGCAGGTCTGGTGGAGACATACTAAATCAAACTCAGAGGGCACCCATGTTGGCACTGGTACACCCGTGCCTCGCGAGGAGTAAGGGAAGTCGAAGAGAATGTTTGTTCCATCAGCTTCCCTCAGTGGAGGCTGTGCTGGAGCTCGAATTAAGGTGCTTTGACTTTAGCTATGTAATTAGTGTAGCTGGAGTGGCATATTTTAATTCAACCTTCCCCTGTAGTGTAGACCTGGCCTTAGATTGTCAGCTATTTGGTGCCGGGACTCTGTGTGTGCATTGGGTCCAGTGTGGTCTTGTTCAATGCCTGGAGCTCTTGCGCACAATAATAAACATAACAATAGCATTGTTTGATTGAACCTTGTGCATGAGGAGGGGAGGATGAATTTGAAGCTGTTGTTCCTTGGGGAACCACATGTAAAGAAGGAGATCACAGCTGAAAGTGAACTGTATCAATGCAGCTCTTTCCTGTGTCCTTCCTCAGATATGCCATGGCAGGCTCTTTTGGTATAATTATGCTAGCACATAAAATACAGGAAGCTTGTTGGTAAAAATAATCCCTGAATTTTATTTCCCCACCTGGCAAGAGCCTGGGAAAGGCTTGCCATTGTGATGGTAATTACCCAAGCTTAATAAAAGTGATTGTTTGTTTGTTAAATGTCAGCTAAATATTAAAATCATATTATTAAACATGAATCAGCATGTAATTTGTAGGAAGCTGCTAAATATGTTTTTAATCAGTTTTGTATAAACACACAGTACGTCACTTGGTTCTATTAAATATAAATTAATTGAATAATTCAAGTTTAGCATAATAAAAATTGTGGCTTTGGCAACCTCCCTTTAAATGATTATTGCAGACACTGCAGTGCAGTCAAGCCAGATACCTGAGATTTTTGGCAGCTGACTTGTTGGGGTTCTAGTCTCCCTTTCCTCTCCTTGCTAGGTCGTTGCGGTGGAAGTGAGGCATATTGAGTTGAGACTTAGGAAAGCTACTGCCTCTGTCGGTACTGATACTCCCTGATTCAATTGGTCTCAGCTGCTGTTGCTGTGTATTGAAGTATTGTGTGGGTGGCTCTGTTCCTGTACAGTGCTAGGAGCTGTACGCTCATATAAGCCAAAGGCAGGGGGCGGTTTTTGGCTGCGTTCCATCAGTCATGCAGCAAGGCTTAGGATATAATGTGTCACATTCTTAACCTGACTGGGAGACCGGTGCGTGACCGTCCCTGACATCCTCTGATAGGTCCCGGTCTTTCCTCTTTTCACCTGTATCCCCTGTGATTATATCGCAGGACTGGCAGCTGGGACATCTGATCAGTTTAATCCAAGCTCCAACGATACTGTGTGGCTGTAGTTTTCCCATCTGTACAACGGTGCCCAATAGTGGGGATTATAACACTTACCCTAGCCAAGTAAAATGGGGGAGCTAATAAATCTCTGCCTCACCAGTGCGTTGTCTAGATTAATGAATTAATGTTTCAGAAATACTTTGCAGATGAAAATCTCTGAGGGCTAGTGTCATGGGGTTAGGCATGTCTCTCAGTTTTTGAAGGAAGATGTTTGAGAAGATTCTTGCTTAATGACAGCCAAACACGTCCTACTTATGGCGTGTGGGGGAAACATAGGCTTTAACATGTGTTTTCCAAAGTCATCCAAGGAGTTCCAGATAACCAGGCCAGAAGATCCCTGGAAGTGGGGTGAAAGGAGGGCCTCCAACATTGGAATCATGGTCACATCCTTCTCTATTCAGCCCTGCTTGCTCCTTTATGTGTGCTGCTTCCTGTTACTCTCCCTTAAAGCAGATAAAATATCAGGGGGGCATGGCTCCTATCCTTCTGGCACCCATGAGAAATGTGCGTTTAGCTGTACTCCTCAAAGCTTATCATTCTGCTTTTATTCCTCCCATGTACTGTTTATCCAGTCCCTGGACTCAGTCACCTTTTGACACATCTACTGGAAAATCACTGGATTCTTCTCTGATGGGCATCCTCTTCTCTCTGTCTTTTGGCGATCGCTGGGTAAGAAGTAGGACGTCTTCATTGCACGTTCCTATTGTGTGTCCTCTTCTCAGACGCTGTCTGTAAAACATTTGGAAAGGCACTTAAAATTCAAGCCAGTTCCTTGGTGAGAGACTAAGGCTGTAACACCGAGGGAGGGATTCACTGAGCATTAGAGCAACAGTAGTTTAAATGATGGAGACGGGGCAGTAAATCAGTGCTCTCTATTAGTCCTGACCTTAGTCCCAGAGACTCTTTTGTGTTGACAGAATTAAAATATTAATTTGGTTTTTGCTGAGTCTC
Source organism: Carettochelys insculpta (assembly GCF_033958435.1). Classification (NCBI taxonomy): domain Eukaryota; kingdom Metazoa; phylum Chordata; order Testudines; family Carettochelyidae; genus Carettochelys; species Carettochelys insculpta. The sequence continues at coordinate 36,138,254 of NC_134151.1, forward strand.
TTTCAACTTCACTTTACATTTCTGCCTGAGGTTTTTATGGATTCTGTCACGTTAAAAATGTATTCCTATGAGCAGAGTTTCAATTGTCTGATTTCCTTTTCCATTTAAGATTCCAAACTGAGTTTCCTCTAAAGACAATATCTGTTAGGTATCTGACCTACATCCAGTAATCAGTCATTTGTAGATGTCCACATTGTCTGTCATAGACATTGGAGAAAGAAATGAATTGCTGCCCCCCATTCATTTTGATGTACTTTGTTGGAATGCAGCACACCAGGCAAGGAGATAATCTCTGGACACAACTGAAGCTGTCTCAGCAAGTGATCACAAAAGAGAGACGTGGGAGAGTTGTGTGGGGTTGGGGGAGGAAGGAAAGGGGCATGAATCAGAATTTATACCCTTGAAACTGCGTTTATACAACAGGGAGTGCATTTCCAAAGGTGGCAGTAATCTGTGCTGCTGCACAAAGGAATGCTGCCTTTTGTGCCAGTTTGTTTTCCAAGATGTTTGGTCTCCTTCTTTGATAGGAGTTGGCCAGAGGTCACAGATGTGTGCATGATCATAGCCAGGTCTGTCTTCAGGAGCACGCGTATGAGCGACTAGCACAGTGGATTGAAAAATCAGCCCTGGGGGCTGGATCAGGGCCTCCAAGCTTTTTTCATGGGCCCACACAGCTGATGAGCAGAGCATGCTACTTACAGTCAGCAGCGTGTGTTCAGCTGCCCCTCCCACACCTTGTTCCGACTGCAGCCGAGACGCTCCTGGGATTTTCCCGCCAGCTGTGCAGAGGAGGAGGGAGTGGAGGGGAGTGGGAAGTGCTGAAGTCAGGGTGTTCCCCAGCCCTTGTGCCTCATCCCTTCACAGCAGGGATCAGGAGAGGGAGACGCACAGCAGAGCTGCTCCAGTCCAAAGCATGGATTGTAAGTGCCTCACTCAGGAGCGCAGAGCCGGGGGAGGGGAGAGACAACAGAGCAGGGTAGATTTCCCTTAAAAAAACAGTGCGGCTTCTCTCAGAAACTTACCCAGCTGCAGCCAGCGTGCACACTGTGCCAGTCACACACACCCTGTCTGTGCCACGCACACTGCAGCGTACATTCAGTCTGTGTTACAAAGGCTGTCTCACACACAGTGTTTCTCTTCCATACGCACACGCACTCTTTGTCTGTTTCTGTAGCCCCCAGCCCCACCTCTTCTGCCCAAGGCCCCGCCCCTTCCAGGGGGCCCAGGGCTGGCCTGCAAACTACCAAAATTCTTGGAGTGGCCCATCTGTGAAAATTATTGCTCACCCAGGACCATAGCAGCCACATCCAGTAGGTCACAAGCAGAAATGTGTTTTGCTGTCCTGGCTCTTAGGATATCTGGGATGGTGCAATCTGTGAGGCTGAGAGACAACCATCTGAGCACAGGTGTCTTTGATTGAGAAGAGGAGATTGCAGAGGAGGCAGGTTCTTTCAATTACCTGACTCTGCCATCCCTCAGATGATGTAATAGCCTGCAAACTGTACCCCGCTAGCGGGTCTGCGACGGTACTGGCTCTGCGGCCAGACTCCTGTCTAGGTGTTTTCCCAGTTGAAATACAAGCCAGTCGGTTACATTCTAGAGCTGGGCCTCCAGCCCATCCACATTGGAGTCCTTTAAAAAGAAGCGCAGTCTAGTAGCCAGTGACACAAATCTATCTGATGCAGGCTCAGGCAGCTGGCTTATGTGGAGTGGTAAGCAAATTGTGCACCTGGAAATGACAGTAACCAAAGCCCCCAGTTATACAGGGGGTCCTCAGTATACATAGGGGATAGAAACTGTCAACTTGCAACTTAAAGCAAAATGATGTATAATAAGGAATTTTCCTCCATAAGCAATAATGTAAATAGAGGGGGAGAGGGATGGTAAAGGCATAAATTTTGCCTGTGTGACCATTTAAACCCTAATGTACCACTCATTGTACTAGACATTTAAAGCATTTTAAGCAACATTTAAAGAAATGATCATAACTCAGAATAATTTTTTTAACATCATTTTTACTCTACATGCAGATGAGACAGGAAAGTCGCAGAGGATGCTGGGAGGGTATGCTAATTTTCCGTTTCCTAAATGACGTAATGAACTAAGCGTGAGGAATATTTACATGATGTTCCTCAACATTTCAGTGGTGTAAGTGCGAAATAACTTATCGAAGCGACTTACACTGAGGACTGACTGTATCCATTAAGTTCTGCTGCTAGGGAGAAAATCTGCAAGTGTGTAAACTGCATGACAGATGAAGATAAGATCCTGCCCTCGCCTTTTTCATAATGGTTGCCAGTGTCATGGCTCCAATGCACTGCAGCAGTGGGATTATTTCTGGAATACTTGTAATTATGGAACTTGCTGCACAGTTGTGGGTCATTCTTTCATCTTGTTTTTTTAAACACGCTGATATTGAGATTGATCCTCATGTCTGGCAAATACATCGTCACCTTAAAGTGAATACACCTATAGAATGCTCTATACGTGATTTCAGGGTGACAGTAAAAGAATTGCTTTTTAGTTCTAGGCTTTTTTAATAAACCGTAATGCCTTTATTTCGCAATAGGTGGAAAATGAGAATATTCCTGCTCATGTGTGAAATAACAGTTGTTAGTGAACTTGTCCTACCTGCTCTGTATGATGTCTGAGGCTGGTGCATCCTGTGAAAATGGGGGAGAAAACAGGGAGAGAAAACAACAAAGTGAGATAAAATGAGATGCAGAGCAATAAACTGTTTGTAGGTTAATACAACTGCACTGGTTGGGAATGCTTCGCTGACCACCAGGCTACTAAGCCATCGAGGAGGCTGGTTTTTATAATTCAAGAAAGAGGATCCATTTAGGAAAAAAACGTATTTGAAACACGCTTTGTATTTTTGTGTGCCCTCTCTTCCTTGCTGCATATTCATACTCATTGCCAGGAGGTAACATTTTCTGAAGTGCCTTATGCATTTAAAAGCCAAAATCCCATGTATGAACTTGTGGTGAGGTTCAGGCCCTGAAGCACTTAGGCCACTTCTGTGCTTCTGGAACTTGTACCCTTTCGTTTTCAAGGCCCCTCACAGGAGCATAAAAATTCACAGCCTGGATCAAAGCCAAAGTTCTGTACCCCAGCAGCCTGTCTTTGACACCCGCCAGCTGCAGCTGTTTAAGAGGTAGGTGCAGAAGGGAGAGGTGGAATAATCTGTCCCTGCTGAATATCTCTTCCTAAACCTTTATGTGTAGACTCATGCATTTGGTGAAGTGGGTCTTTGCCCACGAAAGTTTATGCTCCAAGATATCTGTTAGTCTGTAAGGTGTCACAGGACTTCTTGTTTTTGAAGAACAGACTAATACGGCTACCTCTCTGATGCTTTATGTGTAGAGATTGTTTTAAAGTTGAAGACATTAGGTTTTACACTTTGTTTGTTTGTTAGCATTTGCTCATAAGTTTCTGGATATCCCTGTTGGCCATATCAGCTTCCATTAACTCTGAGTCTTGTTAAATTTGTCCAAAGTCCTCGCCCTGCTTAATGGACTTTTGTCACACTGCATCCCTGCCCCCACCTTCTCCGTTCTACTGCTGAGGCTGGCCTCAATACTGTTTGCCCACTTCATAGAATCACAGAATATGAGAACTGGAAGGGACCTCAAGAGGTCATCAAGTCCAGTCCCTGCCCTCATGGCAGGAGCAAGTACCATCTCTATCATCCCTGTTAGATAAATATCTAACCTGTTCTTAAATATCTGCAAATGATGGAGATTCTACAACCTCCCTAGGCAATTTAGTCCAGCACTTAACTTCCCTGACAGTTAGGAATTTCTTCCTAATGTCCAGCCTAAACCTATCTTACTGCAATTTAATCCCATTGCTCTTCTCTCATCAGAGGTGAAGGAGAATAATTCCCCCCCTTCCCCTTATAAGGCCCTGTAGGTACTTAAACGCTGCTGTCTTGACCCTCTCAGCCTTCTCTTTTGTAAACTAAATAAACCCAGTTCTTTTAAACTTCTCTCATAGGTCATATTTTTACATCTTTAATCATTTTAGTTGCTCTTCTCTGGACCCTCTCCAATTTCTCCCCATCTTCCCTAAAATGTAGTGCCCAGAACTGGACACAGTACTTTACTTGGGGCCTAAACAGCCCCAAGTAGAGCAAAAAAATGACTTCTCCTCTTGTGCTCACAGCACTTCTGTTAATACATATCTATAAAAATATGAATGTATGACAGGTATCACTCCATTGAGCTCACTGCTATAGCACTGGAATTGTCCCTGTAGTTTGGAGTCAGACTTACCAAATGAGAATTGTTTTCCTTCAGAAAATGAAATGCATTATTAATTTAGCAAACCATGAATTATGAGACGTGTAATATTAAATACCCAACAGACTTGTGATTCCATTTTAATCATTTAAGGTATTAGTATATCAGAATAGTGCTCAATTACCCTATAAAAATATGGTTTTGATCCTAAACAGAAATGCTTGGTAATGTCTGTAGGTGATCTACAGGCCATTACTTTATTTTATTAGCCTGTCCATTGTCAGAAAAACAGTGGGGTCTCCAGTGGATTTAGCTCTGGGTTTGGGGTCTTTGTATTCAAATTGATCATGCCAAACCTCGGGTGTGATCTTCGGCCAGGCACTTGGGACCAAATGTTTAAGGGTGGACACTGATTCCGCAGGGCTTTATTTTTGAATCTCTCTGTGTTGCAGTGCCTTGGGCTTCCTATTAAGGTTAACAGGACCTCGTGGCTTAGCACTGCTGAAAATCAAGCCCAAGCAGATTCAAATTGGGGGGCACAAAGGCAAGTGACAGACTTTGAAAACTTAGGTTACAAACCGTGCCTCACTTTCTCCTTCTATAAAATGCAACTATCTAGCTAATGGGTATGTGGTGATCTGTATTATTTCTGGAGTTACTAGATGGCAGTAGAGCATACTCAGTTATTGCTGATCTAATACAAGCACCTGGAACACACCCTTGCTATTGCCTGGAAGTAGCTGGAGTGCAGAAAGTAGGTGAGCTATATGGGGGTTGTTGCTTTGGCTTTTAGTCCCTCCTCCGCTGAGGAGGAGTGAGACCCAAAAAAAGAGAGAGAGGCATCACTCCTCACCAAGGCTCATAGGAGCATCAGGAAGAAATGGTGTATCTGGGTTTTCCTTTAAGCTGTTCTTTTTTTGTCGCTTGCTTGCTGCAGAGTTGCATGCCAGTAATTAGTCGAGTGTGGCCACAATGCATGGCCTGGGGAGACAAGAAGCAAGACTTGAGCATAGGGTGCTTGGGGGGAACACACGGTAACCAGTCCAGATCCCTTAATTGCTGTAGCTGGGAGAGAATCAAAGGGCCCATGGTGGGTGAGAGAAAGTGCAGGCATGTCCCACTCCACAGAGATGAATAGGTGCATGCCACATCCCGTTGTGAGGACGAATTATTGATTAGTTTATACAGTGCTGTGAAAACATAACTTGCCTGATGCCTTTACTCTTCCAAACCAGTTGCAGAAGCCAAGTGTGGTATAAGCAGCTCTAGGGAAAGGTGACATCTGTCTTAGCAGCAATGATGCTCTCAGCAGCACAGGTACTGCCTAGGTAAATAGCAAGGGAGCTTGTTGTTAAAAAAGAAGTGCTAGGTTAACAGCTAGTAGAAATTGTGATGATTTCTTACAAGGGCACAGGGATTCATTATCTGATTTCTGCCTGTGACATGCAGCCAGACAGTATAAGATATGTGGATATTACCTCATAGTAATCACTTTCCTATAGGCTATACTGGCAGAGGATACTCGTATCATAAGTTCAGTGTAGAGAACAATTTATTTTGAATGGTCTCTCCTTCTTCAGAATATGACGACTGGCTACATCTGCTGTGTAGCAGGTATGTAATTAAAAAGCATGCGATGGATGAATGTTCTCATTTTCAGTATTTATGCTCGTACTGATCATTACATTATTTTTCAACAGGTCACAGCATTGTGTTCTGGAGGATTTAAAGTAAGCTTTCCCCTACATAACTGTGTTAGCTCTGAGAACAGAATACGTCCTCACTGGCAGGCATTTTGCAGTGTTGTTTAGCTGTGTTGGTCATAGGACATGAGACAGACAAGGCGGGGGAGATAATATCTTTTGTTGGGCCGATTTTATGTTGGTGAAGGAGAAAAGATTTTGATTTACACTGAGCTCCTCTTCATATATGTTCTTAATGGATGCTTGATTTGTGTGGTAAATGAAGACAAACTGTGCTAATATTGTAAAAGCTGCAAGTGGATATTAAAAGAGGAGATTTACTAATATATAAGCAAGATTGTCAGGAGTCTCTTGCATGAACAGAGCATTAGATATGAATCAGTGATGTCTGAGTCTGAGATCAGTGTAAAAATGGAAAGAAACCTAGCAAGGAATTCTAAGTTTTAGTGGCTCTTTTAAGTTTTAGTAGACTGAGGTACTCATTGCTATCACTGAAGCAGAGGGCTTATGGGAACTCAGTAAGGATGAGGGCATTTAAATTGATAATGAGAACATCCAAGTTACAATAGAAAGAATGCAAACAAAAAGTTTGGAAATCATGTGGACCCTGTGCTCTGGGATATAAATCCTATTCTCTCAGTAATGACTGTGAGAAGTGTTTCCAGTAGCTAGCTTATTTTCTAATTGCATACCACGGATTTTCTTGCACTTTTCACTGAAATGTGCTTTTGATCACTATCAGAGACAAGGTACCAGACTAGACAGAATACTGCTTTACTCTGTTATGTGGGATAACCTATAAAGACATACATAAAGACACTGCAGCTTATCTCCTATCCATTCTTTTCACCCCACGACTTATCCATAGCAGTCAGGCTGTATCTTGCCTAAAAGTGTTGGATTAAAGATTTTCTATGCAAACAACAGGTATTACCCACAGTGAGTACTGTAAACCTATCAGAATTATATGATCTTCTTTCACAAGTTTGTTGCCAAGACTTCTGAGTTGTTCTCTCTCTTCTTAGGATGGTGATCTTATCAGATAGGAGGTTCCTACCCTTGTCCATACATATGTATATATAAAGACTACACTGCTATCAACTGTAGAAGATTTTGTAGCAAGAACAGGACACCATGAAGCCTTGAGCATTATGTCCAGTTAAATCATTTGATAGACAAAAGTCAGCCAAAGGGCATGTCAGGCATTGAGAATTTACACTGAGCCTTTTAAATCCTGTAGAATGTGGGGTGGAGTTAGCTACCAATTTGTGTTAAGTAGGCACTTTCTCGCACATTTCTTTGAATTTTCCAGTACTGCCTAATTCCAGAAAGAGCCTTAACAAAGATGATAAAGGGTCTCAGGGTTATAAACTGTGAAGAGAGGTTAGGAAAATTACATTTATATTCATTAGAAAGGAAAATCTTAAGAGGGGTCATTACTAAGGTGTATAAAATACGAATGGTACAGAGAAAATTGATATTACTGGAATTATCAAGAGGGTAAAGGTTCAAAAATAAGATGGTAGTGGGGAAACCAAGAGGGGGAATTGTCTGGAAGTTCAGATGCCTGAAGAAGAGGCAGCTGATGAAGACCTCAAAGGGGAATGCAGGTTCTACTGATTTCTGAAGTGCCTGGGGACAGGTTAGGAAATAGAGAAGCTACGAGCAAGTGGAAGTAGCATTTGGCACATACATAATGTGCACCTGAATACCTCTGAACAACTTGGATTTATGCATCTTTTGCCACCACAGAAGGAGATCAGAGACTAAAGAAATGAATAGAAGGAGGCGACGCATCCTGTCTTAGGTTGAAATGAAACATGAGATAGGAGATGATGATGATAAAAAATCACTCTTGTAAGTGCATTTGCATCATTGTGGTTGTAATTACTACAGTGAAACCTAAATATGCCAACTGAGATCAGGTCCCCACTGGGGCTGGCACTGGACATTTCACTTTAACAACAGAGGGTGCTTGTCTCGGTTCCAGAAAGAAAGCGATCACTGAGCTGAGAGTTCATTGTAGAGGGATGGTTAGTCATAATCACATTGAGGGGACAGCTGACAATAAGTATAATTCTGACCAATGAGCTTCTGCTCACAGGATTGCATTTTGATCCTGACAGCTACAAAATAGCATGTCATTCTCCGTCTGAGCTCAATAACCCTAACCACGCTGTCTTCACCATGTGATGTTTCTACCTGGTCTTACGAAAACCTGCATCTGTTACTCCACATAATTAAGGGCTGGTAACTTGCTTCACTTTCTTTGGAGGCGTAATGCTCAGTGAGCTGCCCCTAAACACTAAGGGCCAGATTTTAAAGGTATTGTGGTATTTTAAATTGCCAATAGGCACATAGTGAGATTAGCAACTTTGTCTACATGCCCAGTTCCTTTGAAAACCTGCACCCATGGATCCATTTTATCCATTGCTGCGTGTAGTTGTGCATTTACAGCACTTCAAAGAGAGCATGAAATGCAGCAGACTGGAATGTTACTGCCTTGCATGCACCTTACACTTGTTCTGCAGTTTTGTAAGTAACATCCAAGGTGTAGGGCAGTGGAGAAACAGCCCCTAGAACCAAGGATGAATTCGTAAAATGTGTATTCCTGTAAACATATTATTTAATTGAGGCGTTGTCCAGAAAATTAAATTAAATCAAGTAACTGAACAAATACGAATTCATTTGAGATTTTAAAGTTGATACGTTGCTACTCAACCGAATGATAGTTAGCATTTCAGTCACTTTAGCTGAACATAAAATATGTCCCAAGTTTCTGGCTCCGTTAAGGATTCTAAGTGAAAGACTGCAATCTTAGAGCAGGAGGCAATTATTTTTAGACAAAGTTTATTGAACTGGATGATTGGCCATGAAGGAAGTAGCAATAATCCTTTAAAAATGCTGCTAAAGAGTGGAGACGTTGGCAAACTCCTAGTAAAGTTGTATTGGTCCATAGTGTAAAATTATTCAAGGGGAAAAATGCACAAGTGCACAACTAACAGGGAACACGTGGAAGTGGAGTTGACGGGAGAGGTCTAAGGAAACTTGATCTAATGTACATCAGCTCCAGCTCTGCTATTAACGTAACTGGCATTGCATACATTAGGTGGACTTTTCCTTCTTGTGTGTCCCTGCCTTTGGTGAGTTAATTGGCTGGGGAGGTTGTTCTGGGATGTGGCAAACTCAGAAGAACCTTGGGATTTGGCTGGTTAATGAAGGAGAAAATTGTGGGATGGTACAAAGACTGAGCGTTTGGATGTGTCTGCATTGAGGAACTTACTGAAAGTCTTCAGGGAAAGTGAACTTCAGGGTCCTGCTGGAATCTATCAAATCTGTCCCACAAAAGCTCATCACCTAACAAATTATTTTGTTAGTGTTTAAAGTGCTACATGACTGCTGGTTTGTGGTGTTAGAATCCAGACTTTCACGGCTACCTCTCTGTTACTAATCAAGGTTGCGCAGAGTTGTTCTCAGTACATTTGAGGGTACAGTGGGGCAGTCCCTTAGAATGGAATGCTGTCTCCCATATGTGGTCTACTAAGCTGGTTTCAGGGCACATAAAACCTTGGAGCAGCTACCTGGAAAGTGGGGCCAACATTTTCCAAAAGCATGTGTGTGCATGTGCGTGAACTGTAGGGGTTCACGTGGGCATATAATGATGCATTGCCTGATTCAGGAAGACCATGAAGCATATACTTAATGTCTACACCAGTGGAACTGAAACGGGTGGGTAAGCGCCTTCCTGAATAGGTTGTTTTCCTCAAGTGAAGCCCATAAACATCACACATTTATATACGTACACAATTGATGTCTGCATACACTTCAATATGCGCATTTTAAAAAAGCCTGGGCCTGTCTGTAGAGGCTTTTTTTTTTTTTTAAATAATCTACCTATTTTTATAGGTGTCTTTTTATTTTCACCTTAAAACGTTCAGTACTGCAGCATACTTCTCTGGTTCCTTTATCTCCCTCTCACTATCTCCAGTGTATTTACCATGAAAGGCCTTTGCCTCAGGCAGTAGCTTATACTTCAGTGGAGAATCACATGTGAGAAACTTACCTAACAACATACAGAAATGTATTAGGTGGGTGGAGAGTAAGTCTTTAAAAAGTTCTCTTAAAGATACTACGTTTTAACATTTATCAAGCCTTTGGATAAACATTGCAGAACATCCAACATTGTGTGGTGTGAGCACAAAATTTGTGTTCTGTACTAACCCATCCAGAGAGCTCACAGAGCTGTTGCAGTGATACTGAATTAAGACAAACTTTAAGAGAGCTGTAATAAGCTAGCTGAAATAATTTGTAGTTGTGGTAGCTAAATTCTCTTAAATAGTCAAAACCACCTATAAAGAACATTAACTATAAGAGATTTTTGTGAATCTTGTAGAAAGACAGTGCAACCCTACTCACAAACAAAAGTCACCATGGGATTATATGTCTGGGTGGCCAACTTAAAGCATTGCAATATGTTGTTGCTATGAATAACACTTGCCAAACAATTATCATTTGTTTTCGTCCCACTGTTGTGTTGGTTGTTTGTCATATAGTATCAGCCTTCTTCAATATAAACTTTCCAGTTTGCTGTTACTTTAGTTGCTTAATCATATGTCAGACATAAGATACATACGGTATTTTCATATAGTTGTAGACATTTTGAATGTACATGCTCCTGTGATCAGATTACCTGCCAACCCCCTATGTGGATATACAGGCTTGAGTGAAACCAGGCAAAACCCTAGACAGAAAATAAAGCAAGCAAGAGCAACGTTCATGATTTTTCAACTCACAGGTGGTTTTTTGTGACCATGAACCAACCCGAAAGGAAGGTAAATTGCTCTGTATGGACCTGACCCAAATCCCCTTCAAGTCAATGGAAAGACTCTCAATGAATTCAGTGAGCTTTGGGTCAGGACTACCAGCAGAAGATACAAATCACACACTTGTTATGTGTGAACCAGTTGCCTCAATTTCTGTCCCATTTCACATGATCCTCGTTCTACTGCCTTCATTTGTAGGTTGCATTTTCTTGGGCGCTGCATTAAATTGTAAAGATTGTGAAATGTTTACATCACAAGGTGGTGTTTGTTGTTAAAACACGCCTTCTTGCTCTTAATAATTTCGCAAAAAAAATGGGCCCCTTTACCATGGCGAAATGAACTCATACTATCATGTAGTCACTTCAGTGTTTACTTGTGCGTGCTTGCTGTGCTTTATTATCACTGAATTATTTGGTGGTAAGTGATATAAATAGGTTTACCCAGTTGGTGTCAGGAGCAGCTTATAAAGGTATGTCAAACTTTCAACCCAGAGCAGTTATGTTGTCAGTTGTATTTAAACAGGGGCTTTCACCAAAACTTCAGGTCAAAGAACTGCTGTGCTTAAAGAGAATATGGGTTTGATTCCATATCTAGATGAAATCTTAGGACTTGATTTGAAAATCCTACTGGTGAAAATCATCAGTAACTCCACTGAAGTCAGTGAAGTTTTGCCTATGTTAGGCTGGTGTGAGTTCAGAATCAGGCCATAACTCCTTTAATGTTGTTGCTGTATATGTAATGCATATATACATTGGGAGCTTTTTAGCAGGGCCATCTGGACTGGGAAGTAATAGATTTTGACTAAGTTTGAGCCCCATGTTTGTTTTCACTTTTCAGAAATGACACAATTGTTTATAGAAGTTTGGCGGAAGTACCTCCTAAGTAAGGGGCTTTAGAAGGAAACGGTGTCATTATGTCCTTTATTTTTGAACCTCCAAGCTTATATAAGGCCACAAAAATATTGATTCTGTTAGAAATATTGCAGGCGAGATTCTGTTGTGTGGTTTGGTACTCAGGAGACAAGAGGTGTAGGCAATTGATCCTTCTACCCACAAACCGCCGGGTGGTTTCTTCATCTGATTTTCGAGAGATTGGCAGGTGGGCAGGTCTGTTTGGAACACCATGGCCCAGGAGGGGTGCAGTCTGCCATTATTAGGTTGGTGTCCTGCCCCAGCCTACTAGATGCTGTTTGCAGCACTAGAAAATAGGTCATCACACAGCTTTTCTTCAAAGGGAAGGTGTGTTTACAGCTGCTCATTGTAAGCCATCCCATACCGGTATGGCACAGGTGTTTTGCCAGACACATAGCAGTTAGTTCCCCAGCCCTCCTCCTCCATCTGCCCCATTTATAATCCCCAAAACAGGTTGAACCTCTGTAATCCAGCGCTGTGGGGACCTGACTGGTGCTGAAGGAGAGAATTTGCTGGACCACAGGAGGTCAGTATTACACTTACACTGCTTACCAGGCTATTAGAAGACATTTACTGGCAAATTATAGCTAAACAACAGCACAGAACACTGAGACCCCCAAATGGTGGCTGTGAACAAAGTTTATGGGCCCACGGGAAACTTAGCCATACACATGGTAAGTGGACAGCCGCCCAACTAAAACCATGCCAGACTACAGATGTTGCCGGACTAGAGAGGGTCAACTTGTGAAAAGCATGGCATGTGAAGCACTGTTAATGCACTTTGTTTAGGACCTGAACTGGGTTTCTCCCAATAATCTGCGATCACCCTCCTGCTCTCCTGCACCATTCACTTTATCCTGTGTGCTAACATGGACCTGTTAGTGGTCCTCAGTACAATGAGAGATGTGCACTGAAACATCAGAGCCTGCCTACACTGTCAGTGCTGCTGTAGTGCAGCTGCTACATTGGAGCTGTGCTTCTGTAGCTTTCAGTAAAGGACCTGACTACACCCAGAGGATGACTTCTCTGGTCAGTGTAGGTATTCCAGATTCACCACATGTGGATGTCAGTGGAAAACCTCCCATTAACACAGCACCATCCACACTGGCGGTTAAGTTGCTATAACAATATTGCTCATGAGTGTGGATTTTCCATGCCCCGAGTGATGTCATTAGAGTGACATAAATTGGTGGTGTAGGCTAAGTGTGGATTAAACAAAGGAAGCAATGTTTCATTCAGTTGCATTATAGGATGGTGGCACCATGGGGTTTTAATTGTCCATTCGCACCAGGAGAGGTATCACACGCACATTGCAAACAGAAACAAAGTATGCCTACCCTGAGTCAGACTTAGACATGTGCAAATGGAATTTAAATACTATTTTAGATAAAGTGCAAATTAGCTTTTCATCACACTTTAATGTAACACTAATTGTTCTGTAACCATTAGTAACCTAATTTTATTATTTTTCAGGATGCATACATAAATAAATGTTGAATATTTTAGTTAAACCAGAATGAAGCTAAAAATGCTAATTAGAACATTGCCTCAATCACAGAGACTTTAATATGAACTTCTGAAATCATATTTAGAGTTAATTAAAAAGCTTTTCTTAATTGTTTCTAGTTATGGTCAGATGTTGATGCTAATCTTTTGCAAGAATGTATTGAGCTCATTACATACCCAGAGCATACAGTTATGTAGCCTCAAGCATCACAGTGGAGGAATATGTTTCTATTTCGCGAAACTCCATGTGAGATGGGAGCACAATTTTATTTTGTTTTTCCTTTTTTATTGGTTTGCCATGCTAGTCTTACAGCCTCTAGTTCCATTTTAGGAGCTCACAGCTCATTGTGGAGAGAATATCATTTTGGAAGCTCCCCTTTTTTTCGTGTGGGCCAAAGACCAGCAAAAATGATGTGAAGAGTGGTTGGTTTGTGAGCCTGGGCCACGTCCCCAACTGATGTAAATTCAGGCAGCATCACCAGCTCTAGTGTAACTATGTCAATTGAAATCAGGTGAAAAAGGTGAAAAATCCTTTGCAATCTACATACTGCACAGACTACAGTGAGAGATTATGCCATACACTCTCGAAGAAACTGAGGAACCACCTAATCAGCATCCTGTACAACAAACAGGAGAACATCAAAAAAGAGCTCTCAAATCTGGAGTCTTTCATAAAAAACCAACCTTCAACACAAACTTGCACACCTCTGAACTTTACTAAAATAAGACAGGAGATTTACATTAGACACTTCACTACTCTACAGAGGAAGAAGGATTGCAAGCTGTCTAAACTGCCTGCCTGCCACACAGAGCCACAGCAGTGGTACCACTAACTCAGCCAGCAATATAGTCAATCTGTCCAGCTACACACAGCTCAGCAGAAGAGTCTGCTCTGTCTCAGGGACTCTCTTTTTGCCCCACCACCCGCACAAACATAATACAGTTCTGCGGTGATCTGGAAACCTACTTTCGCCGTCTCAGACTCAAAGAATACTTTCAACACAACGCTGACCAGCACACCGTTACACAGACACCCTCCCAGCAGTACAAGAAGAATAACTCCACATGGACTCCACCTGAGGGTAGAAATAACAGTCTGGACCTATATATAGAATGCTTTCGCCGACACGCACAGGCAGAAATTGTGGAGAGACAGCATCGTTTGCCTCACAATCTCAGTTGTGCAGAATGCAATGCCATCCACAGCCTCAAACAACCCTGACATTATAATCAAAGAGGCAGATAAAGGAGGAGCTACTGTCATCATGACCAGGTCTGACTACCAGAAGGAGGCATCCAGACAACTCTCCAATACCAAATTTTACAGGCTACTTTCCTCAGATCCCACCGAGGAATACACTAAGAAACTACACGGTCTGCTCAGGACACTCCCTACACAAGCACAAGAACGGATTTATACCAACACACCTCTAGAGTCCCGTCCGGGGCTATTCTACCTACTACCCAAGATCCACAAACCTGGAAATCCTGGACGCCCAATCATCTTGGGCATTGGCACTCTCACTGAAGGACTGTCTGGTTATGGGGACTCTCTCCTCAGACCCTATGCCACCAGCACTCCCAGCTATCTCCGAGACACCACTGACTTCCTGAGAAAACTGCAAGACATTGACGACCTACAAGAAAACACTATCCTAGCCACCATGGATGTAGAGGCTCTCTATACCAACATCCCACACAAAGATGGAATAAATGCTGTCCGGACCAGTATCCCTGATGATGCTACAGCACATCTGATGTCTGAGCTCTGTAACTTTATCCTCACACACAACTATTTCAGATTTGGCGATGATATATACCTTCAAATCACCAGCACAGCTATGGGTACCTGCATGGCCCCTCAATATGCCAATATTTTCATGGCTGACCTGGAACAGCGCTTCCTTTAGCTCTTGTCCACTGACACCCCATCTCTAGTTACGTTACGTTGATGACATCTTCATCATCTGGACCCATGGGAAGGAGACTCTGGAGGAATTCCACCGGGACTTCAACAACTTTCACCCCAACCTCAACCTCAGCCTGGAACAGTCCACACAGGAGATCCACTTCCTGGACACCACAGTGCTAATACACAATGGCCACATCAATACCACCCTGTACCGTAAACCTACTGACCACTACACCTACCTTCATGCCTCCAGCTTCCATCCCAGACACACCACATGATCCATTGTCTACAGCCAAGCACTAAGATATAACCGCATTTGCTCCAACCCCTCCTACAGAGACAAACACCTACAGGATCTCTACCAAGCATTCTTGAAACTGCAATACCCACCTGAGGAAGTGAAAAAACAGATCAACAGAGCCAGACGTGTGCCACGAAGCCTCTTACTACAGGACAAGCCCAAGAGAGAAACCAACAGAACACCACTAGCTATCACCTACAGTCCTCAGCTAAAACCTCTACAGCACATCATCAGGGATTTACAGCCCTTCCTGGACAATGATTCCCCACTTTCACACGCCTTGGGAGGCAGACCAGTCCTTGCCCACGGACAACCTGAAGCAAATCCTAACCAGCAACTATACACCGCACCACAGTCACTCTAACTCAGGGACCCATCCATGCAACAAACCTTGTTGCCAGCTCTGCCCACATATCTACACCAGCAACACCATTACAGGACCTAACCAGATCAGCCACACCATCGTGGGTTCATTCAGCTGTATATCTACCAATATAATTTATGCCATCATGTGCCAGCAATGCCCCTCTGCTATATACATCGGACAAACTGGACAGTCTCTATGTAAAAGAATAAATGCACACAAATCAGATATCAGAAATGGCAATATACAAAAACCCGTAGGAGAGCACTTCAATCTCCCAGGACACACAGTAGCAGACTTAAAAGTAGCTATCCTACAGCAAAGAAATTTCAGGACCAGACTCCAAAGAGAAATTTCTGAGCTACAATTCATCTGCAAATTCGATGCCCTCAGCTCTGGCTTAAACAAAGACTGCGAATGGCTGGCTAAATACAGAAGCAGCTTCCCCTCCCTTGGTGTTCACACCTCCAGATCAACTGCTGGTAATAAGCCTCACCCTTGCTGACTGAGCTAACCTTGTTATCCCCACCCTAGCTCTGGCTTATTTATACCTGGCCCTGCAGATTTCCAAGACCACCATCTGATGAAGTGAGTCTGTGCTCACAAAAGCTCATGCTCAAAACTTTTCTGTTAGTCTATAAGATGCCACAGGACCCTTTGTTGCTGTTACAGATCCAGACTAACACAGCTACCCCTCCGATAATTGAAATCAGTTGGGGGTCTAGCCCTCTATGCAGCTGCTGGATATGGTTACCAGGTGTCATGTTTTCAAGGCTAGCTGCACCTCTGGCCCTTTTTGTGAACTTGCCCAGGTTTTTCAAAACCCTTAACTGCTTCACGTTAGACGGTATCAGGAATAAATCAAGGGGATCCTAGCTTTTCTAGCTGATGAAAAATTAATAGAAGTAGTCATTAATTTTATCTAAAGACTACTGTTTTATTAGATTTAAGCACACAAAAGCTATAGGTTTAGGGCATCTGAAATAATGAAATAATAATCTGAGATGGTTTTGAGTAATTGGCAGCAAGTCAGCAAGGACCTTTCCCGCCAGGGACTATGATGCCAGGAAAAAAAAAGTATCTCTGGGTAGCTTCAAATAGCTGCTCCAGAGTACACTCTATTGTGTAGTCTTTTTATGACTAATTTTTACAAAACACATGGCTCATAGTAATACCTATTGGGTTATCACTTCTACTATCTCCAATCATCTGCCGAATGGGTCATCACTACTCCTGATTGCAGTCATCTACTTTCAATCTTATGCGTAAAAAAAATCCTACATCAAAGGTGTCCAAGCTCAAAGTCCCCATCCACTTATTTTGTCTCAGAATTTGTCAACTCTTTCTCTCCCTCGTGCCATTCTGATTAACAGAAGCGGCAGGTGTGAAGCTAACATTTGACCTTGCCCAGAAAAACCCTATTTGTTCAAACTAGTGCATAAATTGTGTGGTGTTCTAGTTTATTAATTCATGATGGATGAATGTGCACTATATGGCTGCGGTTAATTTGATCAAATTCTGGGATAATATGTCCCTTCATCCTAGGTAACACCTGGTCTTTATGTGTGCAGGGGTCAGACCTCATGCCACATTTGCATGCCAGGGAATCCTTGAGTTTTCATTTGTGCATTAGATGTATGCACTTACCATGGGTGGTTTGAATTATATTCAGAACGGATCAAGGTGACTGTGGAAGGTCAAATCCAGGTACCTTCTGTGTCTGTTCTGGCACAGGGAATTCATTTTTTAAGTCTTGTTTAGCTCAATCTGATTTCCAAGACTCCTTCTGATTGTAACTTGATGGCATGTGGCTAAATAAATTTTCCCAGAAAGGCTTGCAGGACTTGAGTGAAGGATGTGAGCCTTCACATGGCCTGCCCTCAAGTTAGAATTCACGGTGAATGCCATCAACTAGGCCAGGGGTCAGCAACCCCCAGCACGCGTGTCAAGAGTGGCACACAAGCCAGTTTTCATCACCATGCGAGGCAGGAGCTCAGCTTGGCCCCTCCTTCTCCATGCAACCAAGAGCTTGCTCAGAGCCATGCTGACTGTGGATTAATAAAAGACTGGCTAATGCTACCAACCACCACCTAAACGGAAAAGCTCTGCATCTTAATTTATTAGTGACGCAGTTGTAAGTAAGACTGTTAGTGACTCTAACAGTATCATCGGCACTTGGATGGTACATAGAGGTTGAAAGGTCAAATTTCGGCACTATGCCTCGCAAAGATTGCTGATGGATGAATTAGGTGATTGACCACTGTTTAAGGAATTCGCTGTCATCAGAACAGCAACTCAATATGACTGGTGAGAGACAGTGACAGCCATCTTAAATCAGTATATGTAGTTTTTTAATAGGAACAAGTATTTAAAGAAAAGGTTTTCAAACAACAAATCACCTATACAGTAGACTGCCAACATGTGCAGGGGTTGTGTTCCCACAACCCTTGGGTAAGTCAAATTTTGGCAACTTGAGGTGGGGGGAGAGCCAGGAAACTGACCAGGGAAGCTCCCCTATGCCTGCAGAGCGAGGAAACTCACCAGGGCAGCAGCCTTGGTCACTTTCCTGGCTCCAGTGAGCAGAGGGGAGCCAGGAACCAGGCATCATCCTGGCTCCCCTCCACTTGCAGAGCTGAGTCCCACACTCATCAGCTCCTTCTCCATCCTCCCAGAGCTTCTGGAGCACCACAGATAGCTCATTTGCAGCATTCAAGCTCAGGGAGGGTGGGGGAAGAGCAGAGATGTAGAGAGGGGATACGTGGAGGAAGAGGCAAGGTTGCTGTGGAGACCTGCAGCCAGCAGCACGGGAGACAGGTGGCCAGGGGGCTTGCTGTGCTCCTGTGTGGTTGAGCTCCTGGCTGTGGGGCTCCACAGCCACCCTGCCTCTTCCTCTGAGCGGCCCAGCCCCCCATTCAGTCAGTATCAGCCCTGTGCTGCCACTAGAGCGAAGCCCTGCAGACAGCAGCAGCAGCAGCAGAGTGGCCAGCCTTGGTCTCCCATGGTCTGGCAGATTCCCTGGCTCAGGACTGCGCAGTGTACTGGACCAGGGAGAGACAACGTGTACCTTGCTTAATGGGAGAGGCAACGTGGTGGGACACCTGGTAAATAAAAATGTTTACACAGATATCAGTCTAATAGAAGTAATCTGATAAGAGATCGTATAAATCAGTTTATAAACTTGTTTTTAATTTTTAGCAGACTTAGGAAGCCAATTAGTTCAGTAATATATATTCAACTTTAATGGGGAAGTAAATAATTAATGTTATTGCCTTTATAAATTTAGCTTTTCAGTTGTAAATTAACATAATTAAAAGAGTAATGTTTCAGTGTGCATTTTATCAGCCAAATTTAAACCAAGTGATTAAACTGTAGGTTTTCCACATCAAATGAGCTGAGCTCATAATGATGCAAACTGTAGACAGAAACCCGTTTTTCTTGGTCAGATTCATTACTGGGAGAGGAAGGAAAATGTTCTGCAGTAAATGCTATAAAGTAAAAACTCAAAGAACCATGAATATATATTTTAACTACTTTCTGTTGTCCAGTCACATTAACAAACAGAAAACCAGAGGGTAAGCCGTGCTAGTCTGTACACTATCAAAACAAAAAGCAGTCAAGTAGCAGTCAAGTAGACAAGAACCGAGTGTGTTCTGGTCTGGCTATGGTCTGAAGAAGTGGGTCTGTCCCACAAAAGCTCACCTAATAAACTATTTTGCTAGTCTTTAAAGTGCTACTTGACTGCCTTTTTTTTTTTTTTTTTTTTTTTTTTTTTTTTAAAAAAACCAGTGGGGTATGACACGCTTTCTGAACATTATGTTCTTCTATGGAGGTAATAGCTAGTGTCTTACTGTAGCAGTCACTGTAAAAGGAACTCGATAAAAATAGTCATGCTTGGTTGGTTTGATTGCGAAGACACAATGTGTTGCAGCAGATGTAAATTGCCAAAGATTCATTGACTTAAATGGAACTGTGCTAATTTGCACCAGCCGAGGAGGGTTTGACCCTTCAATTTTTCCTTCATGCTGCCTTATTGTGCTTTGCTTTATTGGATATACGGTACATCTGCCATCCTCCCAAACCAATCCTCAAGCTTAGGCTTAGTCAGCACTCACAGCAATCTGGGCTAACTATGAGAGAAAAGGTAAGTGCTGTGAATACCTGACTTGCTTTCGCTGTAGCTGGGAAGTGAACTAGCGAGAGCAATGTTTTAGAGGCTAAATAGACTTTTTTATTTGAGCAGTGCATGAGTCTCTAAGTTCAGGTTCAGTCTGACGTGGTCCAAAACTGGAGAGTTCACATTAGGTGATGAGGGGACAGCTGCAATATTAAGATGCAGACATGACATTTTCCCCAGAGTCAGAGGTTGTTTTTACCTGTCAGTCAGGAAACAAACTGGATGAGATGACTTTAAGAAAACAACAATAAAGACCTCCAAAAGTGCAAAATAATCGCAGGTCATATGAAGTTTAGGAGCCGATATTGGAACAACAGAGCTATAGACATGCCTAATCTTGCAGATTTAGGAGTTAGTAATTTATCAGACTTTGCAGTTTGTAATTCATCATAGACTAAATTGTCTGGGTTTTTTTTTTTTAATTGTTCAAAATGCTACTAAGAGAGGCATTTTGTGACCTGTGCATGGTTTGCGGACCTGGTATGAGAATTGTTTCCTGATGCACAGGCGCCCATGTACAGGCAAACATGTCAATTGACATTTCGAGAATTTGTGGTTTCATTGAAGTTTTAAAGTACCAGATCCCAATTTATCACTAGCGTAAACCCATTTCAATCAATGTATTTGTATTGGAGATGACGTCAGGTCAGAACTTTATTTTTGTGTTCTCTGTAGGGCTATGCAGTCTCCTGTTTTGCAGCCTCCAGTTTGTTTAGTGGTGAATGGATTGAAAGAAGTTCTGCCTTGGGAGGAGTTTGGGCTAATTGATTTGAATGCATTCAGGGCTATAGTACAGGTTTGGCTATAGAATTGATTATTTTCCCCCCACAATATAATTTCGGATTGTTAAAGTGTCTTTTTCAAAAGCAAAGCTAAATGAGCTTCTTGAATATTAGCTAATGGGTTGTTTTTTCAAGGAGTCTCCAATTTTGCAAACACAGTACATTGCAGGTGCAGTGAACTGTGAGTGCAAGTAAAAGTACCTGATTACAGACACAGTTGACTTCTGAGTTCTGTTAACTGTGTATGCAAACATTTGGGAGTAGACATTGTTTTAATATACATGACCCAGGGACTGCAAATTTTTCATCACTGATAAGGAAGTTTTCTTTTCTGCCTTCCAGTACCATCGGTGTTCCCTGCCAGCTGAGCACTTGGGTGACACCCTGTAGAGATTTAGGTGCTGTCCAGCTGAATAGCAGAGTGCCCCACCCACAGTGGACACTGTGTTTTTCTATTGGTGGTGCAAATCTGCACATGTCTTGGTGCACATAACAAAATTTATTCCACCCATGGATGGGGAAAAAGTTAGAACGTTGAATGCCACACCTAGAAGTTAGTGAATTCGGGCATGTTTACTTGATGTTTAACGTAACATCAGCCATTTTTGGATTTGAATGAGGCCTCCGCTGAGTTTTACAAATGAGCTACAAACTTCTCTTTCCAGCAAGCAGATGGATATCGGGGACGTCCTCGCAGATCAAGTTCTGCTGACAGCTAGTGGCATGATCTGTGGAGTGTCCCGCTAACCTCAGATTGCATACAGAGCCCAGGGTTCGAGCTGTGACCAAAGACACTTAAACTCCCCTGCCTCTGCTGCTCTTATTCTTTGCTGTTCTGATTCTCAGCACGAATTAGAACATCCTCAAGAATGCTACTAAGCAGCTTGTGATCTCTGTAAGCCAAGCACTTGGGCAGCCATTCGGAGAGATTCAGGTGTAGCCCAGCTGATTGGCAGAGCACCTACAGCCACCCATGGTGGGCAGCATGTGTTTCTGTTGGTGGTGCATGTCTGCACATGCCTTGGTGTGCATAACAAAATTTATTCCACCCACAGATGGCAAAAAATAGAGAGAACACTGCTAGCAATCTTAAGAGAGTGGTGGTAGCAACTGTGGGCTGTCATATGCAGCCCAGTAATGCAGCCTGAAGGTGCAGCCTCTGTTTTTCCCCTCCCCTTGAGCCATTCTTGTGATTGGCAAAGCCAGCTTTACCCCACGCAAGAGGTGTGAAGTTGCCCTATTAAATGGATGAATTGGGCTGGAAGTATTTCCGACTGCTACCAACACGCCCTAGTAGAGGCACCATGGAATATTTGTGCAGTGCCCAGGACCTCAGTGCCTTCTGAGGGAATGCGGCTTTTTTACTTTACACTTCACTGAAGTTTTTCCAATTAGTCAGCACATTAAAACTAGCTATTCTGGGCTGGAAGGGCATAACATGGAAACAAGAGTATGGGGGAGGGGAGTGTGGAAGCAATTATGGAGAGTCTAATTCTCACGTTCCACCTTTATTTATCAATTGCAAACACATTGGGTCTAATCAACTGTGGAAAGCTGGCAGTGCATTGAAAGCAGGTTTCTCCTGCAGAAGTTCTGAAAGCACTGGCTTATGTGGATCACAGATGCTTTGTTTCTTTCCTGATGAGCTTTTAGCTCACTCCTACATCCTCCAAACCCTTTGCTAGTTCCCCAAACTTCTCCGATGCTCCCCTTGAACTCTGTGTCCTCTCTGCTCCTCTCCCTGGTCTCCCTGGCTGCTTATCAAGGCTTTGTTGTCTGCCCTTGGCTATGCTGTCCCAGCCCTCCTCCATTCCTGCTTCCGTTTTTTTCATAGAATTAATCCTAGGACTAGAAGAGACCTCAGGAGATCAAGTCCAGCCCCCTGTCCAAAGCAGGACCAACCCTAACTAACGCTAATGTTTTTCTACTGCTTTGTCAGACCTCTGCAATTGCCTGTCTACTGTTCCCCTATCTCTGTCCTTTTATGCTGGTGACTGAAATTAATTTGCTTTAAGCACCAGAGGAAGATGGTGCTGATTTTTATACAAGCGTTTAAAGCAGTCTATAGATTGAGGAACGGCATTATACAAACTTGATGTGGTATTTTCCAAATGTCAGTTACAGAAGAACCTCATAGTTTGTGACTCCAGAATTTTGAAGAAGTCTGTGACACGCACACCTCATTTGGAACAGCAAGTGTGCAATCAGACAGCAGCAGAGACACCCACCCCCGCTCCCTCCAGAAAGGGAAGAAAAAGAGCAAATACAGAACAGTACTTGTTAATATAAGCTACTTTCAAAATAAAGGGAAAAACAACATTTTTTCTACTGCATAGAAAAGTTTCGAAGCTGTATTAAGTCAATGTTCAGTTGTAATCCTTTGAAAGAGCAACCATAACATTTCAGAGCTCAGGAATTGAAATTGTTCCTAACTCTGAGTTTCTACAGTATCAATTCATTTCAACGTAATAGATCAGTTTTTTTTCATTGAGACTTTACTTGTTGTTCTCAGTTTCTTGTTTATAGCCCTTGTTTGCAGTTGCATTATCCCAGTGTTGCATCAGTGTAAATAAAACTGAACTACTGATGAGTCATGATCCGGTTTTCAGAGTAACCCCAAACTGTCTAGCTTATTGAACAAAATTTTTTGGAAGTTGGGAAAGTAATATTTTTTGCTGCTATTTAGCTAAAAATGGCATAATAGAGCGAAACCCTGTTTTGAAAACAGAATCAGAATTCAGGTTCTCAGTTAATGGAGCAGAAGTTTACGCTACATGTGATTTGAAGTAGTCAAGACATTGAAAATAATAATCTGTGTTTATAATGGAAAAACCTGCTTAGAGAATGTGGTTCAGAGATAATAGCAAGCTGACAATGGTATGTCCCATATATCATAAAGTCCAGTGCATTTTTACTTCCTATAGCATTTTTATACCAGGATACTCCCATATGTTTCGCTGAGATAAAGATTAAAATTAGAGTTAAAAACAATAATTGGAGAGAGAAATTAAGGAGCATGAACAAGATTTGATTTGAAGTGACATTTGAAAATCAGTGGCAAAGAACGTTTTTCATTTGTTTGTGTTTCATTAAAAGCCGGGAAGGATTCACCTATAACACAGAGACAAAACCCATTGGGCAGTTGCAGATTTGCCGTGCGACATGGCAGCATTTTCATAGTAACAATGTGAGGGTGCTGTGGCGGAGCCTCCAGTCCTGTGCCTTTCCTGAGGGTTTACACCCTGTAGTCAGGCCCTGCGGCATGGTCAGCGGGCAAGACCTCACGGTCTGGTCAATATTTAGGTCTGGCAGGCCCCTGCGACTTAGTCAATATTAGCAGCTTGGGCTTCCCCTTCCTTGGGGTCATGAGGGTAGGGGACCCTGGGCCTCCCTTTCCACCGGGCCCCAGCCCAGGGCCCCTCAGTGGTGGGGAGGCTCCCAATCACCAGCTCAGCAGGGAATCCCTCTGTAACACACGGAGCTCACTGGTTCCCTGCCATGGTTACTTCCTACCCAATTCCAGATGTGTGACACCAGTCAGGCTCTGGCTGCTCCTCCTCAGGCTCCTGCAACTCCCAAGTTAGGGCAGGAGGTCCTTCCCCCTGCCAGAGGACATTCCCACTTGACTGGCTTTCCTGTCCTTTATACCTGGGCTGCAGTTGGAGCATGCCCAGCAGGTCCGTGGGGGTGGGGCCTTCTCCACCCAGTAAGCCTGGCTTCCAACCTCCGGCTCGGTGCAGGGTTGGTACACCCCATCAGAAGTGCCTTATGGGAAAACTCCCCCTGGTTGTCAGTGGGAGGAAAGTTAGGCTACTGGTGACAGGTTCTGGAAATCTCTCCAGAAATGCGCAAATAAGAATGTCTGTGAACTAGAGGGAAAACATCAAAAGAAAAAAAATAAGCCGGGTGGGGGAGGAACTGTGTTTCAGAGCAGTAGCTATTTTAGTCTTTAGCTTCACAGATAACAAGTGGTCCTGTGGTACCTTAGAGACTTAACAAATTCATTTTGGTAAACTCAGACAGCTGGTAGGTAAGGTCCCATGGGAAGCTAAACTGAGGGGAAAAACGGCTGAGGAGAGTTGGCAGTTTTTCAAAGGGACATTATTAAGGGCCCAAAAGCAAGCTATCCCGCTGCGTAGGAAAGACAGAAAATATGGCAAAAGACTGCCTTGGCTTAACCAGGAGATCTTGCATGATCTCAAACTAAAAAAGGAATCGTATAAGAAATGGAAACTAGGACAAATTACAAAGGACGAATATAGGCAAACAACACGAGCGTGCAGGAGCAAGATTAGAAAGGCTAAGGCACAAAATGAGCTCAAACTAGCTACCAGCATAAAGGGAAACAAGAAGGCGTTTTACAAATGCATTGGTAACAAGAGGAAGACCAAGGAGAGGGTAGGGCCATTGGTCAGTGACAAGGGAGAAACAGTAACAGGGAATTTGGAAATGGCAGAGATGTTTAATGATTTCTTTGTTTCGGTCTTCACTGAGAAATCTGAAGGAATGCCTGACATAGAGAATGCTAGTGAAAAGGGGGTAGGTTTAGAAGTTGAAATAAGAAAAGAACAAATTAAAATTTACTTAGAAAAATTAGATGTCTGCAAATCATCAGGGCCTGATGAAATGCATCCTAGAATCTTCAAGGAGCTGATACAAGACGTATCTGAGCCTTTAGCAATCATTTTTGGAAAATCATGGGAGACGGGAGAGATTCCAGAAGACTGGAAAAGGGCAAATATAGCACCCATTTATAAAAAGGGAACAAGAATAACCCGCGAAACTACAGGCCAGTCATCTTAACTTCTGTGCCAGGAAAGATAATGGAGCAGGTAATTAAAGAAATCATCTGCAAGCAATTGGAAGGTGGTAAGGTGATAGGGAACAGCCAACATGGTTTTGTTAAAAACAGATCATGTCAAACCAATCTAATAGCTTTCTTTGATAGAATAACGAGCCTTGTGGATAAGGGAGAAGCGGTGGATGTGGTATACCTAGACTTCAGTAAGGCATTTGACACGGTCTCACATAATATACTTATCAATAAACTACGCAAATACAATTTAGATGGGGCTACTATAAGGTGGGTGAACAACTGGCTGGATAATCGTTTTCAATCCTGCTGGAAAAGTATAACTAGTGGGGTTCCGCAGGGGTCTGTTTTAGGACCGGTTCTGTTCAATATCTTCATTAACAATTTAGATATTGACATAGAAAGTACACTTATTAAGTTTGCAGATGATACCAAGCTGGGAGGGGTTGCAACTTCTTTGGAGGATAGGGTCATAATTGAAAAGGATCTGGATAAACTGGAGAAATGGGCTGAGGTAAACAGGATGAAGTTTAATCAGGACAAATACAAAGTGCTCCACTTAGGAAGGAACGATCAGTGTCACACATACAGAATGGGAAAGGACTGCCTTGGAATGAGTACAGCAGAAAGGGATCTAGGTGTTACAGTGGACCACAAGCTAAATATGAGTCAACAGTGTGATGCTGTTGCAAAAAAAGCAAACATGATTCTAGGATGCATTAACAGGTGTGTTGTGAACAAGACACGAGAAGTCATTCTCCTGCTCTACTCTGTGCTGGTTAGGCCTCAGCTGGAGTATTGTGTCCAGTTCTGGGCACCGCAGTTCAGGAAGGACGTAGAGAAATTGGAGAGGGTCCAGAGGAGAGCAACGAGAATGATCAAAGGTCTAGAGAACATGACCTGTGAAGAAAGGCTGAAAGAATTGGGCTTGTTTAGTTTCGAAAAGAGAAGATTGAGGGGGGACATGATATCAGTTTTCAGGTATCTAAAAGGGTGTCATAAGGCAGAGGGAGAAAACTTGTTCTTTTTGGCCTCTGAGGATAGAACAAGAGGCAATGGACTTAAATTGCAGCAGGGGAGGTTCAGGTTGGACATTAGGAAAAAGTTCCTAACTGTCAGGGTGATCAAACACTGGAACGAATTGCCAAGGGAGGTGGTAGAATCTCCATCACTGGAGATATTTAAGAAGAGGTTAGATAGATGGCTTTCAGGGATGGTCTAGAAAGTGCTTGGTCCTGCCATGAGGGCAGGGGGCTGGACTCGATGGCCTCTCGAGGTCCCTTCCAGTCCTACTCTTCTATGATCAGCTTTTGTGGGTAAAACCCACTTCCTCAGACGTGCTGGGGTAAAAATTACAGAGTCCAAGGTATATGGCAGGTAAAAACAGTGTGTGTGTGGGGGGGGGGTAGTTACCTGTCACTAGTAGGACCAGTTAATGAAGCAAATTAAGTTTGATGTATCTCATTCCTGCCATTGTCAGAGATGCGGAAATTGCCGTAGTAATGTATAAGCCAGTTAAGGTCTCCATTCAGGCCAAGGGTAAAGGTGTTAAATTTGTAAATGAATTCCAATTCAGATGCTGCCTTCTGTAATCTTAGGGCTAAAAAAGGGAAAGTGAAGCTGTGACAGAAAGATGTAGTGTAATGTATGGGTGTAGCTACCAAACAAATGCCCTCAGAACAAGTGTGACTCTAATGAAGAATGGACAGGATAGTAATGTAGAACTGCGCAAAAGAAGCAGCCTGCAGTGATGAGGTTACAAAAGCATCAATCTGTGTGGAGTCTATTGTAAGACCAGAGTCTTGTGTGTTTGAGTCTTTTTCCAGTAGTGAGGAAGGCTGTGACTCACCTAGCTGTAGAACAGGGAATGTGTCCTGGTGTTTGTCTTCTAAGGCAGGTGAAAGCTTTCTGTAGCAGGGACAAAACCTGTCCAACATCGCCAGTCCAGATCTCTTTGTGCTGCCTGATCCTGCATTCATCTGAGTCAGTGGCAAAGGTGTCATTTATTTTTTGGTGCAGGATCCAGCCTTTGATGATGTACTCATTTCCAGGAATGGGAGATGGATGGTTTTAGCAGTTGGGATGAATGGTCTTGTTAACGTCTTTATGGATGACTGTGGTGGTTAAGACTAAGACCAGGTATTTTGAAATATTGTGCTCTTAGCCAAATAACTATTTGAAAAGATTGCTCAATTCTCCTGCAAAGCAGCCAATAGGGGCAGATGCATCAGAAATGTAGAATGGATGCCTATTAAGAACAACTTTTACAACAAGATGGAAAAAGGACAATGGCTAGTATAGTCTGAAAGTCTGCAATTCCAAAAGTTCTTTCTGTTTGACTCTCCCGGCTTCTCAGAGGAGTGCCCACACATCATCTAACATTGTTACAGCCGGTCTGGAAAGTTTAGTTACATATTTTCTATCCAATATGAAAAATATTGTTATTTTTTCTCTGTAGCTGTCAGATAAAACACATTTCACAGGCCTTTCAATGAAAGGACTATTTTCTATTATTTTGGCAGCTGAATGGACAGAAAATCACATTTTCTTTGTGGTATGAATGTCCAAATATCTCCTATGATGATTTTGGAATGAAGAGGTGGGAGCATTCTGCAGATTGTAGCATGTTCTGAATAGATCTAAAGGAGCCAGTTAATAATACATGTAACATACAAAATAAATCCCTTAATTAAATTTCTCCAATCAGATTAGGTACGGTTTTATTTCTGTTTCCAGTTGGGATGAAGGTGGAGGTCTCTTACAAGAAGGGGAATACACATATGATTATTATTGTCTTAAGGTACATTATCTTACGAAGCCTCTTCCAATATGACTCTTAGACCTAGTTGACAAAAATCGATCTTTTTTTGAAGATCTAGCCATTTAAGTGCACGTTGTTTGCTATCTAAGCTCCAGTTCAAGAAGTTGCATGGCACATGTGCTTAAGTCCTCAAGCAGGCAGTGTGTAATATGCGAATATGATTTCTCATAATTCCCCTCTTTATTACCTTTGCTTTCAGCTGAATTAACAGAACAAACAGTAATGGAACTAGATTCTGAAAGGCTCAAAGTGCTAAAGTGCTTTTCTCAATAGGGATGGATGTAAATCATGGACTTTCCTGGATTGGGGTCTCAGAGGCCTTTTTTATAGATACTAACAGGACTTTAATAATAAAATTTAATACTATTGACTAGTGTTAGAAGTTGGGGCAAAGTGAACCTCCTTTTGCCTTTTGAATGTAGACATTGTCTTGCTGCTAATAGAAGGTCTTTCTTTTGGATATGCTTATTTTTTCTTTTTACATAGGAAGTATTTCCAGGGGATTTTTTCCCCTCTTCTTTTGGAAGTTATTTATTCTTTGGAAATAACAAGCCTGCCAGCCACAGTGTCTGAGCAAGATGCAGCTTTCAAAAGTATTTGCATGGAAGTGATTAGAATAAATCGAATAAGAAGCGTGGTTAACCAGTGTTCTTTCATCTTACCCGGCCACCCTTGGGCTGCACTAAAAAAAAGAGCGAGAGCAGAATCAGATCTCATTAGATTCTTATCTCTAGAGTCTCATACCATCCTGTCATTGCTTTCAGGCAATATCCCTTAACTTAACTTGCAGAATAAGTCAGACAATGACCTAACAGACCCTGGAATCCCACCAAACTTTAAAATTACTTGTTGCCAGTACTAAGGAGACTTCAATTAACTGCACATCTCTTGGATTACTGTGTTGCTGTTCCATCTGCAGAGGAAGAGAACATGACACACAACAACCAAGTCTTTGCATTGCTGAAGACTCTTATTTTACTTACGTTTTGCACTGAACCATTATGAATGACAAAGTATGTTTGGGGAACAACTGTGGTGGTCTAAGGGCTTGTCTATACTATGGGGAAGATCGACCTGTTCGGGGTTCAGTTTCACGCGACTGGTAGAGATATGTGCAGTTGAACTATCTGAGGTTGGCAGTCAAGCCTTCTATTCCTCGCTACTGTCAACCATCCTCTGTGTAGATGGCCAGGCAAGTCGACTGCAGATGAGTCGATTCTAGCTATGCAGTTGTGATAGCTAGAATTGTGTATCTGCAATTGACTTACCTGTCTAGTGTAGACCAAGCCTAGGTGTTCTAGTTAGGAAGGTTCCAAAGTTGCAGTGCTATGAATGTTTAACATTAGCCTTCTGTAAGGAACAGAGAGGTAGCCGTGTTAGTCTGTACTCCAATAAAACAAAACAGCAGCAGTGTAGCACTTTAAAGACTAACAAAATGATTTAGTTGGTGATGAGCTTTCGTGGGACAGACCCACTTGATCAAATCAATCTCATTTTCAATACAGACTGAGGTTTATAAGTACAGAGGACCAAATGAAATTGCAATAAAAACTGACAAATCAAATACATAGGACTGAAGGAGGGGGATGAAGGGCGGGGGGATGTTAATTGTCCTGCCTGAGTTAATTACCAGCATCAAAGGAAGGGAAGCAGTCCTCACAGTGCGTGAGGTAATTGATGTGTCTGTTCATACCAGATGTTAATATGTTGAATTTGAATATGAATGTGATTTCCAGTTCACAAACTGCTCATTCTAATCTGTTTTTAAATTCTTTTTACTGTAGGGCACACATTCTCAGGTCTTTAACAGAATGGCTCACTCCATTCAAGTGTTCACAGATTGGCTTATGTGTATTGAGTTTCTTGATGTCTGCTCTGTGTCCCTTTATTCTTTGGTGAAGGTTTTGCCCAGTCTGTCCAATGTATATAGTGTCAGGGCATTGTTGGCACATAATGGCATATATAGTGTTGTTGGAAGGGCAGGAGAATGTGCCTTTGATCTTGTAACTAACATGGATAGATCCAGTGATGGTATCCCCAGAATAAATATGTGGACAAAGTTGTCAATGGGGTTTGTTGCAAGGAGAAGTTCCAGGATTAGTATTACTATGGTGTTGCCTGTGATTGCAGGTGAGAATCTTAGGTTAAGAGGTTGTCTATAGGAAAGGACAGGCCTGTCACCTGGGGCCTTCTGGAGTGTAGCATCATGATCTAGGGTAGGTTGTAGCTTCTGTAAGTAGGGATTCAGACATCTCATTTTATCCTCTTCTTTACCAGCATTATCTTTTTATTAAGTTAAAGGGAGGTGGTAACCAGAGATTGAGCTGCCAGGATGAACTAGATAACCGTGCTCAGAGAGTAGTTCTTAATGGTTCTCAATCCTGCTGGAAAAGTATAACAAGTGGGGTTCCGCAGGGGTCTGTTTTAGGTCTGGTTCTGTTCAACATCTTCATCAACAATTTAGATATTGGCATAGAAAGTACACTTATTATGTTTGTAGATACCACCAAGCTGGGAGGGGTTGCAACTGGTTTGGAGGATAGGGTCATAATTCAAAATTATCTGGATGAACGGGAGAAATGGTCTGAGGTAAACAGGATGAAGTTTAATAAGGACAAATGCAAAGTGCTCCACTTGGGAAGGAAGAATGGGGAGAGACTGTCTAGGAATGACAACAGCAGAAAAGGATCTAGGTGTTATTGTGGACCACAAGCTAAATATGAGTCAACAGTGTGATGCTGTTGCAAAAAAAAGCACACATGATTATGGGATGCATTAACAAGTGTGTTGTGAACAAGACACAAGGAGTCATTCTTCCACTCTACTCTGCGCTGGTTAAGTCTCAGCTGGAGTATTGTGTCCAGTTCTGGGCACCACAGTTCAAGAAAGATGTGGAGAAATTAGACAGGGTCCAGAAAAGAGTGACAAGAATGATTAAAGGTCTAGAGAATGTGACCTATGAAGAAAGGCTGAAAGAATTGGGCTTGTTTAATTTGGAAAAGAGAAGATTGAGGGGGGACATGATAGCAGTTTTCAGGTATCTAAAAGAGTGTCATAAGGAGGAGGGAGAAAACTTGTTCTTTTTGGCCTCTGAGGATAGAACAAGAGGCACCAAGGGAGGTTTAGGTTGGACGCTAGGAAAAAGATCCTAACTGTCAGGGTGGTCAAACAGTGGAATAATTTGCCAAGGGAGGTTGTGGAATCTCCACCTCTGGAGATATTTAAGAACAGGTTAGATAGATGTCTATCAGGGATGGTTTAGACAGTACTTGGTCTTGCCATTGGGGTAGAGGGCTGGACTCGACGGCCTCGTGAGGTCCCTTCCAGTCCCAGTGTTCTATGATTCTATGATCTGTTGACATCAGTGGGTTCCTCAAAATAGCTGTGACATAGAGGGAAAAGACATTGTGAAATGCAAAATGTGTGCTCCTTTAATATTTGATCCAGCAGGGTCCTGGGGACTCATGAGCCGTGTCTACACGTGCACGCTACTTCGAAGTAGCGGCACTAACTTCGAAATGGCGCCCGTCACGGCTACACGTGTAGGGTGCTATTTCGATGTTAACATCGACGTTAAGCGGCGAGATGTCGAAGCCGCTAACCCCATGAGGGGATAGGAATAGCGCCCTACTTCGACGTTCAATGTCGAAGTAGGGACCGTGTAGTCATTGCGCGTCCCGCAACATCGAAATTGCGGGGTCCTCCATGGCGGCCATCAGCTGAGGGGTTGAGAGACGCTCTCTCCAGCCCCTCAGCTCAATGGTGGCCGCGTGGAGCGGCCCCTTAAAGGTCCCCCCCCCCCCTTTCTGTTCAGGAAGCTGAGAGAGCGTGCAGGCAGCAGCAATAACATGCGGCCAGCCTGCACACTCTTCAGCAGCCCCAAGAACCCCCAGCGCACCGATGGCCGCCCGGCAGCCCCCCCAGCACCCCCAGAGGACCCCCCCCCCAAGGGGAGCCAGGGCAGCCAGGCCGGCAAGCAGCAGCGGGGCCCCTCCTGGACGGAGGCCGAGCTTCGGGACCTGCTGGGGCTCTGGAGCGAGGAGGAGGTGCTCCAGGTAATGGGGAGCAAGAGGCGGAACGCGGATGCGTTTGCTCAGCTGGCCGAGGGCCTGGCTGCCCGGGGTCACCCTTCCCGCACTCCGGACCATGTCCGGAGTAAAGTCAAAGAGCTGCGGCAGGGTTACGCCCGGGCCTGGGATGCAGCCGGCCGATCTGGGGCTGCCCCCGTCACTTGCCCCTTTTACAGGGAGCTCAGGGACATCCTGGGCCCCCAGCACACCTCCTCCCCTCCGGCCACTCTTGACACCTCGGCTGAGGAGCCCCAGCAGGCCCCGGAGGGGCGCACTCTGGGGGCCCCCGCTGGAGCCCACTCCCGGGGCATCGGAGGAGGAGGAGGAGGAGGAGGAGGAGGGGACTCCTCCTCCGCTGAGATGGGGCTACACATCCTCCTCCCATCCCAGAGCAGCAGCCGGGCGTCCGCCCCCCGGGTGTCCCCGGACCGTGGGAGTGGACCTACAGGTATGTACCCCCTGGTGTACACCCCCGGGGTTGAGGGGCGGGGGTAATAGATATGTGACCAGGGCCCTCCACATGCCCAGATGGCCATGGCCCCAAGGACAGCAGTGCCATGTCCCTCACAGGAGTGCATCAGCCCCTGCCCTGCCCCCCCCCCCCCACCCAGCATGACAGTGCCATGCCCCATCCCCGGAGCAGGGGGGAGCGGAACCTCTAGGGTCCCCCGGGAGGAGGGGGTGGGACACCCTGCAGCAGCAGCAGCCGCAGCAGCATGTGATGGAGTGGGGGGAGTGCAAATGCGAGACTCAGGCTAGATATGAGCACCAAGCTGAATAGCTCCCAGGGGCAAAGGATGATCCTGGGGCTACAACTGGCAGGTGACACCTCTGCCCTGAACAAAGAAGAGGGAGGAGCCGAGCTGGCTTTGAATCGGGGGGTGGGGGGGGCCCTGCAGGTAGAGGCTAGGGGAAGGGAGAGCTGGAAGGCAGCCAGCCTGAGGAGGGGGAAAGCTACACCCCAGAGGGGCACCCCTTGGGGTCTTCTCCCCAGGACGGGTTGGAAGGACTGTCTCTGACTGCTGTACTGTCACTTCTGGGAGAAACTGGGCATCTGTGGCCTAAGAAACCTCTCCTGTCAGACCCTGCTGAGTGAAGTGAGAGTCACTCCTGCCAGGGGATGGGGTGCAGTGCAGGGGGACCCGTGAACCCCATCACAGCAGCATCTCCCGGGCACGGGGATGGGGAACCTGCAGCACAGGGGTTGGGGGACAAGGGCCACGGCTCGGGGCCCACACTAACGCCTGTCTCCACTCTTCTTCCCCCCCTCCTGTGTTCCGCAGCTGCACCATCGGAAGGACCGGAGAGCGCCGGTGAGGCTTCAGTGGTCCCAGAAAACCCTTTGGGGCCATCGCTCCAGGCAAGCCCCTCGGCGGAGGACCGACCAGCCCCACGGCGGGCAAGACAGCGGACCCAGCAACACCACACGCCGGCGACGGACCCCCAGCTGCTGGCCCTCCACCGCCGGCAGCTGGAGGTCGCGGAGCAGCGTCTGCGGGTGGAGCAACGCCACCTCCACCTCCAGGAGCGGGCGCTGGCCTGGTGCCAAGAGGCATGGGGGGCCTACATGGAGACCTTCAACCGCCTCGTGGACTACCTGGCCCCCCATGCCATGCCGGCCGCTGCTGCGCCCACCCTGAGTGCTCCACCCGCTGCGCCACCCGCTGCTCCGCTCGTCTCTGCGCTGTCCGCCGTCGCCCCACCACCCGCCACCAAGGGCCGGAACGCCGAGGGACACCTGGGGCCAGCTGAGACTCGCCGGACGTTTCTTCCGGTCTGCCCAGCCCCCAGCCAGCCCTGGACAGGGCTGCGGCCGAGGCGGGGCTCCCAGCCGCCCACCCCCAGTGCTGGACTATAGGGGCGTGGGGCCCAGGACGTGGCCCCCCCCCCCTTGTATATAGTTTTGGGACTTATTTATTTGTGCCCCCCGTTTCCCCCCCCCATGTAAATAGTTCTCCCCTTCCTTGTAATCCCTGGTTTTCTGTTTTTTGTACATATAATATATGCAAACTTTTTTATTATTCACTTATATAATAGTTTAGTTAGAAGGTCTTGTATGTAGTTTGTTGTTATTAGTTAAAAAAACAGTTCAAAGAAAACCAGTTTCATTTCACCAACAAGTGCGTGCTTTTATTTGTCCAGGAAAAGTGTGGGGGGGTGTGCTGTTGGGTGCTCCATGGTGTGGGCGTAGGGGCAGGGAGTGTTGTGGAGGAAGGGGGGCGGGCAGTGGGGGGCCTGGCAGAGTTCACCCCGCGGCCTCATCGAAGTGGGCCCGCAGGGCCTCCCAGACCCGGGTCCCTTTGGGGTCCACCTGGCGACTGGGGGCAGCGGGTGGCTGGACATCGGCCCTGCTGGCCTCCACAGCCCAACCCTGAAAAAAGGCCTCCCCCTTGCTCTCCACCAGATTGTGTAGGGCGCAGCAGGCACCCACAATCTGGGGGATGTTGTTGGGGCCCGCATCCAAGCGGGTCAGGAGACATCTCCAGCGCCCTTTGAGGCGGCCAAATGAGCGCTCCCCCACCTGCCGCGCATGGTTCAGGCGCTGGTTGAAGCCCTCCTGGCTGGCAGAGAGATGGCCCGTGTACGGGTGCATGAGCCAGGGCCGGAGGGGGTATGCCGCATCTGCGATGATGCAGAGGGGCATGGTGGTGTCCCCCACAGGGATCTCCCACTGGGGGATGTAGGTCCCCGCCTCCAGCCGGCGGCACAGGCCCGAGTTCCGGAAAACTCGGGCGTCGTGGGTGCTGCCAGGCCAGCCCACATAAACGTCCTGGAAACAGCCCCGGCTGTCCACCAAGGCCTGGGACACCACAGAATGGTAGCCCTTGCGATTGATGTAGCGTCCTCCACTGTGATGCGGGGCGCTGATGGGGATGTGAGTCCCATCCAGAGCCCCGAAGCAATTGGGGAAGCCGAGCGTGGCAAAGGCCGCGATGGTGGCATCTGGGTCCCCCAGCCTCACGAGCCTGTGGAGGAGCATGGCGTTGATGGCGCGCACGACCTGCAGGGGAAGCACATGGGAGAGCACCAATGAGGGGTGAGCAGGGTGTGCGTGGCCCTGCCCTGCCCGGGCCCCCCTCCCCTGCCCTGCCCTTCCAGGGCCCCCCTGCCCCCCCCCCCCCCGTGGGTCCTTTTACCTCCATGAGGAGAGCCCTGACGGTGGCCTTGCTGACGCCAAACTGCTGTCCCACGGATCGGTAGCTGTCTGGAGTGGCCAGCTTCCAGACAGCGATGCCGATCCGTTTCTCCAGTGGGAGGGCACGCTGCATGGTGGTGTCCTGGTGCCTGAGTGTGGGGGTGAGCCACTGGCACAGCTCCATAAACGTCTGCTGGCTCATCCTAAAGTTCCTGAGCCAGCGGTCGTTGTCCTACTTCTCAAGTACCAGCCGCTCCCACCAGTCGGTGCTGGTAGGGTAGCTCCACAGGCGGCGGCGTGTGAGGCGGGAGGGGGTCGGGGTGCTGCACGGTTGAGGGTTGAGTCCTGCTCCCCTGCAGGCCACTCCTCCTCCAGTGTGGCAAGGAGGTGCTCAGCTGCCTCCCGCATGGCATGGAGCAGGGCAAGCCCTGCTCCTGCAGGGAGGGCTGGGTGGACCTCTGGCTGCTGCTGCTGCTGCTGCTGCTGCTGGGGGTCCATGACTGCGTCGCCCGAGGTCTGTGTGCCTATGGCTCTTCAGACCGCGTGCTGTGCAGGCTGAGTGTGTCTGGGAGGGGCCCTTTAAGGGAGCGGCTAGCTGTTGCCCCGAAAGCGCTAGTCCGCCCTGTGACCCTGTCTGCAGCTGTGCCTGGCATCCCTATTTCGATGTGTGCTACTTTGGCGTGTAGATGTTCCCTTGCAGCGCCTATTTCGATGTGGTGCTGCGCAACGTCGATGTTGAACATCAACGTTGCCAGCCGTGGAGGATGTGTAGACGTGATTCATCGAAATAGCCTATTTCGATGTCTCCACATCGAAATAGGCTACTTCGAAGTAGGCTTCACGTGTAGTCGTAGCTATGAAGTGCTGAGCACCCTCCACTTCTGTTAAAGTCACTGGGCGTTGAAGGTATTTAATCAAGTGCCTTTCCAAGTCAGGAAATCTCAAAGTACGTCTCATGAGTGAATGACATAATTCTCTGTGCTTTTATCTAGCTTTTTAAAAAGTTGCTCTGTACATCTAGTAACCAAGTGTGCCCTTTACTGGTATACTTTATCTTTTCTTTTTGTGGGTAACTCACCTTTCCTAAAGGCAATGGTTTAATTCCTGTGTCCTAGAGAAGGGTTTGTGTATATACATGCCTAAATCTGAAAGGTCATCTGTCAGATTGCAGCTTAATTTCTTCATCTTTGTTTTCAAGCTCTCTCCTAAGGGAGGGTTAAGAGCTTAGGGTTACCCCATAGCAAGCCATCCCTGATGTGTCTTCCTGGTTTTTTTCACTTGTGTGGTGGTAGCTCCTTCCCAAGGTCAGGGAATCTGTGCCCATGGGAAGCTTTAAAACAGAAGCCTATAGAGGCAAAGTATTTTTAAGGCCTCTTATGGGTTCCCACCTTTGGCACTCGGAGTGTCAGAGTGGGGAACAGCCTTTGGCAGCACTTTATAAAAGAATGAGCTAGGCACTGGCTGCATGGTAAAATGTTTACAGCCATTACAGCTGTTGCTCACGCGTAGCCTTAATCATTAGACCCTGTTTCAGTTAGAAGAAATATTAGCTGATGTGCTGGTGTAATCCTGATCTACTCCCAGAATGTGCTTGGGTGAGGGAGGGTCTTCCAGTTTTATCTAGACTGTAAATACCTGTGGCCAGGCCTTGGGTGGCTGGGAAGCCTAGTGGCTAGATCACTGAGTAGGTAGGCGAAAATGGGGAGTGCTGGACCTCTGTGCTCCTGGCCCAGGGACCCTGAACCATTCCCTTTGTATTCCTTAAGTTTGGGGGATGGTCCCAATAGTCCAAATTCCCCCTTAGTTAGG
This sequence comes from Carettochelys insculpta, assembly GCF_033958435.1. Classification (NCBI taxonomy): domain Eukaryota; kingdom Metazoa; phylum Chordata; order Testudines; family Carettochelyidae; genus Carettochelys; species Carettochelys insculpta. The sequence continues at coordinate 36,175,623 of NC_134151.1, forward strand.
GGTCTTTTGGTGGGTTCCCCCCTTTTCCCGGAGGGGTATGTTGGTGGCTTATATGCTGCTGTGCCTGCAAAGTGGGCAGACTGTGGTTCCTCTGCTGAACCTCCTCCCATCTCCCTGCAAGTCAGTCCTAGACTGATCCAGGCTCCTTCCTTTCTCCTCTGTCCAGCCTGGGCATCATTTGGGGTGGAGCTCGCTGGGCCAAGAGGCTCTCTTCAAACCTGAGATGCCAGACCCTTCTTCCTCCCCTCCCCTGCAATGTCTCATGGGCTTTTGCATTTCAGCCCCACTGAAAGTAAGAAGGAAAAAAAAGGAGGAATTAAAGTATTTTTTCTTCTCCTTTCTCCCGCTCCTGCTGCACTCTGCTAATCAGCTGGGTGGCACCAGAGCTCTCCTGGGTGGCCACCCAAGTGCTAAGCCTTTTGGCAAGGGAAAGTCCTGCCCATTAAGCTGATGACCAAGTCCACCAGCCTACAAGTGACTTCATGATGTAGCCGTATCATGCCTGTTCCATCTCCGTTTTCCACCTTGAGCTTTGCAGCTGTTGAGATGAAGGAACCCAGAAGTTCAGACCAAAGCAGAGGCCACAGGGTTTAACAGATAAAGCATCGGACTGGGATTTAGGAGACCTAGCTGCTGTTACCAGCTCTGTCACTCCCTGCTTTGTGATCTCCTGTCACTCAGTGTCTTGTCTATTTAGGTGGTAGTTCGTTAGGGCAAGGAGTGTCTCTTCAGCTGTGTGTGTACAGTGTTGGTATTCTGTTTGTGCTCTAAGTGACCGTCTAATGCAAATAACTAATAATAAAGGGGGTTCGAACTTGACTCCTTTTCTAAGTCTTTTTATCCATTTGAGGTATGCTCTTCAGCAAATTGCTTGGGTCAAATTTCTCAAACCTCGTCAGGTATCTGACTGGACCAGGGCAGCTAAATCAAAGGGGCCTGGTGTTTTGGAAGTGTTGAGATCTCACTACTGTGTCAATGGGAGAGCTGTTGGGTGCTGGGCTTTTTGACAATCAGGAGCTTAAGCTGGGAACCCATTTTTGTACATTTTGGCCAACAATAGCTAACTAACAGAGCTGTCATAAGGCCTAATTAATTAATGTTTCCTCAAGAGCTTTGAGATTTGTGAACAGACTGCACCATACAAGTGCATTAGCATATTGTTTCCTTTAGCTTTGGATTGTGTTTTTAACTTGAAATCTCCTTAGCGTGAACACTCTGTTCTACCAGTGAAGGATCTCAATGGATAAGAATATTCTCTGAAGTCATACAGGACTGCTACTGTAAGTCTGTGAGCTCAGACTGAAATGAGGTGCATCTAGGCTGGCAGGCATCTCCTGGGTTAGGAACGCAGTTAAAACAAGCAAAAACAGTCCTGCACCACAATTCTTGAATACAGAGGTTTCCCCGAAAAGGTGCCACAAAAGATGGAGTGTCGTGGGCTCCTTGGCCTGGCTTGACATTTCATTGCTATCAGACTTTGTTTTATGTTCTATTCTGAACTGGACAAACAACTGACCTTAAAACTTAATTCATCTCCTTTTCTTTTCTTTTCCGTCTGCTCCGTCTCCAAAGACCTGGAGGAATACTGCATTGTCTTCGCTCCTCAGGGACAAACTGAAGGCCGAGCTGGAGCCTGTGTGGGACTTAAAAAGGACTTCCAGTTGGTAGTAACCTGAGGAACTTCCTTTCATTCCAATGTTGCTCCAAAACTAACTGTCTCCGGAGTTCGGCTCGATCAGGTTTGCTAAGGTATGTGATTTTTGCCTCTGTTTGCTTTCATGCATGTTTCCAGAACATCTGTTTCAGGGATTTGTAACTATGGTTCTGCATATTTACGTGTAGGTAAATGCAGTCCAGCAACTGCCTCAGTGAATGTCCCGTTCTCCTTGATTCAGAGAATAATTTGCAAGGTTAAAGCACTTTCAGGTCAAAGTCTGGATGAGGTACATGTAAATATCATGGGACCTTACTGTAACCAACTCATTAATGTCTCTGTACAATGGTTTGTAAAGTAGAATTGTTGATAGGCAGACAAGTTTGGAAAACCACTATCTGAAGATCAGAAGGTGAGAGGAAAAAAACTGAACAAATGTTAAAAGAGAGAGAATTTCTCTAAAAGCTGTGCTCTTCTTTCTGACTTTTATGTCAACATTGTTGGCCTAGGATGAAATTTATTGTACTGGTTTGTTACATGGTAGTACCTTGGCTCAGAGGTGCTTGTATTTGTTGGGTGCAGATTCTGATGTCACACAGAAACATACGTTGATTTAGCTGAACAGGAAGTGACAGGAAAAAACACTGTGGAGAGCAGAGAATCACATGGCATATTGTAGCAAGCAGCTCAGAGTCACAGGTGTAGGGAAACTCTTAGAATAACACAATGTATGACTGCTCATCTCCTGTTTAATCCAGCTTCTTTCCAGGATAGAAACTGTATTTATTGATGAAGTTGGATCAAATGAAAACATATTTTAAAAGCTTTATAAGTGTAAATGCAAAACTGTAGTTCCTAGGTCTACATGGATTTGTACTGAATGATACACTGATTAAAATAGTATATGTATTTTACTCTCATATATATGTGAACAAGAGTCAGACTTTTTACACACTGTACAGCAGCAAGAGAATTTTTAAGCTTAATGCAGGAGTGTTGAAAACTCCAAATGGAAATTAGATGTTCATATACTTTAAAAGCTACCAAGAAAATGTGACATTCTCTTACGTTTAATTCTTTTGGTGTGATTGGACTAATAACACTTGTTCTGTAAATAGTGAAATTTAATTCATCTATCTCACTGGAGCTCCATTTGCAATATTTGCATACAGATTACACTCGGTTATAGAATGACTCCGAGATACAAATATGTGAAAAGCCGTGTCACTGGAAGATAAGGATGATTTCAAATGGTGTGTGCGAGCACTGTAGTCTGTGTAGATCATAGTTCATTTACTGGACTTGACCATGGGCCTGGCATTAGAAGAACAGATAAAAAGAATGTGTTCCACTCAGTGTTCCCTGTAAGCTGAGCGCTAGGGCAGCTGCCCAGGAGAGATACAGGTGCTGCGTAGCTGATTGCCAGAACACCCACAGGTGCCCACACCCAGCAGCATGTGTTTCTATTGGTGATGCTCATCTGCACATGCCTCGGTGCACATAATAAAATGTATTCTGCCCTGGACAGAATATAATAGAAAGGACATTGGTTAAGTCAGTGACTGGCTCAGAGCTGCTGGTAACGCCTTTACTTCCTTCACTGCAGTGTGAAAAGAGGAAGGATTGTAGAGGGAAATGAAAGACAATCCTTGTGCTCCCTGGGGAGAGTGGACTGAGAGTGAAATTATGGGGTGGAATGGAATTGCCACAGTCCTAGTGTGACATTGTGATGCTGTTGCTGTGATGTTATACCAGTGCATGGTAAGGCTGAATCGTAACAACAGTGCTAAGTCCCAAGGCCAATAAGAACAGCCAATGCACGTTTGTTTTGTAGTTCTCTGCAGTGCCATTCAGTTGATACATGGTTCCTCAAACGTCGTCTTTGAAGCACTGTATCTAAGCATACCACATACTTTACAGGAGTCATAGAATCATAGAATCCTATGGCTGAAAGGGACCTTAGGAGGTCATTGAGTCCAGCCCCCTGCCTGAAGCAGAACCAACCTTAACTAAATCATTTCAGCCAGGACCTTGTCAAGCTGGGACTTACAAACTGCTAGGGATGGAGATTCCGTCACCTTTCTTGGTAATGCATTCCAGTGCTTCACCACCCTCCTGGTGAAATAGTTTTTCCTAATATCCAACCTACACCTCCCCCTCTAACTTCAAACCATTGCTCTTTTTTCTGCCATCTGTCACCATTGTGAACAGTCTCACTCCATCCTCTTTAGAGCCCTCTTTCAGGAAGTTGAAGGCTGCTATCAAATCACTCCTAACTCTTCTCTTCTGCATGCTAAATAAGCCCAAATCCCTCAGCCTCTCCTCATAGGTCATGTGCTCCAGCCCCCTAATCATTTCCATTGCCTTTTGCTGGACCCTCTCCAGTGCGTCCACATCCTTTCTTTACGGGCAGGGCCCAGAACTGAAAGCAATATTCCAGATGCGGCCTCACCAGTGCCGAGTAGAGGAGAATAACAACTCCTCTAGATCTGCTGGAAATGCTTCTCCTAATGCACCCCAGTATGCCATTAACCTTCTTGTCTACAAGGGCACACTTTTGACTCATATCCAGCCTCTCATCCAGTGTAATCCCCAGGTCCTTGTCTACTGCACTGCTATTTAGCCAGATGGCTAACAGCCTGTGACAATGCTTGGGATTCTCCTATCCTAAGTGCAGGACTCTGCAGTTGTCCTTGTTGACCCTCATCAGATTTCTTTTGGCCCAATCCTCCATTTTATCTAGGTCACTCTGGACCCTTCTCCACCCTCAAATATATCTACCTCTCACCCTAGCTTCATGTCATCTGCAAATTTGCTGAGGGTGCAATCCATCCCCTCATCTAGGTCATTAGTAAAGATGTTGAACAATACCAGCCCTAGAACCCCACTTGAAACTGAATGCCAACCAGTCATTGAGCCATTGGGTATTACTTGTTGGGCTTGACCTTCTAACCAGCTTTCTATCCATTTTACAATCCATGGATCCAATCCACACTTCCTTAACTTATGGGCAAGAATGTTGCGGGAGACTGTATCAAAAGCTTTGCTAAAGTCAAGACTTATCACATCCATTGACTTCCCCATGTCCACAGAGCCAGTTACCTCCTCATAGAAGTTAATCAGATTGCTCAGGTATGACTTGCCCTTGATGAATCCATGTTGACTGCTCTTGATCACTTGACTCCACACTGTTCACAAATAGAATCCTATGGAAGTGCCAGTTCCTGCCATTAAGTACAGGTTGAACATCCCTAGTCCACCACTCTCTGGCTCAGAAACATCTATAATCTGTCCATTATTTTAGTTAGACGGACACCCACTTATCATGGGTATGGACAAGTTTCCCACAGTCCCAGTAAAGTTTGTTCACAGCCACCAGTCCCAGCTCTCAGTGTTCTGTGGTGTGATTATGCTGTAATTTATCCCCAAATGTCTTCTAAGAGCCCACCAAGCAGTGGAAGTGCTGGTAGTGCTCCTAGATTATATTGACTTCCAGTTGTTTGGCACCAGTCAGGTCCTGAGGGTACCAGACTAGAGAGGCTCTCCTTGTAGTATTGCAGGTTTTTTGTTGTGGCTGGTTGCAATGGCCAAAGACGCTGCTGACCTTGTGCATATATTATCTGGAGACAAAGGCTAGAGGTGTCGTACTTTGCAATTAAGGGAACACTTTTGGTCTGAAAGTGAAATATTTTACACAGCTGTAGCCTGAAAATCATATCAGTTTGTTTTATTGCCCATTTCTCTCTTATGTTTGTAAGTGAAGGCATGTAAATCTTTTGTGGGTGTATTTTGCTGGCTGCCCTGCTATGTGAAAGCTCAGGGCACCTGGGGGTGTGCAGTGATCTGTTGCCAGGCTTTGAGGACCATTATCTGATTTTTATGCAGCTTCCACACATCAGAATTGAGGAAGGAAAACCAACCGATACCCTTCCCTCCACAACGCTAGCCCAGTGTTGCAATGCGCTGGCGGCTGCCTTTCTGGCTTTGATCCAGGATCTATGTACGCAGTAGCATTAAATGGCCTTGTGATGTCGTGACAATTTACCAGCTCATGCACAAGAGCTATCCTCCTGCTCATTACCATCATGGTAAAGGTGCGTGTCCAAAAACCTTATTCATCCCGGCCATGTGCACAAATAGAGTTATGCAAGGCCACCAGGAAGTTGTCAGGAGGGAATCCTTTAGTACGCTATGACTTGACTGTGATGCTGGTGCAGAACTGGTCGAACTTTGTGGGGTCTGCTGCGTGCGAATGAGTAAAAACCTCTTTTAATCTTGTGTTTTTACTGCAGATTTATTGTGCACTAACAGATGTATCTGATGTTTCTCAGGTCCTTTTTCTGCCCACGACCCTCCTCCCCCCCCCCCGTGTGTCCTTGGGGTGGTATGGGCCGTAGGTGGTATGGGCCAAGGCTCCCAGCCAGCCTGCCTGTTGTCCGGGTGGGGGGCTGGGTTAGACCATAGCTCCTGGCCCCCATATCTGTCCCCAGGTTGTGGGGCTGGGTGGGCTGTGGCTCCTGGCCCACCCACCTGTCTTCTGTGGCGTGGGTCAGGCTGTGGCTCCCAGCCCCCTTGCATGTCCCTGACTGTGTGTGTGGAGTGGAGAGTAGTTTGGGTTGCAGCTCCCTGCCCTCCTCACTTGTGCCCAGTTTGGGGGTCCAGGTCAGGTTGTGGTTCCTGCACCCCCCTGTGTGTCCTGGGGTGAGAGAGGCTGTGTCAGGATGTGGCTCCCAGCCCTCCACATTCCGTTTTTTGGGGGTTGGGTCAAGCCCCATTTTGAACTCTAGGGGAGCACAGGGGCTGGAGAGGTCAGGGGCTGGCCCCTGGTCTGGGGCGTGCTGGGGTGTGGGGCTGACGCCACAGTTTGAAGCTGGGAGAGGTCCTGATCTCAGCATGAGGTCAGCAGTCTTTGGCGGGGGAGTATAGGCCAGGCTGGGTTCCTGGCCGCGGTGTCTAGAGTGGGGAGATGGTTTCTGGGGGCATCAGTACAGGGTGTGCGGATGGGGCCGAGGGCTGGCTGGGGCACATACCTGGGCAGTGGCTGCCGTAGTGGAGAGCCCTGTTTTCACATGGCCACTGTGTTCCTCCTGCGGCTGCTCCCTGGGGTCCCTCTGCAGAGCTGCTCTTCCTTGCAGTCGTGGTCCCCTGTGGTCTGTCCGATGTGTTTCGTTCCTCCTCTCAGTGCCCCTCCCTTTCCATGTTCTGGGAGAATGTGGGATTTTGGTCGCTTCCCAGGCACAACCAAACCCCGACCTGGGTTTGAGTTAGGGTAAGAGGAGGAGGCGGTGGCATATTGAATTTTGTGATCGTTGCTCTTATGGTTTAAGAGGAGTTCTTGACCAAGAGTAGTATCTATGGACAGACAGACAGACAGATGTTCTCTCTCTCTCTCTCTCTCTCTCTCTCTCTCTGTAGATTTGCTTATTCCCATTTCAGTATTTCCAACCTCAAGAGTTCCAAAACCATGAGTTGAGCCCCAAAAGATTAGAAATTTTTCAAAAGGATCACCTGGACTTCTATTATTTTATTTGCCTTCGGCTTCTGTTTGAGCCTGGGTCTGCTTCATCCCAGGCTCCCACTCTAATCCCTGTACCATCTTTCCTTTCTGTGCCCTGGTACTGCGGTGTACGTTCCCCGAGCAGCAATGAAACGAGGATCATCGTTTAAGGGATTATAATATCCCCATGAAACTGTGATACAAGTAAAGGGAGGAACAGATGAGAAACAAGTCTGGCTGACAGGCCCTCATCTTTGGTTCCTCCCGTAACCCAAAGCAGCTGCTGGTTGCATTTGTGCATTTCTGGAATAATATCTACTGCAGATTCAATGAACTATCTTTCTGATGCCTCACTTCTCTGTGCAACTGAAGCTACAGCACTCAGGTTACAACCAGTCTGAAGTCCTGAATGTTCCACCCCTTGTTTTGCAACTCTAGTGGAAATGACACCACATGTCTAAATAATGCTTAGCTGAAGGCATTCATCTTTGCAGCACACAGTTGTGTGCTCATGTGTGACAGGCTGATTTCAATTGAACATCTGTGTAATTGTGCTTAAGATAAGCTTGCTGTGTACAGAATTTTTTTAAAAGTGATCTACAGATAATGCACACACTAATATTTTGTCTTCAGTGTGCTTGTTTTTAAGCTAGTAGGAATTGTAATTCTTTTAAAAATCTCTCTTCTGCTGAAGAGGTGAATTTAATTAATACGTAGGAAATTGTTCTTTTAAGTGCCCATTAAATGTAGTTATTAAATTTTATCTTGCAAGTAAAAGTGAAATAATCTGTGTTCATTTGATGTGTTTTATAGCTCATAAGCAGCTAATTGTCTTTAGAACACTGACTCTTGGACATGTTCCTCTTTTTCAGGTGATGTCGTTACGTGAGTTTAATCTTAGCTTTCACGGTGGACAAAAATAGGTCTTTTCAATTTTTTTAGTTGGCACTTTTAAAATTTGAATTACATTCTGATTTATTTTTAGAAATACATGTTTGGAAAATAAAATTTAAAATTGACAACCTATATTAAGGTTTAAATGTACTAAAAATCTATTAAAATAATTTACATTAAATGAAAACAATAACCCTAAGCAGTGTCTGTTTGCTGCTGATATTTTAAAGACAGCTAAAATGCCAAACTGGCTAAACACTGTAATCATGGTTGCAGAAGTGCTAAACCAGTTTTTGATACTAGTAGCCTCTAATGCACATGCAGAGAGAGTACGTTCTTCATTTCACTTTATTCAACTAGTTTAATTGAATGACTGTTTCATAAAAAGCTGTGACACCAACAGGCAGCTGAAAATTCAAGAAAGCTTCTTTTCTTCTTCCAACATGTAAATAAAAACTTTGTGTAAGAGGATGAGATCTACTATGCCTAAACCCTTGAAGGACAATAGAAACTAGGGGGAAAAAAACAGTTTTGTTTATTAAGTACGGATAATACTTTGTTTAACAAATCCTTCAGTTTGAAATGGAAAACCTGGTTTTATAAAGCTTTTGATAAACTGTTTCCCCTGTTGGTATGAAGAAATTTTAAAGGAGTGTAAGTGTGTGAGAGGAAGGCCAGGCTGGGCAGGGGTTAAACCAAGCCTGTTTGCCCAATCCACCCCACCCTGGTACACCTGTAGCCAGTGTCAGGCCTGAAGGAGCATAAAAGGAGGGAAGCCAGCCCAGTTCGTGGCTGACCAGCTAAGAGGCAGGATCTGGCTCTGAGGCAAGCAGGGCCCGAGCCAGTGCTGCCACTGGGTCGGCCACCAGAGAGCGGATCCTCAGTTCTCTCCCCCAGGCACAAAGGGGGAGCCCCCCTCACGAGGGAATCCCTCTCCCACTGGAGGGGAAACTAGGTTGTCAGGGCCATGCCCCAAACTTATCCTTCAGCCTCTAGGGTAGGGGCTGAAGACTCACACCCCAGACCCCTAGGCCCCAGCAAGGGGACCGAGCCACTAGGCCACCTTGCCATCAGTGGGAACCACTCACAGCAGTTTTATTTAACTAATACAAACAAGAGATAAAATTACCATTTTTCTATTTATCATAGACTTCCAATGTTCAAATAAAACCAATATTGGCAAAACTACCCCTTGACTGGCAGAGCTTGCTTGGAGTGTGTGACACCATCAATTGGTACAGAACACCACCGTGCTGATGATCTCTGGGTCTGAGCTTGACATGCGTTGCAGTGTGGTATATGGGTGTAGCTCTACCAGTGAACATGGTGGTTTCCTGGCTCAGAAATTCCCTGGTCTGCCACTCCAGTAAGCTCTGTGCCCTAGATCCTCCATTTCACTACTATTTCTCAGGTTGATGCAACTCTCTCAGGCTTTCTGCCTCTCCCATGTACAGGCTGTAGCCAGTATTGTAACCCTCGCTTGTATTTACAAGCTGGGAAACCCCTCAGTCCGCACGGTTTAGGGCCAGCTTGCCTTGTTGTCTGAGGCTCCTGGCAGCAACTGCCCTTTACTATGTAAAGGGGCTTGACTGTGCCATCGGTAGAGCCTGGAGGATGGTGCATGGATGATCAGCCACTGCTAGTAGTAAGGTCGGTGGATATCTTTGGATCTAAGACATACATGTTGGCCTCTGTTAGCTTCTTTCAGCGTAATGCCACCACCAGTGTAACCCACATGCAGAACAACAATAATTTGACCTCCATGATATTGGAAAGGAAACTGCCGCAAGAAAGCAGCAGCTTTTAATGAGAGCTTTTTGAAAGCTAAATTTTGTAATTAAATTAGGTCCATCCCATATGAGTCTATAAAACGTCCTCCCCAAGAGCCGCCTTGTATCTTGCTTTGCTTTATAGAGGTGACTTAAGTATTAACTGGAATATCATGAGTTAATGAACGGGGGGGTTGGTCGTCTGAAGCTGTTCATGCTTGAGAGTGAATGAGAGAACTCCCATTAGGATGACAAGCCATTTGTTCCATAATGAGTCACAACAAGCTGGCCAGAGATGGGGGAAGATAATTAAAATGCTTGACAGACACCACATAGACTGAAATTTAATTACATAAACGAACAGTTATATCCCGGAATGAACTCACCGTTTTAACAATAACAAAACTAATTGCTGAGAGCTTTAATTCTTCTTACTGCTGCCAAGGCTGTTCCTCATAAACTGAGTGCGGAAGGTGGGTGCTCACAAGAAGCCTTAAAATTACCTTGCCTCTATAGGCTTCTGCTTATAGTTTCTCAGGGTCAGAGATTTCCTGACCTTGGGAAAGAGCTGCTGCCACCACCCAAGTGAGAAAAGCACCCTTTAAAACTCAGGAAGACACACTTGGGATGTCTCCAGGAGGGGTAACCCCAACTCTGAACCCTCTCTTAGGAGAGAGCTTGAAAACAAAGAGCTTAGAAAATGAACTGCAATCTGATAGCTGACCTTTCAGTCTTAGGCGTGCACAGACACGGGAATCAAATCATTGTCTTAAAAAAGGTGATTTATTAGCGAAACAAGAAGATATAATTGACAAAGCATACTTGGTTGCTCAGTGTTACAGCACAACCAAAAAATGGTAGATTAAAGCACAGAGAACTACTTCCCTGGGATTCAGTTTAAAGTTAGTATTCAGGGGGGCACATCAGCGAGCCTGAGAAGTCCCACACCAAGCCCAAAATAAAAAAAACAAAAAACAAAAACAAAAAAAACCCCTGATCACATCTGACTAAACGTTTTTCTTTCTACTTACATATCTGTTATTCCTAGATTACTGCTGAGGCCTGGATGTTTACTGAAATCCTCCAAGCCTGGCTTCAGACTTAGTTCACCTCTGTATCAATCCTCTGGCCACAGAAAAGACTCTCTCAGCAGGGATTGTCTTTCATCTCCCTCTCCAATCCTTCCTCTTTTTTCTCACTGCACTGAATGAAACTCTGCAATACATACCCAGGATACCACTAAGAGTTAACACAGGGGAAGTTGATTTCAACGCCAAGGGCGTATGTTCTTTGGTAGTTACATATTATGCCTGGGAGAGCTCAGAAGAATTTGAGTTTTGGGAAGTCCTTGTAGTTGTTCAAAACAGACCTCAACGAAGGTTGCGCTCAAGGTTAATTTCTTTGACTCAAGGTAGTCCAGGGCCATGACCGAGCAAACAGCTATGCCCTGTGCTTCACACTCTACACGTGAGCAATTTTATGGACTTCAGAGCAAGCCAAAAAGGAGTTGGAGGTGTCTAATATAAACAGCCCTTGTGCAGCTGTGTTGTAGGCCTGTGCTGCAGAGACATGAAGCCTAGTTTGTTATGTGGCGTCCGTTGTCAGAGTAGAGCAGCACTTTATGCTGTTTGGGCGGTTAGCCCATTGCATACAAAACAGCAGAAGTACAACCCCTGTCACTTTTTCTACAATGGAGACAGCTACTGACTCTGCACTGACTTATCCTGAATGACCCACTGCAGTACGCACCAAGGGTACCACTAAATGTTAAAATAGGGTAAGTCAGCGCAGCTCCATTGACGCCGGTGACAGCACAGATGTAAAGCTGGTGTTACAGTGATTTCCTCTGGGTGAGGTTCTGAACCACAACTTGAGTTTCCTTTCTGAACTCATCTCCTGACCCCAATCTGCTCTTGCCTCACATGGGAATCTTCCTAATATGCTGACCTTAATCCTGGGTTTGTGACCTGTGTTTGGAAGCTCAGACCTGCTGTGCATAGAGTAAGATGTCGTTGTAATAATTTATTAGACATTTTTACACTTGAGAGTGGGGAGCTCAAGTATATTGAAAAGAAATGGCAAAGGGACTGTGGTACGGCTAAATGAAAAGCAAAATAGGTTTGAAATAGTGAGCTGTTTTCCTTTCTGGTGTCATTTTAATTGGAAAGCTTACTTTTATGTCTGTGGTTTGGGAAGAATTTGTTGAAAACAGCATAACTAAAAAGACGGACTACCTGGTGATGAGGGAGAAAAGAAATGGCCTATACTGTCTTTCATATTTGGGAGAAACAAAGGGTTTTGAAGTCAACAGACCACTGCTATTCCTTTGTGTAAACCTCACAGCACAGCTTCCCTTGCAGCACTGGAAAGGAAGCCAAGGGAAACCCCACTGGCTGTTTCTCTGTAATGGCTGACATTGGAGTGCACAGACAACAGAGCTTGGGAATATTTCTGTTCATTCCCCAGTGGTCACTCAGTCTGACAGAATTCACAGTCTGCATTGTGGGGCTGGAGCACTGGAATTTTAAGAGTTTCTTCTTGTCCACGGAGCCGTTTATAAAGGGCCGTTTTCAGCGGTCTTTTCTGTCTGGGCTGGGTGGATCACCATAGCTGCGTTTCCTTCCAGCTGATCAGTCACAGTTGTTGTTAGTTTGTGGGAACCAACATCACTTTATTCCAGCTGAGGATTTGGCCCGTGGTTCTGTTGCACCTTCTTTAGTTACCCATTTACTTTATTCCCACCATGACTTTTCCATACAGTTTTAGTGAAGAATTATAGTCCTGCATCTACTATAATACCATAGGCTTGGACTGAAGGGAGCAATCTTATTAGCTTCTGTGCACTCAGGTTATGCGGTCATGAGACTGTAATCCGCATGAACTGAAAAGCCATGAACCCAAACATCGAGGATAAGGATTGTAAAAGCAATAAGAACAATACATTAAAGCAAGCTCACCTGCTGGCAGACTTCTCCCCTTTTTCTGGTTCTGGAGCTAATTAGTCGCCAGCCCTGGCAATGCCCTGGATCTTCCATCCACTCTGTTAACGTACCAGGAAGACACAAATCTAAATAAAACACATGACTTTGGCAGTGCTCCTGAACATTACAATGTCCATTTTTGTACCAGGTTGGTTGTGAAAAACAATGCTGACCGCACAGTTCCATAACAGACCTCCGAGGATGATACCTGCCTGAGAACTGGCTTCCGAGCATTGTTTTGTGAATGACTGAAGCAGAGCAGTAATACCCATTGTGTGTACAGCTCTGGTACAACAGTGTGGGCTTTGGTTCTGGTGATTGCAGGTCTGATCCAAAGTGAAGGGGCTTGTTCCTTGGAATTCGGTGGGGTTTGGGGGTGGTCCCGTATTACCAGAAAGACACTAGCATGGTGGAGTTGAGAGAAAAGCAGCCAAAGTAATTAAGCTGCTGAAGAGATGGAGTCACTAGGAAGCAGTAAGAGTGAAGGTCTTGTAGCAAATGACAAAGCAGTTACCATTGCTGAGCTGATGTTGAGCTGTAACTATTGCTTTCCGCACAAAATGTGTTGGTTTCCCCATTCTCTCTCTCTCTCTCTCTTTCTCTTTGTAGCACTTACCTCTTGTCATAAAGCAAGTTTGTAAGCTCCTTGGAGGGAGGACTGTCGTTTGACTTCGTGTGTGCACAAAGTGTAGTCCAGTGGGTTTCTGGACTCTGTGGGGACATGTTTAAGTATGGGTTGAAACTCCCTTGGCCAGCAATATCACAGATGCTGCTGGACCAGAGAGCTCCAGCTGCTTGAGGAGCCCTGCTCTTTGCAGACAGCTCCAGCTGCTTGAGGAGCCCTGCTCTTTGCAGACAGCTCCACTGGTAGCTGGCTGTGGGGAGCCACCGCAGCAGCCCCAGAGCAGGGAACCCCACTGTGGGGAGCTCAGCCTGCGTCAGGGAGCCCAGTTGGGGTATGGAGCTCTATTGACAGCCCCATGGCAGTGGGAAGCCTGGCTGGTACTGGGGAGCCTGGCACACTGAGTCGGGGAGCTGGCTGGGGCCTGGCCAGGGTGGGGGAGACTGGCAGTTGTGGAGCCCCCTCCTTAGGCAGCTTGGGGACAAAGAGCTTGTGGCGGCCAGGAGGGGAACCCAGCCAACAGGCTGGTACTCCCCTATCCCCCCGTCACAGGGCAGCCATGATGCTTGACCTCCCCTTGTCCGGCAAATCCCCTTGTTTGGGCCCACTCAGGTCCTGGGGGTGCCAGATGAGGGAGGTACAACCTGTAGTAACAATGCAAAGTAACAAAGCGTAGCACTCTGAAGGGCATCAGTGTTATTCAGGAAGTGCAATTATTGGATGTGATACACAGATAGAATCATAGGATTAGAAGAGACTGCAAGGATCGGCTTGTCTGTCCCCTTCCAAGATGCAGAATTTGTTGTATCTAACCCATCCAAGACAGATGGTTCTCTGGCCTGCTTTTGAAAACCTCCGGCAAAGGAGTTTCCGCAGGACTAGGAACTGAAGGACAAAGTCAAGAAAGGGAAGCTTTGTCATCGAGATCCGTTAGCCATTGGAATAGTCCAAGGGAAGTGATGGAAGTCAGACTCTGTGTACAGTGTCACAAAGCCAGGACACACTGGAACAAGTCAGTACATCTCTTTGTCTCTGCCGCAGAGACTCTTGGGAACAGAAGCTCTGCAAGTCAGGATGAATTGGCAGAAGTGTCAGGTCTAAGAAAGTGCTTCGAATAAGCTGGAGAAGGGGACACTGGAGAAGGTGTGGTCTTATCCATTGAGACTGACGTCCATCATGCAGTTGCCAGTGTTAAAATAATGAATGCTGCAAATTAGAGTCCGGGGAGGTGGCCGGAGCTGTGTGCGAGGAAACTTGGTAGTGAATCTGGGTGCACTAGAGCTGACTCAAGCTTGTGCTTCTGCCTTCTTACTCTCCGGAGCCCTAAATGTTTCCTTCTCCAATGCTGAGAAGGCTTTTTTGAACAGGTTGCCTGACGTTAGTGCTAAGCGGCATTTTTCTCAGGTTGCAGACAAACTTAAAGGGGTGCTGGTTATGTGTGCACTCTTACTGCTTTCTGCCTGGGAAGAATTTCCACTTGCTAATGATTAATTCAAATGTTTCTTGTCATGGGCACAGTGTGCATGGAGTGATAAATCTGTGATGGGTTAGAGGTTGAGGTTGCTCACTGCTGACAATTAGTTTGAGCCACAGACTTTGCTTTCATTGGCATTTTCACAGAATTAACCCAGACCTTGTCAATTAAAATCCAGACACATTTTGATGAGGGACATCTCCCTCTGATGATAATTGTAATAATATCACTTTTATTCATTTAAGACCCATCGGGCAGGCCGTGTCTCCTGGAAGATAACTGCCGAGGTTGCATATTGCCTAAGTAGCTGAGAAGCAGCTTCAAATTTCTAAGGTGACATTTCGCGATGCGTCTGAAGTGTCTAGAAGCAAGTCTACTCATCTTTAAATATTCACCAGCTTCAATTAATGCAGCTTGCCTGTAACTCGAGGCTATTTTAAAATGATTTTCAAGTTCTGGAGCTAATAAGCTTTTGATAGTTGTCTAAAGACTATGATGTGGGTTTATTTTATATGCTATTTGCCTTTCTGTGGTTCTCTGTATCATAGTATTTGAGCACTTCATAATCACTAATTTATGCTCACTAACCCTTCTTGTGAGGTAGCTAGTTTTAGCTCCATTTTATCCTGGGAGAGGAAAATGGGGGACCTGAGGCACAATTTGGCCAAGTAACTTGCCCAGTGTCACACGGGAGGTCTGTGGCAAAGCAAAAACCCAGCTCCCTTGATTCATCCTAGTTCATGAACCGTAGGACCACTCATCTATATACATGGATCTAAATGTTGTTCCATTTTGAATCTTTCCTATGGGCTGTCTTGAAGTACAAATTAGAATTGATCTCATTTGAAAGCCCTTGGATTTGATACTGTTACATGCAAAAATAAAAAAGTGGTGCGCAATTTCTTCTGGGAAAATAATTATGAGTTCTCTATGGTAGAATGTTAATGAGCCAATCCTTGACACAACATGAGAACTTGGGGAGGTAACATTCAAAATCTTTGCATGAATAAGCAATGTAGACCCTAGTAAATAGTCAGCAGATGTCAGTGGGAAGGGTATCTTGATGGTTTGACCATTGGCTTGCTAAACCCTGGGTTGTGAGTTCAGTTCCTGAGGGGGCCCTCTGGGGCAAATAAAAAAAGGATGGGGGGATGGTGCTTGGTCCTGCTGAGAGGGCAGGGGACTGATCTCAATGACCTCCTGAGATCCCTTCCAGCTCTATGAGATGTCTATCTCCATATATCATTATAACTCCTCAATCAGAGGTCTGCCTAGGATGCCTATGCATGGGTTTTAAGGAGGAGATAAAAACAGAGCTGAACAGATGGAGGGCCAAAAATGGTCCACTGCTCCCTTGCTTGTCTTGCAGAGGAATATCTACCCAGAGACAACTGGGGCAGGGATTCTGGGAGGAGGAGGGGCACCAGCCTGTGCCCCTGCTCTACCCCTTCTCCTCTTTCTTGCCCGTCTCCTGCCCCCACCTGTCACTTCTGATGCATTTGGGGCACCCCACACATTGCCTATGTGTCCACCTACTTGGCTTGTAAACCTCATGAGGCAGGGACCGTCTTTTTCTGTCTGTGTTTTTACAGCCTCCATAATAGATCCCTGACCTCACTGATGGACCTCTAGGGGCTACTGTAATAGAAATAATAATAATAACAGGCTTGCATTATTTCTAAGGCCAAAAAAAAAAATAGCCTCCACCATTAGTACTTCAGAAGCAAGGGCACCAAATGCACTATGACCAGAAAAGACAGAGCCACTGTACTGCAGAATGAGAGAGTTCAGGAACAATAATTGAGAAGTAAATGGACTTCTGCCTTTCCTGACTGTATTTTGAAAGTTCATGGTTGTACGTTTTGGTGAAAACAGAAAATCCAAATTCTTATTACCTGTGTTTTTCCTCCCTTGCCAGCAGGGAATTTCCAAGAAGATCATCAGACTTCCAGTGGGCACAGAAATAGCACGGAAACCATTACAGCTTGAATGTTGAAAACATGACCATTTTTTACAGCAAGATTTTTTTAGTAATTGAGCTCCGTATTTACATCTCTTTTGGGGAACATTTATCAGCATTAGAAGTGATCAGCGGAATCTGACCGCTGGTCAGTTAGTTATGCTTGAGATGAAATCTAGAGATTTAAAGGTATTTGAATTACAAGAGCTGATTTAAGGGCAAACAGGAACCATTTCCATGTCATTGTTTTGTTTGTTTGTTTGTTTTAAATCTTTTGGAATTTGTATCGGACAATCTGGGACATGACATATCTGCACATTAAGTTGCATTTTGCAGTTTAGTGTGCATTCCCCGGTCTGGGAGCTGCCTTTTTTTTTAACTTTTGCAATAAGTTTTATATTGAAAATAAACTACAATTATTTAGACATTGAGACAAACCTAACACAAACTCAGTCTAATGGCTGACCGCAAAGATGCTGTAACATCTTGATGCAGGACTCAACAAAAATCTCAATTATCTTGTGCATTAGTAGGACCGTTTCCCCACCTTTTGATATTTGCATTGATGTCAGACATCCCACTTAACTTAACAGACACTTTGCAGAGTTTTTTCTTCCCTCTTCCCCCTCCCTCCTTCCTTCTCTGTATTTAGCTGATTCCTCAGTTTTTTTTCTCATTAATTCTCCAGAACTGAAGCAGTGGGTCTTTCCCACAAAAGCGCCAATAAATATTAATGTTAGTCTTTAAGCTGCTACAGGACTGCGTTCTTTATCTTTGTGCAGGATTGACTTCCATAAACCCTGAATCCAACGTCAGTTGAATCTTTGGTTTTCTGTCGCGAAATACAATAGTGGAGGGGGATAAGGGAAAATTTTCACAAACAATTTGAAAACAATAGTAAACAACACAAATCTGAGGACTTCCAGAAGAAATGATTCCAACTAGCAATGCACGGATTCATAGCATTCCCAACACTCAAATATCAGGACACCAGTAACTTTTGCCAACAAAAAACTTCCTCAAGAGAGCACTCCTGCAGACAGAGCACTGCTTACCTTGTTGTTTGGGGCGGAGGGGCTGTTTAAGCACCTATGAACAGCAAAAGCTTTGTTGCTCAATTGCCAGTGTAGACAAAGCCATAAAGTTAGATAGACAATATATGCTAATGGGTGCACAAGCAGGCCCACTGACAGGGTCAGGAGCCCTGACAATGGCCTGGAGCTCCACATCCCTTTCAAAAGCCGCAGAAACATCACTCTTCCACACCATGAGACTTCTGTGGGCTGGTCAGGGGCCCATCCTGATGCTGCAGGTGGTGCTAAGGACTGACTGCCCTTGGCTCTGCCCCTCCCAGGGGTCATGGAGCCACCCTCCACCCCATGTTGCCTTCCAGGCTGTTAGCCGATGGCCAAGGATGTTTGGTGAGGTGCCAGCTATGCCCGTTTTATACCATCCGTGACTTTAACTGCTAGGACGCACTGTCCCTTCGCGGCAGGCAGCCCGGGCTAGGCTGACGGATGCCCCAAGGTCCTAAACACCCGTGACTTTAACTGCTAGAGCTCAGAGCCCCTTCGCAGTGGGCAGTCAACACTGACTGACAGGTGCCCCAATGGCAGCACTAAGAGCCTTTCCACACCCGTGACTTTAACTGCTAGAGCTCAGAGCCCCTTCGCAGTGGGCAGTCAGGATTGACTGACAGGCGCCCCAAGAGTTTGCCCCGTGGAGGTGGCACAACTCAACGCTAGGCTCTTAGTACTCTCACCTAATGGCCAGGCTTTATAGCCAAAACGGCTGAGGTTCTTTAATTGTGTTGGCTGCTTTACAGTAACCCAGAGAAACAAGTCAGGCTTATGCACAAACGGTTACCAAAATTTATTAAACTAGATTCTAATCATGTGGTTACAAAATTGCTAGTGCCTACTTATTTAAATGTATAGATGTTACACACACAAATAAGTTACAAAACTGAAGCCACGATCCCAAAGAGAGAAAACAAAGTGTAGAGCTCTATTTCAGAATATGTGTACACTAAAGATAGGAGATGAGGTGTGGGTGCTTCTTACCCTCCTTGCATCTCTCGATTCCAGCGGTGCCAAGCCAGGATCGGTCACTCAATTCCGCGGAAAGACGAATAAGGGACAAGGCTTAGGGACCCTTTTAGCTGCAGAAGCCTTGGGAGGCTGTCACTTATCTGACCAGCAGATAGATAGTGAAAAGCACTCAAAAATCATGGTGCTGTAGGTCCCATACTTATACCTCTGTACTCCTTTATTCTCTTTCTCCTTTCTTATGCCAAATTGGGGCTGGTCTGTCTGGGTGGCGCCAGCTCTCGCAAGAGTAGTTTACACTTGCACGGGAGAGAAACAATAAGTTTCGACTACTGGACATTCCTTTTATTAGGGTAAATATTTTCTCACCTAGGATGTTGGTGTGTGTGCATCACGTTATTTAGTAGGGGCTAAGACCCATGTCTGTCACAGCTTCTCTGTCTGCTGTGAGCCTAATAGTTGTATATGTTCCCAGAGGCACATTGTAGCAGCACACCTGTGCTTTCTCACAGCTTCAAAGGCTGTGCTGGAATTTATGTTAAGTGCCCTGTTGTTTTGGCTCCCTTGTTTTCCCAGCAATGCTGGTCTGAGAGGGGGCTGGCTGTCTGGCTACACAGGCCTGCAGTGGTTGGGCACAAGGGAAAATTTTCATAAGGAAATCAAAAGCAATCGTAAACCTCCACATTTAAGGCCCCCATGTTCCTATTTGAGCACCCCCCAAAAAGTCTGTGGGCCATGGGAATCAATGGAAAGGGTGCATGCCACCTCAACTCTCATGGAAGCAGCATGTGAAGTGGCTGAGAAAGTGTTCAGTTGCTTTTTCTCCTTCACACAGGAAATGTTGGTGATAGGATGGCGTAGACATGAATGGAGAATTGGGAAGTAGCGTCAATCCACACCCTGGATTTTGCATATCCTTGTTGCAGCCCTTTGTGTCTTGCTCCTTGAGCTCTTAGCCAATCCATTGGGCATGGAGCAGTTGACTCCTTGGCAGCAGAGGTAGTCGTGGAATCCTGTCAAACAGAGAATGCAGAACATGTAGACGGCGTGTTCAAATGATGTTTTTCGTCAGAACTTTCACCCCTGCATCCACGGGAGTGAATTACTCGGCGAATGAAAGGCATGCATGCAAGGTGCACAACTATCACTGCAAGCTCCCTCTTTTCTTTCACCTCGCTTGATTTTTGAGTATTTAATTCAGTAATGAATATTTGATAATGAACTGTTGCCTGGACAGAAGTTTCATAAGAATGGTGACACCACCAGTAAGTTACTGCCACAGTCGCAAACAAGTACCAGTGAACTCTTCATGCCATCTGAACCGATTTGCCCAAGGCCATGCTGCAGTTTGTAGCAGAGTCAGGAATTGAACCCAGGGCCCCTGAATGGTAATTCATTGTCTTGAGGTCCAGTGAGGACCATTCTCCCTCATCTGGATGTTTTAGCAGATAGCAATAAGAGCAAGGAGTGGATGCTCTGAAAATTACTGTTGGTCAGTTACTTAGGTACCAAAATATTAATGTAGGTATCTAATGTTAGGCAGCCAGGTTTGAAAATGTTAGCCATAGATTACATGTACAATAGTATAATGGCAGCATATTATTAGCATAGTTTCTACTGTAGTAGCACTCCCAGGCCACAAATGGGGCTGAGCCTTGTAGTGCTATTCAAATAGCTGCATCAGTTCTTGCCTCAAGGTGTCTACTGTCTAAAAGATAACACCTCATAGGTGAATGTGTCAGACAAGTGAGCCCAGTCGGGTGGCAGGTGGGGATGCAGGATGAAATATGGGATGTACAGAACCCCAGGCAAAATAGGGGATATGCTATTATTATTGAAGTAGGAGCAATCACAATTTGCATGCATTTGTATGTAGAAATAGGAGATGGGTCGAACAACGATTTTCAGCGAAAGTTTTCCCGTGTTGATGCCGAATCCTTAAAAGTACAAAATATAAATCAGTTATAATGATGGTTCTGACTGATATGTTGGATGATTGTTTTGTGGAGACAGGAGTTAGCATAACCATTGGCAAGTCTCAGACTCTGTGACTGAGGGAAGGGCTTACAAGAGTGAAAATGAAATCAGCTCTAGGATCAATGGTCATTGAACAATGTGTGACATCATTTCAGAGTTGTTTGGTCCAAAGGGCAGGAGCGGACCTCAGTACTCTGTGAAAAAAGGTGCCAATAAAGTTAAAAGGCTACAAATATAAAATTACAACTCCGCACATCCTAATGCCCAGTGCAGAGACTTAGCCAGCAACAGGGAAGGAAATCCTGATGCTTTCCAGCTTGGAAATGACAGCTGAGTCAATGCTACATAATAGGAAACAGATAGAGGTTAGGAGGAGCGTAATGCGTGCTGCTCCAATTGAAGACAAAGCTAGGCTACGCTGGGAGGAGGGGAGACCTGATGAGTCTGTTGGGAGGGTGGCCCTGGCAATGCTTGTGGATGGAGGACAAGACTCAGTACAGGGTTTCAGGGAGCCTTAGAGAGACTAATTTGCCTGAGAGCCAGGCAGACAATCACTAACTTTGGAAGAAGGCTATAAAAGTCAGAAGCCCTGAACAGGGAAGTAGCAAGAAAGAGGAACACACAGTTCCATGCTCCTGGAAGGGGCAGAGCCTCAGATGAAAGGGGCGGAGTTGGGAATAGCCCATCCTCAGTGCTGCCGAGACCACAGCGCATACACCCCACCTGACTCAGCCACCCTTCCTGCACCACCTGAGGCTCCAGCAGTGATTTAAAGCACCTGGGGGCCATAGCAGTGGGGAGCCCCAGGCCCTTTTGCATCCCTGGGCCCTGGGACAGCAGCTTCCTTTGCCCCATCCACCCTCCTGCTGGGATATGTATTATATGTGTATCTTTTCTGAATAGATTTGATTATACTAATGTATGCAAGATGTGGGACCCAGACCTCTCTTTGATACATATGCATATTTAACGTACATTAGTTCCCACAAAACTCCCCTCAATAAATATGTACAATAGGTCTTTACAGTATGTCTTGCTATATTTTCATTATATATATTCACCCTTCACCCACTGCTTTTGAGGTTCATGTGACCTCTCTGTGCATCAACAGGTACCTCTATGTATCCACCTTTTTTTCCCCAAGACCTGAGACTGTTTTCCATTGACCTGCTGGTTGGTATTTACCCTTCCTGGCATGCAGCTATAGCCAAGTCAAATTCTCAGCAATAATCCCTGAGCTGATTTCTGGGATGCAGTTCACTGCAACTGTTATCATGTGAAAGGGGTTCATTTGCATTTCTTGCACGTCTCAGAATTGCCTGCCTCTGAGAATGCTGGAAGGGGAAAGTTAATGCAATTTGATCCAATAACTGAAATCAGGCTATTTACAGTCTTGCAGCTTTTAGTGTGAGAGAATTTAAATGCAGGCACACAGCCACCATTAAATGTAAACACATACGTACTGCTTTTAGGCTTTGCGTGGAGAGAGATCTGTTTTTATCCCAGGAATAAATATGAATACTTTATCTAAATTCTGACAGTTTTGAGGCCTGTGCCGTTTCATTTGCGTGTTTCCTTTATTTGGATTTCTTCTGCACTCCTCAAAGTCTGTGGTTCCATTCTCTGCATTTGTGTCCACAGCATGAGTGTGTGTGTTTTATTTCATTTCCCTCTGACCCTGTCAGTGCCACCGTTCTCTGCAGCTTCTTCCTTTGTAACATGGCACTGAGCAGTCTTGCCAGCATCGTTTGAACAATCCGAAGCACACTCCTCACAGTATTTTGAGCACGTTCATGCTGGAAATGCCACAGGAATGGCAGTGTTGCAGTATTGTCTGCTAATTCACATTCAGCGGCTAGGATTTGTGTGCAAACCCAAAGAAAGCTTGTGTTCATTTCCAATATAAGATCATATGTAAATACTGTGATTTGGGCCAAGTGAATTGAGAACTGACTTTGACAGAAATTCCTAACGGTGCACAGCGCTTCAGCACTCATCAGGAATATTTCAGTTTGTGGGTGTATCTTGTATGCGGCACACATTTACCTTTAAAGGTTGTAGGGATTTCTTTGTTTGTTTTTGGTGATTTGACTGGTGATGTTAAGTATCTGTGAGCCAGTCTCCTGCTTATAGTCTGTTTTATTTACTACTTTTACAAGGACCTTTTTTCTGCTTATTTGTTGTACTGCCATGAGTATGGGAATTAAATGATCATCCGATGAGAAGGTATTAGGCAGAACTCCCAAATAGATTATGATTCATGTTTCAGCTTTTGGTCCTGTACATAGACAGTTAGCAAATTTGCCAATATCTATTTGTTTTGCGGATTCCTCACTGGCCAATGACAGCTCTCCGCAGATTGGTATAATTTCAGATTTCATATGTATTTCTGACTATAGCCCATGTGTCTCAGAAATTTCTTTTAAAGGTCAAAGTGCAGGATTTGTAAAACAGGTATTCCTTTCCCTTTCCATTTTTTCCTCTTTCTGAGGGATTTTTTATCAAGAGTTTTTGATTTCTTTAGCTCAAAGTAGGCAAAATAAGTGTGAGTATATGCTAATAGAGGCATACATAATTCAATAGATGTACAGTTAATATGCTTTGAAAACTTGATAAGATGACATTTAAATTTAGCAGAATCAATCATGGGGATTGTTTTGGGAAGTCATAATGATCAAAGGGGGATCATAGCCACTGTTCTCTGACCTCGACTGGTTTCTGTGTCTGATCTCCTCTTCCTACTGGCCTCTGCCATTTCCTCTTGTCATCTTTGATTCCAGCTTCTCTGTATCATTTTTAGTTCCCATAGGCTGTGTCTACACTACAAAGAAATTTTGAAAGGGGGAACATCGAAAAAGAAAATCTTAATAAGGGATTTCAAATAGCACGGCTACACACACAAAACGGATCACTGTACCGATCCGCTATTTCGAAAGAACACCCTCCATTTTTCAAAAGAGAGCGTCCACACTGGAAAATGGGCTATTTTGAAATAAGCAGCCGGGAAACGTCACGCACGGGGTCACATGGCTGACAAGCCTTTCCAGGTCACACAGCCAGCAGCGCCCTTAAGGGGCTCCTCCCAAACATATCGACCCTGCACACACAGAGCCCAGCAGAGCAGTACACAGCACTGCGTGGACTGTGCACCCAGAACCAAGAGGAGAATGGAGGAGCAGCCGCTGTCAGAGTCTGATGCTGGCACCGTCACTGGGACCCAGGCGGTCATCGCCATCCTGGGCTTGGTGGATGCCCTGGAGCCCACCTTCCCACCCACACGTGTCCTGCAGGCCCCGCCAGGGCGGCAGCCACCGCTCCCCATCCCCCACGGCGTCTCTGGAGCCACCCCAGCAGTGGGGACTGGTGGGAGAGGCTGGTCCTGGGCCAGTGGGACGACGAAAGGTGGCTCTCCAATTTTAGAATGATGAGGCACACATTCATGGAGCTGTGTCAGTGGCTCTCACCCCCCCTGCAGCACATGGACACCCGCATGCGGCCCATGCTCCCAGTCGAGAAGCGTGTGGGGATTGCCCTGTGGAAGCTGGCCACCCCGGACAGCCATCAGTCAGCGGGGAACCAATTTGGGGTGGGCAAGGCTACCGCAGGAGCCGTCCTGGAGGTAAGTCAGACAAGGGCCCCACACCCTCCCCAGGAAGGGGCGGGGGCCCCCGGGTGAGGGGCCAGCAGGGGGCCCCCGGGTGGGGAGCCTGCAGGGGCAGGGGGCCCCCACTGATGCACAGGCCCACATGTCGGTGCCTCCCTTCAGGTGGTCCAGGCCATCAACCACCTCCTGCTGTGGAGGGTCGTCCGCCTCAGCAACTTGGATGACGCCATGGCGGGATTCACAGCTCTTGGATTCCCAAACTGCTTCGGTGCCCTCGATGGCACGCACATTGCTATCTGTGCCCCAGACCATAGTGCAGGACGCTATATAAACCGCAAGGGGTACCACTCTGTGGTGCTCCAAGCGCTGGTAGATGCCCGGGGCCAGTTTACTGACATCTGCGTTGGCTGGTGCTGTCGAGCCCATGATGCGCGGGTATTCTGCAACTCCTAGCTGGGGCGGCGCATGGAGGAGGGCACCTACATTGCTGCCCGGGAGCTCCCCGTGGGGGACACAACAATGCCACCCTGTATAGTGGCCGATGGGGCATACCCATTAAAGCCGTGGCTGATGCACCCCTACCCTGGGCACACCACCGCCAGCCAGGAAGTTTTTAATGCCTGCTTGAACCAGGCTCACAACACTGTTGAGCGGGCCTTCGGACGCCTCAAGGGGCGTTTCCGATGCCTCGACATGTGGCTGGACGTGAGCCTGCGCAATGTCCCTGGGGTGGTTGTGGCCTGTTGCACGCTGCACAATGTGGTGGAGGGCAAGCAGGAGCGCTACATGCTTGGGTGGGCTGCGGACAGTGGCCCTGGCTCTGAGCAGCCGCCCACAGCCCCGTGCCGCCAGGCACAGCGTGAAGGGGTTAGGGTCCAGGAAGCCCTCCGGGAGGCCTTCAAGCAGGAGCCATGCTGACCCCCACC
This sequence comes from Carettochelys insculpta, assembly GCF_033958435.1. NCBI lineage: Eukaryota > Metazoa > Chordata > Testudines > Carettochelyidae > Carettochelys > Carettochelys insculpta. The sequence continues at coordinate 36,201,029 of NC_134151.1, forward strand.
TGGCACATGGCTCACACTCACCCTGCAGCATGGCCCCCCACATACACACAGGGGACACTGGGCTGCACAAAAAGGTTTATTAACTGGGGACTAACTATGTAAATAAATGGCTGTTAAACAATGGTGTGGGGTCTTCCTATTGGGGCTAAATATGGGGGGAACAGGGAGAACTATGTCCAATGGGGCAGGGCCACGCCCCTATGGCCAGGGTCACAGGCATGGGCAGGCCTAGTCCCCCACAGGGGTGGAGGGGCGAGATCTCTGGCGGGTATGGGTATCCCTGCCGCCCCTGGTGCGGGGGCCCTGTCGGTGCCGGGAGGGGGCTGGAAGGACGGGGAGGTAGGGTCGTTCAGGGGCTTAAGAACAGGGTGGACTGGGTGAGGTGGGGCGGGGGTGGGGGATGGGGGGGGCCAGGGAGGGGATCCCTCTCCTGGCTGGCACTGGCGACTAGCCACCTGGCCGGGGCAAGAAGGGCGGATGGGCTGAGGGTGGGTGGGATGAGGGCAATGTGTTCGGGGGCAGCAGTGGGAATGGGTTCAGGGGCAGCAGGGGGGCTGGCTGGGGGACCAGCCGTCGGAGGGCTGTGACTGCCTCAGACCACACCTCCCTCCGCCAGGCCCTGTCCTCCCTCCACCAGGCCCTCTCCTACCGCTCCATGAGCAGCCACTCCTGGAGCACGGCGGTCTGCTCCCGGATGGCTGCGGTGTAGGCCTCTGCCGCCTCCTGGTGGTCATAGCGCTGCCGGCTCGGGCCGTCCGGGTCTGGGCAGGCGGCACCCGGGGCAATGGGGAGGAGGGCTCTCTGGCTCCATCCGAGGGTGGCACGGGTGTGGTCCAGCCCTCAGAGGATGATGCTGTGGAGACACAAGGGGAGACTGCCCACCCATCAGTGCTGTCGCCAGGGACCAGGGTCTCCACCCGCGCCATCCCCTGAGGTGGTGCCTCCCCTGCCGACCCCGCTTGGGGTTCCCGTGTGCCTGGCGGGACCTCGTCTGTGGGACAATTGCTGTCTGCAGCCTGGCCGCCACATCCCTCCCCGGTTGGGCAGGCTAGGGTGCTGTCCATGGGTGCAGGTGCTGGATGGTGCCGTGCTTGGGTCTGGGATGGGCACGGTACCGTGGGATAGGTCCCCCCACCCAGGCCACCCGATTCACCTGTCACCTACCTGGACCTCTGGAGAACAGGTCCGGGGACGCCGGCCTCGAGGGCACCTGGCTGGAGGTCTCGGAGCTCACTGTGATGAGTAACGGGCCCCTCTCATCTGAGTCGCTCCCAGTCCCCGCACTTGTGGTCTGGCTGGAGGGTCCCGGCTGCTCCAGCGAGTCTATCTCCCGGTCGGGGTCTGGGTCGCCTGGGTCCACCTGCACCGATGGCTCTGGTAGGCTTCGGGCTGAGGAGCTGTTGCAGGGCCCGGTAGTGTGGGCACCTCGGGCTGGCCCGGCCCCCAATCGGCTGCGGGCATCCTTGGCCCGGCTGTAGGCCTGCCTGAGCTCCTTAACTTTGGAGCCCACCTGAGCAGCCATGTGCTCGGGGTGTCCCCGCTTCCGCAGCCCCAGGGACAGCTGCTCAAAGGCAGCTGTGTTGCGGGGCCTCCCTGTGCTGTGGAGCAGCACCTCCTCCTCCGCCCAGAGGCCGAGGAGGTCTTTTACCTCGGCCTCCATCCAGGATGGGCCCCTCTTTCTCTGGCCCTGGCTCTCCTCCGGCGATCCCTCGAGTGGGGAAGAGGGGGCCTCCTGGGGTGCCCCAGAGTGCAGGGGGGCTCGCCATCCCACTGATGGGCTGGGTGGCATGGCTGTCTGGTGGCTGGAGCGTGTATAGGTCTGAGCTCGTGCTTCTCGAGCCCTAGGCACGCTCTCAGCTTCCTGCACGGGGTTTCCAGAGCCTTGCGGCTTTAAGGGGCTGGCCCAGGGACCATAGAGCCCCGCCGGTGCTTGCTAGCATGTCTCCCACGATCCCTGGAGCCGCCGCCATGGCGGACTCACAATTTTGAAATTGCGGGCCGCGGAGTGTCTACACATGGCCTATTTCGAAATTTTATTTCGAAAGGAGCCGCTCTTCCCAATCCCGGATGGGAAGAGCGATTTCGAAATTCGGACCCGTTTTTGCTGAAAACAATTTCGAAACAGGCTGTTGAGCGTGTAGACACTCCGCAGCCACTTTCGAAAATGAGGCCCCTTTCGAAATTAATTTCGAAATAGAGTGCTAGTGTAGACGCACCCTTACTGTTTGTTGAGATTTACCCGCCTTTAAGGATCATTGCACGGCAGCGTATGAATCTTAATAGAAGCATCCTGCTAGAGAGTGCACCTACTGGTTCGATTTGCTGTCTCTCTCTTAGTGTAGGAGGTGCAAAAGAGAAGATAATTTTTTAATTTTGGATCCTAAAAATTAGAAACCAGCGTTCTTAAATGCTGCTTTATCCTGACAAAATGAAAACCTTCGTGGAAGCTAAAATCTAAAAGGGCTTGCCTGGTTCCTTAGCTAAAGTATAGGTGTTATGCAGGCTATGTTAAAGGGAAATTTCTTGCATTAACTGATGTCTGATAAAAGTGGAGAGTGCCCCCTGCACTTCTTGTTTTTTTAAAGTCTATTACCCTAGGGCAGTGCTTCCCAAACTTAAAACATTCACATATGCCTTTTGACTTCAGCCTTATTGGCGTACGCCCGCTCCCAGTGCCGTCCCAGTGCTTATATTTATAGTAAGTTATTTTCTGCCATGTACCCCTTGAACTCCTTTCACGTACCGCCAGTGGTACATGTATCATGCTTTGGGAAACACGGCCCTGAGGGGTTGACAATGTTCAGGACTCTTCCTCCCTGACATTTTGGACAGCTGTGTGACAGCACAAGCACCTATTCATCTTCCTGGAAACTAACTTCAGCAGAGAGCTTCATAGATAACAGCCACACCCTTCAGCGCTGGCTGGTGGTAAATGTCAAAAGAATGCCCAAGTGCCTTATGTATAAAATAGAACGCTGGTGTGCATAGAAATCTGTGTGCAAACACGAGAGAAAATGTCAGAGACCCCTTGTTCCTTTCTTTTTAAGGCTGCTCTTGGAAGCCTTGTATTTTATGTGTGGCAGATAGTGTTGGTTTTGATGTGGTAATCTATCCTGTGTTTTGGTGGAAGAAGAGCCAAAGGGCATTCGCCTTGTATCTCAGGGGCAGCTTTATAAAAAGGGACCAGCACAGCTGAAGACAGAGCCTCTCTTCACCTTTGTCTGCTCAAGAAACCTGTGTCTTCTCTGTATTGTGCTTTGGATAGTCATTGACACCTGTGTCATGTGCATGCAAAACAGGGCCAGCTTGATTCTCAGGTGTGCAGAGCTTGTCAGTGCATCTGAGAGAGTGGTAGGAATATGGCCCCATGTTGCCTTTCTGCTCCCCTGATTTTGGAGTCGAAGGGCTAACGATGTAGGGATTGTTTTGGCAGGTGAGGAGCGGCTGGCGGGGAGGCGTTGCTGTTTGTACAACACACCTGCTCCACACTTCTCCCCTCTCCTTTCTGTCCTGCCACAGCAGGCAATTTACAGGAAGAGACAATCCCTGGTCCCAAGAGCTTTCAGTCCCAATAGCCAAGGCAAAGTGCAGGTGACAGGGAGAATGATTATCCCATTTCACAGAGGGAGACCCCAGGCAGTGGGAGATTAGTGGTCATTTTCTACCCCCTCAGTGAAAGTGTGGCAGGGCCTTGCTCAGGGGTCACTTGGGGAATCTCTGGCAGAGCCATTAATTGAACTCCGCTCTCCCAACTCTTCAGCTAGTGGAACTGTTTCGCGACACTGGGCTTGAGAGAATACAGAATTCAGTCTGGTTGGGAGAAGCAGCCTCCGGAGTTCCACTGGTCTGGGTTTAAGGTCCAAGTTCTGAGCGGCGCACAGGTCATAATTTTCTCTGACCAACGTGGGAGTGAGATTGCACCAAAGCCGCACTGATGCAGCGGATGGAGGTGGCTGTGGTGAAGGCGCTAGTCTGCAGCTCAGAGACCAGGGTTGAATTCCATGCTTTGCCACAGACTTCATGCGTCTTTGGGCAGAGCATTTAGCGAAAATCTACGCTAGACCTTAAATTTGATCCTAGATACGCTGTTCCAGCTATGGCAAATTGCGTAGCTGGAATCGATGTATCTACGATCGACTTACTGGCCGTCCTCACTGGGAGAGGTCAACAGGAGGAACTCTCCCATCGACCTCCTCACGCCTCGCGAGAATGAGGAGTACAGGGGTCGACAGTCGTGATTTTGCGCATCCCCACTAGGTGCACCAAATCAAACCCTGAAAAGTCAACCCTGAACAGGTCTGTCTCCCGGTAAGTGTAGATGTACCTCAGTCCCCCTCTGCCTCAGTTTACCACTTGTGCAAAGTGGAGCTAGTCCCACGCAGGGCTGTGTGAGAATGGGTATGTTACCGCTTGTGAGGGGCAATAAGGTGGGGGGGGCACACCGAGGACGTGGGGAATACTACACCCTTCCGATCCTCTGATAATGATGGGGTGGGGATTTTATTTGGCTCTTCAAAGAGGGCAGCAGCCATTCTGCTGCAGGGTGGCCTCCTCCGGCCATGGGGCCACTTATCTTCCACTGAGCCAGGGGTCTGTGACCCACTCACTCACTCACCCACTCAGTGCCCAGACATGCGATCTGCCGCATGATCCCTGCCCTGCTACCGAGCCCATGATGCACAACCCCCACGGGCACAGGGGAGAGGGGAAGGGTGTTGTCTTAGCAGGACCCAGCCAAGACTCCCATCCTGGGCTCTTCTCCACCCTACCGGGGCAGCAGTCTTTCCTGCACCTGCGGAGAGCAGGAGTTTCAGCCCTCTGGCAGCACAGAGTCCTCTGCAGGACAGCTGTCACTGCCCGACTTATTCCTTCCCTGTGCTGTACCTGGTCATCCTCCTCCTCATGGTCCTGGCCAAGTGCTCTGCTCTGTACCTCTGCATTATGCATAGCCTTTCCTCATTTCCCCATGTGGGATGCATGCTGCAGAGGGTGTCTGTCTTATTTGGGGGTACAAGGACAGGGTTTGGCCAGTGAGGAGGTTTGGCTAAACAGCAGCGTGCTGCAATTTGTTATACTCACAGCTGCTAATTTGAAGCCACAGACTTGCAAGCTTTTCCCCTGGCATTCACAAAGCCAACATACCAAGGAAACAGCTCTAAGCCTTGAGTCTGATAATTGATCTTTTAGCTAAGGTGTGCATGGCAGCAGTCAGAGGGCTTACGCGTTTTCCCGCTGTCAGACATTAAACCTAATTGCCCCCAGGATTCCCCGATTATTTCTAACACAGCTGCCCTGTTTCCACCCTTTGATAATGAGCATGAACATAAAGAGGTTTGTTTTCTGGAAATAGGCAAAATTATTGCTGAACTGCTTGGGCCAGATTCCTGAACTTGTCAAGAGTAGCTTCCCAAATGGGGCCCATGTTGCTTTTATATGATGCAAGAAGCTGATCCTCAGTTTCACTGTGGCACTGTTTTACAGGGTTACACTGTAACTCTTCCAACGTGTTGCACCTGTTTAATGCCTTTATAAGAAAGTGTAGTCTGACAGCAGGGACCGGACATGGGACTCTCCATTCCAGAAGTTCCGTTCCTCTGATGTGTTGTGGAGCAAGTTGTCTAACGTCTCTGTGCCTGGTTGTGACTCGTGGCAGTGGAGATAATGGATGTGTCTCCACTGCAATTAAAAGCCCACGGTGGGTCCATGCCAGCTAACTGGGTCTTGGGTTATAAGGGGCTGTTTAATTGTGGTGTAGCCTGGAGCACGGGATCTACAGCCCTGCAAAGTGGGAAGGACCCAGCACTCATGCTGCAGTCTGAGCCTGGAAGTCTGCCTCAGGAGGAGCCCGCCACAGGTTTTTAATTGCTGTGTACACGTGCGCAATGATAGAGAGCCACCTTGACCACTTGAGGTGGTGTCACCTTTGGCCCAAAACGGGCAGCAAAAAATTCACAAAACCTGGCAGAATGGTTCATGTTTCTAAGTGCAAAACAGAGGTGAATACCCCTCCCCTCCCTGACTCAATCCCACTTTCTTTTGGGAATATTTGGCTCATTTCTATCAGGGAGAGATCCTTGGATGACAAGTACTAGAGGAGAGAGTCTTGAACGTGGCTGAGGGAATTCGGTGCCCACCTCCTACAGGTTTTCCAATGGGACCTTACTGTCTCTTGTGGCTTTGAAAATCTCCATTACTGTCTTGATCCTAGAATTGGATTCATATGGGCCTGACCTCTGCACATGTGCAGACAGAGTCACATTGATTCTGGTGGGTCTTTGATATGAGCTGAAAGGTGCCAAGACTGGCTATGTACAAAGAATTGCTATTGTTTTATTGTTTATATAGGGGGTGTTTGATGAAAGCATTTTGTGCTATTAGTGAAGAACATTGTGTATTAGTGGCCAGTTTTTGTTCATGGGCATAGAGAGGAAATTATGTGGGAAAAGGGTGGAAAAAACCCAAACAACGCCCCCCACCACTCTTCAAAGTGCTAGGAAGCCTTCCAAAATGATGATGGCAGTGGCTCACTGTCGAGCATGATCATCTTCCGTGGGAGTTGTGAATCCTCAGGTGGCTGATAAGGCCTGTGCTTGAAGCACAAGTTCTATTATGGAGAGGACAGATATCTCCAGGTAGGGCAGCAGACTGTTGACCATGACTAGAAGCCAATCTCTCCTTCTTCCTGCACCGGTTGTCATCCTCAGCTTGTTGTCAGGCAAGTTCGAAATGCAGGGGACCACTGTGCAGGACTTCTCTCCATTTTAGGTGATGCTGGGTGAGTGTCTTCCAAGTGTAAACGTCAGTATTGCATTTCTCTAAGTTATCCTTCAACAGGAAAACCTCTGAAAAACTACATGTTTGGTCAGATGTTCCCCCATACTAGTTTAGTTGTGATCCCATTAGCACAGAAAACCCTATGCACAGGCTACTGATGCAAGATGGTGATAGGAAACGTCATTGATATGAGGAGTGCCAACCAGTGTTCCTTCTAATTTTTTCTATCACTGGGTGGAATAAATTTTGTTATGGGTGCTGAGGCATGTGCACCACCAACAGAAACAAATGCTGGTGGCTGTGGGAGCTGAATCTCCTCTGGGCAGCCACTGAGGCACCCAGATTACAGGGAACACTGTGCCATCATAGGAGTAAAAGCAAGCTCTGCATTTTTATCTGTCCTGGTGTGGGTGGAAGGAAGGGGACTTAATGAGGTTAAGGATGGGTGGATTCTTGCCTCTGTTTCCTTCCAGTGTGCTCGGTGACACAGCTGTGCTGGTTTGTCAGGCAGAATATCCAATGCAGGGTACAGACCCAGAGCAGATGACCCTCTATCTCAGAGGTACCTTCCTATCCCTCACTCAAGACAGATCATAATCTCAAAATGTAAATCTTGGATGTGGTGAGGCAAATCTCTTTATTTTTTTAAGGAGACGTTAAAAAACGAAGCTAAAATAACAAAACCAAAATTCATGAAGAAATTAATTTCGGCCCTAAGTTGCCAAGTGATCATTGTGCACAAGAGTGGGGGTGGGTTAGGGTAGGGGAAACGTTCACCCTTCATTTGAGGCACTGCAGATATTGATGATAGCCAAGGAGAAAAAGGAGCAAAGCGAGAGTGTTAGTTTAAGCTTTCTTCAAAAGACAGGAAAGGAAATGGTTGCTGATTTGGGAGGTTGACATCCTATAGAGGGGTACGGCTTGCAGTCCAAAGGAGGAGAAGGACAGAATTGTAAAAGGTAGCTGTACAGTAAACCTTCAAGATACATGCAAGCAAGTTGTGCGTGTCTCAGGTTAACAAGACTGCCTCGGTTTCCTGCTCCTGTCAGGGCAGCAGCCACGAGTCAGGCTGCCTCTCCTTTCAGGAAACTGCTCGGTCAGGCTGCCGTCCCTGAAAGGAGCAGTTTCCTGGTCCCTGGAGTAGCGGGGAGCTGAGAACCAAGCGGCAACCTCCACTTGCAGAGCCGGGAAGCTGAGCAGGGCAGCAGCCTGGTTAGTTTCCTGGCTACAAGGAGTGGAGGGGAGCCAGGAGCCAAGCTGCCCCTGGTTCCCGGCTCCTCTCCGCTGGCTAGAGCCAGGAACTGACCAAGGCTGCTGCCCTGCTCAGCTTCCCGGCTCTGCAAGCAGAGGGGAGCCAGGAACCAGGCTTGCTGCAGCTTGACTCCTGTCTCCCTTTGACTTGCATGAAAATTCGAGTTATGCAGGGGTTGCATGCAACCCCCATGTAACTTGAGGGTTTTACCGTACATAAAATATGGAACTAGAGTGGGCTATTTTAAGCACAGAGGCAAAAAGTGAATTTCCACAGGTGAGGGTCTGTGTCCCACAGCGGTTGCTGGTTTGTGTGAAACAGCTGTTACGCCTCTTCTCAAAGCCACGTGGGAAGTCTTTGTCACCAGAAAACTTCAAAAATGGCTAGAGAAGGACCACAAAGGTATTATTTTCTCTGAGGAAAGATTGAAAACATGGGGCATGTTTATTCTTGAGAGACGAACAATATGTGTGTCGGGGGGTGGAGGGGGAACCTGTTAGCAGTCTTCAGACACGTTAAGTGCTATTATAAAAGGATGGCAATTGATTGATCTCCGTGTCCGTTGAAAGAAGGTGAGCTTAATCGGCAGCAAAAGAGTTTTAAATTAGATATTAGGAAAATCTTTCCAGTTAATTTTTAGAATAGACTTGCAAGGAAGGTTAGGGAATCTCCATCGCTGGAGGTTTTAAAGAACAGGTAGGACAAACTCCTGTTAGGGGTGGTTTAAGGGTCTGGGCTTGACTGCTCCAGGTCCCTTTCAGCCATACAACCATATGATGCTCCCTGTTTATGTGGCTGAAATGATGCCTTAATATCACTTGACAGGAAGCAGGGGAGAGGGCGAGTCGCACTCCATCATTCAGTACAGAGCTCTCCTTCTTCCCGCACAGATGGGACCTCAACTGGCTACATTGCACCGGCAGTGGGGTCAGGATTAGCTCTGGATGCTGGCAAGGATTGGGCAGGCTGGAGGCGGGGAGTGGGCAACTCAAACTGGTTGGTGCCAGAGCCAGGATGAGTGGTGCACAGAGGCTGCATAAGAAAGGCAACACAGGTTGGGGCTCTGTTACCTGCTCTGAGGGATTCCCTTTAAAATGGACGTTCACTTCCAGTGGGAAAACGTTCAACCGAATAGAAAGCAAGAGTCTCTGTATTCTCTTGTTAGCTCCCTTAGCATGTCATTCAGGTGTGTGTGAAAGGGGAGAGGGAAGACCTTGCTGTTGTGTTAAACTGCAACTGTATGACAAGAGGAAGACATTCATTAGCGGGAGGAAAATCCTGTAAATGCAAATGATTGTAAATGAGGAAGGACGAGAGTGTGTGTGTGTGTGTTTATAGGTACCCTTGTTATCGTGTTACCCTGGATCTTTAGGGACAAAACAGCCACTTGTGCATGAAGCGTAAACAGACTTACATGGTGTATAAATAACTTTAGAAAGGGCCTCTCAGGAATGCAATTTCTATCTTTATTTAAAAAACTGCTACTTAGGCAGATTATTATAATTTGGATGACACTAACTAATCCTCTGTTAATTAGGCTGGGAAATGGGAATAAATTCCTTGAAAATGGTCTTGATGTTTCATGAGTCCGATTGTACTTCACTCATGTCGAAGAATAAACAGTCATTTTGCTCAGAGGTTTCGGAAGGCTACAATTTAGCTGATTAACAAAAATTAAGAAAAATGCAGTACTATGTGTTGGGTTGACAGTGTTGCACTAAGAACACTGCGGACTACGTGGACATACATAATTAGTAATGCAGTACTTTGTGTTTCTTTAGCTTGTCTTAGCGTTGCTCATTATGTAAATAGTTACATTAATCCCATCTTGTGTCAGGTTCAGTGATTGGTGCCTCCTGTTAACTCAGCCGTTCTCAAGTCAGTGAGGTCATGTGGGCTGAATGCTGACATGCATTCGTTTTCTGAGAGCCTCTCAACAACTAGGCATAATGGTGTGCTTCACAGGTTGAAAAAAAATACTTGTCTAGGAGATAGCTAGGACAGGGAAAACTAAAGGTGTCATCCTATATACCTATGGATATTACTTTTTGCATATCAGTATACTGCTGGTTTGAATCAGGAGAAGGCATGAATTAATAATTCCACTTCACTTTTAAAGGGACACCATCCAGTTGTAAAACAGGTTTTTGTTTCAAAATATCCTAGCTGATATTGTTACAGGTGGTATTTAGGATGAGATCTGTTGATCCTCCATCAAAATGACCCTTTGGAACCACAGGTAGCTTGACACAGGATGAAGGCATCTCAGAGAATGACGTGAATGGAGCTGGGAAAGGTTGAGGAGCTGCAGATGTGGGTGTAAAGTCACTTTACATGCCCTCCTCTTGTCCTGAACCATGAGCTGTACCCAAGGTATGGGCAGCTTGAGGAAATGACAGTGGAGCAGTATAACCAGCCATGGAGGTTTGAAAGGGATCTAGATGATCAGGAGGAAGGGTTATTTGAGATGGTTCAGGGTATCTCTTCACTATAGGGAAGAGTGGCCCTGCTGCAATTGATCTTCCAGAGTTTGATGTAGTGTGTCTAGCAGGGACACAGTAAATCAACCTTTCAGGGTGCTCCTGTTGATGGCAGTACTCCTGCCCGCCAAGAAGATTAAGGGAAGTTTGCACTCCTGTCAGCCTCCCTTGGTGAAGAAGGTGCAGAAGCCTGAATTAACATACGTTGACTTACTCTATATAATTAATGTTGCTGGAATTGCATACCTTAAGTCCTCCTTCCCCTGTAGTGTAGACCTGTCCTCAGAGAGGATAATTTGTGTTATGAGACAGAGCAGGTTATAAAATGTCCTAAAAATCAGGCCAGCTAGCCTGTGGAAGTAGTGTTCCATAACAAGAAGTGGAATTCCAAGCCCTGCTGAGATATTTAATCCATATCCATCTGTCCTCTGCCCCACTCATACATGAGCTCTGGGGAGTTAGCCATCCTTGGCAGGGACGCACACTTGTGAGCAGAACTTGGCAAGCTGGCCAAGGTTTGTGAAGTAGGGAAATGAACCTTTGAGATTAGGTTGAGAGACCACCAGAAGTAATTCACTCATGACCTAAATCAGATTTGAATTTAGGATTCCAAGGGGAAAGTCAACTGTATTACCCACATTACATCCTGTGCCCTTCCTGGAGGAAGGTCATTGCCGATGAAAAATTCTCCCACTAACCTTTCACAAACGGCTTCTCTATAATTCTGCCTAGGCTCCAGGATAAAGCTGTATCCAGTAACCAAATCAGTGGTGCATCCTGACTGAAACCTTGTGGAATGAAATTACAGGACTGGGAAGAATTTTCTGTTTTCTTCTTTTTCTTTTCCTCTTTAACTTTTTTCCCCTTTTCTTCTTTATTATTATTATTATTGTTATTTTTTAGTTTTTCGTGGTTGAATTGGAATGCAAATAAAGTTGTGAGTTGTCTACTAAGGCAAACGTGGGGATTATTAAGGATCCTGACTTTTAATCCATGTTGAGCTGTTGACACGTTGTGTCTTGTGATCCCTGCTAGTCAACCTAGCTGGCTAGATTGGGAAAAAGGAGGAATGTCCCTGAACCCCAGAGAACAGATTCTCCCATCATTATGTGCTCACAAATTAGCACAAATAAGGTGGGTGCATAACTGGCTGGCTAATTGTACCCAAAGAGTGGTTGTTAATGGTGCTCAATCCTGCTGGAAAAGCATAACAAGTGGGGTTCCGTAGGGGTCTGTTTTGGGACCAGTTCTGTTCAATGTCTTCATTAATGATTTGGATATTGGCATAGAAAGTACACTTATTAAGTTTGCAGATGATACCAAGCTGGGAGAGGTTGCAACTACCTTGGAGGATAGGGTCATAATTCAGAATGATCTAGATAAATTGGAGAAATGGTCTGAAGTAAACAGGATGAAGTTTAATAAAGATCAATGTAAGGTGCTGCACTTAGGAAGGAATAATCTGTTTCACACATACAAAATGGGAAAAGACTGTCTAGGAAGGAGTACAGCAGAAAGGGATCTAGGGGTTCTAGTAGATCACAAGTTAAATATGAGTCAACGGTGTGATGCTGTTGCAAAAAAAAGCAAACATGATTCTGGGATGCATTAGCAGGTGTGTTGTGAACAAGACACGAGAAATCATTCTTCTGCTCTACTCTGCGCTGGTTAGGCCTCAGCTGGAATATTGTGTCCAGTTCTGGGCACCCCAATTCAAGAAAGATGTGGAGAAATTAGAGAAGGTCCAGAGAAGAGCAACTAGAATGATAAAAGGTCTGGAGAACATGACTTATGAAGAAAGGCTGAAAGAATTGGGCTTGTTTAGCTTGGAAAAGAGAAGATTGAGGGGGGACATGATAGCGGTTTTCAGATACCTTAAAGGGTGTCATAAGGAGGAGGGAGAAAACTTGTTCTTCTTGGCCTCTGAGGAGAGAACAAGAGGCAATGGACTAAAGCTGCAGCAAGGGAAGTTTAGGTTGGACATTAGGAAAAAGTTCCTAACTGTCAGGGTGGTCAAGTACTGGAATAAGTTGCCAAGGGAGGTTGTGGAATCTCCCTCGCTGGAGATATTTAAGAACAGATTAGATAGATGTCTATCAGGGATGGTGTAGATAGTGATCGGTCCTGCCGTCGGGGCAGGGGACTGGACTCGATGGCCTCTTGAGGCCTTTTCCGGTCCTAGTGTTCTATGATTCTATGATTACCGGAGCCATATGGCTGTTCTAGCTCAGTGCAGGCAGGCAGCATCTGTACAGAGCTGCATCAGACCATGAGAGCATAAAGCGATGCTCTGAGCCACTGTGACATAAAACTCCTGAGCTGTGCTTTGTGTCAATCTGCTGCACTCCAGGATCTGGCTCTTTTTACAATGTGAATTGCAAGTCAACATATCCCCCTTATGTGAAGTGTTCGTTGTAGTGGTGTCTTCCTCAGGAAGACATCCATTTTTAAGCGAAGTAGGCGTAAGATGATGCATGCTCTCTGCGATCTCCTGACCCCTCCCTCCCTCCCTCAGAATCCCCCAAAGGAAGCTGATTTGGTTGCCTGCTGTGATCTGAATGGAGTTCAATTTGTCATTTTAAAGCATAATCATTTTTAATCCATCGTCGGAATACGATATCCCTCCCAGCAGCTGTTCTACTTTGCCTGAGGAGTGTTAGTTTCATTTCAGAGAGATTTGCGTGGGGTATTCTCATTGGAGCACCAGCAGATACTGTCTCAGTCCAGTTTCCTTAACTACTGCATGAGACCTTGCGTAAATCTTGTCAGTTTTATCATGAAACACTTTCAGCTTTACACTCAGCAGGCTCGAACTGGGACCTCAAGTAACATGCCACAGAACAATGGACTGGCCATGTTCTTGTTTTAAGATGAAGTGTCTGCTTTACATTCCCTTTGACTCTCTGGTCCTCGCAGACTTCAGTTGGTCCTCTCAGACTTCAGTTGAGCATCTCAGAATTCAGGGTGACACTGAATGGAATAAAAAATGTGTGAGTGCTTAATACATATATGCTGAAGTTTGAATGGCTTTTGTGGGCAATCACAAACCTCACTGAAGCTGATGAGGCTTCAAGGCACCTTCCCAGGCTAAAGGGGAGAACAAGTACTTACCTCTTTGGTTAATGAGAGTCGAAACAATGGAAGCCACTGCTCAAAGACCAGGCTGAGTGCAAATGTAGGGGCTTGATTTGATTGCAGCTGTTTGTGTGTGCACGAGTAACAAGGAACCAGGAAGCAGGCAAGCAGACAGCAACAAAAAGTGAGTGCAGAGCAGCTTAAAAGTGAGAAATACTGAGAGCTGGCCAGGAGCAAAAATAGAGAGTGAGCACAATTTGCAGTCTATAGAGCTGGGTAGAAAATAGGAACAATTTTAATTAAAACATTTGCAAATATGGTCCCTGTTTTTTGTGGTAAGATGGCAAGAATTAATATTTTTTGGCTTTCCCTGGTAACTGCTTCAGTTCCATTATGGAGATATCCAAGTGATCTCTGAAATTGTAAGGCCAAATTTAATGCTAATGGTAAGCAAGTGGCCTTCTGTTGAAGTTAAAAGATACAGGAAGCCCCACATAAAATATTTGGCTTATGCTATACAGAACATTAAAGTAAATGAACCGAATGTTAACTCCTGCCCTTAAAAAATTCTATGAATCAATAAAATTTCACTTATTTTCCTCAAACGCTGAATTCAGTCTCTACATTTTCTTTTCTGAGAGGTAGAAAGTGCAGCTGAAACTGTAACTGCATCTTACCATCACCTGGAGCTCTGGCTGAAACTCCAAGGATTCTAGTCTTCTTTGGACTACAACAATAATGGCTCCCAGAACCCTCTGACATCATTTCCCAGCATGCTCAGAGTCAGGAGCGTGTGGGGAGAACAGACTAGAGCGTCTTGCTGAGGCCAGTTGGGTGGCTTTTCCAGGGGGGTGTTCTGAAGTAGCTGATTGCTGGCAAATGCTAACCCAGATCAGCACCTTGGGCTGGGGTACGACCTGACTTAGAGACAAAGAGGCAAGGTTTAGTTGCATTGTGGTGGATGGGAGAGGAGATAGAGGCAGAACAGCTCAGGAAGTATCTGATTAATTCCCCTCCTCACAAAGGGAATTTTTGAATCGCTGTGGGATCTAGTGCATCGATCAAGCCAGTTCAGTCACGTGGAGACCAGGATCCACAGTGGCATATATCCAGTCCAGTGCTGTCTACTAAGAATTGGCCAAAACCCTCCACAGGACTCCAGATCTGGGAGCCAGGAGACGACTGTGCCCCATGGTGCTGCAGCCATCATAAGCGGACCCTGCTTTGTTTAAATGAAATAGCATTCACAGTGCTGCATTTGGCTCTGGAGTCTTCATCATGCCATTCACCTGGAAAGGTACCAGCAGGGGAGCCCAGGTTTGGGAAGAGTTGTGGGTGTTGGGAGGTTGAGAATTCGGTGATCGTTGATGGGTTAGCTATACTTATTAGCTAACTGTAAGCCTGACCGGAACCCTTTCCTCCCCAGTTCCCATACCCTATACCTAGTAAAGTTACCCTTCAGTGTATTGCTGTCCTTTGGATGTGCTGTGTCTCTACTGGAGCCTGTGTTGATTTATTTTATTGTGAGTTTTATAATTCTTATAGTTCGCGGTAGTATTTTTTCAGTATCCCAAGTGATAGAGTGCCTGTATCTCAGGCACAGTTAGGGGTCATCTCAGGTGGAAGCACCAGACATCACAAAAAAAAAACACCAAAGCCAGGGTACTCAGCTCATGTGAGGTGAGGACAGAAGTCCCTCCTTGTAGGAAATGTTAGTGAGGAGACTTGAGCCATGTACCAAGGGAGGTGCTAAACAACCTACATAACAGCAGATTAAGTTCTGAGTTAATTGTGGAAGTAAAATGCAAAAAAAAAAAAAAAAATGCTGTTCATTGTGTTTAAACCAGAGTTACTTACAATTCAGAGCAAAACACTCCTCCCCAGCAGATTTCTCACAAAAACATGTTTGGAAGATGTGGACGATCGTCAAGAAATGATGAACACCAAGATCGCTTCATTAAGGAAATGTACTTCTCAAGCAGAAAGATGAAGGCTGGGTGTGCAGGCAAAGGATGCCTAGCAGAACAAGGTACCGTTAGATGAGTTTCTAAACAGGGCAGGACAATTTAAGTGGCAATTCTGTGAGCACTATTTGAGGGAGAAGGCACGCTGGCAGAGGGTCCAGACAAGAGAGTGGTTTGACGATCTATGTAGCAAGGGTTAATCACATGGAGAAGGATCCCATGCGTTTTCAGAGGAAGGCTAGCTCAGAGAAGGAAGGTGAGAAGAAATACTGACTGGAGCGTATTTGTCCTCAGCTTTATGGCTCCTTTCAGATTCCTCCAAAATCTGTAAAATAATGAAGTTCAGCAAAGGTCGAGGAGTCTCCCAGTCTTGTTCCCTTCTGAACTTCCTGGACTGTCTCTAAGCCTTCCGTAACGATTGAAACCGTGTGCGCTGTAATAAGGAGATGCATATTCAATGTATATTGAACCTGTTAAAGAGATCTCTATTGTTGTCCCTTTTTTTGTTAGATTGTGGCTGCAGTAACTAGTGCAGTGGGAGATACGCTGCTCTTAATCCTTTTCTGCTCTCTGCAGGAGGCAATCATAATTTACAAGCACAGATGGGGATAATGAGCACAGCTAAAAACTGGTAGCAGCCCAGAAACAGGAGCTTCTAGGCAGCAGTCATAGCTCTGCCCCAACCCCTATGCTCTAGAGACAGCTGGCATGAATTCTGGCCACACCTCTGTAGAGGAGGAGCCTGGAGCAAAGCAAATGGGTGTTTGCCAATGATATGCTCTTTGTTCCCTGGATCAGGATGGTGAAGCTGTGCCTAGGTGCTCTAGACCACAGGCACGGCTCCTTCATGCACTCACTTTTTATTCCATCCAAGAGCACTGGAACCATTGTTAAAGTGGGGGAGCTGAACCAAATTGTAAACCTGGGGGGTGATGGGGACCAGTTCAGGCCAGTGGGTGCTCCAACACCCCTGGCACTAGGCAAGCCAAGATTCCAAGGGCACACTCATGCATGTGTGTGTGAAAGCCTGATAGAAAACGGTAATTATTTTCAAAAACAACGAGGAGTCCTGTGGCACCTTGTAGACTAACAGTTATTTGGAGCTTAAGCTTTTGGGGGCAAAAACCCGCTTTGTCAGATGCTCCAAAATCTGTTAGTCTGGAAGGTGCCACAAGACTTCTTGTTGTTTTTGAAGATACAGAGTAACATGGCTACCCCTCTGATACCAGTAATGGTTGTTTTTAACCTTGTCAAATTGGCATATTCCCTTCCCCCCATTCAGTACAATGTTTGTATTTACTTGCTCCAGTTCGCTCTCAACACTCACTGGTGTTTGGTAAATGGTCTCAGAGGGGCAGCCATGTTAGTCTATACCTTCACAAAAACAAGCAGTCCTATAGCACCTTAAAGACCCATTTCATCACATCTGAGGAAGTGGGTCTTACCTACAAAACCTCGTTATCTAATACAATAAAATTCTTAGTCTTTAAGGAGCTACAGGACTGCATTGTTTTTTATGATGCCGTTCCTATTCCTTGTTTTTTATGATGCTCAGTACAGAGCAGTAGGGATCAGAGATACAGTAACAAATCGTGTGCTTGCTGTTGTGGAGGTAAAACGGTGACTGCTAATCCAGATTAATTTTGTCTAGTTTAGATCAGATCTAAGCATGCCTGCATGAGCCACGCATTTGGGTAATATCTAGCCTGCTACATCATAACATTGCTGGTATGATTTCCACAAGAGCATAAGGGAGCTGGGTGCTCTATGCCCCACTGAATTTCAGGGGGATTCAGGCAACTTCCTTTGAAAATTCCGACCACTGTATTTTGATTTTTAAAGCTGGAGCTCTGCGTTTCGCTGGATTTTCTTACTGGGACTAAAGCGTGGGGACAATTTGAGAGGGGGGCCGCATTCACCTCTTGCAAAGCTTCTTAATGAGTTTGTACCACCAAGAGATGGAATCTGCAAGTTGATAGTTTTACAAAGGTGTGAGTGCTGGACCCTACCCTGCCCCACCTTACCAGTCACTTATTGCATCCTTTCCATAAGAGATGGTATAAGGAGTAATGTATTAGTTAGGACCTGGTGCATTGCTTTGAAAAGGCTAGAGAATATAGTGTACATTTGTGCCAAGCTTTGTGTGACTGTCGACTTCTTCCAAACTTCTCTTTCTCCCTAGAGGGTTGATGAAGTCCTGGCAACTCTTCTGAGCCTCCTACAAAGCCTTTACTTCCCTCTTGCTTTGAATCTGACATGCTACAGTGCTCACCCTGATGCTAAGGAGGAAGAAAATGTTAATCAGAATTAGCCATGTGGGATCAATTGGCTGTTCCCTGTGAGCAACAGGGTCTGACGGTGTAGTGTCATCAAGTTCTTTTCGCTTTCAAAGTCGCTCTGGGTTCAGATTTGTATGGTTAGTGCCAAAATCAGAAAGACCTGAAAAATAAAAAGCTGCTGAGAATTTGCCAGCTGTTGTTTTGTTGTATGTGCTCACACCCCAGAGATCTTCTGAGCACATTGTTAAAGGAGAGTAATTACAAACGGTGCTCAAGGAGGAGGATTGAAGCTGCCAGTCAGGCTCACATCTCCGTTGGATTCAGCCAGTCGGTCTCAAAGCTCAGCTGGAAAGGCACCTGTCTGGGAAATGGAAATCTTCAGCAGGTACCAACCAATCTGAGTGAAGTTCCATCTGCCATTCATCAAAGCCAGTGAACCTTTTGTGAGCAGTAAACGTAATTTGTTGTTGTAAGTTGAATTTCAGTGTCGGTGAAAAGTCTTTGCCCTACATCAGTCGGAACTAGAGTACCTGAGAAAAAGACAAGAAGTGGCAGGAAAAGCTTTATTCAAAACTATGGGATGGATCCCTCAACCTTTGCCTGGAAAGTCCACCTTTAGGGGTGAGAGATGAATAACATTTCCTGCAACACTCTAAGTCCTGTCTCTCCCTGGTGAGACGGCCACTAGAAGTGCCAGCTGCACCAGTGCACTTTGTGACTCAGGGAGCTGTTTGGCCTCCAGTAACTTTAGTGGGCTTAGGCAAAGGCCTTGGCATTTCTTAGAATACTCAGATTCCTTTTAGGCGGATACTGCCCATAACAGTATGACATGAGAGTCTCAACTCAAAGGCATAGTGGTAGTGTGTTTTTTAACTCGGTCAAAAATGAGGGAACCATTTTTGAGCTTTTCAAAATTCTGAAAAAGGATAATTCCCCTGTGTTCTGATAAGGTAGCACAAAACCCATTTGTATGTGGAAAACCTGGCTTGTTTTGCAGCTTTTATTGAGTCTGGAAAGCAAGAGGAAGTTAGTTCACTAGTTTATCATTAAGAAACTGTAGAGTCAGCAATTTTCAGTGTGTATGTTAGAGCTTACCAATAAATTTGTTTATATTTTGCAAGGGTGCATTTGCTCATGGCCCATGTGCCCAGAACCTACTCAGCTGAGAAAGCTAGCACAGGTAGTATGGACCACAAGCCAAATAACTGCAGCGTGCTGAAAGCTAAGCAAGCTTTTAAGTTCCAGTGTCTGAATAGCCCTGTATCAAACACCCTGAGTGTGATCCTGATAGAACATATTTACTCTGGTTTTACACCATTGATTTCACTGAAATTACTTTTGATTTACATTGGTGTAAGTGCATGGAAACACACTGTATTTTGGAAAGTCAGTTGAAGATGATTCTGTTAGTTACTAGGGCTAGAAGTCTGTAGACTTTATCAGCCTTCCGGGAGCTTCTGAGCCAGAAAGTGTTTAGCATATTCCCAGGATCAAGAAGCTTTCTAAGTTCTTCTGATGAAGCCATTAACAGCCATAAGTTTTCTCAGTCCAAATATCTACAGTCTTTTTCTTTTCTTTCCCGTACATTATGTATATGGCACTCAGAAGTACATTAGTTGGGGCACATTTTGTAGTGTTCATTCAAAATTCCATTCTCTAGATTGTTTTGTCCTGGCCACGTCTTAAGGAGACTTTGAGTGATGACACCAGGCAGCACAGGGTGTGTTTAATTAGTATTGGAGCTTGAGATCAGGTAGAATTGCAGGTAGAATTTGCTCCGTGTCCATTAACCTTAATAAGAAATCTTTTTATATTAATGACAATGGAGTCTTGTCTGTTTTCTGCCATGCAGTAAAATACAGCCCCTGCCTCAAATATATTGTAGTCTAGGATCCTGGTCCTACAATCAAATCCATAGAAAGTCCCACTGAAGTTAGTGAGATATTGCCTGGCATCCATTTATATGGATCAGATTCCAGGATTGGGGCCAAAATAGAAGAAATGCTGCAAAGGACAGGCAATGCTGAAAAGAGAAAATTCCAGGTGGTGTGGTTGTGTCTACAGTGCTAACTTAGCAATGATGCATGTTGATAGTACCATTGATTCCTCTTTTATTAAAGTATAAACCTTACGACTCTATATCGTAAGAGGCACAGTGTAAGTAATGAGGCTGAGTTAATGTGGAAATTATTTGCATATCTAGGGGCATATCCTCAGTTGTTGAAAGTTGCCATTGCTGCATTCATATTTCTACTTTCACTTTGCATTGCATTCTGTTTTTCCACTCATTTACGACTAAGACTAATGAGTCTTGCTTAATTTTCCAGATTGATTATACAATTTATCAACCAAAATTTCTTATACTGGGTGGGGAAAGCATATAGAATAAACCTCCTTCCCCAAATCCTGCCTATCTAGTACATTAATGAAAACTGCTACCAAAATGGCACTTTCTCATTGCAAAGATACATTTGTGGCCTTATGTATTTTAGTATTTGGTGTTAGTATTTTCAATTGCTAGCCACTTGGTTAACATTCTGTTTTGATCTTTTATCCTGTTCGCTAACAAGTGCCAGGTTGTCTGGTTTTCAAACCCATTATCCATTTCCATACAAAAAGGACTATTCATTACTGCTAGCACATGCTTCCATATGGTGCGCATTAATCACTATTTGGCTGTGTAAACAAAACTTGCACTTTATTCTTGATACAGTTACCCAGATTAGAGTGAATGAAGGATTCCGCGTTAATAAGTCACACAAACACACCTGAGGCTCTGACAACAAAGTGTCAAGAAGCTCTGTTCTATAGAATACATCAATCTGCTAATTAGAAGTCTCGTTTTCTGCTTAATGTTTGTAGGGTACTTATAATCCCCTGGAATGCCATTCACCAGCACCAGAGTCTTACTTTTCAAGAATGTCTCCTGCCTCATTCCTTTGTTATTTCATTGTTTGGAAGAGTTTTGAGCTATAGTTTCAACATACTAAATCTACAGACTGTCTCAAATTGAAGTGTTTTCAATTGTCTGACTCTTGAATCGCTTGAAATTAATAGCAGAACTGTGGTAGAAATAAAAATAAATTAAAGGACCTTTGAGTCCATGAAAGGGAAAGAAAATTCATCTTCCGAGAAAGAAGTGGCACCAAATACGTATTGGGTCCCAATCAGAAAACCTCAGATCTGTACTTTTGTTGAGACCTGGATGAATGTTCAATAACTGATTAAACTGAAAAATATGTTCGGGGCAGGAGACGGGTGGGATAATTTTGGGTCAAGAGGAAGCACTTTTCTTTTTGTTTTCTTAGAGAGAAAAAAAAAAAGAAATAATTGTTTCAAGTCAAACAAAATACTTTCTTTTACCCAAAGTGAAACATTGAATTTGGACTCTGGACATTTAAACTATTTGTCTTCATGGAATCATAGAATTCTAGGGCTGCAAGGGACATCAGGAGGTCATAGAGTCCAGCTCTCTGCCTTGAAGCAACATCAACCCCAACTAAATCATCCCAGCCATGATTATGTCAAGCTGGGACTTAAAAGCAAGATAAAACTGGAAAAGCCATTTACAGTTCTTGAAGAGGAGCAGGGACTGGAACCCAGGTGTCCCCTTTCCAGAAGGCCACACATAACCAGCTGTAGGATTTTACTGATTCCAGATATTTAGCAGGGTTCAAAAAGAGATGAGGCATTTATATGAGTTAAGAGAAAATCCTTAGTCAAAGCCGTAAAGTTTAAGCAAAACAAGAGTCTGGAGGGGATGTAAACTCTCCAACTCTAGAACATAAGCCAACCTAACTGAGGGTATGGCTTCACTATCCAAAAGATTGATCCAGTCAGGGACAATCTTCCAGAGTTTGATTTTGCACGTTTAGCAGGGATGCATGAAAGCAAACTATTAGGGGTTGATAGTCTCGTGAGAAGTAAGGGCGTTCCATGGGAGGGTTTCTCCTATTGTCCTCCCTCAGTGAGCACAGCTAGATAAATCAGTTGCAGATAAATTGATTCTAGCTTGCTGTAGCTGGAATCGCATATTTAGGACTGATTGATTCTAATGTAGATCTGAGACAGGTTAGGGAAGGGTTTGGAAGTGGCTTTCCATGTTGGGAGATTGTTCTGTAGCGGCCTGCTTCAGTTTCATGCCCCTTCTTCTGCAGTATATGGGTGCTGATCAGTGTTAGACACGGGATACTGAATGAAGCAGCTCCCTGGCCTGACTGAGGGTAGTAGTTTATATTTTAATAACTGTATATTTTGGGGAAAGAATGTTTGCAAGAAAATACTGGGCCACATGCTTGTCTGTTCCATCAGGGTCAACCTGACGTAAGATCAGTACATTGGATTTTCAACAGTGTGAAAGCAGAATATATCCAACTGAAGTATTGTAATGTATTGTTTGTATTGTGGTAGTGCCTACCCCAGTGTGATGAGATCTGTACAAATGTGTAGCAAAGAGATGGTTTTAGCTCCAAAGTAGAGGGTTGACCCATGGGGAAGGGGGCTGGACTCAATGACCTTGGAAGGCCGATTCTAGTTCTAGTGTTCTAGGAGTCTGTAAAACTTTAATGAGCTAGAATGGGGGGGAATCAGAGCTGGGGCGCGGGAGGGAAGCTCACAATAAGAACTAGACATAATCGGTATGTGTGTGTATGTGTATCTATATCCACACACACACGTGCTCACACACACGCGTACAGGTTGAACCCCCCCCTAGTCTGGCAACATCTGCAATCTAGCATGATTTTAGTTATCTGATTGTCCTCTCAGCATGGTGCAGCCAGATTTCCTGTGGTCCCGTAAAGCTTGCTCAAACCCACTAGTCCTGGCTTTCAGTGTTCTTTGCAGTTCTTGAGCTGTAATTTATCCCTAAATGTTTTCTAAGACCCCAGAGAGGTAGCTGTGTTAGTCTGTACCTTCACAAAACAAAAGAGTAGTTTTGTAGCACTTCAAAGAATAACAAAATGATTTGTTAGGCAATGAGCTTTCGTGGCACATCTGGAATTTGTAGATGCGAAGAAGTGGGTTTGTTCCACGAAAGCTAATCACCTAATCTTTTTGTTAGATTTCAAATTGCTCCAAGGCTACTTTTTTGTTTTCTAAGACCCCAGTTAGCAGTGGGAGTATTGGTAACGTGTTACACGATATCGACCTCCTGTGGTCTGGCAAATTCTCCCATTAGGCACCGGTGAGGTCCTGAGGATGTCCGACAAGAGAGGGTCAGCCTGTGCAGTAGCTCAGGTATCTGCCTATGTACGAAACCGTAGAATAAATAGGGTTTGCCTCCCCATCTGTCTCCTCTTTAGAAGGTTAAGTAAGTAAGGGATTCAACTTCCTGAACGCAGCCCATTTTTTCAGAGCATTGTGGCTATTTAGAGCAGCGATAGAAGGCATTGCAATATGGAAAGATTTCTCAAACAAGAATGTTTCCTTTTGCAAGGCATTTAGAAGGAAAATGCTGACACAACGCCCTTTGGCGCACAGCTCGAGCAGTCTGTTCTAATATGCAAAGTAAAGCTGTCTCCCATTGACATTTAAGTAAAACCATAGGAGCCTTTTGGTTGGAAGCCCTGAAAGCCACAAGCAATAGAGACAGTGCCAGCCACAGCGATGGGGGAGGGCTGTAACGATTGCAAATGAGCCTCGTGGAGGGCAAAATGTGATTAGTGTTTTTCTAAGAGAGACTTGTGTTGCAGAAATCAGATGAATGCCGCATCTTGGGGGTGGCTGGAGAGGGAAGAATCCCATCCTTCGCCAGGTTTTATCTAATAAGAGCTTTATCGTTTTCTGTTTCCGCAGCCTGAGCTGGGGCTGTTTGGGAGTTGTTATGAGATTTGAAAGAATGCTGAGTTTTTGATCTTGTCAGGACTGAAAGTACTTTATAAATGTCAGTTAGTATGTGAAAATCTGGGGCAGTGCTCTGCTGCTTAGCTTGTGAGAGAGCAGCTAATGAGGCCACAGGAGAACATCTTGCTGAGCAGCCTAGTGCAGTGGCCCTGCCTTGGAGAATAGCACACCTTTTAGCTCCTTGCTGGAAACGATGGGCTACTCTGTGTGCGTGTATATCGATAATTGCAAACTAATTGACAGCATTAGATAACCCTGTTCTGAGCTCCATTCTTATTAGCAACTGACAAACTAACTTTTGTAGGTGAATCTTTCAAGTGTGGGGGACATAAGGTTCTATGGGTTCTAAGGACATAAGGTCCTTTTGTTCTAATTCGTAGAACACAATTGGATCTGTTTTGATAGCCTAGTTATCTAACGCCAATGTATTGGTGAAGGTAGCTGAACCTCATTAAAGTGGGTCAGAAAGTAGGGCTGTCTGTCTATAACAGTGTTTCTCAGCTTCTTATTTTTTTAATAAAGTACCCCTTTTAAAAAAAAGTACCCCCAGACTTCTCTGTTGTGCCCCTAAGAGTACGCATGTACCACCGGTTGAGATACGTGGTCCCAAGGTAATCTGAGGTCTTGAAACAAGTGGAATTCAACCTTTCCAGATTACTGTACCTTTTTCAGGAAACAGATTTGTTTTACATATGACCAAGTTACACCTCACTTAAAAACTACTTGCTTGCAAAAATATCACAGAAGACTATTACACGTAACGTTTTGCCGTCTTCTTATCAAATAAATGGATTAGAACAGAAATAATATTGTACTTAGATTTCAACATAAGGCATATGAAGTAGTAGAAACAAGCCATTGTCTGAATGAACTTTTAGATTGCGCTGACTTTACTAGTGATTTTTATGTAGCCTTTTGTAAGACTAAGCAAATATCTAGATGAGTGACATACCCCCGGAAGACCTCACTGTACCCCTGAGGGTACACACACCCCTGGATGAGAAACACTGGCCTATTGGTAATGCTGCTGTGACTGAAGTTTTAGCAAAGGATCTGTTAATATTTGCAGAAATTAAGGAGATGGTGACACAAGTCAGCCCATTGCCTGGTGTATAAAGTTAAACGAGTGATCATTGTTTTCCCTGGCATATATTGAGTTTCGTAAAGCTGCACATCAGAGTTCTCACTACGCACTGTCCATTAAAAAACAGCAATATCAAATTTGCACAATTTAAAGAGACCAGAAATGTGGTTATTGCTAATTTATCAACTGTCACTTGTCAGCATGAGTGATTTAATATGGATTCTGGCTGTAGCTGTGCTTTGAATATGCTTTGCAAGTATAATGGCTTTCATTTTCAAACCTGCCTAGATGCTCTTGACACCCAGTTCTCATTCATCTTAATGGAAACTGTGTGTCAATATCCTAGCGGCGGTTTTGGAAAGGGCAGCTGTACAATGCAGGATTTATTAATGTTGTAGAAAGGTTGGTTACCAAGCCCTGTTTCATCTTGGTATCTTTCCACCGCTGAAAAGATATGGGTCGCTTAGCTCTTTCCAGGTCTCTCTCCTCTGTGATTTTTCAACTCAGGAAAGCGTAGCTAATCTGCAGTATATGGCAACTTGTTTTCCTGAATTTATTTTTGAAAACTTAATTACTAGCTGCTTTGAGGCAGATGGTTGTCAGGTGATTTGACAGACATCATTGTTTGGTCATTAATGACTTTAAGGCCAATTCCTCAGTGTCATCTGAGAATACCACCCTGTAAGCTATGCGCTCTTGGGGTCACTAAGGATTCAGATACTGCTCAGCTGATGAGCAGAGCAGCCACAGCTAGTTTTTTTGTTTCTCCTGGTGGTGCAAGTTTTTCATGCCTTAGTGCATTTAAACATTATTCCACACATAGATGGACCAAATCCACAAGTGGCTAGAAAAGATTAGAGGGAATACCGGCTGAGAACCCAGCCCCAAATATCTATCCTTTAGCTGACTAACTGGACTTGTCTGTTGTATTTAGAGAAGGGTTCTGCACTTGTATTCTGGTAGTAGAAGTTACGTTAGCTGCTTGGAAGGCAGCTGTGTTAAACAAAACTTTATATCACAGCACCAGTGCAATTTCACATTGTCGTGTTGTGCTCCACAGCCAGGTGGGAATTCAGTGAGTTGGTTTCTGTT
Organism: Carettochelys insculpta; assembly: GCF_033958435.1. NCBI lineage: Eukaryota > Metazoa > Chordata > Testudines > Carettochelyidae > Carettochelys > Carettochelys insculpta. The sequence continues at coordinate 36,226,873 of NC_134151.1, forward strand.
GAAAGGAAATCAGTCACCTTATCCCAGTCTTTCAGGTCTGTCATGGCAATATAGCATGCAAAGCAAAGAGCTGGCATTTATTCTGACAACAAAATGGACTTTTGACCCATAAGCAGCAGAGGTTAAAATGCGCGCGCGCACGCACACGCACACAAAACCCCAAGGAATCTAATACCATCATAGTAACCTGAGTTAGAAGCAAACCTTGAGACATCTATCAGGACTTTGCATATCCATCCAGTGAAATGCTTTTCAAAAATACAGTATCAGAAGCATTCATTCCGTGCCCAAGTTCTGAAGTTTTTGATTGTTTCCAGAAATGTACATCTCTTGGTAAAGGAACTTTTGCTAGGTGTGACGGCACCAAGTTTCACTTAATTTGCTGAGCCTCCTAGTAGTTTGATTTTTTTAAACCTTGCAATGCCAAAGAACAACATTTTATATGCATAGGTTTTTCTCAAAGTCAAATCACATTTTTAAGAGAGAATTATTTTGCAGCATCTTTGAAAAGTTGAAAATGAGCCAAAAATCCCAAGCCTAATTATTGTACTATGTCAACAGTAATAACTTTTCTTTCACTTGGTAGCTTGTCCTGTAGAATACGTTGATGGAAGATGCATTTGTGATGCATTTTATTAGATTTAGGGGCAGTAAGTCTTAAAGTATTGCATTGCTTTGGAAATGCACCCATATCAGACCCATTTAAATTAAGTCCCTTCTGCAGTCCTAACACGCTGAAATTTCTCTTTACTGGCAGCTCTGGTCTATATAAAGAATGCAGTGTGAGTTTCAAGTTAAGCACCTGCTTAAGTACTTTGCTGAACTGGAGTCCTCATTTTAAGGAATGATTTCATCTTTGAATCCAATTACTGTGTAACATTACCAGTAACTCCATCTGGGAGGGATTGCAAGCATTGCCATTGACAAAATGAAGCAAGTGGCTGTATCTTGATAATTTCTTCTAGCCTATATGCGATTTTTAGCTCTATCCTCACAGTCAGCATTTGTTTTTATTTTGTTCCCCTGTCAAGCCTTCATGTATGGACTCAGACTATTCATTTTATTTTGCTTTTGTTTGTGAAACTTGCTGGATGTGAATCTTAGTTTGATAAGTCATAAGAGGTTGAAAATCAACATGCATTTTATATAGCTTTTGTCATTTCAAATGCAGTTTAAGATGCCTGGATAGTACCATATGTAGCCTATTGACTCTTCAAGTTAACAAACTACTAATGCCTCTATCTGTAGTTGGGGGAGTATGCTACAGATCAGACCTCTTTCTTGGAGCACCCTGGGGACATGACTGGTGCTGAATGAGGGAATTTGCTGGACCATGGCAGGCCGATATTATCTAGCACATAACCAACACTTCCAATGCTTGCTGGGCTCTTGGAAGACATTTAGGGATAAATTACAGCTAAATAAAAGCACAGAACACTGAGAGCCAGGACTGGTGGCTGTAGGTGAAGTTTATGGGACTGAGGGAAATTTGGCCACACCCATGGTAAGTGGTTGTCCGGCTAACTAAACTAGCTAAACTCATGCTGGATTATGGATGTTGATGGACGAAAGTTCTGGATTAGAGAGGCTCATCCAGTATATACAGTTGCTTCAAATCACATGATACTTTGTTCGCAGTCAAAATTCTTCTTGTAATAGCTTTGTAAGGGGGGGGGGGGGAAGAAAAGTAATAGGAGGGCATTGCTTGTGTGATTTGAGGGAATGAACTACAGCAGTGATAGTTGCTTATGTTTGCTGTAGTCTATATTAACAGGAAATATAATTTAATATATCTCATTAGCTCTTCTTGTACCAGGATTCAGTAATAATCTCGTTTGTTGTATGCTGTGCTTTATTAAGTGTCCAAAACTCTGTTGTTGTTCTTTATTATCTCATGCACACACTTCTCCTATCCAGAAGAAAGGAAAGGTATGGCTGGATTTAAACCAGTGAAACCTGCAGTTTAGAAGAGATGGGTTTTGCAATTTTTTTCTTTTTTACTCGCATGTTCCTGGGGTCCTTGTCTGTTTGGTTCTTGGCCAGTTGGATCAATATTTTTATTCTTAGAGGTGGTTCCAGGGTGAAGTCACAAGGTGTCCAGATTACTGCTGTGGTTGACATGTACGGCAGATGGGGCAAATGCCCAGCATGTGTTTGTTGGATCATTGTGAAGGAAAATCAGCTGGTTTGCTGGCTTCCTTGGCATTGCACATTGCAGTCTATTCAGAAAGGGAACAGTTTCTTAAAGCCATCACAGTGTAAATACGTTCACACTGGGGGCAATTTTACCATGCAGTTTACCAGTCCACCCTCCCTTCTAGTGGTAAATACCATCTAAAGTAAAATAGAACAAAGCAGCAGAAATGTAGCACTTTAAAGACTAAGAAAATGATTTGTTCAGTGATGAGCTTTCGAGGGACAGACCCACTTCTTCAGATCAATTTCCTTTCCAGTAGAGACTGCTGTATATAAGTACAGAGGACCAAAAAGAAGAAAAAGTGCTATTACTTATATATGTCAGTCTGTATTGGAAATGAAATTGATCTGAAGAAGTGGGTCTGTCCCACAAAAGCTCATCACTGAATAAATCATTTTGTCAGCCTTTAAAGTGCTACATTTCTGCTGCTCTGTTTTGTTGGAGTACAGACTAACACGGCTACCTCTCTGTCACTAAAGCAAAATACATTTTGTTTTGATAGTGTATAGACTAGCACGGCTCCCTCTCTGTTTCTATAAAGCAAAATAGGTTATAGGAATGTAAGCCAGGGCAGACTTTGCCCATTTAACACCTTTTAAATTTTGTTTTTGATTGTGGATTGAGCATTGACACAGTGCTCTGAGGGCTTGACATCCAGTGATATTACTTGATCTCACTTTGAAAATGTCCTGGTGAACTATATGTTATTGGAAGAATTGTCTTGGTTGATTTGATCTGCACGTCTGGGTTAGTGTGCACTTAGTCTTTGGTGTGAATTTTGTAATATTGTATTTGATCTCCAACCTTAGAACATAAGAACGTCCATTACTGGGTCAGACCAAAGGTCCATCTAGCCCAGCATCCTGTATGCTGACAGTGGCCAGTGCCAGGTGCCCCGAAGGGGGTGGACCGAATACAATGATCAAGCAGCTTTTCTCCTGCCATCCGTCTCCAGCCGCTGACAAACAGAGGGCAGCGACACCATTCCTACCCACTGGCAAATAGCCTTTTATGGACCTAACCTCCATGAATTTATCTAGCTCTTCTTTGAACTCTATTCTTTTAGTCCGTTAGTTCCTGGAATGCCACATCTGCATATAAAAGTTTCTAAGAAAGGTTTTGTGTATGTGTTTGCATGTGCACATGTCTCAGTGTGCATCTCTGTAAATTGGAATCAATCTGTAGGAGGAAATACAAGCCAGTGCATTGCCGTCTTTTGACGGATGAGTCGGGTTTTTATAAATGCAGTAATTTCACACACATTGTAGCTGTCACTGTGATTCAAGGCTTTTGGAAAGGGAGCTTCCAGTTTTATTTGTTGTTTGCTTAGCAAAGCTTTGACCTTATGGGTATGTATTTCAGAGGGTTTTTTTATGTCACAGAATCATTTCTCTTTAGGATTCTGATTTATATTTCAGAGAGACGGTAAGGCACCTTGGAGTTTGCGACATGCCTTGATCGTTTTTTAACCTTAACCCAGTGTGATATTCGCTTCAGAGAATATTCTCCAGTAAACCTGCAGAGAGGAATAAAGATAACGCAATTGTCTGGCAATAGTACTGTAACTCTAAAGTGCGTAATGACAAGTCTGGCAAACGTACTAAAGTAATCACAAGCCTGGATTGTTACTGAACAATAAATGCCATTAAGCTTCACTTTTGATTCTGATATCCATCTGCATTCTGTACCCACTGCATTCGGTTTACTTTCTTTGTTTTTTTCCCTTCAAACAAGTAATTTAATTTTTATTGTGAGTTATGTTCCAGCTGAAATAAAAGATTCCCAGATGTCATCTATGCTTTTCACTGGTAAACTTGATAAAGAATAAGCTGGGTCCTCTCAACACCCAAAACTGAGCCAAGCTGCGTGGTGTTCCCAGGGCTGTTCTCATCCATGCAAGTCAATAGATGTTCCTGGGTTAAGGGCAAAAGGTGGACCATTTGACATCAAGCAAGGCAGATGACATTTGCCCTGTAAGACAAAGCTGATACACCACTTAAAACCTGATTGGTACCACACTCTACCAGAAACCCACTGATCGCTATACTTAGCTACACGCTTCTAGCTTCCATCAGGTACACATAACTAGATCCATTGTTTACAGTCAGGCCCTTAGGTACAGTTGCATTTGCTTTGATCCTACTGACAGACCAAAAACTACAAGATCTTTACCAAATATTCATAAACCTGAATTACCCACCAGGAGAAATAAAAAAAAGAAAAAAAACAAATTGACAGGGCCAGACGAATACCCAGAGACCAGCTACTCCAACATGGGCCCAAAAAAGCCAAGAACAGAGCACCACTGGCCATTACCTACAGCCCCCAACTCAAACCACTGCAACACGTTATTCAAGACCTACAGCCTATCCTTATCAGGATGCCACACTCCAGAAGGCTCTCGGTGACAGGCCTGCTCTCTCCTGCAGACAACCTCCCAACCTTATGAGGATTGTCACCAACCCTAACCACAGTCTGTACTGCAGGAACACCAGTCCTGGGCCTTTTCCTTGCAACAAACCCACAGCCAGCTTTGTTCACCTATCTATTCTGGAGAAATCATCACTGGACCTAACCAGGTTAGTCACAGAATCACGGGCACATTCTCATGTTCCTCAACTAACATCATATATGCCATCATGTGCCAACAATGCCCAGATGCTTTGTATATTGGACAGACTTCAAACTCTTTGATAAAGAATTAATGGGCATAAAACAGACATAAAAACATTCCTGATTCATAAACCGGTCACCCAGCACTTTAATGGAGTGGGCCATTCTGCTAATGACCTGAAAGTTTGCATCTTACTGAAGAGGAATTTTCACAACAGTTTGGAAAGAGAGGCTGCTGAACTCTTTTATATTCAAATTCGACACATTAACATGTGGTTTGAACCGGGATGGAAATTTTCTGAGTCACTATAGAGGCTCGTTTGCATACTTGGCTTAATCTAATTCTTGACTCCCTCCCCCTTCTGCCCCTCTACTCTCTGATTTGCTCACCTTGATAATATTTTCTGATTTGTCAACCTTGATTACTATTTTTGGTTCTCTGTGCCTTAAATATTGAGTCTGTTCTGGTATGGCTATGGTCTGAAGAAGTGGACCTGTCCCACGAAAGCTCATCACCTAATAAATTATTTTGTTAGTCTTTAAAGTGCTACCGGACTGCTTTTTTGTTTTGACAGTATATAGACTAGCACGGCTATCTCTCTGTTACCACTTAAAACATGGTGCTGTTTGTTCATAGATTTCACTAGATGCCATTATAATGATTTCATGACTGAATTTATCACGGAAACAGGCATATAGTAGTCTCTTGTGATTAGCAAAGAGGAAAGTGCATTCTTTACATACACAGGGAAAAACGTTGCTGAGAAATATGCTAGTACAAGTTGAACTTCTCTATTCTGGCACCCTTGGGACCTAAACAGTGCCAAACAAGAGAGGGAGGACAACATTGTCTAGCAGCATTGTCAACACTTCCACTGCTTGCTAGGCTCTTAAATCAAGGGAGGTCACCATTGTCTAGCAGCATTATCAACACGTCCACTGTTTCTGGGCTTTTAAAAGACATTTGTGGGTAAATTAGAGCTAAAGTAGCAGCACAGAACACTGAGAGCCAGGACTGGTGGCTGTAAACAAACTTTATGGGACCATGGGGAAACTTGACCACACCAATGCTCATTGGACATCCAGCTAACTAAAATCATGCCGGACTACAGATTTTGCTGGACCAGAGTGTGCCAGACTACAGAGGTTCAAGCTGTATAGCATCAGGCATGGCTAGATAGAAAGAGAAAAAAACCTAATGCAGTCTATTCTGAGTTTAGAGAGGAGAATATTTCCCCTTTAACTCTGACAAGATATTGTTAAAAGATTATTTAAAGTAATCTAGGAAGCTTGGCAGAAGCCACGTTGCGAATAAGGGTTAATCATACATAAAATTGGGCTGTAATTGCTTTAAAGTGAAATGGAGATTTAACTCAAGAAAATGCAGCTTTCTTGTAGCCACCCTGCTGTGCAATATAAAACTAGCCCTGAGCAACATATTAAACTGCAAGTCTAATAAAGGCCGCACATGGTCCTGCTGCACAGCAGTTGCCCCAAGGAAGTGTGATGTGCAAACAGATTCAGAACCTAGCACGGGCATCAGATGGTGGCTGCCTCAGGGGTTCTGGCTCTAGAGGAGGAGACAACATCTGCTTGGAAAATCCAGTAGAAAATATCACAGCCATGGACTAAGCCAAGTCGTGCAGGCACATCCTAAAAGGGGGTCGATCTAGACAGAAAACAGTTGGGAAAATAGCCGAAGCTTTATCATCCAAGGCAGTCCAATTGTTGTACTGGCTGAGGAAGTTAGGCCTATAAATAATCTTTCTTACCCTTTTTGTCATTGACACGCCAAGAGCGTTGAAGTATCGCAAGTCTGTGACTCTTCCCAGACAAAAGAGGGACAAGCAGATGATTTACTCTTTTGCTGGAAATGATAATGATGTCGCCTTGTCCTTGGAAATAAAACTGTAGATGTGCAATGATAAGCCACCGCCTGCTGTAATAAATTGCCATATGATGCCCCAAAGGCAGGCTAACGAATCTGACCATGATCCAGATCATCTGGCTCCTCTGAGCGACCATGCCAGAAATGACAGCATACCCATTTATTTATTTACTTAAACAGCTGGCTTCACAATCCCTGGAACTAAACCCTGAGCCCTGTTCAATGCACTATTGTTAGCAGCTTTGACATGAGTCAGTGCTATGAGTGAAGGATCATGGAATGGTGAGGACAAAACAAGAGTAGCAGCTGCCAGTGCTAACAGAAGGAAAGCCATGGGTTTGTCCAGTTGTGACAATTGGACCTACACATTTAGCCTAATTGTGAGCTTAACTGTTCAAAAAATGTGAAATTTTTTAAGATGTTCCAATAACCTACAGCTTTTTCCTTGCTTGGGAATTGACCATGGAAAGTAGATCAAGGTATCTTCAATAAAGAATGTAATGAACAGGTGCAAAAAAAACCAAAAGAAACAAACACCCTAGATCAATAACACAAGCACTGTGTTAAGATGGTGGTCGTAAACAAGATGTGAGTTTGGAAAGGAAAGGCCCAAAATCCTTGTGGTGGATAGGCCTCATTGGTGGACAGGACAATGAAGGAACCAACTGTTTCAGTGACTTCCTGCCCCGCTTCTTTGAGGTTCTTAAAAGGAGACTTTGAGATATTATTGACTCAGCTGTTATCCTCCTAGGTTATCTCAGTGCAGCCCATCTCTTGTGATATTCCCCAATTCCAAGACAGGAGAAACAGATCAGACTAAAGGGATTTCTGACTGATTTGGAGGCCACCAGCTTAAGGAACTTTCTTCTCACCTGTAAGGCCTGAAAGACATTACCCATCATCATGACACCCAGTCCTCAGTCCATCAGTGAGGGTACCTGTTTGTCAGCCCTGCGGAGGCCTGTTCTGTTGCCCTTCCCTTTTGTGTTGCTTTCTGTTCCACTATCTTTCATTCTCTCCTATCTCTGACTTTCTCAGCTTTTCACTGTATCACGATATCAGCTGCGCTGCTCAAATTAATGCAGGCAGGTAAGATAGTCCATCTGGCCCTGCCTGGCCTGAGGAAGAAGGATCCAACCAGATGACATTAGTGACTGGAATTCAAAACAGGATTCAAACGACTGTTGCTGCAGCTAGCCTGCCAGCCAAAGTGTCCACTCAAAGAACTGCAGCAAAAGCCCTAACTCCCTCATTGTTTCTCCTCTACCATCTGTGTATCTGTTTGCAAACTGGAAGAATGACTACACTTTGTGCATCAGGACAGAAAGTAGCATGAACTTTTTCCTTTCCATCAAAGAAAGCTTGTTGGTGAAAATAAGAAACTGATGTTTTGGTGCCAAGAGGATAAATGTTTTAATAGGTTTTGATTGTTATACATGATTAAATAATGTCAGTTTCAGTGTAAATGCTTGTTTTGATTTCTGGTTCCTTCTTGTGTTTGATCGATAAACTTCCAGCTTTAGAAGGAGTGGTTTTGGGCGTTTGCCCTGAAACGAAGCAAACAGGCCTGTCCGTAGGAAATCCCCTGAACCTTTGTAGTACTCATTCGTTGTTGTATAGTGGAAGAGTTTATAACCCCTTTAGCTCTTTTGGTCTGTGAGATAACACAGCAGTTCTGTAGCTGTGATACACATTGTTGTATTTTCATTCAGCATACTTTGAAATAGAACATGAAGGCAAATTGCACTAATCTACCTGGGAAGGGTGATAGAAAGTGTCAAAAGCTAAGCAGGTTAAAAGGTGGAGGTAAGGGGCTTGTTTTAATTCCCACCTTGTGCTCATGATGCCTACACTCACCACTCCAGCTGTATCCTCTTCCCCTCTCGTCAGATTATTGGGAAGAGATGGGGTCCACCTAACCAAGAGAGGAAGGAGCATTTTCGCAAGTAGGCTTGCAAACTTAGCGAGGAGAGCTTTTAAACTAGGTTCACTGGGGGACGGTGACCGAAACCCTGTGGGTAGAAAGGAACTTGGAGGCTGGGAAGAAATGCAAAGAGGAATGTACAACAAAAGTGGACCCTTGGTTTGAGTAGTGAGGGCGGGGAGATCGACTGGTTATCTAAGGTGTTTGTACACCAATGCCAGAGACCTGGTAACAAGCAGGAGAAATTAGAAGCCCTGGCTCAGTCCAAGAACTATGACTTGATTGGAATAACAGAGACTTGGTGGGATGACTCGCATGACTGGAGCGCTGCCATGAATGGGTATAAACTGTTCAGGAAGAACAGGCAAGGGGGAAAAGGAGGAGGGGTTGCACTGTATGTAAGAGCACTGTGATTGCTTAGAACTCCAGTACATAGAGGGAGGAAAGCCTGTTGAGAATCTACGGGTCAAGCTTAGTGGTGTAGGCAGCACTGGAGATGTGGTGGTTGGTGTCTGCTGTAGGCTGTCAAATCAGGATGCGAGGTAGATGAGGCTTTCTTTGGACAACTGAGAGAAGTTTCCGGATTGCGGGCTCTCGTTATTGTGGGGGACTTCAATTACCCTGACATCTGTTGGGAGACCAATACGGCGGAACACAAGCAGTCCAGGAAATTTCTGGAGAATGTTGGGGATCACTTCTTGTACAAGTGCTGAAGGACCCGACCAGAGGTCGTGCGTGGCTCGACCTGCTGCTTATAAACAGGGTGGAACTAATAGGGAAGGTAGAGGTGTGTGACAACCTGGGAAGCAGTGATCATGAGATGGTAGACTTCAGGATTCTGACCAAAGGAAGGAGAGAGAGCAGCAAATTACACACCTTGGACTTCAGAAAAGCAGACTTTGACTCCCTCAGGAACCTGATGGGCAGAATCCCCTGGGATGCTACCATGAAGGGAAAAGGGGTCCAGGAAAACTAGCACTATTTTAAGGAAGCCTTAGTGAACGCACAGAAAGAAACTGTCCCGATGCGCAGCAAGAGAAGTAAATATGGTAGGAGACCAGATTGGCTTAATGGGGAAATCCTTGGAAAACTTAGGCACAAAAAGGGAGCTTACAGAAAGTGGAAACTGGGACAGATGTCTAGGGAGGGGTATAAACGTAGAGCTCGAGAATGTAGGGCAGTTATCAGGAAGGCGAAAGTGCAACTGGAATTGTGACTCGCGAGGAATGTGAAGGATAACAAGAAAAGTTTCTACAGGCATGTTACCAAGAAGAAGATGATCAGCGAGGGCGTGGGGCCCCTACTGGATGAGGGATGTTACCCCGTGACAGATGATGTAGGGAAAGCTGAAGTACTTAATGCTTTCTTTGCCTCTGTCTTCACGGACAAAGACAGCTCCTGGACTAATGCGATATGTGATGCATTGTGGGATGAAGGTGGACAGCCTTTGGTGGGGAAACAACAGGTTAGGAGCTATCTAAAAAAGCTAAATGTACATAAATTGATGGGCCCAGACCTAATTCATCCTAGGGTTCTGAGGGAGTTGGCATATGTTGTTGATGAGCCCTTGGCCGTTATCTTTGAAAAGTTGTGGAGATCGGGAGAGATCCTGGATGATTGGAAAAAGGCAAATGTAGTGCCCATCTTGAAAAAAGGAAAGAAGGATGATCCAGGGAACTATAGGCTGGTCAGTCTTACATCAGTCCCTGGAAAAATCATGGAGGGGTTCCTCAAGGAAGTCATTTTGAGGCACTTGGAGGAGGGGAAAGTGATCAGGAATAGTCAGCATGGATTCATGAAGGGCAAGTCATGCCTGACCAATCTGATTAGTTTCTACAATGAGATAACAGGCTCTGTGGATAGGGGAAAATCAATGGACGTGATTTATCCCGACTTTAGCAAAGCTTTTGATACAGTCTCCCACAATATTCTTGTCGGCAAGTTAAAGGAATGTGGGTTGGATAAATGGATGGTAAGATGGATAGAAAGCTGGCTGGAAGGTCAGGCCCAGAGGGCAGTGAACAACAGCTCGATGTCGGGATGGCGGTCAGTTTCTAGTGGAGTGCCCCAAGGTTTGGTTCTGGGTCCTGTTCTGTTCAATATATTTATCAATGACCTGGAGGAGGGGTTGGATTTACACCCTCAGCAAGTTTGCGGATGTCACTAAGGTAGGGGGAGAGGTAGATATGCTGAAGGGTAGGGACAGGGTCCAGACTGACTTAGACAAATTGGAAGACTGGGCTGCAAGAAATCTGATGAGGTTCAGTAAGGTCAAGTGCAGAGTCCTGCACTTGGGCTGGAAGAATCCCAAGCGTTGTTACAGGCTGGGGTCCGACTGGCTTGGTAGTAGTTTTGCAGAAAAGGATCTGGGAGTTGTAGTGGACAAGAAGCTGGACATGAGTCAACAGTGTGCCGTTGTAGCCAAGAAAGCTAATGGCATATTAGGTTGCATCAAGGGGAGCATTGCCAGTAGATCCAGAGGAGTGACTATTCCTCTTTATATGGCTTTTGTGAGGCTGCATCTGGAGTACTGTGCCCAGTTCTGGGCCCCCATTTACAGGAAGGATGTGGACACACTGGAGAGGGTCCTGCAGAGGGTGACCAAAATAATTAGGGGGCTGGAACATATGACTTATGAAGAAAAGTTGAGGGAATTGGGACTGTTTAGTCTGCAGAAGAGAAGACTGAGGGGGGACTTGATAACAGCCTTCAACTTATTGAAGGGAGGCTGCAAAGAGGCTGGAGAGAGGCTGTTCACAGTGGTCACGGATGGCAGAACACGGAACGATGGTCTGAAGTTGAGGTTGGAAAGGTCCAGGTTGAACATTAGGAAAAACTTTTTCACTAGGAGGGTGGTGAAGCATTGGAATGGTCTGCCCAGGGAAGTAGTGGAGTCTCCATCCCTGGAGGTGTTTGTCTCACCTCGACAAAGCCCTGGTGGGGCTGATCTGATGGGTTTGGTCCTGCTTAGATTAGGGGGCTGGACTCGATGGCTTTTTTAGGTCTCTTCCATCTCTGTTGTTCTATGATTCTATGATTTACGTTTCCTCCTGGATTTCCTGTTGACAGTTGAAACGCAACAGCTCAGAAACTTAACTCTTGCCTTCAAAATACTCCTGGCACTCCACTTTTTCCAGTGAAGTTAACTAAGGTGGAGATTTTGTCATGGGTAATTTTAGCAGATCAGGGACAGAGAACACGCAAAAAATGGAAATTCACAGTGTCGTGGCCTGCACATGATCCTTGTTATAAACCTCCAACTAAATCTTGGGTATTCTAGGGAGCTCTGGGACACAGCTGTTTCCCCGGAGGGTGGAGCTTCAGGGCACCCACTGGTGCTGTGGGGTGACTCTAGGGTGTGTTTGTTGGTACTGGGGGGTGGCATCTGGGGCACCCTTTGGGGTTCTGGGGTGCCAGCTGGTGGTGAAAGTCAGGAGGCTCCCTTGTTTTGTATCGGGCTCCACTTTTCATCCCTGAAGTTAGCAGGTCCCCACTCCCAACCTGTCTAACGTAATCCAAACTGATAGAAATTTTGATTATGGTCATATATTTAAAAAAAGAAACAACCCCCTTTTGGCACGTGTAAGAAAATAAGTCAAGAAAAAGTAGAGCCTGAGACCCAGCAGCTGATCATACTGCATCCCTGATGAAATTTCATGCCCTGCCCAAGGGGAGATGACCCTCACTTTGCGCACCCCTGGTTTAACTAACTGAACGGTTGTAAAGAGCTTTGAGATTCTTAGATGCAAGCCTGTAGAAGGCTGTATTTGCCCTCCGTTATACTCATACTGCTCCACTGACATTAATGATCCTGCCAGGAAACAACTGAAGTCGGTATTTGGCCCCCACCGAGTGATTTTCCTGTTAATATTTTGTATAATTTGCATTGCTCAGCAGTTGATCTCCCTCAATCATTAAGGGAACAGTGTTGGCCATAGTCAATATATTCATTTGTAACCAAGTCACTGAGACCACTGACAAGCCAGGTGACTTTTAGCTGGGGGTGAGTCGGGGGAGGAGTAAGGAAGTGCGTGACTCCAAAGACCTGGTGCACAAGAGGTGTGTAGGGTGGGGGGGCTGCAGGGCCACAGGGGGAACCCCAGCATACTGCACATTGCTGTGGCCCACTGAGGTGCAGGAGGGCCACTCATGCGGCCCACACACTGGTTATGTTTGCCCATTCCTGCGGTACAGAGAGAGGGGCTGTGGCTACACAAGCACACCCCTTTCGAGAGGGGGACGCTAATGAGCCACTTTGGCAGATGCTAGCAAGGCACTGCCATGCATATGCAGCACCTCATTAGCATAATGGCAGTCACACGTACATATGTGTGTGTGTTTCAAAAGTGCCGCTTTCAAAATGCACGCTGCTAGTGTAAACGGGGGCCTTTTGAGAGGACCCCCTGGATTTCGAAAGCCCCTTCTTCCCAAAACCAATGGGAAGAAGGGGCTTTCGGAATCCGGGGAGTCCTTTCGAAAGGCCCCCGTCTACACTGGCGGCGCGCGTTTCACAAGCGGCACTTTCTAAATGCACGTGACCGCCATTATGCTAATGCGGCACTGCATATGCATGGCAGTGCCTCATTAGCATCTGTGAAAGTGACTCATTGGCATCCCCCTTTCAAAAAGGGGATGCTAGTGTATCCACGGCCACGGGTTTTTAGCCCCTAAGGTCAGAGGTTCAGTTCCACCTGCTGACGACCAGGGATTGTCAACTCTGACTTCACTCTCCTTTTTCAGTGGTCTCAGTGACTCTAGGTTGTACATTCATAGGTCATGTTGAGGCAAATTTAAGCAGCATCAAGATCAGTTGTTTGGATACGTTATAATCTTACTGTCAGTGTTTGACTCTGCCATTTTGGCATTACTTATTGAAATAAATAGCTTGCTCATCTGCTGACTTTTAGTTCTTGATGGTTATTACGTTGCACTTTGCTTTTGCTGGACCTATCTCCTTTCCCCTAGGGTGATTCAGTCTGCTGGGAAGCCAGAGACTGAACATGCGCATCACTACTTAAGTAGTTGTGTTGGATGTTCTTGCTGTGATTTGACTTGCTTATTGTCAGAGATTTTAAAGGGAGCTTCTGGGAGTTAGATGCCCAGGTTCCACTGACGTTCTGTTGGACAGCTAACTGCTGGACTCCTTTGAAAATCTAAGCCATGTGTTCTATTAAAAGATGAGTCTTCTGCAAACTCCTCACCTAGGTGCTTTTGAAAATTCCACATTCTCATCCTATTTACATTCAAAAGGAGTTGGACACCTAACTCCCTTGGGTTCCTTTGGAAATCCCAGCCAGAGTTTTCCACAGTGAATGAATTGTGACACTCGAGCAATTCATAACAGCAACGAAGGGTCCTGTGGCACCTTGTAGACTAACAGAAAAGTTTTGAGCATGAGCTTTCGTGAGCACAGACTCACTTCATGAGATGGTGGTCTTGGAAATCTGCAACTGCTGGTAGTAAGCCTCACCCTTGCTGATTGAGCTAACCTTGTTATCCCCACCCTTGCTCTGGCTTATTTATACCTGGCCCTGCAGATTTCCAAGACCAGCATCTGATGAAGTGAGTCTGTGCTCACGAAAGCTCATGCTCAAAACTTCTCTGTTAGTCTATAAGGTGCCACAGGACCCTTCATTGCTATTACAGATCCAGACTAACACGGCCACCCCTCCGATACTTGACACCGTGCAAGGCACTGCATTTAGCTGTATGGAATGGAAATGTATCAGCCTCACAAGGAAGCTTGCACAAACTCAGACAGACATCATTTTTCTCTCCAAATGCAAACGAACGCACCATACCAAATGGACTAAAGGTGAAAAATCCTTTGCAGTCTACATACTGCACAGACTACAGAGAGAGATTATGCCATACACTCTCGAAGAAACTGAGGAACCACCTAATCAGCATCCTGTACAACAAACAGGAGAACATCAAAAAAGAGCTCTCAAATCTGGAGTCTTTCATAAAAAAAACAACCTTCAACACAAACTTGCACACCTCTGAACTTTACTAAAATAAGACAGGAGATTTACATTAGACACTTCACTACTCTACAGAGGAAAAAGGACTGCAAGCTGTCTAAACTCCTGCCTGCCAGACAGAGCCACAGCAGTGGTACCACTAACTCAGCCAGCAATATAGTCAATCTGTCCAGCTACACACAGCTCAGCAGAAGAGTCTGCTCTGTCTCAGGGACTCTCTTTTTGCCCCACCACCTGCACACACATAATACAGTTCTGCGGTGATCTGGAAACCTACTTTCGCCGTCTCAGACTCAAAGAATACTTTCAACACAACGCTGACCAGCACACCGTTACACAGACACCCTCCCAGCAGCACAAGAAGAATAACTCCACATGGACTCCACCTGAGGGTAGAGATAACAGTCTGGACCTATATATAGAACGCTTTTGCTGACGCGCACAGGCAGAAATTGTGGAGAGACAGCATCGTTTGCCTCACAACCTCAGTCGTGCGGAGCGCAATGCCATCCACAGCCTCAAACAACCCTGACATTATAATCAAAGAGGCAGATAAAGGAGGAGCTACTGTCGTCATGACCAGGTCTGACTACCAGAAGGAGGCTTCCAGACAACTCTCCAATACCAAATTTTACAGGCTACTTTCCTCAGATCCCACCGAGGAATACACTAAAACTACACCGTCTGCTCGGGACACTCCCTACATAAGCACAAGAACAGATTTATACCAACATATCTCTAGAGCCCCGACTGGGGCTATTCTGCCTACTACCCAAGATCCACAAACCTGAAAATCCTGGACGCCCCATCACCTCGGGCATTGGCACTGTCACTGAAGGACTGTCTGGTTATGTGGACACTTTCCTCAGACCCTATGCCACCAGCACTCCCAGCTATCTCCGAGACACCACTGACTTCCTGAGAAAACTGCAATACATCGATGACCTACCAGAAAACACTATCCTAGCCACCATGGATGTAGAGGCTCTCTATACCAACATCCCACACAAAGATGGGATAAATGCTGTCCAGAACAGTATCCCTGATGATGCTACAGCACATCTGATGTCTGAGCTCTGTAACTTTATACTCACACACAACTATTTCAGATTTGGCGACGATATATACCTTCAAATCAGCAGCACAGCTATGGGTACCCGCATGGCCCCTCAATATGCCAATATTTTCATGGCTGACCTGGAACAGCGCTTACTTTAGCTCTTGTCCACTGACACCCCATCTCTAGTTACGCTACATTGATGACGTCTTCATCATCTGGACCCATGGGAAGGAGACTCTGGAGGAATTCCACCGGGACTTCAACAACTTTCACCCCAACATCAACCTCAGCCTAGAACAGTCCACACAGGAGATCCACTTCCTGGACACCACGGTGCTGATACACGATGGCCACATCAATACTGCCCTGTACCATAAACCTACTGACCGCTACACCTACCTTCATGCCTCCAGCTTCCATCCCAGACACACCACACAATCCATTGTCTACAGCCAAGCACTAAGATATAACCGCATTTGCTCCAACCCCTCCTACAGAGACAAACACCTACAGGATCTCTACCAAGCATTCTTGAAACTGCAACACCCACCTGAGGAAGTGAAAAAACAGATCAACAGAGCCAGACGTGTGCCACGAAGCCTCTTACTACAGGACAAGCCCAAGAGAGAAACCAACAGAACACCACTAGCCATCACCTACAGTCCTCAGCTAAAACCTCTACAGCGCATCATCAGGGATTTACAACCCATGCTGGACAATGATTCCCCACTTTCACAGGCCTTGGGAGGCAGACCAGTCCTTGCCCACGGACAACCTGTCAACCTGAAGCAAAGTAGCAGTAGGCATCCTTCAGTCTGCACAGACGATGGATCGCGCCCTTTAAAGTTTCAATTGAGGACTTCATTTACAGCGTCTGTTGTGACTATGAAGACCCACACGAGAGTGACAGTCCTTGCTGCATCTCTTGCAGATGTGGTGGGTGTCTGGCAAGTCCTTAGTGTGCTTTCTGTCCGCTCGCTTCTCCTCTGCTAGCTGTCTGATCTTCATCTCGCCCTTCTGAAGGCCCTTGTGTAACCCCTGCCTCCATCTGCTGCGGTCGTCTGCTAGTTGTTCACAGTTGTCCAGCTCGATGTCTACCTCTCTGAGGTCTCTCTTGCAGACATCTTTGTAGCGCAACTGGGGGCGTCCGGGCCTTTTGCCAGAGGCTAGCTCACCATACAGGATGTCTTTCGGAATCCTTCCATCATTCATCCTGTGGACGTGGCCAAGCCAGCGGAGTTGACGCTGCCTAAGGAGGGAAACCCTGCAGCAAATCCTAACCAGCAACTATACACCGCACCACAGTCACTCTAACTCAGGGACCCATCCATGCAACAAACCTCGTTGCCAGCTCTGCCCACATATCTACACCAGCAACACCATTACAGGACCTAACCAGATCAGCCACACCATCGTGGGTTCATTCAGCTGCACATCTACCAATATGATTTATGCCATCATGTGCCAGCAATGCCCCTCTGCTATATACATCAGACAAACTGGACAGTCTCTACGTAAAAGAATAAACACACACAAATCAGATATCAGAAATGGCAATATACAAAAACCCGTAGGAGAGCACTTCAATCTCCCAGGCCACACAGTAGCAGACTTAAAAGTAGCTATCCTACAGCAAAGGAATTTCAGGACCAGACTCCAAAGAGAAATTGCTGAGCTACAATTCGTCTGCAAATTTGACGCCCTCAGCTCTGGCTTAAACAAAGACTGCGAATGGCTGGCTAAATGCAGAAGCAGCTTCCCCTCCCTTGGTGTTCACACCTCCAGATCAACTGCTGGTAATAAGCCTCACCCTTGCTGACTGAGCTAACCTTGTTATCCCCACCCTAGCTCTGGCTTATTTATACCTGGCCCTGCAGATTTCCAAGACCAGCATCTGATGAAGTGAGTCTGTGCTCACGAAAGCTCCTGCTCAGAACTTTTCTGTTAGTCTATAAGGTGCCACAGGACCCTTCGATGCGTGTTACAGATCCAGACTAACACGGCTACTCCTCCGATACTTGAAGCAGTTCATAGGCTCATAGGTCAGAAGGGACCATCATAATCATCTTGTCGGGCCTCCTGCAGGCCATAGAGCCTTTCCCTTCCACTCCTGAAAAAGGCCTGTAACTTCTGGCTGAGTTACTGACATCCAAAATCTTGGTGCAAGGCAGGCTGGGAAAAATACAGCCCGCCAACCACATCTGTCTGGCCAAATCACTAGATCATCCCAGCGTCATCCTGCGGCCCAGTGGGAGCCATAGGCAGGTTCCCTGCCTTCTGCACTCTTGCACAGAGCTCAAAGCAGCCAGCTGTGGGGGTCATGTGCTCCCTGAGCACTGCAAGCTGCTGGGGTGGGTTTCCAGCCAATGGGAGCTGTGCTTGTGGTACAGGCGATGCGCAGAATCCTCCCCCACCCCATCCAGAGGTGCTGGGTGTGGAGAGAGCACATGACCCCTATGGCTGGTTGATTTCAGTGGTGTACAAGGGTTTGGATGGCAGGGAGCATGCCTGAGGCTCTCACTGGCTTGCTCTCAGGGAGTCACCTAGGTAAGGGGTTCTGGCCAGATCCTACCCTGGGCACCCCAGTCCCTTCCTCCCCACAACCCTCTGCTCCCCCTCCTGGAGGCCGTCTCCCCCTCCCAGCCCAAACCCTCTGCATCACTGCTTCTGCATCCACATCTCCTCCCAGACCCTGCACCCCAATCACTGCCCCAGGTTGCAACCCAAATCCGTGCAAACCCCTGCTCCTGCTTACAACCCCATCCCAGACCTTGTACCCTAATCCCTTACCTCAGGTCACAACCCAAACCCCTGCGCCCTGCCCCCAGGTCACCGTGTCCTCCCTCCTACACCCTGCACACCAGTCCCATGCTCCAGATCACAACCTCCTCCTGCCCTCTGTCACAACACAAACCTTTGCACTTCATCCTGCACCCCTCCTATACACCTCCTCCAAGTCAGACTCTTCTCCTGCACCCATAACCATACCCCCTCCCACACCAGAATCCCCAACCCCAAGCTCCCTTCTGCCACCAACTTCCACCCCAGACCCTGCATCACCTCCATTAATATTATGGAAAGGTACGGCCCTTGGCCACTTACCAAATTGTTGGAGCGGCCCCACATCAAAAATTATTGCCCTCCCCCCATTTGAGGTCCCCAAATTACAGATAACCCACCCTCCCCCTTGTTCAAGCCAGCAAGTGATCCCATGTTCCACGCTTCAGAGGCAGGTGAAAGAAGGTAGACAGTGAACTCATTTCACTTTACACAGACTTGATTGGTAATTTTAATCATTTAAATCTTTTCTGATATTTTCCCTAATCCCAAAACCACATAGATTTTTTTTTCCCCTCGGAGAAGGGATCTTACAACACTAAAGCCAAAAATCCCTATTTTAAAGACTAACAAAATAATTTATTAGGTGATGAGCTTTCGTGGGACAGACCCACTTCTTCAGACCACAGCCATACCAGAACATACTCAATATTTAAGGCATAGAGAACCAAAAATAGTGATCAAGGTTGACAAATCAGAAAAAAATTATCAAGGTGAGCAAATCAGAGAGCAGAGGGGTGGGGGGAGGAGAGGGATGCAAATTTTCTGGGACACTATAGGGGCTCTTTTGCATACTTGGCTTAATCTAATTCTTGACTCCCTCACCCCCCCGCCCCGGCCCGCTCTCTGATATGCTCCCCTTGATAATTTTTTTCTGATTTGTCAACCTTGATCACTATTTTTGGTTCTCTGTGCCTTAAATATTGAGTTTCTTCTGGTATGGCTATGGTCTGAAGAAGTGGGTCTGTCCCTCGAAAGCTCATCACCTAATAAATTATTTTGTTAATCTTTAAAGTGCTACTTTACTGCTTTTTTGTTTTGATAGTGTATAGACTAGCACGGCTTCCTCTCTGTTACTAAACCCTATTTTGTTGCTTTTGCTGTTTACTTGCATTGCTGATATCAGCTTAACTTGGGGAAAGACTGTCTTACACTGTTTCATTGTATGAGGTGGTATTCTTTTGTTTATACGTAAAGAAACATCCTTCAATTAAAAGAAACTAGGAGGAGACTTGCTAAATAACTGTTCTCTTTGCTTTTCAGGGTGTTGCCAGGGTAGCAGAGCAGCAAAATATAGCAAAACAGTAAGATCTGCAAGACTGATATAGACTATACCCAGAGGCTACAGAAGGCACCCTGACACATTTCAGGCTTTATCAGGAGTAAGGCAAACATTTGCACTGCCTGGGAAAAGCTTCTTCCATCCCAGCAAGATTCAGTAAAATGTAGTAATTAAATAGTACATTCTACATGAGCTGCTGTTTTACCATTCAGTAATCAAAGGTCACAGTAAGGACGACACACAGTACGTGTGCCTGGCAGTCCATTGGAAAAGGTACATTGCTTTGCGTACTGTAACTCAGTTTGCTGACCAGCAAAAGCTCATGTAAGAGGCCGGCACAAACAACTAAGGAAACATTGTGATTTACAGACTGAACCTCTCCAGTCTGACACCCTTGGGACCTGACCGGTGCCAAAACAGAATTTGCCAGACCATGGGATTCAATATTGTCTAACAAATTACCAACACTTCCACTGCTTGCTGAACTCTTAGAAGAGAGATGAGGTAAATTAGAGCTGTAAAGAAACTTTATGGGACCATGGAAAACTAGGGCACACCTCTGATGAGTGGACATGCAGCGAACTAAAATCATGCCGGACCATGGAAGTGGCTAGACCAGAGTGTCCCAGGCTAGGGAGTTCAGCCTGTAGTAAGCCGGTAAGGAGGGAATATAGTGCTATCATGCCAGGGGTTTAGACGGGTTGGGTGTAGGGAAATATTGACATGGATCAATCATAGAAAAACTGTAGCAAATCAGATTTCTTTTAATTAAACTAGCAGAGTATTTTCCTTATGTTCAAAATGGCCTAGGTTAGCAAACCCCTTTTAATTAATGTTTTAACTAGGAGGGTCAGAATGTGTTATCCTAACTATCCCGACTAGCATCCAACACCTCATGATGTCAGTGGCACTGTGGAATGAGATCAGTGGGTGAAATCCTGGTTCCATTAGAGTCCCTGCGAGCTTTGCCACTGACTTCAATGGCCACAGTGAAAATGTGGGTGGGACCAGGGATGAAGCAAGGGCCTGTGCACATTGTCTGCTCTCCTTTCCCAAGGCCTGCGAGAAATCTGCAGTTCAACCAGTGGACATTGAGAATTGCTTGAAGCAAAACTGGCTCTCGATGGATGCTGGGGGATTAGTTTTCAAAGCACTCCCTGAGGCCAAAATGGGCTTGTTATGGCAGTGCTGTTCAGTGTTCCCTCTAAGCGGAACATTTGGGCAGCTGCCCAAGAGGGATTCAGGTGCCACCCAGATTATTAACAGATTTCCCACAGCCACTCACAGAGGGCAGCCTGTGTTTCTACTGATGGTGCACATCTGTACAGGCCTTGGTGCACATAACAGAATTTATTCTGCCCATGGATGAAAAAAGTTAGACGGAACCCTGATGCAGTTGCTGGTCCTGATATGCAGTCATGGACTGCGATGTGAGCCTGAAGTGGACCATAAGGAGGATTTTCCTCTGGAGGGTTAGGATCTGAGGGTGTGGAGACCCAGGTACTCACTGATTTCCCCGCCCCCCATCTATATTTCATTTTCTACCCCCAGCCTTGGATGTCTTCCTGGTTTCTCAGGCTGGAGGGGAAACGCATAGGCTACGTGCCAGAGTATTTCTTGTTTGCCTCAGCAGGCTCTTTTGTCCTGAAGGGACTCTACAAATGGCAAGTGGCTTTGCACAAGGCAGGCATGCTTGGATGTTCATTTCTTCCTCTGCATTTATCCAACATTTCAGCAGTACATTTTCTAATAGAATGCATAGGCGAAATCAGGGCAGACAACTGTGTGAAGTGTGAGAGGACTCTCAGTGACTATGAGGGCATACACCTTCCTGGGCCACCAGAATAATGCAGAGCTCTCTGACATACATTGATCTTTCCTTTCGTTGGTTATGAACTGACTTCATGCCTTAATTAATATCTCTACCCCCCCGCCCCCTTTCACTCTCCCCTCCCTGTCTAAAGCTTTACGTTGAAACAATTTTACGTCTTATGTAGAACCCTCTTTGGACAGTACCTGAAGTCTTTAGAGTGTTCCCTAACCCAATGTGAGATGTTGATTAATTAACATGTTTCCACTGTAAAACATGGTAAGGTCCAAGTACTGCAACCAGTTATTCCAGACAGGGGTACGACTTCATAGCAAGCCCTCTCCTCCCAAGATGCACCTGTCTCAGGTGAACCAAAAGAAGCTTCCCTTCTGCAGGGATGGTTGATGACCTATTTAGCCTGCTGCGAGCAGTGCTTCTGTGGTGATACAGACATCAGATTGTTACCTTTTTTGGCTTGGGATGACCCTTTCTGCAGTAGAGTGCACTCTTAGTGATGTTTACAGCAATGGAAATACTGTTGCTAGAACAACATTAACACCACACAGGAGAGGTATGAATTGTTCCACATGAAAAACGGTGGAGTTCAAACCTGTTCCACTAAGCCCCCACACACGGCTCCTTAGCAGGGTTCTCCATCCCAGCATAGGCGCTATAGAAGGCTGCAAATGGACAGAAGTCAGGTTTGAGGGCAAAAGGTAGTGCTTTCCCAAGCTGTGCACACATGCCAAACACTACCTACTCCTTCTGGCACGAAACCCACATGCCATTCGCAGTGTAACCGGTTTGTCCTCCCCTTGCCTGCGTGATCTGGTCAGCAGAGAAGTAGCTGACAACGATGACATTGAAATGGACATTGTAAGTCTTCAGCATTTGCACTGGAACTCTCTGGGGATGGGACTTTGTTCCCATGCTTTGCTTGGAAATCTTCTGCTGTTGAACCAGACCGCCTCCTGTGAAAATGGCGATTCAGTTAAAACAGGAATAAAATGAAAAGAGTTTCAACCAGCTCTTGTTGGTGCCATGCTCAGCCCCGCAGAGATGTGGCACAGCTCAGACTTTGGCCCATCAGAACTTGTCATGCTTCTGTCCTACAGGAGAGTACGTCATGGCACTGACAAAATCTGCTCCTTCTTCCTTCCTCCATGACACAGCAGGGAAAGCAGAGCAGCTTCCCCCAGCACCAACCTGGTTCCCACCAAAGCTGCTCCTGAGGCCATAGGGAAGAGGAAACGTTAGGGACGTGGGGTTCCATGCTGGTGTGGGAATGAGCCAGGTTCAGTCACTTATCATAGAATCGTAGGGCTGGAAGAGACCTCAGGAGGTCATCTAGTCCAGCCCCCTGCTTCAAACAGGATCAACCTCAACTAAGTCATCCCAGCCAGGACCTTGTCAAGGACTTAACCTCTAGGCATGGAACATCCACCACCACTCTAGGCAATGCATTCCAGTGCTTCACCACCCTCCTGGTGAAGTAGTTTTTCCTAATATCCAACCTACTCTTCTCACTCTGTAACTTCAGAGCATTGCTCCTTATTCTGCCATCTGTCACCACTGAGAACAATTCCTCTCCATCTTCTTTAGAACACCCCTTCAGGAAGTTGAAGGCTGCTATTAAATCACCCCTCAGTCTTCTCCTCTGTAACCTAAATAAGCCCATATCCCTCAGCCTCTCCTTGTAGGTCATGTGCTCCAGCACCTTAATCATTTTTGTTGCCTTCTGCTGAACCTGCTCCAGCAAATCCATATCCTTTTTGTACTGGGGGGGCGGGGTGCCAAAACTGGACAGAATAGTCCAGATGTGGCCTTACCAGTGCTGAATAGAGGGGAACAACCACTTATCTAGATCTGCTCGGAAAGCTCCTTGTAGTGCGCCCTAATATGCCAGTAGCCTTCCTGTTTACTCATATCCAGCCTTTCATCCACCATAACCCCCTAGGTCTCTTTCCTCTGTACTGCTGCTTAGCCCGTCAGTCCCCAGCCTATAACAATGCTTGGGGTTCTTCCCCCCCAAGTGCAGGACTCTACATTTATCTTTGTTGAATTGCATCAGATTTCTTATGGCCCAAATCCCGCAATTTATCCAGGTCCCTCTGGATCCTATCTCTACCCTCCAACATATCTACCTCTCCCCCCAGCTTAGTGTTTTCCGCAAACTTGTTGAGGGTGCAGTCCAGTCCCTCATGCAGGTCAGCTCATCCAGGTCGCTTGAAACTGGCCACCATCCAGATATTGAGTGATTGACGACTACCTGTTGGGCACGACCATCAAGCCAGTTTTCTATCCATCTTATAGTCCATGGATCCAATCCATACTTCCTCAACCTATGGGCGAGAATGTTGTGGGAGACTGTATCAAAAGCTTTCCTGAAGTCAAAGTATATCACATCCACTGACTTCCCCATATACACAGAGCCTGTTACCTTGTCATAGAAATTAATCAGATTGGTCAGGTACACCTTGCCTTAGGTGAAGCCATGTTGACCACTCTTGATCCCTTTCCCCTCTTCAAAGTGCTCCAAAATGGATTCCTTGAGGGATCCCCTCCATTATTTTCCCAGGTATTGAGGTAAAGCTGATTGGTCTATAGTTCCCTGGGTTGTCCTCCTTTCGTTTTTTAAAGATGGGCACTACGTTTTGCCTTTTTCCAATCATCCGGGATCTCTCCCGATCTCCAAGAGTCTTCAGAGATAATGTCCAAAAGCTCAGCGATGACATGTGCCAATTCCCTCAGTACCCTTGGGTGCATTAAATCCAGACCCATGGATTTGTGTACATCTAGTTTTTCTAGGTGGCTCTTAACTTGTTCCTTCCCCACAGATGGCTGCCCTCCACCTTTCCATACTGCATTGTCTAGCACTGTAGTGTGGGAGCTGTCCTTGTCCGTGAAGACTGAGGGGAAAAAAAGCATTGAGTACTTCAGCTTTTCTTACACTTGTTTTAGGACTGCAGGACCTGGCTCTGGGAGCACGGTTACATTTTAAAAAAATGTAGTTTATTAGCCTTTGAGTGCCACAAGTTGCTCTGCAGATTTCAGTGAATCCAGCACATAATCAAGGAAGTGGCCAAAAGCTGTAATATTTTAATTTACCTCTGGGTGCTGGGCCAGCTAGGCCTCTTCCTAAACTAATATAGAGCTGGGCTCCCAGGATTGATTTTGATTGGCACCTGGCACTCAGCATGTGGAGAAGGAAGAAGATGCGTGGGGGTCATAACCATTGCAGCAACTTGATCCTCAGATAACACGGAGTGAGCCCAAGGTGAGTGGAATGGGTCTGCACCTCCCTTTGCTTGGTGTGTGTAATTGGGACCTCTGTGCATAGGCTGCGCTGTCCTAAGTTAGCCCTGGGTTGCGAAACAGCCTCATCAAAGCCACTCCACTCTTCCCCACTTGTTAAAACAAACACTGAAAAGTCTGTGCGTGCTGAGCAAATTCCCTCCAAGCTGCACTGCAGCGATTGAGCAGAGAATCTCGGTTCAGCATCTTCCAAAGGAAATCCAGCAAACCCCGAAATCTGTTAGGGTCAGGACTTTGTGTTGCAGGGACTAAATCAAAGAACTGCAGTTCAAATAAGGCGCTCACCACAGTGCCACTGGCTGTGGAAAAAGTTGCTTAGCACTTTTAGAATGGAAATGGCTTTCAAACATACCAGCCATGCATCAGATATGGCTGAAGGTAGTTACTTTTGTGAAATTATATTACAAGAATAATCCCAGTGAGCAAAGCTCAGTTGGAATTACAATAAGAGAGTCTCAGGAGTTAGCCATGTTAGTCTGGAGCTTCACAAATAACAAGCAGACCTTAGAGACTAACAAATTTATTAGGTCAGGAAATTTTTGTGGGGGTAAAACCCACTTCTGCAAATCGAAATGGAGTGGAAAAACCACTCAGGCTTTATTTAGCAGCAGGGAATAAGGGAGTGGTGGTGAGGGGAGGAAGTTACCTGTCACTGGGAGGGCCAGTTAATGAGCAAATTAAGGTGGATGTGTGTCATTCCTGCAAATATCAAAGGTGGCGAAATTGCGTTTGTAATGCATAAGCGAGTCCAGATCTCTATTCAGCCCTAGGCTAAAAATGTTAAACTTGTAAATGAATTCTGATCCAGCTGTCTCCCCCCCATAATCCTGTGGTTAAAATTCTTTGGTAGAGGAATGGCGGCTTTTAGATCCGTTACTGAATGTCCAGGGAGGTCAAAGTGTTCCTCTACTGGTTTGTGGGTGTCACCATTCCTGATGTTGGATTTATGCCCATTCATCCTTTGGTGCAGAGGTTTATCCAATGTACATGGCAGAGGGGCATTGCTGGCACATGATGGCATATATCATGTTTGTGGATGTGTAGGTGTATGAGCCCCTCATGGTGTGGCTGATGTGGATATGTCCTGTGATGGAGTCTTTTACCGCAAGTGGCTGATCTTCCAAACAGAGTAAGAGCCTACTAGAGCTATCTGCTAAAGGCTCTTCTCCTGTGAGTAATGCAATAGAAGGGTGTAATTTTAGGCCCTTAATTCAACAACGTATTTAAGGACTCAGTTGAGTCCATCCCAGTCCAGCAAAGCACCTAAGTATATAGTAAACTTTAGGGGCATCATTTGAGACTTCAGTGAGGAGTCAACAGAGCTGAAGCACGTTCTGATGTTAAGTACATGAGTACGTGCACAGCTGAACTGGGGCCTTAGTGGTGTCTGTACGATGTTCATATCTTCTGTCATCCCAAGCGGGGATGTTATAGCAACATGGGCAACATCTGCTAGCGACGGAGTTTATAGGATACAATAGTCAGTGGGGCCAGAAGAATGTTTAAGTGGGAGTGCTGAACTGCACCACGCCTCCTCCCCTCACTTTATGTGGTCTGTGCTCCTCACTGCCCCCAAGCTGGAGCCAGAGCTCAGGGTGGCTGCAGGGCCTGTGGTTGAACCCCCATGGCCAGCAGCTCAGCTTCCAAGACCCCGAGTGGCAGCAGAGTCTCTGGCAGCTGGACCTCAGGGCCAGCAACAGAGCCTGCAGAACCTATGGCTGGACCCCAGGAGCCAGTGTGGCCCCTGGGCACGGGCTGGTACATGAGACCTTGGCATATGGTACATAATCTGGAGGGTGCTGCAGCAACCCCCATACCTCTGTTTGCAAATCTATGGCAGTATTTGTGTATTTCATCTTCTGAATTTGCTCTTGTTTCTGAAAAAGCCAGAAATATGAGGGACTGAGCACAGTTTTGAAAGATACAGAAGCTAACCATCTGCTCGTACTAATGTCCACTGTCCTCTGTTAGTGACCGTCTGTATTTGCCATCCTCTATTTCATGTACCACACCTTGTGCATGAGCATCCATTTTTGCCTGTAGAATGTCACAGTATAAAGTGCTGAGCTTTATTTGTACTGGCCATATACCATCGCAGTCAGCCATTTTTAGTAAAGTAGTTTGGAAATCTCAGTGAACTACTTACACAAGAGTTGCCAATTGCCCGCAGGTGCTATAAGTTACTTTATATAATGTGTTCATGCTACTGTAGTGTGGTGGGTGGGGGTCTCTCTTTCAGATTGAGCGGGAGGGACGGCTGCCACTCCTAAAGCTGTGCTGTCAGTACTATAGAAATAGCATAGAGGCAGAACCAAACCAACACTCAAAAACACTTAAAAAGTCTTAATTTCTATACACTTCTGGACATGGACACACACACACAGAGCAACAAAGGGTCGTGTGGCACCTTATAGACTAACAGAAAAGTTTTGAGCATGAGCTTTCGTGAGCACAGACCCACTTCATCAGATGCATCTGATGAAGTGAGTCTGTGCTCACGAAAGCTCATGCTCAAAGCTTTTCTATTAGTCTATAAGGTGCCACAGGACCCTTTGTTGCTGTTACACACACACACAGAGCATCTTGCTTTCCAATTATTCCCCCGCATGCCTCCAGTTTTACTTGTGTGTATCAAATCATTACTTACCCTACATCTGGCCTAGGGGTAGTGAAAGCTGAGTTATGCAAAACCCTGGCTGAAGCTGCAAATTTGTTTCTAATATCAGATATGGCTGGGTTTCTGTAAAAGGATGGTTTCCATTGAAACAAGGGCTTCTGTTAGTAAAGTTGGGGTACAGATTACTCTGTTTTGAGACTCATCCTCAGCTGACTGTGTCAAAGGCCATTGTCAGAACATTAGCGATCAGACTTTCAGTTCAGATATAACTATAAATCGCTTCTATGAACTTGTTAGCTGCTTTCACCAATATTTCAATCTGCCTTAAAAATCTGGCGGGTTAGCAGTGGTTTCACGTTATGATGAGACGCTACTAAGCATAATTTACATATATAACACACACAGTAGAAGCCACATTAGCATTACTTGATGTTTGCCCAGGATATCAATATTTGGTGTTGCTTATATTTCTTTGCTGTTCTTTTATGGAGAATTCTCTCTAGTCAGCTCCAGTTGCATGAGCTAAACACATGTTCCTCTCAGCTGTATGGCAGGATCACAGAAACAAATCAAGTAGCTGAGAAAGAAAATATTTTTCTTTCCATCCATCCATCCATCGGTACCTGGTGTTGCTTTGGTCTTTAACTGAAGTAGGTCTTTTTTTCAAAATAAATGAAAAATGTACATGCTTTCTTTCAATTATTGTATTTTTTGAAAATGAAGGTCTGGAGTGAAAGGCAGTGGGTGTGTTAGGGGCAAGGGATGCGTGGCTTATGGCAGAGTGATGGAAGGTGTGGAGGGCTCAAGGCAGGAGCTGGGGGCAGAAGTCAAGGCAGGTGGGAGGTGCATAATTCGGGGCAGGAGGCTCAGGACAGGGGCCTGGGAGGTGAAGGGACTTACTGGGACAGTCCATTTTGATGACGGTGGTATTGATCTGGCAGCAGCTCCTCTCAGGGGACCAGGACATCTGTCCCTGGCCAGCAACTCTTCCTGAGGGGCTAGGATTCTGCTCCCAGGATGGCGGCGTTGTGTCATAGTTTCTACAAAGTGCCCTCTGGAGAAAATCTTTCCAAAAGTCAGAGCTGTCCAGTGCTGGATTCTCAGCTGCTGTAAATTGGTGGTGCAAGCAGGGACTTACTCGAATTACTTGTGCTCTTTTGCAGAAACATAGCAAGCGAAACATTTTAGGACTCAAATATGACTTCCAGGGTGACACCTAAGCAAACCATCTCTTGGGCCTGATTCTGATTTCACTCGTGCTAGTGTAAAGCAGGAGAAAATCAATAGGTGTCAAATGCCGTACACAGCAGTATGACTCAGATAAGAATCAGACCCACTGTCAGTTAGGCCCTTGGGTCATAG
Source organism: Carettochelys insculpta (assembly GCF_033958435.1). NCBI lineage: Eukaryota > Metazoa > Chordata > Testudines > Carettochelyidae > Carettochelys > Carettochelys insculpta. The sequence goes on from NC_134151.1 coordinate 36,255,763, forward strand.
AATCCCAGAATCTCAGGACAGGAAGGGACCTCAGGAGGTCATCAAGTCCAGCCTCCTGCCCAAAGCAGGATCAACCCCAGCTAAATCATCCCAGCCAGGACTATGTCAAGCTGGGACTTTAAAACTTCTAGGGATGGAGATTCCACCACCTCTCTCAGTAACACATTCCAGTGCTTCACTACCCAACCAGGACCTCCCGCCAATGTAACCTGAGACTATTGCTCCTTGTTCTGCCATCCCTCCCTATGGAGAACAGCCTGTCTCCACCTCCTTTAGGAACTTGAATGCTAATATCAAATCCCCTCTTCCCCCCTTCTCTTCTGCAAACTAAATAAACCCAAATCACTCACCCTCTCCTCGTAGGTCATGTGCTCCTGAGAAGATAATATTTTGCCTCATTTAACATACAAAGAATGGAGCAGTGCGTTGTCTGATGGTAACCCCAACATGCTCTGGTCAAATTTGTAATTGAACCATGTCTTTAACTCTGTAACAGAAATGGTTAGCATTTGGAAGAGACACGCCTGCAGATGCAGGATGTAGTGCAACACAGTGCAGTTTAAGTTAGCAGAAATGTCTACATTTTCTGGCAGTTTTCTAGTTCCAGACTTCAGAGAAACTGCTATAAAAAAGAAGGCATTCAAACCATGAATGGCTACCTTAGTAATGACCATTCTAGAGATGACGCTCATAATTATGTCTTCCAACACTGTTCATTTCCACTAAGAGAATATTACTAAGTAACGTTGCAACAGAATTCTTAATTAGCATACCCAACAGAGAATCACCAATCAGCATCACTGTTCACTTGGTGTATAACATGATTTTTCATCTACAGCATTTCATCGTTAATTTTTGAAAACTGATCTGATGATGATAATAATAATTACACCACTGTTGTATTGCACTTAACGACTGCTTTCTGAATAAAAATTAACCTGTTAGGAAATGAACCTGAAAGTTCACCAGGCGTAGCTGCCTACAGGAATAATACGACTTAATATATATTGAGCCATTTTCATCCAAGTAACTAAAAGCCCGTTAGTTATTTAATTAATTAAGCCTCAGAATGCTCCTGCAAAGTTGCTAAGGGTTATTAGATCTACATCAGATCTGAAAGCTGAAACACACAAGTTGAATGATTTGGCCAAGGTCTAAGAAGAGATGGTCAATTCACACTGTGATACTCAGTAGATTAAACTGTCTCCTTTGGAAGCAGAGGGTGTTTATTTTTTCACTCCATGGATATGTAATTTCAGTGCCTATTTTGCTTTAAAAAAAAATAAAAAAGAGGAGTTGGTACTCAGCCAGCTCCCTGCTGCTCCCTTTGCCGAGGTGCCAGTACTGAGTACTAGCAAACACCAGCACCAAAAGAAAAAAGAGCTGAAACCACCGTAGAGCACCCTTCTAGCAACTAGTCCTCACTGCAGCGGGGGGCTTTATCATTCTCTGCAGAATGCCCAAAGCCTCTAGGAAGTCTTCCATGGGGTTTGCCCACAGACATGAAATAAAAAATATTTTTTTAGGAAAAAAAAAAATCTCCCTTTATTTTGTTTACAAGCGCTAAAGTGCCTGAAATTTCAGCCTTCAGCTGCAGGAGTCTGACAGACTGTACGCCACATTACACTGTTCCCAACCCTTTATCTATCACCCTCAAGAGAGTGAAGCCAGGGTCAGATCTCTCTCTCCATTGATTTGTCACACTGTGCACTTTTGGTGTTCGGTATAAATGGAGCCTGAATCTATATCACGCTGGTGTTCAGTTTTGCAAAGTCAAGACCTGCCATACTGTGGGGCCAACAGCCACTGTGGAGCCAGGGTGAGGGGTTGTGTGGGAAGCCCCGACCTGTCCCCATCAGCAATACTATTCCTCCTCCTCACCCTGACCACAAACTTGGGAAGTCCTGAGCTGTGCTTTCTCCAGGGATGTGTTCTCCTTCCTGCTTCTCCTCTCCATGTGTTACATTATGCAGTATACTGGGAAAGTCATCTCTGCCGGAGGTACCTCCTGTCCTTGTTCTCGAGCAATAGAAGGCTACCTACCCAGCTCCAGTTCTCACCCCCTTGCTCATGTTGAATGATACTTGGGTCTTCAGTTCTGCTGAAGCCAGTAGAGTGACACATAGAGTTCAGGTATGTGAATGTGGTCCACAGTTTGTGCTCTGTAGCAAGAAGAGGAGAGGAGGTGGTAAGATTAAGCATTCCACCTATGGCACATCTTAAGTAACTGCCCTCACTATCTGTATGTGAGTTCAGTGATACAGAGGCTGTTGCTAGCCGATAGTCCAGTCATAGATCTGAGTACCACAAGGGACTATTACAATCACTTACTCTGACTTCCTTTGCAGTGCAGACCTGGAGATTCTACCCAGTGATTCCTGCCTGAAAACCAATAACTTGTGTCTGAGATTTGTTGTTTTTCTTAAAAACAGGTCTATCTTGACTTGAGAGACAGCAAATGATGTCAAGTATCGGAGGGGTAGCCGTGTTAGTCTGGATCTGTAACAGCAATGAAGGGTCCTGTGGCACCTTATAGACTAATAGAAAAGTTTTGAGCATGAGCTTTCGTGAGCACAGACTCACTTCATCAGATACTGGTCTTGGAAAGATTTCCAGGACCAGCATCTGATGAAGTGAGTCTGTGCTCACGAAAACTCATGCTCAAAACTTTTCTGTTAGCAAATGATGGAGAATCTATAATGTCTCTTAGTAAGGTTTGCCTGTTTACAAGGTGCACTTTCATCTCTAGCTTGAATTTATCTAGCTTCAGCTTCCAGCCCCTAGGCCTTATGTCCTTGTCTACTTGGTTAAAGAGCACTCTTCTACCTAAATCTTCTCACCGTGTCAGTACTTATAGATCATGACCTGACCACCTCTTAACGATCTATGGTTACTACTAAGAGGTTGCTGAATGCATCCGACAGGAGTTCTCTGAGGTGCAAGAGTCACTGAGAACAAGTCTACACTTAGAAAGGTTATTTTGAAATATCCCCTTTTACTTTGAAATCAAGAGTTGTCTGTGCATACTAGGTACAGTAAACCCTCGAATTACATGGGGGTTGCATTTCTGCAGCCCTCACGTAACTCATATTTTCACACAAGTTGAGGGGAGATGGGAACCAGGCTGCTACCTGGTTCCCAGCTCCCCTGGGCTTGCAGGAGCTGGGAAACGGATCTGCCTACCAGGGTGTTGCCCTGGTCAGTTTCCTGGCTCTGAAAGGGGAGGGGAGTGAGGAGCCAGGCTTCTGTGTGGTTCCCAGCTCCCCTCTGCTTGCGGGATCTGGGAAACTGAGCAGTTCACTGCTGATCAGTTTCCTGGGTCCCGCAAGCAGTGGGGAGATGGGAACCGAGCAGCAGCCTGGTTGTTGTTAGGATACAAACCAGTGAATGCAAGAAAGAGGTTTATTTATTAAAGAGATTTGAAGCAAAACCATTCAACATCTCAGTCATTCCGGTGTATGCACCCACGTCGGCCAGTACAGAGGAAGAGACTGAGCTAGTCTATAAAGACAGCTGGTTTACTGTAACCTCTTATTTTGAAATAACTGGAAGTTATTTTGAAATAATGTAGTCCTGGTTTTGAAAGGAGTAAGCACCTATTCTGACATAGGTGCTTCAATCCCATCATAATCACAGCTTATTCCAGGGCTTCTCTGTAGTGTGGACACATTATTCCAGAATAGTTTATTTTGGAATAATAACTCTGGAATAAGCTATTCTAGAGTAACTCTGTTGAGCAGACATGCTTTGAGGGAATGTCTGGTTTCAGGGCTACATTGGATCAGTCACTTGTGCGCACTGCTGGAGTAAGAGGTTATGGCAGCCTTCCCCCATGGTAGCCTCATTTCTGGTGCATGTTCTACCCCTGAGCTTATAGAGCTGGATCTGTGCCATAAAACCAAACCCAACTCGTATATCTCAGCTGAAACTAGTCCATAAAGGTTTAAAAGCTGTAACCAAGTGGTAAAGATACTTGTTTTGTTCAATGCATTAGGCTCATTTTAATCAGATTATCCCTAGAAGATCATATTTGAAAAATGTGGTAAGAAGGGGGCACATTGCACAATGAATTTTTTATGTAAATTTCCCCATTGGTTTCAATGGGGGAATTCTGCTGCAGTCAGTTTTCAAGTGGCAGTTTCCCACTGGGGATTCTGCTGCTTAATTTATAGTTATATTGCTGAGCTTTGGAATTTCATGATTTTTGCACATTTTCAGCTGCAGTGTGAAAACTGGCATCTTGCTAGCCATTCTCCACCAGCTAGAGAAAGTGAAGAGTATTTCAGGTAGGTTTGGGCTAGAATATTTAGAAGTGTCAACTACATGAAGTATTCTTGCAATATTTTTCTTTGTTGGCTGGCATCTAAAGTTTTTGTTGGAATCTATTAAATCTCTAACCCTCATGGTTAGAAAAGCTTGAAAAATGCGGAGAGATTGTATCCCAGAGGCCAAGAAACCTGGAGGGAAGTAAAAGTAATCACATTTATTTAATATGTCGTGATTTTCCCTTCAGTCTCATGATTTCGGAGGGGTCTTGACTCATGGGTTTTGAATGCTTGGGAAAGGCAGGACACACAGACATCTCAAAAATTAAGGCACCTGAGTTTCAGCTGGTGCAGAGTAGAGCCACCTGGACTGATTCTGTGAGGCAAGTTGACCTAAGCTGTCTCCCCTGAGCCTAGTGGACTGCAATGCATTCACATTGGCTTCTGGGTACATTTTGAGATGTTTATTTTAGTCTATTGTAATCAACAGCTATGCAGAGGTTGGCTGGGGACTGAGACTAACTTTGTCCTGTGCACCACCGTGACTGCTGAGATTGGCCAGGATGTATCTCAAGATCTTCACTCAAACTATGGAAGTTGCTCCTGTTGAGGGTTGCCAAAGCTGCAATTTGGTTTTAAGGGCATAGAATGAAGGGCATCCTCTTGACCAAATGTTCATTTGACCTTAAGTCCGTGAAGTCTGGACGAGACTGTTTGCCCATTGGTCAGAGCACTGTCTTGGACTGCAGGAGACCAAGGCTCAGTTCCCGCTTTGCCACAATTCTGTTTTGTTTCTCTGCAGCTCAGTTCTCCATCTGTAAAATGGGGGTAATAGTCCTTCCCTACCTCACAAGGGTGTTGGGAAGATCAAAATATTGTGAGGTGCTGAGATACTGTAGCAGTAGGGCCATCTGAGTTAAATAAAAATTCTGTCTGGTCAAATGCATTGGCTGATAAGGGAATGAATGTCCTACTTGTATCGCCCAGCATAGTGGTTCTCAACAAGGAGTCCAGGGTCCCATTGGGGGCTGCCACTTGCAGCCAACATTAGACTTGCACATTGTGTGGAGCCAGGAGCCCCACCACTGGCGACTGAAGCAAAAGCCTGAGCAGTGTAGCTTCATGGGAACCCTTGTGGCACAGAGCCCCAGGCAGTTGCTCTGCTTGCTCTCTAATCCAGAATTCTCGTGTCTGGCAACATCCATAATCCAGCACGACCACTTATCATGGGAGTGACCAAGTTTCCCACAGTCCCATAAAGTTTGTTTACAGCCACCAGCCCTGTCTGTGTGTTCTGTGCTGTTGTTTAGCTTTAATTTACCCCAAGTGTCTTCTAAGAGCCCACTAAGTAGTGGAAGTGTTAGTGATGCGGCTAGACAATATTGACCTTCCATGGTCTGGAACATTCTCTGATTCAGCACCAGTGAGGTCCCAAGAGTGCCAGAGTAGAGCAGTTCAACCTGCACTTCCTAAAGCTGGCCTGGCTTTTAAATGCCCTACCCCACAAGGAACAGCAATGGTAGTACAGGTTAACCATGGTGTGTTTATAGCTTGTCAAGCAGGCTCAGAAAGGAAAAAAAAAGTTGAGAACTCACAGCCCAGCAGACTCTGTTGACATTTTGTCCTTAACAAGAGGCCTTGGCAGTCGGCTGAGCCCCACTCTGGCACTTGGAGTGCAGAAAGTGGGGGGATGGGGAGCAAGAACTTTAAAGTACCCGGCTACTGTAGGTTTTTGCTTTAAAAACAAAAGAAGTCCCCCATCACAGATTCCCTGACCATGGGAGATATGCTGCTGCCACCAAAGTGCAGAAATCCCTTCTGAGAACCCAGGAAGACACACTTGGGTTGTTTCCTTGTGGGGTAACTCCAAGCTCTTAATCCCTCTTTTAGGAGAGAGCTTGAAACAAACTTCAGTGTCTTAGCAGCTGACCTTTCAGTCGCAGCCATGTGTACCAGAACTTTCTGCCTTCTAAAACACAGGAATCAGGTCATAGTCTTAAAAGGTGATTTTATTAACAAAACAAAGCAGGCTTTGTAAGTATACTGGGTTGCTAGGTGTTACAGAGCAATTAAAACACAGATAATTATTTCCCTGGGATTCAGTTTAAAAGTTACAGTGTATGAGGAGTGTGTGGGTGTTTACGTCAGCCATAGAAGTCTCGCAAATCGAACCCAAAATTTAATAAGAAATAACCTGATTGTGCCTCACTAAACATCCCCTTTCTATCCACATGCCTGTTTTTCCAAGATTTGTCTCTAGGTTTGAATATTACTGAAAACTTCCATGCCTGATTCCAGACTTAATCCATCCCTGTATCTCAACTCTGGCTACACAAAGGACTACCACTGCTTCAGTTCCTAAATCCCATTCTCTTCCCACTTGCTCACCTTGCTGACATTTCCTGGGGATTTTCCAGGACCCATTCTCTCTGGGCTTAACCCTTTACAGGCAATTTAGTTAACTGACTACTGGCATGTCCAGGAGAAGGGTAGCAGCCCTCCCATCCATCATGATAGCCAAAGCTCTTATTGCGCCAGAATGCTCTGTTTCAAAGGGAGAGTCAACACCATTCGGTCTGCTGAGGTGTCAGGAACATCTGAGCCACCCACACCTGCTAACGCATCCCACCTTGCTCACCTAGGTGTGCATGTGAGTGAAGCACAGGGTCAAATGTGCTCTGAGGTGGTTCAGTGATCACCTCTTATTACACAGTCACCTTTCTTTAACTAGCAGCTTTCACCCATCAGCAGTGTCAAGCCAATCAGCTGCGTACCAATTGCCTTCCAGCCATCTGCTCTTCAGCATCCTGTTTTCCCTTGCCTAGAAGCTCTGAGGGTTTTGAAGAGGAGTGAGGAAAAAATCAACCTTAACTGTTCTGCCATTATCTAGTCTGACAGTATTTACACAGTCGGTTAAATGGTGCGTTACAATCACTGCAGAGAAAAAACTCTCATGGAGGTTTTAAAGTAAATTGTGAGAGGTGTTTCTGAGAGCGCTTGGGGTGCAAGCCATCCCAGCTTCCTCTCACAACACACTTGTGTCTCTGCATGAGGGCCCCCACATACTTGCTTACTCCAGGGTCCCCAAGATGTGCACATTACTGTAAATGTGTGTGCGTGGCGGGAATGGTTTCTGGGTTGATCTCACTGTTTCTTTGTGAGCCTTGAGGTACCTCGTGGTTTCCTTCAAGCTTCTGTTTCCTCCTTTCTCCCCCTCCAGCTCCCTAAAATGGTTTCCAGCATCCACTGCTGAAGAGAAAAATGTGTGAATGAAACTCGAGTGGGTTCCCAGTGTTCAGGAGCGAGAAGACAAATGTATTTCTAGTTTCAGAGAGGTCGCCGTGTTAGTCTGTATCTTTACCAAACAAAAAAAGCAGTCCTGCAGCATTTAAAAGGCTAACAAAATAAATTGTTAGGTGATGAGCTTTTGTTGGGAAAACCCACCTCTTCATCTTCTGTTTTTTTGTTTTATCTCTAGTTCGGCTTTAAAAATATGAGAGGATTTTTTTTTTTAAGTAACCAATCTCATAATCTTGGGACTTAACGGGATGTTTTTTTGGAATGCCTTAGGCAAGCATGACTTTCTGCTCCCCAGCTGAGACACTTAAAAAGAATTGTTGCTCAGGCTCTTTTCAGATGTCTCTCAGGGGACACACATTCCCTTCCAAAACTCTTGACCTTTATTCGTAAAATATTTCATGTTGTTTTTTTTTTTTTTTTTATCATTCAGTTATAGCTGACTGTCAGATTTCTATCTTAAAGGACCACTGCAACTTTGAGTGGTCGCCTTTTTTATTTCCTAATAACTTATGCTAAACTATCTGTTCAAGCTTAAATTTAGCTGTGACAAGATAAGTATCTTTCTGAAACCTGAAGAAGGGCTCTGTGTAGGTTGAAAGTTTCTCTCTCTCACTACCGGAATTTGATCTATCAAAAAATGTTACTGCACCCAGCTTGTCCACCTTGAAGTAATGCTTCTTAGGTCACATTAGGCCCCATATTTAGACGTTGGAACATAATGTTTTTGGAAATCTAAGCTACTGTTCCAGTCAAGAAAAAGTGGAGGGGTGGGGGGGAAGGTCAAGAATTAGATTGAGCCAAGTATGCAGAATTCTTGAATCTAATTCTTGACCTTCCCCCCCACCCCTCCACTCTCTGATTTGCTCACCTTGATTATCTTTTTCTGATTTGTCCTCCTTGCTTACTTCTTTTTGGCTCTCTGTGTCTTAAATATTGACTCTGTTCTGGTCGGGCTATGGTCTGAAGAAGTGGGTCTGTCCCATGAAAGCTCACCTGATAAACTATTTTGCTAGTCTTTAAAGTGCTACTTGACTGCTTTTTGTTTTGATAGTGTATAGACTAGCACAGCTCCCTCTCTGTTACTATTCAGTAAAGAAAGAAATATTCTGATAGGAATTCCCCTCACCCCCCAAAAAAGTTTCACTGCCATTTTGAACGTGCCTGCTAATCTAAAAGTGAAACTGACAAGAAGGAGACTATAAAAGCCAGGAACTGGAATCTGTTTGATCCACATTTGTCTCCCAATCTGCCCAATAAGTACAATTTAAAAAAACAAAACAAAAAACAGAGTATAGAGCAATATAAATTTTACTCTTCAGAACCTTTTTGTAATCTAAGTTGTTTAGCATAGGTAAGGCAATTCATTTTTGGATGTGATTTCAACCCAATAAAATATCTTTCCTCTTGTACTGCTGTGAAAATTCAAGCATTGAATAATCCAGGGCCAGTAGATTTTTTTTTTCTTCTTACATAGAGACATAAACTCTATGTTGTTTTCAACTTTTCTATATAGTTGCTGAGCCATTTTATTTCGTGCCATAACTGCAGTATCAGCTGGGGGGCTGAGTTTTAGCGAATGGAAGCTTTAGGAGTATTTCATAACATACAAAGTCAGGCAAACTCTGAAGAACATTAAATAATAGCTGGAAATCTATGAAAGTCTATGCAGATCCAGGGAGAACATCTTTGGAAGCCTGTGTAGGTTCTCCAAGGATTTGAGTGATCTTATGAGATAGCCATTAATACATTTGTGTGTGTGTGTGAGTGAGTGAGAGAGCGAGAACATCAGTGAAACCATTTCAGATGGAAATCACCTTTACCTTTGAGCTGGCCTACTGATGGGACCTTTGAATTGCTGTTCAAGCCCCACTCTGTGGGCTGCAGGTTGTGGGGAGGAAGGGAGATGAATGGTGCATTCCAGGCAACGCTGAGGGCTGTCGGACACTGGCCCCACCGCTTCTGCCCTATCCAGAGGTGGCCCCCTGCCCACACGCTTTCCCCAAGAGCTTGGTAATTCTGCTACGCACCCCTCTGTTTTGTGAGTAGTCATGTCAGACAGATGCATTCATCGGTAGTGTGTCAATTCAGAAGGTGGAAGGTTACGGACGATTTCTGTGGTTGGAATAAACTGGCATATACGGCATTTCAGGCTTCAAAAGCAAACCCTGCTGCATAATAATGTTCTACCTTTTCTTTGTGCTCCTGCTGTTTTCCATGCACTTGTTGTGCTTTACAATTTGTAGTCAAACACTTTTTTTTAATCATCAGTCAAGAGGATGCATAAATGTAAGAAAACACAGTCACAGTCACAATTTTACTGAGGGTGCATTTATAAATAAGCCATAAAAAGTGTTAACAGTGGTTTAAACAGATGTTTTAATACATCGTTAATTGATCATTAAAGAGCCCAACAGGTCAATAGTATGCTTATAATGACCTTCTATAGATGTGCTCGGCATATATTATGCATACTATTTGTGTCTTTCATATGCTTTTAACATACATTAACCCTTTATAAGTGTTTTGGAAATGGAGCCTTAATATAAAGTATATCCAAAATAACTGTAGGCAGACATGCTGTCATGAATGAGGCAGGGAAAGGATTAGTCTCTTTCTGAGGTATTTGAGCCCAGGTGAGCCACTGGGAATGAAGTGACTTTTTGAACTGAGAACAGTTAGTTTAAGCAGTTTCTTTTCTGCTGGGGAGGCAGAAAGAGGGTGGCGTGAGAAGGATGTCTTCCAGGCAACTGAAATGAATCCCATAAATAGTGTGACCATCCGTCCCATATTCGGGAGGCCAACAAGGCACCCCACCTTATTTTTGAGCCCTCCCCACCCCCACACCCTGACCTTTTCAGCCAGCAGCTGCGCAGGTACACCTGCTAGTGGGAATCACTTCCCCCACCCTCAGGGAAGTGTGGCCGGCTGCCATGTCCCTGCTGCTTCCCTGGAGCTCTGAGGGAGGCTGGCAGCTGCCGCTTCCCCAGGGGCTCCTGAGGGGCACTGGTGTCTGCTACCCCCTTCCTGGCTCCCTGGGGATTGGTGGAGGCAGGAGGCCCCTCCCCGCATATCTCCCTGTCCAGATATGGTCACCGTACCCATAAATATCCTTGCCTTCTCAAAATCAGAGATATAAGTAAAGGGGAAAAATGTAAAGACAGACATGATCAGGTTATGGTTATTTTGAATTTGGTTGGACTGGCTATTCCTGTTTTCTTTTTGCCTTGTTTTGTTTTGCTGCTCTGTGTTTTGCGGCTTTGACTTGATATTTTCTTGCCTGTAATTGTTAAACTGAATCCCAGGGAAATATTTTTCTCTGTGTGCAACCCCATGATTTATTTTTTCTTGTTTTTTGAATAAATTACTGTTTTTAAGCAAGTGATCTGATACCTGTGTCCTGACAAGCATCTGTGACTGTGTATGCCTTGGACTAGAAGGCCAGCAACTAAATTACAGTTCTTTGTTCTAAGTTCTCCCCGAGAGAGGGTTAAGAGCTTGGGGAGTACCCCCATGGGAAGATATTCCCAGGTGCCTTTTCTTGGGTTTTTGTTTTACCTGATGGGGGCAGCATACCCTCCAGGGGATCTGTGACCTTGGGAAGTTTTAAAGTAAAGCCTTTGTGTAGGCAAGGTATGTTAAGTTTTTGTGGGCTTCCTCTTTCCGCACTCAGAGTGCCAGAGTGGGGACAGAGCCCTGACATAATCATTACAATCTTACTTCATCATCCAGAAGAGGATTCCTCCCAAACTGAAGTTACAGGTTAAAATACAGTTTATGCCAGTGTCTTACTTAAAGTCTAGGAATGCAAGGGCCATTCTCCTGTCTTCTGCGTGCTGGTTGTATATGAATGATGTGCTATGTTCTGTTATAAATCTAGTAAGGGGAAACAAAATAATCCTTTTTCCTGGAACCCCATCACTTTCTTTTACTTCCACTTCCTCCAGTTTCTGTTCCTTCTCCTTTCTGTCTTTTCTGGTCAGGTCTACACTAGACCTGAAAGTCAATCCAAAATACACAATTCTAGCTCCTGCAATTGCATAGCTGGACTTGACATACCTACAATAGACTTATCTGGCCATCCTCATTAAGGGGAGGCTGACAGGAGAAACTCTCCTATTGACCTTTCTTACTCCTCTTGATAATAGAGTACAGGGGTCGATTATCAAGCCCTGATCGTTCGATTTTGCATGTCCCCACTAGGCGCACGAAATGGAATCCCCGAAGGTCAACCTTGCCTGGGTTGATTTCCTGGGAGGTGTAGATGTACCCTCTGTAGTCATCTTGAACCTCCTCCTCCTGTGCTTTTGCCTTCTCTCTCCCCACCACCATTCCTTTGTCTCCCAGTGGTCCCTCCTGTTTCTTTCTCCCCTACTCCTTACTTAATTGGAAACTTTTCTCGAATCTTAGGTGTTACACTGTCCTCATTTTCTATCACCTTCTCCAACTCTCCCACTTGATTAGACTGACAAGGTTCTTTTCTAATGCAAATAATATTAGTCATTAAGGTTGTCATGGCAGCCTTTGTATTGTCTCACTTTTGTATTTATAAAAATACCTCATAGTGTGTTGCCTCCATGTACGTTTTTGCATGTCTGTTTTGAAAACATGAATAACATGAAGTAAAGATCAGAAGCTCTGGGACAAAGTCATCTTAAAGAGTATGTCTACATGACAGGTTTTAGCAACACGACCTAGATGCTAAAGTCACAGAGGACAAACACTGTTTGTCAGTGCTTTTGCTAAAAAAAACAAAAAAACAAAAACAAAAACAAAAAAAAACCTTGCACCTCCTTGAAGGGGTCTTTGCTCCTGCCAACAAAACACTGTTTATACTAGTACTGCCTGTGGCAAAACTTTTGTTGTTTGGCGCTGGGGGCATTGGGGGGAGGGTTAAGCACCTAGGAACAACAAAAACTTTGCCACCCAATTGCCAGTTTAGACAAAGCCTTAGGGTTCATCTGTGCTTACCAGGAAATGGACCTGGTCAGGGTCAATCTTTTGGGGTTCAGTTTTGTGCACCTAGTGGGGATGCATGAAATCAAGCTATTAGGGCTCGACAGTCGACCCTTGTGCTCCTCGTTCTCATGAGGAGTAAGGGAGGTCGATGGGAGAATTTCTCCCGTCAATCTCCCACAAGTCAGGACAGCCAGAAAAGTTTATCCTAGATAAGTCAATTTAAGTAAAGCATGTACATTTTCCTTGTATTTTCCAAAAGCTCCCACCTCAGTATTAACTTAAGGACTCAAGCAACACTAGGTAAATTTGCTATGTGACAAAGTCAGTCCTATTCCTGGGCCTCTGGCCTCTATTCAGTACACTGGGCCGACTTAAGGTCCCAGTTGCCCTCGCTGGGGCAAGGGGTGGTCTGGGAGGAAGCCGGCCCCTGCCCACTCGTGCTGGGTTTTGGCCCAGGGAGCCTATGTGGCTGTTAGTGGGGAGGGCTGACTCCCTTAGCCCTTGGCACAGCAGCTCTCCTCCCTGGGCCACTTCCCCATATGATTCCCCCAGGACCTTCTCCAGGCTGCAGCAGTCGCGAGTCCCCACTTGATCTGCTGAAGCTCCTCATTCTCCCCCTGTAGTTCCTGAAGTTCCTGGTTCTCTCTTCTGGTCCTCTCAAACCTGCTCTCTCCCACTGCTCTGGTCTCCTTGGGTCTTGCTGCTTGCCTCTCACACTCTCCCCCTCCCTTCCCACTGTGGAGGATGTTTAAAGGCCTTTCATTAGCCCAGTCATGAAGTCACCCGGACCCAGTTAGGCTGAGCCATCTCCCTCCCAGCTGCCGGTGATTGCGTTGCAGGCCCTTCTGTTTGTTTGGGCTCCCTCTGAGGGGGCCCTCCACCCTGGCCCTGCCACAGCTATTAATAATGTACATTACAGTGTTGCGTGGGACACTGGGCAAAATACAGTTGGTATTAGGTGAGTGCAACTTTTATGGAATTCACAGTGACAAATTCAGTGGCTGTGTGTGGTAATGGTAGCGTGAATTCCACAGTTGGTGAAAGCTAGGAATGGGTGTGAGTGGTAAAGGAGTGTAACTCTCATGATTTGCTCTCAAGCTGGTGTGCAAAATGAGGCTAACAAACCCTCACTTCTCAGGGGTGACTCAGGATGAAGAAATCTCCGGGGGTCAGAGCTGATTTGAAGGATGTGATGGGGGTGTGTGGCCAGGAGTAGGGGCTGGCAGATGTAACTCACTTCTCTCCATTGAGTCCTGGGGTGTTGTATCATGCCTTTGGGCCACAACCCTGTAGTGAAGTCTAGAGTATTTGGCTCGAGGGATCCCTCCACAACCATGTCCAGTGTCTATTGGCTGCAGCTGAGAATCTGGAGCAGTGAGCGGGTGGTATGGGGTGGTATTAGCAGCAGAGATTGAGAGTATGGGAGTTAGTCACTTTTTAACGTGCATCTTGTAATGTGTTGCTAAGCAAAAGGTAAAGGGGAAAAATTAAAGCTCATTGCTTTGAGGGAGACTTTACTGTGGCAAACCTCCTTCCAGCTCCCACTACCAAACGCGTGCTACCTACAGGCCTTTTTTTGAAATAGACAGAAAATAAATTGCTGCTGTCAAGCATTTTATATTCACTCACAGAATATTCATCTGAGAAGCAACAAAAGGCATCAGAGGAATGTGATCAGAGCTCATTTTTCTTAGCAAGTCAAAAGGAAGTAATGCCAAGATTAGTGATAGCAAAGGATTTTTGATATCGGGCAAGTTCTTCTCGCACCTTGTTGCCAGCTAATTCAACCCCAGTGAGATTTCTCTCACTTTGAATCAATAGCAGCTTCCTGCAAGGCTGTGATTTCTTTACTAGTGACTATTCAGAACAGTTTCATTTGAACTTTTGCATTGAAGGGGCAGACAGAGTGCTGGCTACATTAGTTTTATGTCTGTCCTTCTGAAAGCTCAACTGAGGAGAGAGAAAAGTATTTTGCCAATGCGTTCCTGTGTTCACTATAATATCTGGGTGTGTCGTATGCCTGGTTCCTTTGGAGAGTTTCCTAACACGTACTTAAAAACCTGATAACCTGATTGAAAAATGTAACTGTTCACCTGGAAGAAATCTTGTTGGATCATAGGAGAAACAGAATGGCCTGGATAAGAAAGCATTAGGTCAACTTTCACCCAGTTAAAAATTAACCGGAGTGGCTCTGGGCAGCTGCAGTCCTGGTAATGGAGACCTCATAGCCAAATACCTCCTACAGGCAGAGGTGGTACTCGATGTCATGATTAACTTCATCTTTTTCGTGGCCTGAGACAGAATCTTGAATCCAAAACCTAGGGAATGTTTGGTTCTGAATCCAGAGCTGAACTTTGCAGCTTGGGTCCGTTTTAGTTGCATTTAAAGGCTGATGTACACTTAAAGCTTTGCCAAGATAGCTGTGTTAGCTAAACCTCAAATCCAGCATAGCTGTGCCATAAAAAACCCTAGTGTAGGCACAGTCATACTAGGGGAAAAAAACATTCCTATGTAGCTTATTTTGTTTGGGGGAACTTGTGTATACCCCCAAAAGGAACTCTTTTTACAGTGTAAGCTGTGTGTCCACTAGGATAGTGGTTCTCAACCTTTTCATGAGTGCAGACCCCCAATCACCCCCAAACAATTCACAGGCTCCCAAGAAGATCAATTCTAACTATTACGTACATCTAATTAAATGAAAAAGGAAACAACAACAGCAATTAATAACATTATTGGAAGCTATTTAATTTAAAAATAGTAATTGATTGTAACTTTGCCATCTATTTTTTTTCATGGATCCCCCCCTGCAGTACCCTCAAGGATCCCCAGGGATCTGCAGACCCCAGGTTGGAAACCACTGCTCCAGGCGAATTTGCCAAAGTGGCTATACTGATACCAGCATACCCGTTCTCTTCCAGGTAAATTCCCAGTTGCACTGTCTGCCACCGGCTGTGATGCAATGTTACACTGACTCCATTTACTTAGTGAAATGTTGTTCAATGAGCCTAATTTTCAAAGGTGCTGTCATCGGAGCACAGTTAAACTTTGCGCCTGCAGGCTCAAATCAATGCATACACCTATAAAATAGTTGTGTTCATGCCTCCATTCTGATGTGCTTATTCCAAACTTCAGGCTGGAATGGTGAGGAAACAAGTCTTTAAAATGTCAGTTTAACAGTGTTACCTTGGCAGTATTCACTGTGCTATGGAAGTAGTTCATAGTCAATGCTGGGGTTTCCAATATACGTCTGTCCAGACATCCCTTGGCTGCAGCTTTACCTGCTGATCTGTCTGACACCGTCATACTGGAAGGATCATCTGGTGACGAAGACACCGTGCCATTGACTTTTAATCTTCTTCCTCAGTATGTAGGAGGAACAGGTTCAGGTCCTTCCTCTGTACAGGCTTCCTGTGTGACCTTGGGCAAGGCACTGAGCCTTTCTATGTCTCAGTTCCCTGCAGGTGAAAAGATGGATAATAACCCTGCCCTGCTTTGCAGAAGTGTTGAGAGGATAAATACATTAAAGATTGTGAGTGCTTTGAGATCCCTGATAACCCACACAGTCAAAGAGCTACAGATTATTACTATCAGTCTAAGTACTTATGTGGCTTTCAGCATTACAGTATCTGAACATCTCTGCTATTTCCGAAGCTCCACAGAGTGGAGTGTGGGGAGAGGGGGCTGTGTATTTCTTGTTGCGTTGCAGCTAAGGATTTAACCAGCATCTCTTATCTGCTTCGTGATTGTTCCAAAGCACCTATTGCACTTTTGAAATGAAACAGGAGTTCAGTGTAGTGTCGTAAGTGAAATCCCCTCTCCGAGGCAGGCATGTTGCAGAGTCCAATGCTACGTTTGGATTCTTAGTGAAGTCACAATGGCTGCCACATTTTTCTACACATTTTGTCATTGATCTTGCACAGACTGAAAGTTGTGTAATTGTTACACACACACACACACACACCGTGCTATTGACTTAATCTTCTTCCTCTGCATAGAGCATCTTTTACCATGTAATTAGGATGAAATTATAGTTTTATGTAAAAAATACTAGGGGTATGTTACCTGATAAAGTTTCAGGTAAATATGTGGTCGTGCAAAGCCTAGAAAACATACAGAGCTTGACAGTATTCTGGAAACAGTAGACCCTCTTTTATGTTACATAAGGACACAGTCTTTGCCTTCTAATCAGTTTATTTTGAAATTAGTTAAATTTACGTAATGATATTATGTTTTGTTTGATTATAAATACTATTTGCAGTTGAAAGGTACAGGTGTGGGTGGCTTTTTTGCAGCTAATCATGCATATTTGCATGTAGGAAGATGAGAAGATTTATGCAGTTATTTTTTCAATCATTAATAAATTCAAACAGGATGATTTTTAAAAATGGCTCATTTAAGTTGAGGATCATTTAGCTTTTTTATTTAGGGTATGAAACAGAACCAATAGAATTTGTTCAACGTATTAATGAAGGACAAGGGCCAGATTCTCATCTGGAGTAAATCACTATAGCCCCACTGAAGTCAGTGTAGCTTTGCAAACTCACATGAGCTTGAGGATCTGACCTTGTGATTCAGTCGCAGAGAGGTAGCTGTGTTAGCTGGTATTTCACAAAATGAAAAAGCAGTCCTGTAGCACTTCAAAGACCTAATACATTATTTTTGTAACCCCAGAGGCACTGAGCGCATGTTCTAAGGAGAGTGAAGTCTCTGCCCTACAGCTTTGTCTCAGAGCGAGCTGGTCTTTAGCTCATGTGTTAGAGCACAGGGCCAGCCCCTGTGGTCGCAGGTTCAGTGCCTCCTGCTGACAACCCAGGTCCGACGACGTTACATTTTGTTAGTCTTTAAAGTGCTACAGGACTGCTTTTTTTGTCTTGTGATTCAGGTTAGCAAAATACCCTGATAAATGGGATGAGGATTTATGGGTAACTTTGGCAGCAGCCTAGCCTGGAGGCTAGAGCTCTAGGAGTCAAGAGAACTGGTTTTTTATCCTATTTCTGCTTTGGATAAGTCATTGGACATCTCTTGCCCTTCCCAGCCTTTCTCTGGCTTGTCTATTTAGATTGAAAAATAAGGATAGGGATCCTCTTCCACTGTGACTACGTCTTCACTGCATAGTTAATTGGGGGCCTTACAGGGGTGTTTAAACTCATCCATATGCACAGACCTCTCACCGGGGTTAGAGGTGCTTTTAGCCTGAGCTAGCCGACCCACCATGGGAGTAGGTTACAGCCACGGTACTGCTTTCACTTGGACTGGGATCTGCAGTGAAGATGCAGCTAAAATCTCTTGAGTACTGATAATCCTCCCGTGTCTTCCCCCAAACCCCTGCCCTTCCCAGGAGGTCAGATAGTTTCTCTTACAATGTACGCAATTGTCTGGGGGAGAATCCAGAAGTGGCTCAGCATAGAGACTCATGGGATGTGCTCCCCTCCCCCACAGGTGAGTGTAGAAACAGAGAGGGTACAGTAACATGAGTAGACCACTGGTGTCCACTCACACATAGGTTAAGCTAATCCAAGTGCTCAGACCCAAATTTCCTGTGCACTCTGGGGCTTTGATCTTGACTGGAGCTTCTAGCCTTACTCTTGTCTAAATAATAACTGTAAGAATGAATGGATTTCAAATCAAAATTATTCCAAAGTTGTTGTGTGGACAAGGACACTTGATTCTAATTATTCCTGAAGAGGAATTTGTCTGTGTATGGACAGAAGTATCAGAGGGGTAGCTGTGTTAGCCTGTGTCCGCAAACACAAGTCCTATGGTACCTTATAGACTAACAGAATTTTTGGAGCATAAGCACCTGATGAAGCGTGTCTTTGCCCGTGAATGCTTATGCTCCAAAATATCTGTCAGTCTATAAGGTGCCCCAGGACGTCTCGTTCTTTCTGTGTAGGGAAGATCCCCTCCCCCATGTTTTAAAGTACTTGCTCGCAATGTAGCACGTTTGACAGATATTTGAGGTTAATTACATATGAGGAGAGTGCTCATGACAAACATGTTAAGCATCAAGTTTTACTGACCCTATTTAATTACGAAGAGAAGGGTCAGCATAACGTTCTCAGATTTCCAACCACTTTTTAATGACAGAGTGAAGTCATTAAGATAATAAAGAAATACTTGTATATATTTATGACATAGACTATCTTTAAAGGCTAACTGGGCTCATTCTCATACAGACGGGTAAATAATTTGGAAGCAAGAGAAACAAAGTCTCTCTGGGAGCTGTTTACACTGGGTATTGCTGTGGTGCAGATGTTCTAACAGAATTCTCTTTCCCTGGGGGAATGCTGGGGGGAGAAGGGTTGGGGGCATCTGCAGTTAATTTATGGCTTCTTTGTGCATCTGCTTAGATGGCACAAAGGAGCCATAGTCCACCTAGAGATGTTGGTCTTTACTCCCTCCTTGTTTTATCAATGTAGGCAAGGAAAAAAATAGACACTCTGAGCTGGTTCAGCTTTAAAAACAAACAGATGACTGAAGAGTTCAGTTACCCATCAAATAATGATGGAAGCATGTTCCTCTTCAGAGGTTACTGCCCTTGCATTGGTGTGTGAATAGCAGCAAGTATAATTTGAATGGTGCAAACTACTTAGCTAGTCCATGAGACTGCAAAATACTTGAACTACCCAAGTTGCTGATTCATGTGCCTCAAGTTAAGCATCTGCTGATGTACTTTATTGAATTGGGGTCCTCGAATGCTGATCACATTCAGTATCACAACAGCCTCAGTTTCTAGTACTATCTGCAGAGAGCCACAAACAGGGTCATACCTGAGTTGGTGCATGGGAATGGATGGAGCTCTTCTCTCCTTTAGAGAAGTGGGATATTACTCATTGTGATAAAAAGTGGCGGGTTGGTAACCAGCCCCTCGGCCTTTTGTTACCTACCATCTGGACAGCAATCCCCTCCAAGACTGCATTCTGTGCATAAAAGTTAAGTCAAAGACTGTCCGGTACAGTCCCAACCCTGGTGCAGCGCAGCGAAACAGCCAAAAGGCTGAGTTTCTCCCCTGTGGAACTGGTGTGTGAGATCAGGATATCAGAAGCTGGCCCAATAAGAGCACCTCTTTGCAAAGTTCTTAGGGATCCAGAGGTGACAGGGTGAAGTCTTAGTGTTGCTGTGTGCTCTGATGCTGTGAATAAAGAGCTACTGCACAAGTCTCTTGTTAATTGCCTGTTTAAAGTGACTATTGCTTTGAAGCATGTCGGTGTCTCCTGCTGCCTGTGGGACATGTCACAATTAAATAAATCCTTAGCACACAAAGGCACATCTAATATACGTGTGTGTTTCCACTGACTTGTTTTTGGACTCCTCAGCCCCTGTACCTTCGAATATAAAGAGACCATTTCTTTTCAGGAGATGTGAGCAGGACTATCTATTTCATATGGGGGACAACCACTCATCCGACACCCTCTCAGGCAGCATGTGGGAGACGCTGCTGTGCTAGAGTTGGCATCACGGAAAGATCCAGTTGGTCTGAGCAGGTGGAGGTGGCCTTATCTGGGTTTTTCTGCATCCCACTCTCCTGCCTTGTTATTCCCCCTGCTTCTTCCCCTTCCTTTGTCCCCGTGATCTTCTGTTATTAATGGCAGTTTGGCTGCTCTCAGAAGCCGGGTCTACACGTGCATGCTACTTTGAAGTAGCGGCACTAACTTCGAAATAGCGCCTGTCACGGCTACACGCGCCGGGCGCTATTTCAAAGTTAACTTCGACATTAGGCGGCGAGACGTCGAAGTCGCTAACCCCATGAGGGGATAGGAATAGCGCCCTACTTCGACGTTCAACGTTGAAGTAGGGACCGTGTAGTCGTTGCGCGTCCCGCAACTTCGAAATAGCGGGGTCCACCATGGCGACCATCAGCTGAGGGGTTGAGAGACGCTCTCTCTCGAGCCCCTGCGGGGCTCTATGGTCACCGTGGGCAGCAGCCCTTAGCCCAGGACTTCTGGCTGCTGCTGCGGCAGCTGGGGATCCATGCTGCAGGCACAGGGTCTGCAACCAGTTGTCAGCTCTGTGTATTTTGTGTTGTTTAGTGCAACTGTGTCTGGGAGGGGCCCTTTAAGGGAGCGGCTTGCTGTTGAGTCCGCCCTGTGACCCTGTCTGCAGCTGTGCCTGGCACCCTTATTTCGATGTGTGCTACTTTGGCGTGTAGACGTTCCCTCGCAGCGCCTATTTTGATGTGGTGCCGCGCAACGTCGAAGTTGAACATCGACGTTGCCAGCCCTGGAGGACATGTAGACGTTATTCATCGAAATAGCCTATTTCGATGTTGCTACATCGAAATAAGCTATTTCGATGTAGGCTTCACGTGTAGACGTAGCCAGACTGTGTTGTTGTTCCGTTCTGTGGCCCCTCTCATATCTTACACTGTTACTGAGATGCTACTGGTGGTGGGCTGCAACTGCTATAAAAATAGCACATTTGTGGGTAATACAGGGCATTGACATTCTGTCTACAGCAAGGCTGGTTCATATGCTTTCTGGCCAGGCCTGTTAACCTGTGAAAGTGTTGCAGTGGAGATTCTGCAGGAGAATAATAAAAACCGATAAGTGAACAAGTGGTGTGTGTGTGTGTGTGTGTGTGAGGCATGAAACTGGGAGGTAGTTTGTATCAGATGAAAAACTGGCAAAATTCTGGCTGTGTTCCAGAAAATATTCAATTTAGTAATCCTACTTCCTTAATTTTTGAAGTCCAGAAATCCTGTGTGATGGCTGTTAAGGGAAGGGAAGGGAACCCTTTGCAGTTTTGTTACAGTGCCACAGGCTGACCCTCTCTGTGGCTGTAGGGCTGGGGAATTCTGCAGTCAGTGCTAGCATTGTTTTGGTTTTTCATTTCTGTGGTGATGAATAGCCAGAGAGGTGGTGAAGCGAGAACACTCAATGATGCTGATGCGAGAACAGGCCAGTAGTTCAGATACTCATTTACTATGCTATTGAGTGAGTCCCAAACTCTGGCCTTCTCAAGCATTAGGTGGCTGCAGACGTTATCTGGCATTGAGTCTGTGCAGTTACTTATATTCCAGCATCCTTTTAAAAATTGTTTCATAAGCAAGAGTGAATAAATGTCCCTCATTAATTTCACCTCTGTATCTCTTCTGTAAGGCAGAATGATGTAAAGCCACTAAGCTATAACTTGGTATATGTCAAAGGGGTATGTGGAAAAGGGATGTAGTTTAATGCTTGGGAGTAGAAGTGCATTCCATTTTCTTATTTCTAAAAGCTTACACCACTGTACATTGAAGCAGTGTGAGGTGAGATGGGCAGGCATTTCTGAATGATTAGAGGATTCCTTGCAGGACTTAATGACCAGAAAACGTTCTGTATTTCTTAGGGCTTGATTGCGATTTTAGGTGCAGCCATGTGTCAAGGAATGATATATAAGTGGCAGTAGCTCAGGAGAAGCCCTAGGAGACTTTGCTTTCTGCTGGATTCTGGGAAGACAGGTGGGAAGTAAATTACTGCAGCTCTTGAAGAGGAACCACTTATTGCCCTTGTCCTGGCCACTCAGCCCAAAAAGAGTTCTTGGGTAGAGGAACCAATGCTTCAGCTATCCCTCTGCCCTTCCTACCTTCTCCTTGCTGCTGTCTCCTGTTGGAGAGTATCTGGAATGCATGGGGATTATTTTTAGCATGCAGAGTGTGGCATGACATGCAGAGCTGTTGTTCATGTTAGGATGGCACTGATGAAAACTCTAAAGCACCCAAAACTGGAGAGGTTTCTATCTGCATTTGGCATTGCATCTGCATTGTGGTAGGAATAAAATCCAGCCATAAAGATGATTTTTTCATTTATCCACAGTAGTTTGTTATAGAATTAAAGAGTATATATTCTCCCAGAGCCATTGTAAAGATTTCTGCAGTATTGCATAGGAAAAGGTTACTGGGCAACCCATAACTATAGGTTCTCTTGTGAGAGAGAAGCTGCGAAGACAAGGAAAATAGGAAGGACTAAATAGTGAATTGAGTCTTAAATCTTTAGAGAAAGAGGACTCTCTCTCTCTTGCTACATCTACACGACAGAGATCTCGCAAAAGAAGCTCTTCAGGAAGACCTGGGCTGGCTGGGCTAATCTGATGGGTTTGGTCCTGTTTAGGGCAGGGGGCTGGACTTGATGGCTTTTTTAGATCTCTTCTAGCTCTATTGTTCTGTGATTCTATGATCTCTTCTGAAAGAGTTTCTTTCAAAAAAGTGCATCCATGCACAAAAGAGCGATCTGCTCTTTCAAAAGAGAGTGTTTACTTAGGCCCAACTCTTTCAAAAGAACAGGCCAGGGATAGAAAATGAAGACTGTTCTTTTGAAAGAAAGGCCCTGCGGAGCCTCTCCATGTTTTCTTTGGAAAGAAGGCACTCCTCCTGAAATGAGACAGGAAAAGTGATTTCGAAAGGAGCACCACATTCCTTCGGTTTACTTTTCAAGGAACACTTTTTGTGTTTAGATGCTCTATGAGCTCTTTCGAAAAGTCTTCAAGAGAACTTGCTAGTGTAGACGCAGCCTTTCGCTGGGTCTACTCTTGCCTCCAACTTCGAAGCTGCTAATGGGGAGAATTAGTCCAATAAAGTGCTGCATATTCACCGCAGCACTTCAATAGTAATCTCCCATTGCCCTGATCAACATGCCCCCTTTGAAGTTAGGGGCAAGTGTAGACAAACACCTTATGTCCCAGCTTGAAACCACATAATTTTTCTTCATATTCAGATCCACTGATGCTTACTATGGGCCTTTAATTGACACACAGATCTGGGAGCAGTACTAGACCTGTCCATCACTGGAGTGAAGACTAAAGCCCATATTCTTAAAGGCATGTGTATGCCACAATACCTTTCATAAATTTGTTCCTCCACTCCTCCACCTGATGAGCTGGATAGTCTTTTTCCCTTCATATTTTCATGGGAAGTGTCCAGAGCTCATTACCATAAGACTACATCTGCAAAGCCCTACATTGCCTAACATGTGTCGCACAGGACCAAAAGTCTGCAGCACTCTGGAGCACTGGGCAGGAGGAGCTGTGGCAGGTTATTTCTAACTTCAGGAACATAAAAGATGTTACCTTTGAATTGGGACAAAGAGTCTGGTGTCTGGGGTATACCTCCTTAGGCAGGGAGGATCCAGTGTGATCCTTCACTCAGGAAAGCTCAGTCCCCTCCCCAGCTTGGTAGGGAAGGAGAGTCCATCCCTGACTGCCTGCCACATCAATGGCAAACTCAGTGGCAAACTAGCTAAGCAGCAGAGGAGGGCCTCAATACAATAGCATTGTAAGAGAAATATTTTGATAATGAGATAGCCCTTGTTGAACCCCTCAGATCATATACAAGAAACCCATTTTCAACTCATTTAATTTAAGCCATTGTTTCTCGTCCTATCGTCAGAGGTTAAAATAATTCTCCTTAACCTCTAATGATAGGACAAGGCACAGTGATCTTAAAATGCAGCTAGCGAGGTTTAGGTTGAACATTAAGAACAACTTCTTGGCTTCCAGGGTGGTTAAACACTGGAATAACTTGCCTAGGGTGGTGGTAGAATCTCTATTATTGGAGATTTTTAAGAGCAGGCTAGATAAACCCTTGCCAGGGGTGCTCTTGGTCCTGCCATGAGTTCAAGGGAGTGGATTTGATGACCTCTTGAGCAGCGTTCCCTGTGAGCTGCGTGCTTCAGTGGCCACCCAGGAGAGATTCACGTGCCGCCCAGCTGATTAGCAGAGCACCCGCAGCCAGCACGTGTGTTTCTCGTGGTGGTGCTTATCCACACATGCCTTGGTGCACATAACAACACTGATCTACACCTGCAAGGAAAAAAATGGAGGAAAATTTGCTCTCAAGTTTCCTTCCAGTTCTACAAGTCTATCTGCTTTGCTTGTCTCAAGGGTTCCTGTTCAAAAGCCTCTGCGGGGCTTTCCATTTCTAGCAGACCCAAAGGACTGCCTTTCTCACCAGGCACAGATTTTCTCATCGTCTTTTTCTGGATGTAGGAAGTCCTAGACCGCCCGTCCCTTGGCCTAGGGCGGTCGGCAACCAAAGAGGGGTTATAACCCCGGCCCGCACTCAGTTGGGGGGGCGGTCAGCAGTTCCCAGTGCAATACAATACAGGCCCCAGCCCCTCAGTCCAGGGCAGGGCAGCAGTTCACAATGGCAGTACAAGCCCAGCCCAGCCCTCAGTCCAGGGCAGGGCAGCAGTTCACAATAGCAGTGCAGTCCCAGCCCAGCCCTCAGTCCAGGGCGGGGCAGGAGTTCACAATGGCAGTACAAGCCCAGCCCAGCCCAGCCCTCAGTCCAGGGCGGGCAGCAGTTCACAAGGGGTTAGCCCAGGCCCAGCCCTCAGTTTGGGGCAGGGCAGCGACACAAGGGTTTTAGCACAGGCCCCAGCCCTCAGTTTGGGGCGGGGCAGCAGTACAAGGAGGTTTAAACACAGGCCCAGCGCAGGCTGGCCCTGTCAAGGAGGGGGTAGGGGGTCGCAGGCCCTCCCACTCCACTGCGACCCGGCCCGGGGCCCTGGGGGTTGCTCACACACGACCACGGCAGTGGGGATCCAGGCTGCAACACACTGCCATGGGTTCAGGAGCGTCGTTCCCCAGGCCACTTCCTACCTCTACCTCCGCTGGCGGAAGGTCCCAGTCCATCTGGTCATGGGGTCCCTCTAGGTCGGTCTCCTCCAGATCGTCCACCTTCAGGGGCTCCAGCCAGTCACCCATCTCAATGTCATTTGGATAGTCGGGCGGCGGTAGCACAGGGGACCCGAGGCGATCCTGGGCCTGAGGGCTGTAGGGGTCCCCCGGGACTCTGGGGCAGACCACTCCTGGGGCTTCTTCCAAGGCAGGGAGTCTCCGCCGGCGTGAAGGTCCTGGCAGGTCTGGGAAGTCCGGGTAGTCCCCCTGGGGCATCTGGATCCGGGGTTGTTGGGAGCCACTGGGGGCTTGCTCCTCCGGCCTGGCCGGGTGGCGACAGGCCCTCTGCCCTTGGCGCCGGGGAGCTCGGGCAGGCGCGTCCTCCCTGCCCGGAGGCCCAGCCTTTAATGAGCCCTGCGCCCCGCCCTGGGCTCTTCTAGCCCTGGGCTCCACCCTCTGAGGGGCGGGCCTCTGGTATCCTAGCTCCGGGCCCGCCCACCAGGGCCTCTGCGCAGCCTCATCTGCCTCTGAGTCTGCAGGAGGCCATACTGACTCAGTACACTCCCCCCCCCACCCCAAGTCCGTCTCCCGTGCCATGGCGGCGGACTCCTCCATCTCCCCCAGGCGGGAAAGGAAGTCGGCATTTATATGGTCTTTACCTGCCCAATGACGTACGTCGAAGGCATATGGTTGTAAGGCCAAATACCAGCGCATAGTTCGGGCGTTGGTATCCTTCATTCGGGAAAGCCACTGTAACAGTGCATGGTCCATAACTAGGGTGAAGGGGGCGCCCAGCAGGTAATATCTAAGGGCATCGCAGGCCCACTTCACCGCCAGGGCCTCCTTTTCTATTACGGCGTAGCGCTGTTCCCTCGGAAACAGCTTCCGGCTGATATAGACCACCGGATGATCTTCGCCGTTGATCTCCTGGGACAGGACAGCCCCCAGGCCTACTCCCGATGCATCGGTCTGCAGGATAAATGGACGGGTGAAGTCGGGGCTGTAGAGAACCGGTTCCTGCATTAGGCACTGTTTCAGTGTCCGGAATGCCTTGTCTGTGGCTGCGGTCCATACTGCCCTTTGCGGCTGGGCTTTCGTCAAAAGCTGCGTCGGGGGCGGCAATTGAAGCAAACTCCGGGATGAAACGTCGATAATACCCTGCCAGTCCCAAGAACCGTCGTACCTGCCGCTTGGTACTGGGGGGAGGACAGGCCGCTAGGGCGTGCACCTTGTCTATGAGGGGCTTTACCTGGCCCCCTCCTACAGTGTACCTGAGGTACGTCGTCTCCTGCCATCCAATGTGGCACTTCCTCGGGTTCATTGATAGGCCTGCTGCCCTCAGGGACCTAAGGACCGCTGCTACCCGGTCCAGGTGTTCTTCCCAGTGGCGACTATATACGATGATGTCGTCGAGGTAGGCCGCGGCGTAGTCCCAGTGGGGCTGAAGTAGACGGTCCATTAGCCGCTAGAAGGTCGCCGGGGCGCTGTGGAGGCCAAAGGGCATCCGGGTGAATTGATATAGGCCTGATGGAGTTGCAAAGGCCATCTTCTCCCGTGAGGAAGGTGCCAAGGTGATCTACCAGTACCCCTTACTGAGATCAAGGGTACTGAAATAGCGGGCGGCCCCCAGACGTCCCAACAGTTCATCGACCCGGGGCATTGGGTATGCATCAAACTTGGAGATTTCATTCACCCGCCTGAAGTCGATACAAAACCTCCGAGTGCCGTCGGGCTTCGGGACGAGTACCACCGGGCTGCGCCACTCACTTTGGGACGGTTCTATGACTCCCAGGGCTAGCATCGCCTGTGCCTCCTCTTCTACCACTTCCCGCATCCGGAAGGGTAGTGGGAGCGTGGCATCGCGAACCACCTTCCCAGTCTCTGTGCAGATGACATGGCAGACTAGGGAGGTGTGTCCGGGAAGGACGGTGAAGTTCTCCCGGAACGCCTGGAGGAGGCACTGGGCCTGTTTCCGCTGCTCGTCGGTTAGTGTTGCCCCAAGGGCCAGTTGTGCAGGTTCCTCCCCGTGAGGCACCTGGGGTCCTAGTTCGGGGTCCGGGGGGCAGGGGTTTATCATGAAGCCCTCCCGGTCCCGCCACGGTTTTAGGAGGTTAATGTGATACCGCTGCGTCTTCTTACGGTGGTCGGGTTGGTAGACTTCATAGGTGACCAGCCCCACGGCCCGAATAATCTCGTAGGGTCCCTGCCACCTAGCCAACAGCTTAGATTCGCTGGGTGGCAGTAGGACCAGGACCCGATCCCCTGGCTCGAAGCTGCGGCTCCGTGCCTCCTGGTTGTAGGTTCGAGCCTGGGATACCTGCGCAGCTCTCAGGTTTTCCTCTGCGAGGGCCCCTACCTGTTCCAGGCGCTTCTGGAGCTGGAAGACATACTGCAGCAGTCCTTTTGAGGGGGACGCGGTTTGTTCCCAGACCTCTTGCATCAGGTCGAGGACTCCCCGGGGACGGCGTCCGTATAACAGCTCAAATGGCGAGAAACGCGTGGAGGACTGGGGAATCTCCCGAATGGCCAGAAGCAAGGGAGGTAGCAACTGGTCCCATCGGCGCAGGTCTTCTGGGGGGAATTTACGCATCATCTCCTTCAGTGTGCGGTTGAAGCGCTCTACTAGGCCATCCTTCTGGGGGTGGTACACGGAGGTGCGTAACTGTTTAATCCCCAGGAGGGCACAGACCTGCTTCATCAGGCGTGATGTAAAATTGGTTCCCTGATCAGTGAGAAGTTCCCGTGGCAGTCCTACTCAGGCGAAGATTTTCATTAGTTCCCCCGCGATGGTGTGGGCCGTGATGTTGCGCAATGGAATCGCCTCCGGGAAGCGGGTGGCATAGTTCATGAGGACCAACGCAAACTTGTACCCGGCTACGCTCTTAGGGAGCGGGCCCACTAGATCCATGGCCACCCGCTCGAACGGGGTCCCCACCACAGGCATCGGGATCAACGGGGCCTGCGGGATCCGCGGGGGAGCAGCCAGCTGGCACGCGGGGCAAGAGCTACAATAGTTCTTCACCTCTTGGTGGACCCCTGGCCAGAAGAATCGGGACAGTATCCGGGCCAAGGTTTTTTCTTGGCCCAAGTGGCCGGCAGCGGGGATGTCGTGGGCCAGCTTCATTATGGCCCGCCGGTGGCATTTCGGCACCAAAAGCTGTGCTCGCTGTTCCTGGGTCTGGGGGTCCCGGTCTACCCGGTATAGCCGTTCCTGGCGCAGCTTGAAGTGCGGCCACTGTGCCACGAGCTGGGGGTCTGTTGCCACCCCGTCGATGGCCGCCACCTGGGCATAGGCCCGGCTTAGTGTGGGGTCATCTTTCTGGTCTTGGCAGAAATCCGAGGTTGCCCCGTCGTCGGGGCTGGTCCCCTTTGGGCCTTCGACGGGTCCTTCAGTTAGGGGTCCCAGGCCCGACGCCACACTCTCCTCAGGTGGGACCTCGGGTGTATTCCCCTCCAGGACAGGGGCCGCCTCCCCCTTAAGTCCTGTGGTCAGCCGAAAGATGCCCGCGAAGCCTGGCCAATCCCGGCCTAACACCATGGGATACACCAGTCGGGGTGCTAGGCCGACAACCAGATGATGGGTCACCCCAGCCACCGTCAGGGGCACCCGTGCGCTGGGGTAGGGGCGCACGTCGCCATGGATGCATTGCAACCGGATGGTCCCTAGAGCGGGGTCAGCCTCTAGGCCGGCCCGTTGACGTACCAGAGTCTGACTGCACCCTGAGTCCACTAAGAGGACCGTGGCTTTGGTTCCCACAAGGATCGGGACCGTAATTGTGGCTGCCTGTGGGGGTCGCGCCCTCTTTTCGGCCGCCCATACTTGGCCAAAACCACAGAAACCTTCCAGGCAGTCCCGTTGGAGGTGTCACCATTGACCACAGCTGAAGCAGGGTCCTAGCGCTGGTTGGGGTCGCCCGTGGGTCTGGCGCCCACCGCGACCTGATGGCCGCGTGCTGGTGGACCCCTCCATTCGCCCCTGGGGGTTATTGGGGCCTGACTTTCGCGGTGACCTCCGACGAAGACTGGGTGGTTCCCGCAGCCAGTCGGGCAGTTCGGAGCGGGGCTCCCCTGGCTTCTCGGCTCCCCGACGCGGGGGCCATGACGGCGGGGCCGCCCCCGTGGGTGCCTCTGGTTCCTCCGCAGCTAGGAAGTCTTCCATGAGGTCAACGGCAGCTTGCACGGTGGCAGGTCGGTGGTGCCGCACCCAAGCCCATCCTCCAGGTGGGAGGATGCAGAGGAGTTCTTCTAGGACGACCTGCTCCATGATCTCTGCGGAGGTTCTCATCTCCGGTTGCAGCCACCGCGGGCACGCGTCCCTCAGCTCCTGTGCCACACACCACAGCCGGGCTCCCAGAGCATAGGTCAGGGTCCAGAAACACCGGCGGAAGGTCTCCGGGCTAACGTCCAGGGCGTCGAGGATGGCTG
This sequence comes from Carettochelys insculpta, assembly GCF_033958435.1. Taxonomy (NCBI): domain Eukaryota; kingdom Metazoa; phylum Chordata; order Testudines; family Carettochelyidae; genus Carettochelys; species Carettochelys insculpta. The sequence continues at coordinate 36,285,303 of NC_134151.1, forward strand.
CCTTCACCTGGTTGTAATCTTGGGCGTCTTCCATCGATAATGCCCAGTAAGCTCTCTGGGCCCCACCGGTCAAATAAGGGGCCAGTAATGTGGCCCACAGGATCCGGGGCCACCTTGCCACCACTGCTACCCGCTCGAAGGTGACGAGGAAGGCCTCTGGATCATCCGCGGGGCCCATCTTTGTCAGGCGTACCAGCGGGACTGACGCAGGGCTCTCCCCTGGGGTTCCCTGTCGTGGTTCGGCCGGTAATGGCACCAGGGCTGCCAGCTGCTGCAGACACTGTCGCTGGTGCTCCTGGTTTTGTGCCATCAGTTCTGTCAGCAGCTGGGTCTGCTGCGCTTCCAGCTGCTGGATTAGCTGCTGTTGCTGCTGCAGCTGGGCAGCCTGCTGCTTCTGCTGGGTTTCGGCCAAATATTGCAGTAGCTTTTCCATCTCCATCGTGGGAGCGGAGTTAGCAGCAATACACAAGAAGCCACAAAAAAAAACAGTGGGTAGTTGCCCGCACTGTCCGGGGCTTCTTCCTCTCTGTGGGTCTACGCCCACTTCCTCACCCCTTACGTCAGGGGTGGGGACCACATACCCACATTCTCCACCACATGTAGGAAGTCCTAGACCACCCGGCCCTTGGCCTAGGGCAGTCGGCAACCAAAGAGGGGTTATAACCCTGGCCCGCACTCAGTTGGGGGGCGGTCAGCAGTTCCCAGTGCAATACAATACAGGCCCCAGCCCCTCAGTCCAGGGCGGGGCAGCAGTTCACAATAGCAGTGCAATCCCCGCCCAGCCCTCGGTCCAGGGTGGGGCAGGAGTTCACAATGGCAGTACAAGCCCAGCCCAGCCCTCAGTCCAGGGCGGGGCAGCAGTTCACAATAGTAATACCATTCCGGCCCGGCCCTCAGTCCAGGGCGGGCAGCAGTTCACAAGGGGTTAGCCCAGGCCCAGCCCTCAGTTTGGGGCGGGGCACCAGCACAAGGGTTCAAGCACAGGCTCAGCCCTCAGTTTGGAGCGGGGCAGCAGTACAAGGAGGTTTAAGCACAGGCCCAGCGCAGGCTGGCCCTGTCAAGGAGGGGGTAGGGGGTCGCAGGCCCTCCCACTCCACTGCGACCCGGCCCGGGGCCCTGGGGGTTGCTCACACACGACCACGGCAGTGGGGATCCAGGCCGCAACACACTGCCATGGGTTCGGGAGCATCGTTCCCTGGGCCACTTCCTACCTCTACCTCCGCTGGCGGAAGGTCCCAGTCCATCTGGTCATGGGGTCCCTCTAGGTCGGTCTCCTCCAGATCGTCCACCTTCGGGGGCTCCGGCCAGTCGCCCATCTCAATGTCATTGGGATAGTCGGGTAGCGGTGGCACAGGGGACCCGAGGCGATCCTGGGCCTGAGGGCTGTAGGGGTCCCCCGGGACTCTGGGGCACACTGCTCCTGGGGCTTCTTCCAAGGCAGGGGGTCTCCGCTGGCATGAAGATCCTGGCAGGTCTGGGAAGTCCAGGTAGTCCCCCTGGGGCATCTGGATCCGGGGTTGTTGGGAGCCGCTGGGGGCTTGCTCCTCCGGCCTGGCCGGGTGGCGACAGGCCCTCTGCCCTTGGCGCCGGGGAGCTCGGGCAGGTGCGTCCTCCCTGCCCGGAGGCCCAGCCTTTACCGCCCTGGGCTCTTCTAGCCCTGGGCTCCGCCCTCTGAGGGGCGGGCCTCTGGTATCCTAGCTCCGGGCCCGCCCACCAGGGCCTCTGCGCAGCCTCGTCTGCCTGTGAGTCTGCGGGAGGCCATACTGACTCACTACACTGGACAAGAAAACTGTTGTTGCTGGACCACATAGACTTGTGCTAATTGACGGAACTGCTAACTTTTGCAAGACAGAAAAGATCCCCTATCTCAGGGTCCAGTAGACTGTCCAGAACCTGGAAGGCTAAATTTGTCTGCCAGAAAGTTGAAAAGCAGCAGTTAGAGTGGAAGAGAAAAGGTCCTCCATCAAAGTGATTTCTACCCAAGGGGATGCTCTGCCAGTAGACAACATTCCTCCATTTGGTTAGCATTTAAACAGAAATTCAGGGATCATCTGGTCTTATGCAGATTTGTAAGGATTAGTGAAATTCTGGATTTTTTGCCCAGTGGTATCTCATAAACTTGGAGGTGTATGTCCTGAAAATATATCCCTCACCTCTATGGGGAGTTCTGGAGTCTTCTAGACGAAGCAAGACTTACTCTCGGCCAGTCATCAAAAGTTTTCTCGGGCCATTGACAATGAGGAGTCTGGTGGCACCTTAAAGACACGTATTTATTTGGGCATACGCTTTCATGGGTAAAACCCACTTCATCAGATGCATTGGAGTGGAAATTATAGAGGTGGGATATATACGTACTAGTATATCAACAGAAGGCAGTTACTTATCACGTGTAGGACCATCATGGACTCTCTTCTCCACTAGTCCCCATGGGACATTGATCTGATTCAAAGACCCTCTTAACCCTTTCCTCTGAGCTTCTTTTTACTGAGATTTAATATATTATCTTGACAGGCACAACAATCTTCTCTGTTTCTCTTATACCTTTATAGAAGTGCTACGTACAAATGCATGTGTCTAATATCCTCTTCCAGGTGAGTTGTAGGATGGAGGCAGAGAGGAAGAATCTGCAGCATTTGGCCACAAGGTGCATACTGCTCATTTAATAGTATTGTTATCGTCTTGCCATGGGGTCTGTCTGACAAACCCTCAACTGCCATACTTTGTAATGTCAGCTGACCTGGTGGCCAACTGACATTACAAAGTATGGGGGATACCCATATGCATTTGGCAGCGTTCTTCATCCACTCTAGTAGTTCTGTTGATATACTAGTTCTGCTCATCTCAAGTATTTGTCAAGAAGGCACTGAAAGATTCCATGTTATCATCTGCAAGTCCTGGCATCTCCAGCTCATTAAACTGGATGGCAGCCTGCAAGGCGGTTTGTGGGCTAGCAGGTTATCTGTCCCTAGTTACTCTTCCACCACCATCTCACTAACTCCTTTGTTAAAATACAGAGACCCTGCTTATGAAGGGTGCTCTATTGCACCAAATTATCTGGCACAATATGATCTCTTGTCCTGTGATATAATAAAAAAATATATTGAGTAACAGAAACAAGCCGAGCTTTCTTTCCCTAACAGGATAAAAATAATGAGGAGGGGAAGAGAAATAAATGACTGTGTTACACACAGACAGCTAGCTTGACCAGTAACTGTACCTACATTAAATTTAGGTGGCATGATATAGCTGTACTCAGGAAAAGGAGTGTGATGGAACCTGCAGGGAAAACCCACCTTTCACCCCTGGAAGATAATTATTTCAGACCAAGGAGGAGGTTTTTCTCCATCAGGGTAGTATACCAGAATGAAGCTTGTAGAGCAGAGATGGGCATTTAACCTGATTTCTGAATGTAACAAAAGCCAGGACTGCTCAGATAGGGGTAATAAATATGGACAACGTTAAGACTTTTATGGAAGAATAATTATTGGCCTTGTCAACAGAATATTTGCTCCTATCTCTGTATAATATTAATCTTGAAGGTCTCCTTTTACATTTCTTAGGGTGTCCCTGCTAAAAGTTGTGGGGGAAGGTAATGTGTCTGTGTATGGGGACATGTCTCCTATTTAAAAATCTAAATGAAGACATTTCTTGCTATTGATGTAAAGCATCTAGGATGGATGAAAGCCCCATGCCATCTCACGGAACAGGACTCTCTAATGGTAATATTGCCTTGAAAATTACAGCCTACAGAGTCTGAGAATGAGTCAGGGTAATTACATTAGTGTTGCCGGAGAAGTGAAAAGGAACACTTTCCATATTACCTAATAACAAGCTCTGCTGGTCTGTGTGCCTTAAATTATTTCCATGAAGAGCCTGCAAATGATAGAAATCATTGGGCTAATTACTAGGTGTGGGTTGGTGGGGGCAGAGTGTATCACATGGCAATTGGTGGTTGGCTGAAGGGGCAGTCATTACTGCTGCTTCTGGGGAAGTAGCTTGGATGAGACATGGTGCGGAGGTTTTCTGATTAATGAAGTTATGATCTCGACGTGAGTTCAGGGAATTCATAGGTCCTGGACTGGGAGAACCACCTAGCGCATGGCAATGTGTAGCCCTCAAACATAAGTACTTTGGGGCAGTGTGTGTGATGCTGCGTGATGGCCCCAACATTGGCAGATTACACATGAGAAGCCAAATCAGAAATCTCCCCTGCCTCCAGCCCCTCTCAATGCAGGAAATGACAGCTCCCGGGGTATCTCTGTCCTGGCTGGCTTATCAGCTGACTCATGCTGCGGGGGGATGATATTGCAATAGAGACGTTTAGGCTTCGGCTGGAGCCAGGGCTCTGGATCCCTCCCTCACGTGGAACCTTAGAGCCCAGGATCCAAATGGAGTCCAAACATTTGCCCTGCAGTTTGGTGGCTCCCGTAGCGCCACAAGGCCGAGTCAGCTGACATAGACCAGATGTAGCTTTTTATCGCTGCATAGTCAGCCCGAGGTGCTGTTTCAGCCTGCTCCAGGATCTGCTGCTCTCCCTCCTTCACTCTCTGTTGAAGGAACAGAGTTAAAAACAGTGGACGAGTTCAAGTACCTTGGCAGTGTGATAGCCAATGATGGCTCCCTTGACAAAGAAATCAGTGCCAGAATCTGGCGGGCCAGCCAGGCACTAGGACATCTGAGAGCGCGAGTGTTGAATCAGCACAATGTCCGACAGTCTACTAAGCTGAAAGTGCAGAAGGCTGTAGTCCTGACCAGTCTCCTGTATGGATGTGAAACCTGGACCTTGTGCAGAAGACATGTGAAAACTTCTGGAGTGCTTCCTCACACGCAGCCTGAGGTCAATCCTGCACATTCGATGGCAGGATGGAGTCCTGAACCTGGAAGTCCTTGACAGAGCAGGAACCACAAGTGTCGAAGCCAGGATCCTGAAAGCTCAGCTTCGCTGGACAGGGCACATCATACGAATGGAAGAGGCAAGAATCCCTAAGCAACTCCTCTATGGTGAACTCTTCCAGGGCAAAAGGAATCAAGGTCGGCCTCACAAGAGATGTAAAGACTGTGTGAAGGCAACACTGCTTGTGCTGGATTGAAACCAAAACAGATAGAGCCACATGCAGAAGACCAGACTGGTGTGCTCTTGTACGACACGCGTATGACGTCTTCGAAGAGCAGCCATGCATATTCCTGATTGATGCTTCTGAGAGGAGAAAAACAACAGCAGCAGCCACACCGACAGAGCCAGGACATTTCCCTTGCCCCTACTGTGAATGCCCATGCTGTTCAAGGCTTGGACTCCTCAGCCACAAGCGAGTCTACAACCAATGAGCATGTGCAAGCTCAAGATGTCATTGTCGGACACAACAGACCCCCAAGAAGTCATACCGGGAAGTGGGTAGGTGTGCCCCAATGCCTCCTCTCTTGCTATCTAACCTACTTGTCGGACAGCAGGAACAGGAATGCAGAAGGGTCCTTTCTTGGGTCCAGGCATTTAGCAGGCAACTGCACAGATTGAACCTCTGTAATCTGGTAATCTCTCATCTGGCGACATCTGTATTCCAGCATGATTTTAGTCAGCTGGACAACCACTTATCATAGGTGTGGCTAAGCTTCCCGTAGTTTCAGCGTGTTTGTTTACAGCCTCCAGTCCTCCTAATCAGAGCTCCGTGCTGTTATTTAGCCTAATTTACCCCTAAATGTCTTCTAAGAGCCTACTAAGCAGTAGAAGCATTGGTAATGCTCCTAGACAATATTGTCCCTCCGTTGTCTGGCAAATTTTCTGTTTCGGCACCAGTCAGGTCCCCAGGGTGCCAAACTAGAGAGCTTCAGCCTGTAGTAATGCAAGTTGCCTGATAGTTTCCCAAAGGCTGAGGTGCCAATGCGCCAAATCTGTGCCTAACACCTGGGAAAATGCTGCTGCTTCTGTGTTGGCAGGGCTGACCCAAGGTAAGGCAATTGTGAGGCTTCATCAGAAATGGAGGTTTGGGGCTTTTGAGTCTACCTTTACCTTGTTCCTGTCCTCAGGGTCAACCATACCTTGCAGAGCCTCATATCTACACCTACCGGGCCAGCTTCTGTCAAGGTCTGGGGTAAAGCTGTTGGGTCCAGTCGCGAAGTGAAGACATTCAAGTTGCTCTGGACTTAACAAGGTGTGACTGAGGACAGACTCTGCCCCGCAAGTCTCTCTTGAAATTGGAGTCTTTGTCCCTCTCAGAAAGGCTCCGTAGGAGGATCTGTTACTCTAACAGTGGTGCAGAGATTGCTTAGATTACTGGACTCTTCCAGCGCTCTCAGCACTGTCAGCGTTGCTTTTAAGATGCCTAATTCTGTGCCGGCCCACACCCAAACGTCTACACTTCAGCTGTTAGCCCATCGTCCAACCTGTCTGTCCAGGGCTGTGAGACTCAGTTTCAAGGGGGTTTTATGTTAGTGTAGATGTTCCCCACAATGCTTTAAGGCTCTGTCAGGAGTGGCTAGGGTTATCTTAACTGTGGTCTGTTGCACACAGTACCACGTAGAGGCTGCACTACATAATACGGTTGAGCCTTCCATACAGGGATCTTCTGTCACGTGCATATGCAGACTCAGTGGGGCTGCCCATGTGTTTAAGAGGAAGCCCATATTTCGCTGCCGTTCTGGTTGTCACAGGGCCAGAAGGCTCCCAGGATAAAGCCCCTGTGCATCTTCCTCTAGGGTTGATTTACAGGGAATAAAGAGTACTTCAGATTTCTAGAGAGTGCTTCCTCCCTTTCTCCCCTCTGACTGTCTTGGCCAGCCAGGTAGGCAGAGTCAAATCCCTGAGTTTGGTTCCTGGATGACCTGTGCCCTCCCTCAATTATAGCCAGTGATCCCTTGGATCTCAGAGGAGTCACTTGCCATTATCAGGCAAAAAGATTTCAGAAACAGATTGCAGTGGGAAACTGGAAATTTGACACTATGTCAGAATGGGTCTGAACAGAGACATGGAATGGCTCTCTCATTACAATAGGTCATTTCCCCTTCAGCTGCTCTCACCTTCTCGTAACATTTGCAGGTGAGCAGCATCCTCCCTGATTTAATTAACGCTGTTAGATTTAGCACCTGTGGTGTTCATGGTATTAAAAATAGTTGCTTCTCTGGTGTTATAGGATTTTCTGTAACTTTTGTATGGTTTTGACTAATGTAAATGTTGGAACTTCCCAGAACTAGGACAGTAGGTGGGAATTGAGTTTCTTAAGAGTTTCTTGTAGGGCATTTAGAAGTTAGAGACCCATTGTTTGCTACTTATGTACAGCCTTTATATTATATTATCATTATATTAATTATTATTATATTATACTCCCATTTCGATATCCCTACCTTTCCTTCACTTCAAGCTTCTGAGGAAGTGAGTTGCATGTCACAAAAGCTTATGCCCTAATAAGTGTATTAGTCTTTAAGACACCCCTGGACTCCTTGTTGTGTTTTGTCATAAAATCGGGTGCCCTTCCCTCCTTTTTTCCTACTCCTGCCCCCATTATACACACAGGTTTTTCTTCAAAGAGGTCTTCTCTATCTCATATGAAGTATCCACTGGATATTTTACAAAGTACTACCCATTGGTCTTGCTGATCGATATTGTGTCATATTCCCTGGCTGGTTCGTGTTTAAGCTATCAGTAGTGTCTTGTCTTGTACTGAGAGTGGAAGCTGTTTGAGGCAGGGAGTGCCATCTCTTTGGTTCTGTTTCTACAGCGCCTAGTGCAGTGGATTTCCAGAACACATCCAGGGAGCCTCAGTGCTATGCTAATACACATAATAGACCATGCAAATGAAGGCATGCTATTGTTATAGTTGCCATTGGTCAAACAAGGATGGAGACCTGGTATTTTTTCTGATGACATCCCCTCTCAACAGTGAATAGCACTTGACTGCTGGGAGAAGTCCTTTCCCAGGGCCAATATAATGTCCTTTGTTTTATTTACTATACCTGACCAATTTATCAGGGAGCTACTTATCTACATTACCTCTGACTTTAAAGCAACTGGGCTCTAGTCAGTCAAAGACTTCTTCTAGCCTACATGAATTTATACATCAAATACAGGTTGAACCTTGCTAAGCTGGTGCCCTCAGGATCTGACCGGGGCTGGACAAGAGAACTTGCTAGACTATGAGAAGTCAGTATTGTCGAGCAGCATTACCAACACTTCTCTGCTTACTGGGCTCTTAGAAGACATTCACAGGTAAATTAAAGCTAAATAACAGCACAGAACACTGATAGCCAGGACTGTGGCTGGAAACAAACTTTATGGGACCAAAGGAAACTTGGCCACACCTATGATAAGTGGCCATCCGGCTAACGAAATTCATACTGGATTACGGAGTTTGCTGAACAAGAGAGTTCAGGATCAGAGAGGTTCGACCTGCATGAATAATTGTTGCACATCTCTAAGGTCAAGCCTGCAACTGATTATGAACACATTAAAACAGAGATAAAAATGTGTGTGAAATTAATTTTCTCTCCATTCTCTTATTTTCAAAGCTGCCTCTCAGTAACCCTGGGAGCCTGACTATGTGTCACGCTTAATTGCAACAAACTTTAAGGAAGAGTTTCCTATTTCCTTTCCTCTTTTAGTATAAACCTCTGTTCTGGTTCCAGCCATTTTTGTGCCTGATTTTGGCCTTACACTGAGGAACATCTTAGTACGCAGATGGTGCCACTGCACAGCAAGGTACACCCAGTAATTAATAAAGGTGGCATAATCTTTAATCCTGTCAGTAGCACACACAATTGTGGACTTTACATGGGTAACTGCAGTGTATTTTCCATACAAATGGGAAGTTCTGACACACTTCGATCTTGATGTTTAGGATCCTGGACAGTGTTCCCTGTAACTTCTTCTGTCCATGTATGGAATAAATTTTGTGTGGACAAGGCATGTGCAGATGTGCATCACCAACAGAAATACATGCTGCAGGCTGTGGGTGGCTGCAGGCACACTGCTGATTGGCTGGGTAACAATGAACCTCTCCTGGGCAGCCGCCTAAGTGCTCAGCTTACAGGGGACACTGATTACCAGAGCTTTTATATTTATTTATTAATGATATTGCAACGGTCTCCAGTGTTCTGAGTCCTAAAAACCCTGTCAGCACTGAGAAGTAATGGTAGTTAGGTAGATAATTATGTCAATCTAATCTCAAGTTTATGCTTTCACAGTGCATATAGTTTAGGTAGCATTAGATGCAACACACTTACACCTAAGTGCCTTTAAGCTGCAGTAGTGAGGCTTGAAAACATCTGAAAATAAGGGATACAAATGAGGAGGGATGAAAACAACTCAGGCAACATGGCTCAGCCCCAAGGATCTTTTTATGTGTTTCTTGATGACAAAATAGACAGTAACGCAGTTTACGTTCAGACGTCCTGAAGTACCAGTGAGGTTTGTATGATGCCTTACAGCTTGGAAGTAAATATTTATACCCTTGACTTACTAATCATACCATTGCCAGAAAAAAAAGGCAATATTAATGGTGTAAACCATATTTACATCATGTCATTAGCTCAGAAGTATTCTACTGATAGGACAGACCACAAATATCATCCAATACCCTGGACTAGCCTTACAGAATTAAGATGAATACTGTGGAATTATGTTAAACCTTATTGAATTAGGTTTAACACTGTTGTTGTCCAGTGTATTAAAAAGGCAGTTGCTTTGTTGTTATTGTAGGATTGTCTGTAACTTTTCTAGGGCTGCAACTAATGTAAATGTTGGGGACTTCCCAAAACTGGGACAGTGGGTGGGAAGCAGGTTTCTTACAAAGTTCAAGGAGGGCGTTTGGAAGTTAGAGATCCGTTGTCTGCTGCTTATCTACCCCTGGAAACTTCATGTCAGAGACCCCAGAACTGTACAACGAGTGGACTAAACTTTGTGTGCATGTGCTGGTTTTCGATTGAGGCTGTTGGGAACTTGTGACCACAAAAAACAGCTCTTTGGGGATTTGAGGAGCTTGCCTGCCAGACCTCATGTGGAGGACAGTTAGGGGACTTTCCAGTAAGCTTAGGAGCATGCGTGTGTTTTCTTTTAGTGTTTTTAATATGTTTTCTCTGTCGTGCTTATCTGCTAAGAATAAATAGGCTGGCATAGGAACTGCTGTGTGGCAATTTGTAACCACTGGCTATTATTCTTTTGTTAGCCTCTGAAATGAAGCTGGCTTAGGCAGCCTGTTTTTGGCTGGGAAAATCACAGCATAGTGAGGGGGTCATGCTGTCTGGAGATCCCTGATCAGGAGGGTGTGCAACATTGTCTTTTTTAAACCTTGGGGTTGTGGTTTGATCCTTGTTGGGGACTCAAACCAAAGAGAGGTAGCAGGGAGGGAACCCTGAGGGCAGGTTTCTTTGCTAAAGGCGGTACAGATTCCATTGACCTGAATTGTGACACATGGATCACTGGAGGAAGAGATTTTAGTTTTTTTTGTAGGGGCTGGAGCCCTCCTCAGTGTCTGAAGTAAAGCACCATGAGTAACATGGAAGCAGTTAAGTGCATACATAAATTTAAGCACATACTAACACATTACTATCTTGTTTAGCGGGGGCCAGGTGAGATAAGATAGAAGGCCAAGCAGTAGTTTACTCCTGCTGTCGATTTTTCAAGTGTCTAATATTCTGGGGTTACAAAAGGCCTACATTATCTGAATCTACAGTTCATTTTATTCTATTTCAGTTTATTTATGCTAACAGGTACCTGGGGTTTTACAGCAGTGGTGGTGGTTATTGGCGGGAGGCGCTGAAAGACGATTCATTGTTGCCACTGCAGACTGTTACCAGAGACTCTGATAATAGTGCTTCTGATTTTGGATTCAAGAGACTTTGATTCAGATTCCGTCAGGAGATGAATCCTTACAAGCTGTGCAAATAAGAATGAAACGCTGTCGCCATTGGTCACACTTATGACAGCTGTATCCCTTTTGCTCATCAGAGTGTTTTTGCAAGATCATGCAGATTGAATGATGTTTTCATGCTGGGACAGAACCAGCTGGTCTTATGGCAACTAATGCCATTGATATCAGTGGGAGGAAGGTGCTGAGGGTGGCAGAATCTGTTTTGTGGATGTGGCCCTGACAATGCATTTCCAAATGCACCATCTGGTTTAAACAGCTTTGTTTGGAGAAGTTACTTACTGGGAATTTTGGAACAAAAGAATTCCTTCTTGAGGAAAGTGGCCTGGGCCCAGTCACACCTCCACTGAAGACACTGGGAACAGACCTGATTATTATAACATGCAGGTGGGCAATCATTTTTGTTGGGGGGGCAGCATTCCATGACTTTTGTAAGTGATCAAGGGCCACACTATACTATGGAGGGGGTGCTGGGTCTGGGATGGAGGTTGGGTGCAGAAGGGAACTCAGGATAGGGAGCAGGGGTTGCACAAGAGAGTGTGGGGTCTGAGAGGGAGCTTGGGTGAAAGATGGGCTTGTAACCTGGGGCAGGGTATTGGGATGCAGGGTCCAGGAGAGTGTATAGGTGCAGGAGAAGACTCTGGCCTGTGGGAGGGATGCAGGAGTGGATGCAGAGTCTAGGAGACGGGTGGGGTGCAGGAGGGGCACTAGACAGCTCCCAACCCTTAGCACTCTAAGTCAGGCTTCCCCACCTGCCAGCAGCTCCAGTTTGTCTGGCTTTCTGCGCTGGCCCAGCTGTCATCTGGTTTCTAGCCAATAGGAGCTGAGAGGTTTTGCTGGGGGCAGGGACAGCATGCAAAACTCCCTCCAGTTAGGGGCCAGATCAAATGGCTTGATGGGCTGTATCTTGTAACATCAGCTGCCTTTTAAAGTATCTTGTAACATCAGCTGTCTTTTAAAGTACTGCAGATAGAGGTGATTCTACAGGTAACCCCAGGAGGTTCGCCAGGTCCTTCTGTCAGGGTGTGGATGTGAGATCTCCCTTCCTGAATGAGGAACAAGTCCTTATTGTGGACTAGATCCAAAGCTTGCAAAGGTTGACAGACTTTCCAGTGACTGTAATGGGTGTTGGATCAGACCAGATAGAAGCCTTTCAGTTACAAGGTTTCTATACTTCAGTCTCTTAACTGTGTTAAGTCTCATATAAACTCTCTAGCTGGATGTTCCTCGGTAACTCCCAGAAAGAGCAGACCAATGAAAGTGGTGTGCACAGTTTTGAAGGCGAACGGGAAGGGAAAAAAAATTACTCTCTCTTTTCTGTATTGTTACTTTGACAACTCTGCTGACAGGATCTTTGGTGAGATCTAACCTGTTATTACATGTACTCCAACCTCCTTCACAAGGACATGTCAATTACAGGGCTTCAAAAGCTATGTCTACAATGCAGATTTTTTTGATGTTACTTAATGACTAAATAAGTAACGTTGGAAAATCATATTCACACAGCCACAGCGCTGCAAACAGGAGCATTCTCATTTACAGCCGCTGCATTGCACGAGGAGCCTTTGCATGAGCCAATAATAGCTGTGCTTTGTTCACACACATTCCTTTTTGACCTTGAAAGGGCCGGTCGGGGGGTCATCAAAAGTTGTTCGCAGAGCTGGAGTAATTCCTTCCAGGGAGAAGGCCTCTTATTTCGAATTATCCTGTTGGCTGTGTGAATGCTTTGGGATTAAACCCCCCGATATAGACAAGAAGCTGCCCTAAAGGAGCACACCACCATGGTCATTATCAACAAGAAGTCCTGTGGCACCTTATAGACAAACAGTTATTTTGGAGCATAAGCTTTCGTGGGCAAAGACCTGCAGCCCATCTGATACATGCTGATTATGTTCACCTATGGTGTCATCTGGAAATTATTACAGATACATTTCTTATTAAACGCACAACATTATTATGTCTTTTTCTTTAAGCCAAGACCACAGCAATTTTAATTTCCTAGGAGAAAAGAGATGCAAAGTGCTTTAAATATTTGCAGGTGTTCGCACAGCTCAAGAGCAGAGCTTAAAAAATGATTGCATTATTTTTGGTATAAGCAGCTACAGGAGTGTATGTCAAGATTAGGGTGCAGCCCTGATGTGCTGAGCTGAGTCTAGAGAAGATAAAAATATCCTTTCTTTCCTTGCAACTGAAATTGCACTAGAGGGAAAGGTGGGGGTGAATTGAAATCTGAATCCTTATCTTACTTTGCTCTGATTGGGTCAGGAAAAGCTGCTTGCCTGCTAACACAGGTCAACCCAAGACAGGTGATACTTACAAAATGTTAAGAAACAGTGGCAGTATTAGCTGTAGAACTGATCAATTGCTCAAGAAGAGTTGGTGAAGAAAATGATTCCAACATTCAAATTGGTTGCCAAAATGGCTTGCTTCATAGCTGCAAACACAAGATATCAGACACACACGCCCCCTCCACACACACCCTAGGCTCAGGGCAGGGGTGCGTCAGGGGGAGGGGGTGTTCTTGAATGCAAAACACATGTGTTTTCAATTGCTATCTGGAGCCAGACCAGTAGCTGTAACTTGGCCTGACAAAGCCTTATTGAAGTACAGACAGAGTGTGGTTTCAAAGCCATTAGAAAAAGAACGGGAATGCTGTTCAGGAAATTCTTCAGGCATGGGCAGGGACTTGGCTGCAATTCTGCTGTTGGAAAATCTGACAGGGGCAGCTTCTGAACACAGGCAAGGCCTCCTGCTTGTCTGAAAGCAACACTGCAGCTTCTCGCCAGCCCCCAGCACACATCACTATTGTGTCTTTTGTCTCTGGCAACGGGGGGGGAAAAAAGGTAAGAGTGGTATTGTTCTTTCCCCGTACAGCTGGTTTGATGTGACGTTCTTTTGTTCTGGTGCAGAAGAGGCTGTTTGCTTGCAGCAGACTGTGCAGATGTGGCACGTTTGTTGAAGAATCCCACTCGTTGCTTTCTAACTTTTCTTCCGTGCTGATCTGACCGGTGGTTCGGCGATTTCCTCTGATTTGTGCAGATGTTTGCAGACACTCTGACCAAAGGATTTCCAACTGTTGGGTTTTCTGAGGAAAGTTTGGGTGCAGCCAACGAGTATTTTAAGGGCATCAGCACGCGTCTGCATAACAAAAAGTACTGTAGTCCAGATGCAATCAGTGGGTACTATACACAGCATATAGTCTGCAGTGGTACTGAATGCCTTTATAAAGGAGCATTTTTATGGGCTTGGGGGGAATGGGGACTGGCCATTGCTAAGTGTTCCTATTATGAAGTCACCCAATACTTCAGCTACATTGTTAAAACAGGAGGTCGTTCTGTGACAATCATCACATTATGATTTTTTTCAGCAGCCTTTTGCTCTTTTCCAACATTTGCTTCTATATTTGGTAGAATCTGAACCAAGTCAAGCATATGAGAAAATGCAAGCCCCAGTCTAACAGATTAGCACTAAAGACTTCGGTTTAACTTGTGTTTCTGTTCTAGCTACACATTTTCTTAGGATAAAGCTGCTTTCCGAGAATACCTAAGACACTTTAATGACAAATAATTTCCCTGTTTAGCAGACTGTCAGAGCTGTGCTTTACTCCCTCGTCCTCTCTGTTGCTGCATGAGAGCCAAAGGCTTTCCTCTGCCTGTGGTAGCATTGCCATGCATGCGGTGTTTGTGCTTGGAAGTCTGGGTACAGCATACTTGCTGAAGGTGCTTTTGAATCATGCAGTGTGCATCAGGTTAAAAAGAGCGGGTAAGAGAGCATTGCATTACCAAAAGGGACTGAGTCAACTTCAGGAAACAAGACTTAGAACCTGCTTTTTCTGTGGGCCAGCAGGACCTACCATGCTCTTCCTTTGGTCACCCATGACACACTGTTGCTGAGAATGAGGCTGATAATCAAAGCAGATCAAGCCCAGTGTGGGACTGGGCTGGACCTTGGCTCTGTGTTGGCAGTGAGGGACTGCTTTGTAGGCTGAGCTACAATGAGGACAAATAGTCAGGAATCCGTGGGGAAACACAGCAGTGTAAAGTAGCGAGTAGATTTGTTCTTTGAATGAATGAGGCACTGGCCAAATTTGGGAGGTGCTTCCAACTATGAGCAAGCCAGTCTTGCAGAGCCCAGAGAGGGCACCCCTGCGCCCCCTAACCTCGCTAGCTCTGCTGGCTGCGGCCTTGTTGCTGGAGGCTGTCTGTGGACTCAGGCAGACATTGGTTCATAACTTATGTCCATTTCCTGTTTTTAAACTTTTCTTTGACACTAGGAATCCTTGAAACGTACTCTTGTAAACTGAAACTTGCAGTATCTGACGGCAAAATGCTGCATTTACTGAAGGTGGCTCCCCAAGACAGAACCTGTGCAATATATAGCTGCATTAGCAACACATGTGTCCAGCATGGATTCTGGAACAGCACCTAGAGAGCAAAGATTCATGTACAGGTTCAGCCTCCCTGGTCTGGCATCCTCTGGACCTGAGCAGTCCTGGACCAGAGATTTTGTCGTACCAGAGGTGGTCAATTCTACTCCCCTGCTGGCCTGAGCCCCTACTCCTGGGCTCCCCGCATACAGCTTCCCACCTCCCTCTTCCTCCCTGCAGATGCCCCAGCCACCCCGCCCCACCTGCAGCTTGTCCAGGCCCCAGATTCCTACTTGGCCTGTCTTCCCAGGGCCATAGCTTCCCACCTGAGCCCTGCAATAAGCCACTGTGAGACACTGCTCCCCGTTTCTGCTGCTCTTGGACCGGGCACCCTGGCTGCTGCTAGCTCCACCCTTCCCACCAGACCAGCTGTGGCTACCCTATCCTGAGCTCCTGCCACTGGTCTGGCTGGTCCCTCCTCCTCCCAGCCCTGGAACTCTCTGGTCCTGCAAGACCTGAGGTCTAGGTGGGCAATGGGTGCTGCTGGATGAGAAAATGCCAGATTTGAAAGTTGTAACCTGTAGCCTTGTTCAGATTTTCATTTAGTTCATCAGCAGGGAGACATTGGTTTAAAATGAAGACTTGTGCGATGCACAGAGCAAGCGAGCACATCTTCGAAGGATGGGGTCGCCAGTGGTGCCCATGGAAATTGCATTATCACTCCAGAGTTTAGAATAAGAGAGCTGGAAAAGAGGAGTGGCTGGACTCCAGAGGCTTCATCAGGAGATGAATCTGTGTAACTTAAATCCATGTTAAGTTAGTCTGTTTACATCAAGAGCTGTTAAAATGGAGCTTGGAGAAGAAGCAGGGACTTGAAAATTTTTGAGATATCGAAAATGTTCCTGTTCTGAACTGGGACAAAGACTTGAAATCTTGAAATTTTTGCAAGAAGTGTCTCTTTCCCCTCCGACACTCTTGGATTGGGTCATTCAAAAGTTTTCTTTTGATAATTTTGAAATGTGATATTTTGATTGGGACCTTTCTTTTTTTAAAGTTTTAAAAAATTCAAGTAAGTTTTAGTTTTTCAACCCAAAAGTAATTTTGAATGCCCAGTTGGTATTCATCAGTCTGATCATTTCAAAATGTTCTGGTTTAACAGTTTCAAACTTCTAAAAATGTTGTTGAGTCAATGAACAAATCAATACTACCACCCTCTTCCATGAAGTTTTGCATTTGACAAATTGGTAGTTTTGACCCAAAAAAATAAAAAAACTTGGGACAAAAAAATTCCTAACCAGTTTTGTTTCAAAGAATTGTGGAAGATGACAGAGTTTTGTGGACAAAGTAGACGAGTAAGTTTTCTGAGAACAGTTTATTGATACCCTAATACTTACACTTGCTAATTTCAAAGAGCACAATGTTGTTTGTTCCGTGATACAGTGAAATTCACTGATACAAGGTTCCCATAAGAATTAGTTGTTTCCCCCAAACTATTCCATGCACCTCTCTGTTATGAGTACAAGCAGATGTGTGAGGAGCAGAGACTGGATTATCCAGTGTTGTGGAAAACAGACAAAAGACTAGAATGTCTTGATAAATATTTTACTCTCATATCTGCTTCTCTTTGTTCAGTCCTGGGTGGGCAAGCTGGAGATTGGACTGTATTTCTGCTTTCTAAGAGTCTTCATGGAGGAAGCTTGTGCTATGGTTTGTCTCAGGTATTAGCAATGGATAGTCACAGAATCATAGAATATTAGAACCGGAAGAGAATTCAAAAGGTCATCGAGTCCAATCCCCTGCCCTCATGGCAGAATCAAGCACCATGTAGATGATCCCTATTAGATATTTATCCAACCTGTTCTTAAATATTCCCAAAGATGGAGATTCTACAACCACCCTAGGCAATTTGTAGGTAGTGCGTCATGTCCAGGACAAAAGGAATCAAGGTGGGCCTTGCAAGAGATACAAAGACTGTGTGAAGGCCAACATTGCTCATGTTGGTTTAAAACCAGATCAGCTAGAGCAGCATGCAAAAGACCGAACAGACTGGCGTGCTCTCTTACGACATGCGTATGACAACTTTGAAGAGCAGCAACGTGTACTCCTCATTGATGCTCGTGAAAGGAAGAAAGCAACAGCAGCAGCTGCACCAAAGAGCCAAGACAATTCCCTTGCCCTTACTCTGAACACCCATGCCGTTCAAAGCATATACTCCTCAGCCACATGCGAGTCCGAGGCAATTTATTCTAGTGCTTAAACACCCTGTCAGGAAATTTTTCCTGATGTCCAACCTAAACCTCCCATGCATCAATTTAAGTCCATTGCTTCTTGTCCTATCATCAGAGTCTATGAAGAATAATTTTTCTCTCTCCTCCTTATAACACCCTTCTAGGTACTAGAGAAGGAGCCGTGCTAGTCTATATACTATCAAAACAAAAAAACAGTCAAGTAGCACTTTAGAGACTAACAAAATAACTTATTGGGTGAGCTTTCATGGGACAGACCCACTGGTCTGAAGAAGTGGGTCTGTCCCACGAAAGCTCACCTAATAAGTTATTTTGTTAGTCTTTAAAGTGCTACTTGACTGCTTTTTTCCTGCTGGGTGGTGTGGCAGACCCCTACCTGGCAGCTTCAGGAAACTTCTAGAAGGACAGTATACTGGATCCTATTGGAAGCCAATGCTTTTTTGTTCCCTGACTAGGCCCAAGCCCTCATTGGTCAGCTGGGTCCTGCGCTCCCTATAAAAGGCTCCCCATCTGGTAGCAGGGGGGAAGGTTTTGGAAGGCGCACCGGTGGAGCTGAGCGAGAGCAGAGCAGAGCAGACGGCGGGAGGGAGCGAGCGAGCGAGCGAGCGAGAACGTACCATGGGGAAGCGGTGGGTGAAGTGGCTGAGGGTGAGGTTGCTACTTTGGGGCAGGGGTGAAGGCCCTTCCAGTTGCCTCTTGTCCTCGTAGGGACCCTGGGCCGGAGTCCAGGGTAGAGGGCAGGTCTGGACTCCCCCCACCCTTCCCCCGAGGGATTACTCCACTGGAGCAGGCGCGGGCCTGCAAGGGGACTGGCTTTATCCTCCCCACTCTGGACTTGCCTATGATGAGGATGGCTCGCTAAGCGGAGACTCCTGCCTTTGGAAAGGCCTGGGCAGATAAGGGGCCTCCGTGAGTCTCTGAGGCAAAAGAGAACCGCCGGGAAGCGCAGGGACCCACAGGGGCTGACAAGGGACTTTGTCACAGTACATGATGTTAATTGGAATGGGGTTTGTAAATGATTTCGGATCATGATGGTAATGGATTAATGAGCTCAGCGGAGGGAAGGAGGGGAGAGGGTAAGAGTTTCCTAGCTAGACGATGCCACTGAGAGAGGAGGCATTGTTTTCTGGTACCTCAGAACTGCATTGTCTGAGCCATATTCTGTTCTCAGCTGTCCATAGAACAGGTTAGATAGATGTCTATCAGGGATGGTTTAGATAGTACTTGGTCCTGCCATTGGAGCAGGGGGCTGGACTCGATGGCCTCTCGAGGTCCCTTCCAGTCCTAGTGTTCTATGATTCTATGCTGCTTTGAACAGCCTGGGGAGGAGAACTGCAAAAAAGCCTAAACCAGAGATCTGCAACGTGCAGCTCTGGATCTACATGAAGCTCTTGAAAGATTTCTTTGTGGCTCTCAATTCTATGACTGCAAAGTTAAAAAAACAAAAACTCTCCTGATTTATTTTCGAAAAACAGTGAATGTCTAAAAGCCACAAATGAACAACTCATATCTAAATAGCAAATATGTGATCTTGACACGTTGAATAACTCCCCCTAGTATCCCTCAGAGACAGAGAAGGTTCAGAAGTGAGTCAGGAAGACAATGGTACAAACACACATATGAAGTGTGAGGTCATAGAAGATGCAAAACGTTTGTATCAGAGGGGTTGTCATGTTAGTCTGTATCCGCAAAAACAATGAGAAGTTCTGTGACACCTTATAGCCTAACAGATTTGTTGAAGCATAAGCTTTCATGGGCAAAGACCTGCTTCATCAGATGTACCAGTTTGTGAACGTCCTTCAGTAAACACATCACATTACAAATAATCGTGTGTGCACAGTTCTTAAAATAGGAGTTACAAAAAGAATGGTTTGATGTTATTTATTTAGGACCGTCTCATATTCATATGCATTGCAGCTGTTGAATTGAGTTTTTTACCAAACTAAAAAAATGGCTCTTCTTGCTATTTTGGTTGCCAACCCCTGGCGTACACTGACAGAGTTACGTGGGAGTATTTAGAACAAAACTTGGCTTTGATGAGTCCTCCCTCCAAATAGAACCTTTGGGGACAAGTGAAAACAGCCACATTGCAACCCAGTGTCTTAATGTAAAGTACCAGAGGCATTTATTGCACTTAGATACCCGAGTGCTCTGATGGACCATTGGCATAGCACACCTTTTGCCAGTGCATAGTTCTTATGTGAGGAATGTACCAAATTCATCTGCTTACTTCTTTGAGCAGCTTTGCTAGAAATACACCTGGGAGGCATTAGATCCGGCATGTTTGGAATCATTTGTTGTTTGTGTGTGTGTGGGGGCGGGGGTGTGCATGTGCGTGTTTGAAAATCCATTAACAGTTTGTGGGGAAAGGAGAACATCTTTGAAACTGCTCCGTTGTGACTCATCCTTCCCCTTTGTTTTGGTCTCACTCTCTGGCACTCCTTCCTACCCCTTTCTGTTGTCCCTTTGTTTGTTCTTAGCCTACTTTTCTCTCCCTGTTCTCCCTCCCTCCTTTTCAAGTCCCCAGTGCCTGTCTCTCTATTCCCATGCGTAGTTGTCATGCAAAAACATATGATGAAGGGAAACGATTTAGAGCGGTCTCCCAGGATCAATGCTTTTCTTGGGGCAGCTGTTCCAAGAGCGAAGCAGGTTAGGAAGAACAAGTGTAACTTCATTAAACCCTGTGCATGCATGGCTCCTGCCAGGTGGCTGAGTTGCTCCCCGGGTGACTTTCCACATTCCCAATTCTGTTCTTGTCCCTCAATAAGAGTCACTCCAAGGAACATGAGCCCTCCAACTCCATTTCCCCTAATCCTGTAGCAGCCATGGGAAATTAACTGAATCTGCCATTGTGTACAATTTGCTCTGTTGTAGCTATCACCTGGGGAAAACAAGAAGGAAGTAGTTGTGTATAGAAATATAGCCACATGCTTTCACACAGGCAAGGAATGTGGTTTGATGCCACATGAGAAAAGATGAGAAAGTGCATAGTTTGCTCCTTGTGCAAATTGCTTAAGACTATTTGGGCAGGCTGTACACTTGCATAGGATACATATGCCTGGAGGAGCCATCACGTTTGAATCCAGCGGTGACATAAAGTGGTAGGAGCAGAGGCCATGTTTTTTACACAATGCATGACTGACCTGTGGAACTCACAGCCATAAGATATCAAAGGAAGATTTTTAAAAATACGTAACACCAGCAGACCCAGTTGTCAGCAGAAAGGGTTGAACCTGTGACCATATAGGGGCTAAAGCCCTGAACTCTGCCACATGAGCTAAAGGCCAGATGGCTCTGAAGCGAGGCTATAGAGCAGAGATTTCACTCTCCTTAGTACATGGTCTCAGTGCCTCTGAGGTTACCAATGGATGAGATGTGTACATGGGTGCTAGATGTGTTTGTCCCTGCCTGGTCTGAGATTTGGAAATGTTTGCTCATAAAGAGGTGGTAGAAAAGAAAATACAAAGAGTAGCAAATAACATACTGAGGAGATCGGCAGTCAAGAGGAGGTTAAACAGAGTATGCATGGAAGAAACTAGTGGGAAGATGAACTAGGGACTCTCCGTAATAGGCTGAAGAGCTCACGTGTAAGGTGAGTTGGGCATTTGATAGGAATGGGAGAAGAATGACCAGCAAAGAAAGCCTGGGAGAAAAAGTGTCAGAAGAACGGTCACAGAAGACATGAGGATATGTTGGAAAGATTCTGCCAAGAGAAGTTTGATGAGAAAAGGACTGGAACACCCAAGATCTATGAACCCAGGCCATGGGGAGGAAAGAGTGGTGACCTGTGTGAATGGGAAAAGAAATCAAGAACTGAAAAAAATGGTTAGATATTTGTAGAGCTGATGAGAACATCCCATTACATAAGACAGGCTGAGCTGCAGAAGAGATATAAATCCTCGTGTTTCAGGATATAAACCCTCTTTCAGTTGTCTGGGAGTAGAAGGGAACTTTCCTTATGCGCAGCCAAGCAATAGTTCTCTGTTATGGGGATTTTCCTACCTTCCTTTCAGACTGGTCTTTGGGACGGCAGTTCTCATGTCCCTGTGTCTAAGCCCGTTCTGAGAATCAGTGGAACAGCTGAAGATTAGAATTTAAAAGTTCTTTGATTGGCCCACAAGCTCATGCACACCCAGGCAAATAAACAAATATTCTGCACAAGTATTGAGCTCAGCTTGGTAGCCCAAGCCTCTGCTTCACGTACATCTGTTCTGTGCGAACAAACCGCTACCTGTTAGCTTAAATGGCTGATTTGCCCACTTTGATCACATGGCTCGAATGGGGCATTGGAGGTCACAGGGACAAATCCCCCCTCTCTAACCCCATGGAATTACCAGATCAGGAGCCCCATGCGCAAATAAGTCATGGAAGTGCCCTTAGGGGTGTAAGATGTTCAGGACCTTTTAGCCCACGCTCTTCTGCCTCGAGTTCTCAGACACGAGCACGCATGCCTCTGGGGGTATGCAGAGGTCATTCCAGGGGACACCAACTCATCTAGATATTTGCCTTGTCTTACAGCGGGCTACATAAAAAGCAGTTGCAAACTCCATACAAACTGAAATTTCCTATAGACAAATGACTTGTTTGTACTGTGCTGCAGACTATACATTGATATGTAAGTGCAGTACAGTACCTATATTTCAGTTGATTTATTTGATAATTATAAAGTAAAATGAGCATACACGCAATGGCTCTGAAATAGTGTGCTGTAACACTTTTGTATTTTTATGTCTGATTTTGTAGGCCACTCATTTTTTTTTTCTTTAGTGAAGTTATACTTGGGAGTACGCCACACAGATCAGACTCCTGATGGGGGTGCAGTCACCTGGGAAGGTTGAGAGCCATGGTTCTAGCTCATCTGCTTTCCCCCTCCCATTTGTGGATAATTTTGCAACCAGCACTGTTGAGAGGCATTGTCCCATCTGCCTCCATCCCAAATATGGGCACAAAATCACAGCTTTGGCAGTGGTTAACTTATGCCCATTTGGGGGTTGGTTTTGAGCCGTCAGACTTGGCCTGTGTTGTCTAATGATGTCAGTGGAGTAGCTTAAAGCTGCAGCTGACTGCACAGGGTAAGAAGAGATGCTGGGTCTGCCTTAGTTCTTTACTTCAGCAAACACCTCTTTGCAGCTCTGAACAGGGGAGCGGCTCAGAGTCGGAAGAGGTTGTTTCCGTGCCCACTGGTGAGATTGCAGCAACAAGGTGCAGGCAGAACTCCCCTGCCTCCCCGTGTATTTCCCTTCTGTTTGAAACACTTTTGTGCAAAGAGGGGTTGATCCTGCTTTAGGCGAGGGACTGGACTAGTTGACCCGCCGAGATCCGTTTCAGCCCTAGAATTCTATGATTCTATGATTAATCATTTGGACATTCAGAAAAGCAAATCCCCTTGGCACAGGAATGGCATTGGTTCTTCCTCTTGGGACTTGCTCGGTTCTGAGCTCCAATTCAGCCAACCGAGCTTTGCCTCCTGCCTGTGAATCTGTGGGAAATCTGATGACGTTGGTGTTTGTCTGGGAAACGTGGGCTTATTAGGTTGGTGTTTTAAATCCTTCCCTGCAAAGATAAAACAACTCCTGTTCGATAAATTGATAATGTGGATATTGCGGCGTGAACCCGACTAGCCCTAGCTGCATGAAAAAGGGAATCAGCAATCTGCTACTGGGCTTGGTGAAAGTGATGGGGAAGTGGGAAACTAACTAATTAGATGTGGTGTGATTTATAGAACGTGGTTTCTATTTTTGTTTTTACTTGTGATGCCTTTTGGCCAAGTTTGCCTTCCACAATCCTCAAACCATAACCACTGTTAGAAGGGCATCTGCAGATACCATGTCCTTGCAAGAAAGTTGTGGGTAGTAGTCTGCGTGGAACTCGCCCATGGGCCTTTAAAGGCACATCTACTGTAAGCTAGGGGTGTGATTTCCCAGCTTCTGCTCTGGCAAAGGGGCAAGACTGCTTCCCACACACACCAGAAGTGGCGCGTGCTGACACCAAGGTGTGACCCCCTGTGTATCACCCATGTATCACCTCTGCAAGTGTAAGTAGCTGCAGTAAGAGCTGATGGGAGTATGTGTACATGAGCTATGGGATCACACCCCTGGCTTGCAGTGTTATCATAGAACACTAGAACTGGAAGGGACCTTGAGAGGTCATCGAGTGCAGCCCCCTGCCCTTACGGCAGGACCAAGTACCATCTAGACCAGGGGTGTGCAAAGTGGGGTGTGTGTGAGCGGGCTGCCCCTCCCCCACAGCCACTCTGCTCCTATTTTGCTGAGCTCTGTTGAGAGCCATCTCCTGGTCTTTTATTTATTTATTTGCACCCAAGGCAGCAGCTCGCTCCTGGTGTCTCTCTCGGGACCCCTGCTGCAGGAGTGCAGCTTGATTAATGACCCCCCTGCAGGGAAGAGAGCAGCAGTGGCTGAGTGTTACGGCGAACTTGGCTGAGCTTTCCACTGACACAGCCTGCCCCATGCCTTACAAAAGGCTTTATAAATTGTGTTTCTTGAGGCACCCTGGGCTGGGCTTGCTTCAAAGTTTCTGAAAGCCTGATATAAAGAGAGAGGAATATATTTTGTTTAAAGTTTCATTGCTGCTAAGAATCCCTTACAGTGGGAAGCAGGGCAAGTTACAAAACTATCCCAATTACTATCAACCTCTTTCTATTTAGTGCCAGAATCAGGGAAATGATCCTGTGGGTCCAATAAGTAAAAAAGGAGATTTATAAAAATTTTGCTGGTCTCTCTTCCTTGACTGAACTAAAAATAAAAGCCGAGCTTTTCCAAAGAAAGCCTGGCATTCAGCAAGCCGATTTAGCCGCTGCCTCCCCCTTCATCCCCAGGGCCTTTGCCATCCCTGTTGCTGAGTGAGGGAGCACAGTCCATCAGTTCCATGACACCACCGCTCGCTTCCAGTGCCGATCAGGGAGCCCTGCTAATTGCAGGGACAAAAAGTGGGGCCTAGTGCAAACAGCTTGCTCACCCCAGGCTAGATTATCCCATTGTTGAGAGCTCAGCGTAGACTTAGCCCAAGGCATAAATAAAGCTGTCTCATTCTGCGCCTGATTGGCAGCCCAAGTCAATAGGAAGGTTCCTGTAGAGTTTGCATCAGGCCTTATTTAAGGTGTCCACAGTAAGGAGTCACTAGGGTATCCGGGTAATACAGGAGGTAAGGCAGTCAGCAGTAAAACCGAAAAATCATAAAGGGCAACCCTTGCAGTTTTCTCTTTTGACCAGGGTTTGAAATGTGGCAAGGATTGTCTTAATGCTCCATGCAAGTGTCCTGAAACCTTGTGTCTGGAGAGGTTGGGTACTTTAAACCAACATACTCAAGGAGTGTGTTCCTTCTCTGTTTCTGCTACTTCTCTTTGAATCTTAATTTTTCACATGCTAACGTACAGTCAAAGAACAGGCTTCTCTTTGTGTTCTCAAAACAAAAACTGATTTAAAAGCCCAACAAATGACTCCTGCTCCGAATTTTCCTTTACCAATCAGTGTTACGTGTTTATAAAAGAACACTCTTTGCAAAACAAAGCATTCTTTCCAGATAATGCTGTCTCCTGTGGTGCTGAGCATGCCACTTAGTGTTTAAGCTGGGAGAAATTGCCAAAATGTAAACTATAACTAGCATATTTTTCTGTCCCACACAGAGTAGAATATTCCTAGCAGATGCTTCTTGCTTCTTTTGCAAGTTGCCTTGCAAAGCTTTTCATTCTAGCTGTTTGTTTAATCTCCCTCAGCATTGTAAGTCCATCAGTATTTCTTTTCCTCTAGATAATGGGGCCATTTGAGTATCTTCTTTTGTCACTGCAGCATGTTTCTTCATTGTAACTCCTATGTAATGTTCTTGTTGTAAGTGCAGGGTACGTTACTGCTTCCAAGGCTCCACACATGCTGCAGGACTGCACATGATACATGCCTGTTCAGAAGAGAGCTGGACAAAATGTGTGTTGTGAGCCACAGAAGTATGCAAAATCGACCAGTTTCTGTGCCTGTGTGCTGTTCTGTAGAAATCATTTGCACACCATTTACTTCAGCTGGACGTGACATTTTCCCCACTCTCTGCGTTACAGGAAAAAAAAAAACTTTTTTGCAGTCGACAGAGAGTTTAGGGCTGGGTTGAAGTCACGTGTTGAAATCATGTGGTGCTTGTAAACAGCTTGATTCAGTAGGTTGTTAGACAGTTCGGTCTTTCCAAGGGAGAGGTTGTACTTCATGTGTGATTTCTGGGGTACTCTCTTAAAATATTGTGCAATAAATCCCCCTGTTCTCGAATAGCTTAATAGACCATATGTTGTAATAATGTCTCTCAGATGGTGAGAATTCTGTAATTCATTACTACTCAATAATTCTGTAATTCATTACTGCTAGATAATTCGCCTCTCACTACATCTGAGTGTATTTTTGCAAGTGAAATCACAGGCTCTTTGTCACTGGGCTTGTCTGTGTGATAGATACACAGATTTCAGCTTCAGGATTGCTTTTAGGGCTTGTCTACACAATGGGGGTGGGGAAACCAATCTAAGCGATGAAATTTCAGGTATGTGATTTGCATAGCTGAAGTCAGTGTGCGTAGAGCTATTTACTGCGGTATGTCAACGGGAGAACTCCCCTGGTGTTTTGTGTTGAGGTGGAGTACAAAGTCGACAGGAGAGTGGTTTGTTGTGTCTATACTAGAAGCGATAAATTGACCCCCTAGTGGATTGATTGCTGCCTCATCAATTTAGCCCTTAGATGTTACTGCCTGGGAATGGCTGTTTTTACTGACTTTGACATTTTTGTGTCAAGAGAGGTAGACCTATGTTAGTCTGTATCTGCAAAAACAACCAGAAATCTTGTGGCACCTTATAGACTAACAAATATAGTGGAGCATAAACTTCCATGGGCAAAGACCACGAAAACTTATGCCCGCAAAAGCTGATGCTCCAATATATCTGTTTGTTCATAAGGTGCCACACAGCTTCTCATTTTAACATCTCTGTGCCTCGCATGATTCTAGGCTTAGTTTTGCGAAGGAAATACGGTCCCTCTGTCAAAGATAGTAACCACGGTCTTGCAGTTGAGCAAGTCTTAGAGGTAGTCAGAGGACACTACTCCAGCGGTTCCCAACCCATTTTGACAGTTCAGGAAGACTTGGTGACCCAAGGCAATTCCAAAATGGGGAGGAGAAGGTAGACAGCAGAGCTGTAACTAGGTGTAATATTGCACCAGAGGCAAGAATATAAAATTGTGCCCCCTCACATTCATATGTTCATAATACTTATTTCACAGAAAAGGGAAAATATATTAATAAAATAATAACACTACATTTAGTGTAGTTAGTCAGAGCTGTGGTGGTGGAAAGACACTCATCCCCAAACTGCTTCCCCCAGGTTAAACCCCACAATCAGGGGCTTGGGGAGTCACCCTTAGAGGCTGGAGAGGTCTAGAGGGGGTTAGGGGAGTCACACTTAGGGCCTACGAGTCATTCAGTGTCAGAAGGGGGGTAGAGGAGACACACTTGGGCTGGAGGGGGCTAAGGGTGTCTCACTCAGGGGCTGGAAGTCAGTCTCAGGCTGGAGGGAGCTAGGGGAGGCACTGGGACCCTCCCACAGCTGGAAACTGGCTGGTGCAGAGCCTTGGCTGGCAGCACCGTCTGTGGGGACCGCACCTCCTGCAGAGGCTGGAAACCAGGGAGCTGATCAGCTCTGTCCTCCCTCCTTCCCAGCCTTGGACTCAGGCCCCCACCTCACCTGAGCTGGGCATGTCTTCTGAGGTATGCAGTTCTGTGCCCTGCAGGTAAAATGGTTCTCAATGTAATTGATTGGCTTAACTGCCTGACAGCTGTTAATTCAATTAAGACATTGAGAACCACTTCAGGAGCGTGAATGGCTTCTTAATAGCCATCTGTGGAGCTGCCCAGTCCAGCCAATGACCCTTTAGAAATGTAATCATGACCCAAAGGTTGGGAAACCCTGTTATACTGTGTTCCTTGGTTGACTCTTGTGATGGTTGGTGGTGTACGTAAAAGCCCACCTCTTGGAGACATGTTTTTACTTGAGACAGTCAGCTCTCAGGTAGATGGGCTTTTTTTGAGCGAATGTCTCATCCTCCCAGTAACAGAGAAAAGTTTGAAAACGTAACTTGTACATGCTCTAGGCTCAAAAACTGGAAGGCAAGTAACCCCCTACCAACATAGATTGTTTTCAAAATATTGTGATTTTTAAGTCATCCACGTATGTGGCGGGGGACGGGGGGGCAGTCTGACTTGTGAATTTAAATATTTGAGTTGGCAGTACAGACACTAAGCCTCCTTACCAGAGCCAGGGCCTAACCTGCCATAGGTATTAGTTGTAGGGGCACAAAATGGATGTGTTTAATATCTCAGAGCCCAGGTGTAGGTGTGGTGAAGAAGGAGGAAAAGCCTGCTGAGCCCTCCCTCTGAGAATGAGGTGCTGACATAGATTGAACCTCTCGAGTCCTGCCCAGTAATGGTCTGCCATAATTTTGGTTAGCCGGATGTCCACTTATCATAGTTATGGCCAGGTTTCCCGTGGTCCCATAAGGTTTGTTTATAGTCCCCAGTCCTGGCTCTCAGTGTTCTGTGCTGTTATTTAGCTGTAATTTACCCCTAAATGTCTTCTAAGAGACCAGCAAGCAGTGGAAGTGTTTGGTAATGAGCTAGACAATATTGACTGTGGTTCAGCAAATTCTCTGGTTCAGTGCTGGACTAAAGAGGTTCAACCTGTATTTAACAGCCCTGTTTTACATCCCAGCACGTACATAGTGCCAAATGTTGGCACAAAGGCCAAAGGGTGACAGTGATTCCTAAAGTGGACCCTTTCGGATTCCCTCCTGGATTTGGCGTCACCTTTGTCCTGTGCTGTACTGAACAGCACAAAATGGCCAAATAGCTCCAGTGTCAGAGCAAGGAATTGTCCCATTGCCAAATATGCAACATCAACTGCAGCTCTGAGTCAAATGGATTGACACAATGGAGGAATTTGCCCCACAGTGACTCATGGTGAATTCTGCACCAGTACCTCCTTAGGACTCTTTCTGAACAGCACAATTTGGCTCTGGGAATATAAAAGCTCTGCTCAAAGTTCCTCCTTAAAGCCAGTGGATACACTAGAACAATAGCAAAGATGCTGCTACCAAATGGTTTCTTAGTTTTTGTTCTCACTATCTTGTAACTAGGAGGACTTACATCACTTCATCCTTTATTGTAACTTTTGTCATTCGTGTTAAACAAAGACTAAAGGAAGGTGTAGAGAATGAGGAGGCAGTGGCCTTGATGTGAAGAGAGCTGCACGTAACCTCTTAATCTTGTCTACGTCTCTTTTCTAACAACTAGGAGTTTCTATTTATCAGTGGGTGGTTTAGCTGATACTTAGTTCTGCCTCAGCACAGGGGAATGGACAAGAAGACCTACTGAGCTCCCTTCCATTCCTTCATTTCCATGATCCTATAATCTTTCAGCTTTGTGCCTGCAGGCCTGCAAACATAAGAAGCAGTCCCCCAGAGGAATCCAATGAAATTGTCGCAAAATACGTCAGGAAATTTTTGTACCATGGTAGCCTCGCTCAGTGGGTGGTGCTCAATTGGTGGTTAGGACATGAGAGGCCAGATTGTGACTCCTGTGATATGGGGTACATGGGGAAGAGGGGTGTACAAGCAATGTGTGCTGTCTCTTACACCTGAGAGTGCTAGCACCTCCCACAGTCTTTGTGATTTGGAGGAGCAGAGGATGCTCTTTCTATCCTGGGGCACAAGATGCCAGATGGAAGGTGCAAAGGAAGGCAGCATTTGGGAGAGGGCAATGGCTAATGCAACAGGTCCACCCTCTAAGTGCCCAGAAAGCACCAAGAGCAGTGGTGAGCAACCTAAGCTGGTGAGGGGGGGCCACATGATTGGGCTCCCCCTCAGTGGGCTGCAAGACAGTTCTCCTGGGCCTCCCAGGATAAAGTCGCTTTGCTCACTGCGCTGGTGTACCTAGAATTTGTGTAGTGCGCCAACTGAACCGAAGGAGAGCTCTGGTGGGAAGTGGAGGGAGTACACAGCTCGAACAGGCAACGTTGTGTGTAGTCAGCACTCACCTCGCTTCCCATGCCCTGGCTTTACATGCATGTCATAGAATCATAGGGCTGAAAGGGACCTCATGTTGCTTTAGTGACACTGGTAGGAACAAAGCGGCGCAGATGGAAACCAGTGGTATGTGGCAGCCCTGCCTGTGGGCAGCAAAATGTTTCACAGGCCACATGTAGAACCCCAGTGGGTTTACAGGGTGCCCAGAGTGATCAGGCCCTTGGCATAAACTCGGTGCTCCTGCTGAAGCGCTGATGCTTGGCTTGTCTCCCTGCTCAGAGCTAGGTCATATATGCTACAGTCTAACACTCTGAGCAAAACTGTGCGTATGCTCCAAAATATCTATTAGTCTATAAGATGCCACAGGACCTCTTGTTATTTGCCTAGTATAGACTTACCCTAGAAACTGAGGGTTGTGCAACCAAGCTTTTGGTGAAATAAAAAAAATCAGTGTGTTTTGCAGATTCTGTAGTAACTACACCTACTTTCGTTCCTTTCCCTTCTCTGTTTTATTTCTGGGACCCTTGCAGGAGTTTCCCAGAGCGCCTCCGCAAACATTCAGTGCAAGACTTTCCCAGAGCACTGCCACAAATATACAATGCATCCCAGTTGAGCAAAAAAGTGGCAGAGCCAGCAATAAGAGAAAACTCAGCTCAGTGTGACTCTTTCAGCAGCAATTTGATTGGGAGTTTATTGCTGGAAAACTTCACATTTTAAATTTCCCTGGGGTAGGGGATTAGGGGTATGAGAAGAGAGAAATAAAGAAGCCAAATTCATCCCCTTTTTTTCCTGGCCACAAAGACTAAGTCTGTTTGAGATGATTTGCTTTATTGAAACCCTCTGAGAAATAATATTGCATCTTCCACCCAAACTGCTGAACTCAACTTCTTTTACCAGGCGCATGCAAAAATTCCACACTCAGGTTGTTGAGAGGGCCCAGAGTGCCTGCCTTGCAAAAACCAAAGTTGCTAAAAGAGTCATTGGAGAGCGTTCTCTATGGAAAGCCCTCACAGAGTGTGTGTGTGTGCCTATAAAACCTGCATTATGATTTATTGGTCTATAAAATGAGCCGTGTGAAGAACAACACAGAAACAAGCCACGGGGAGAGCCACTGTCCAGTTGGCGTTTTCCAAATTTAAAAGTGCTCTAAGCAGTGGAGAGACGTGTCCCAAGACAGGTCATTTTCACAAGGCATTTCTCACCACCTGATCTGTCCTGCAGTGTAATGCACCTGCTTCTTTTTATGTGGTTCTTTCAGATGCCTCAAGAACAGTACGCACACAGGAGCACCATGCAGAGCTCAGAAGGCCCGCAGGTATACAGAGTGGGGATTTACGGCTGGAGGAAGAGATGCCTCTATTTCTTTGTGCTACTCCTAATGATTTTAATCCTGGTGAACCTTGCCATGACCATCTGGATTCTGAAGGTTATGAACTTCACAATTGTAAGTAGGGGTTGCCAAAATTGGGGTTAAATACTGGGGGTAGGCCACTGGAGTTTCTTTCAGGCATTATTTAAGATACAATTTCAGTAGCGTGTGGTTTGGGTTCCCTAGGACACACATTGTGGAGCCAAGAGTGATGGTCTTCGTAATCTATTTTATCTCCTGGAGAAGCATTCTCAAGTCTGTATGCAATTTTATCAAGCCTCAGCATTCAAAAATCATGTTTGGTCCTGCAAAATATGAAATTGGTTGAAAAATCGTATTTTAACATACAATAGTTTTGAAGTGTTTTTACTTATTTGTCTCTGTGTTGAGTTTTTTAGCTTCACATTTTTAGCTTTCTCTCATGAGGGCTGGAAACTTTTTTGAAAAATGATGTGTCTTCAGAAACTGAGGCTTCACAGAAAACAAAGCAAAAAATTCTGTTACTTCTGATAAACCCATAAGACCTGGCCACATTGTGTATGTTGTTTACGTGGAAGTTAGTAGAGCATATCCTGTTCCTCAGGACGTGTGAGTTTCTGTCCATTTCTCTTGTTAATATTTTAAACTGCAGTTACCTGCTAACTGGGACCCAGATACGGGGTCCAATCCAACCCCCACCAAAGTTCAATGATAAACACCTGTCAAGTTTAATGAGAGATAGCACAGGGGTGAACTTTACCCTTTGAAGATATATCCTTTTGTGAGGACATAATTTGTGCATAGTCCTTTAGTTGGTCCTCTGCACAGGTAAAACTTGTCAAAACTTGCACCAGGACACAGTAAATCCACTCCACGGGAAGTGCTGTTTTAAAGCCACTCCCCATTCTCCGGTTTATAAGTTAGTTGAGCAGAGTGGAAAAAAAAAAAAGGATTACTTCATGAGAAAGTGGGAACTTTGTCAAGCTTAGGAGCATCAGAATCTTTTGGAGGAGCTCTCTTCAAAAACATAATCACAGAGCTAGCTCATGAGAGAGCTGTAAGATCAAATTGTACGTGGACAGTTTCTTAGATCTGGAAGTCGTGATGCGAGTAGAACGTTTGAGACAACACGTCTTCCTTTTTCCCCTCCTTTTACACTCTGAGCAGATCTACCTATGTTATCTCTTTGACAGTCAGCCAGAGCTTGAGTAAATCTATTGTATCCAGCAGACAAATGATTATGCCATTATAATTCCTTGTACTCATGTTCTCTAAAAGTTGTACTTTCAGGATGTACAGTAAATGGCAATGAATATCTTTTGTGCGTGTGCTTTGGGAGCAAAAAACAATGTAAAGCAATAATCTAGAAGACATTAGCCATTCCCAGTCGTTCACTAAGGGGCAAGCCAAAATTAGGAGTAATTAGAGCTTTACCATCCCTGTTATTTACTTTGATGGCATTAGTGTCATTATGAAGTAAAACTTGTGGCTTACTATAGTAATACATTTTAGAAAACAGCTGCTGGGAGATGAATATTGCTGCAGGGTTGGAAAACTGGTCTTATCCCAGCTGTTAATACCTGGTTGCAAGCCAGAGCTCTAACTCACCAACCTGTGTATCAAGGAACATTCTTCAGTTGCTGGATTTCAGGCCTCCTTTTTTCAGAGACTCAACTTTATTTCACGTTCAACACATCAGTCACATCCTTTGTTCCTGACCAGGGTCTTCTGCATGGGCCTCTACTTCAGGGGTGGGCGGTCAGTAGCCTGTGCTCTGGATGCGGTTTGCCAGGGTTAGTCCCCAGTGGGCTACTGGCAGTTTATTTACCAGCTCATCCACAAGTACAGCCACTCACAGCTCCGGTTGGCTGCAGATTGTTGTTCCCAGCCAATGAGAGCCGCAGGAGATGGTACAGACTGGAACACGACTTCCCGCAGCTCCCATGGCCAGGAACAGTGATCCTCAGCCAACAGGAGCTGTAAGCAGCTGTTCCTGTGGATGCATAAGTAAATAAAGTGCTAGCAGCCCACCAGGGTCTAACACTGACAAATTGTGGCCAGGCCACGTATTGCCCACCCCTACCCTCCTTCCTTCCCCATTGTCCTCTGCAGGGCATTTGTTTGAGTCACGTGTACTCCGGATTCCATCTCTTGACTTTAGTAGGAAGCAGCCTGCCACTCTCCAGCTCATCTGAGCTATTTGCTGACTTGTCGGAAGACCCGGTGAACTTCAAGCTATCACATGCTCCCTGGTCTTACAATGTCAGCTGACTGGTTGCAGCTGGGGCTAGGCCCAGCTCTCCTTAAAGGGCCAGCCGCTCTGTGGCACTGGTTTGGTATTGGTCCCAGAGCAGAACAGATTCCAGTAAATATTTATTTCATTGTCACCACTTGTAAATTCACTAGGCAGTGAACAGTCTGGAGCAGGGGGTCTGCAACCTGTGGCTCTTTAAGGAGGTTGTGGCTGCTGATGTTATAATTAGAAAGTAAAACAAAAACAAAACCCTCCTGATTTTTTCGATAAACAGTGAACATCTAAAAGTCCCAAAATGAACAACTGATATGTACATAGCAAACAATGTGTGATCTCAAAATGTAGGAGGACTCCCCTTAGTGCTCTGCAGAGAGAGAGAGAGGAGGTGCAAGAGTGAAAGTCAGGAAGACAGTAGTACAAACACACACGCACACGAAGTGTGAGGAAATACAATATGTAAAAAGTTTGTGCGTGTCATGCAGTCCTGCCCACAGGCCACGTATAGCCCACCCCGCACTACTTCCTTCCCCATTGTCCTCTGCAGGGCATTTATTTGAGTCACATGTACACTGGATTCCATGCATCGCATTACAAGTCATCGCGTGCGATGTTCTTAAAATAGGGGTTACAAAAAGTACGGTTTGACGTTATTTATTCAGGAATGTCTCCTATTCACGTGCACTATGGCGCTTGAATTACTGAGTTTTTGACCAAACTGGAAAATAAGATTCTTCTTGCTATTTTGGTTGCTGACCCCTTATCTGGGGTACTGGGTTATAGATTCTGAAGCCTGAAAGGAGACCTGGTGGTGTTGGGGTTTGTAAAACCTACGCCCAGGCGTAAGGTGATAAGTTTGACTCAGACTGTGAAAGGAAAGGCAAATGCACATTTCTATCCAAACAGTGTCACAGTGGTAGACAGGGTAAGAAATGAAGCTCCAAAATCCAGGGGAATTTTGTAGTTCAGTGGGCACAGTGCTTTCAGTTTTTACCTTTACACTCAAGAATTGCAGCCTGTTACAGGTGTGGGTGACCCAGAGTGAACGAATGACTCTTTGGTATCTGTATAGAAGCAGTTCTATTACCTAGCTATCCAAGATGGGGGTGGTTGAGAAACGCACTCCTTTTTGACTTCTCCACCCTGCCCACATGCTCTTTTTTTCTCCTGGTTTATGAATGGGTGGGGCCAGGAAGTCATGTTCCATATGCCCAACATGGGATTACAACATGACAGGATTTTGTTTGTACTGAATTGAACTGATTCTCTATTAGATCAGTTATTTATCATACTGCTCAAACTGCAGTTTTGCATCCCAGATCCTTATCATGAGCATTCAGCAGAGAAAGCCTGATGCCTTTTCCAAGCATTGCCCTCCGCAACACAAGAGCCTTCCTCCAAGCTCTGTGAAGGTTGCAACAAACTAGGAAATGTTTTTTGTAGAGATGAAAGAGGTTGGAAGTCCTGCCTGGAACTCTTTCTTCTGGTGTATCTATTCTAGTGCTCTCAGCTGAAGCAGAACAATGATGCCGTGTTTGGAATCCCCAAAAGGGCTGCTAGAGTCTGTGGTAAAGATGCAGGAAGAGATTTGTCATCTGCAGCAAAAGAAGAAACAATGATAGCTTCCACAGAGTGGTTAGTGTTTTTTGGCCTTTGTCTGGGAGGCAGTGAATGAGGATATCGATCTGAGTGAGGCTGAACTCTGAGACAAAGATGTTGCTGTGGCAGAAGCTTTTAACCAGACAGAGGAATACTCAGAATTTCCCTGAGAGAGAACTTAATGCTTCTGCCTGCAGCTTCTCTTGTTAGGTGTTGGTGTTCCCAAGCTGGGGCAGACCAGCCTTCTGACTTCCACGATGGGCAGCTCTTGCTGCAGACTGTAGCTGGTGAGAAGCTCTCAAGCCAAGGATAGCTGAGCTGGATGGAGATGAGGCATTCAAACAGTTGGCATGGGTGGGCTGGTGGGGACCTGGGCAATTCACACGTATGAATTGCTGAGAGAAGTTATGACTCTGCCTGACCCATGGCGCCATGGCTTTGTGCTGGAACAGAGAAAGCTGGACACGTGCAGGAAGACGGCATTGAAAACAGACAAGGAATAAACACACGTGGCGGGCCCCTGCCCTAATGACATGTAGGGTCAATTTTAATTTTTAAATCAAGCTAGTGGCTGCAGCTACACGAGGGCCTTAATTTCCCCCCTATGAAGAGGTGATGGATGTTTTAGGGAGAAAAACCAATTCAGGTCTGGTGATAGCCACAGCACTTATCAGCTGAGCTACCTGAGCCGAAAGGGACAACCATGCGGCAGGCTGCCAACCCTTCCAGAACTAGGAGAAAGTTGTTTCTGAGTGCTTGTTCCTGTTCTTTCCCCCACCTAGGGGTGTGCATACCCACAGGCACTGCTGTCGTGATTTTTTTGCCTTCGCGGGATCCATGGGGATCTGGCGCTCTGTGGAGTTCCACGCTTCTCCAAGGGTGGATGAGGTGCCCCCAGCCCCATACCGCCATTTTTGTGTCCTTCCAACTGCCCATGTGGGTTGGTCGGAGTGCCTTCCTCTTGCTTTGCCTACTGGTGATTCTCCTGTAGTAGCTGATTAATAGTAAGTAAGTGTGAAGTGTTACAAATTTGATTAAAGACTAACAATTTTATTTATAAGGGCATGAGCTTTTGTGGGTAAGACCCACTTCTTCAGATTTTTCTATTCCAGAATCTGAAGAAGTGGGTCTTACCCACAAAAGGTCATGACCTTATAAATAAAATTGTTCCTCTTTAAGGTGCTACAGGACTGCTTTTTTTGTGAAGCTACAGACAAACATGGTGACTCCTCTGAGACAAGTTGTTAGTTTGTTAGCAGGGACTTTGCCCTGGCATGAGGGATGACCGGGTCCCTGGACTTCAAACCAGCCTCCACTTGTGGTAAGTCTATGCCAGTTAGCAACCCTCACTGCAGTTGCCGAAAGAGCAGAAGCTGCAAGAATTCCAAGCCAAGGATCCAGAATATGTGGGACCTTTACCTAAGACCGCTCCTCATGGAGGACACGCTTTGCCCCGCATCCCATTCCCTCAGTTCCCCAGAGAAGCCCTTGCTGCACAAGGAGTGCTTATTATATCCAGTAGGTGCTCGTGGCATGTTAGTAACACAGCAAGCTGTTTGTGGGAGAAAACTCGGGTATAATGAATGCTGCTCATGGAGGCCATGTCTACACTAGCCAAAAACTTCGAAATAGCCATGCAAATAGCCATTTTGAAGTTTACTAATGAAGCGCTGAAATACGTATTCGGTGCCTCATTAGCATGCAGGTGGCCGCGACACTTCAAAATTGATGCGGCTCACCACCGCGCGGCTCGTCCAGACGGGGCTCCTTTTCGAAAGGACCCCAGCTACTTCGAAGTCCCCTTATTCCTATGAGCAGATAGGAATAAGGGGACTTCGAAGTAGCTGGGGTCCTTTCAAAAAGAAGCCCTGTCTGGACGAGTCGTGCAGCGGCAAGCCGCATCAATTTCGAAGTGCTGCGGCTGCCCGCATGCTAATGAGGCGCTGAATACGTATTTCAGCGCTTCATTAGTAAACTTTGAAATGGCCACTTGCATGGCCATTTCGAAGTTTTTGGCTAGTATAGATGTAGCTGGAGAGTGACAAATGAGGAAGGAAAGGGCAGAGTGAATAAAAAATAACTCTTCCAAAAGGAGAACTGTTCTTAGGGCCTCTTGATGAGAGAACCATCTGCTCCAGGAGCGGTCAATAATCTTGGTTGGGTGGTATGTCAAGAACTTCTTAAGTGGTTACAGAGCGCCCTGTTCTGTGATATTAATGGAGGGGAGGTGGGTCTGGGAAGGAGGTTGGGTGCAGAGGGGAGCTTGGGGTGGGGTACTGGGGTGCAGGAGGAAGATTGGGTCTGGGAGGGAGCTTGGATAAGGAGGGGTGTGTGACTTGGGGCAAGTGTGCAGGAGGAGATCGTGACCTCGTGAAGGGTGTTGGGTACAGAAGGAGGTTATGACCTGGGGCAAGGGATTGGGGTGCAGTAGGGGTTGAGACCTGGGATAGGGTGTTGGGGTGCATGAGGAGATTGTGATTTGGGGCAGGTGGCTGGGGTGCGGAAGTGGGTGCCAGGTGCAGGCTATACCTGGGAAGCACTTTCCATAGGTGGCTTCCAGCTAGCGGCCCAGCGAGATCCTGTCGCTGCGTCCCCACATGCTACTCCAAGTAGCCAGCTGCTGGGTTCAGCGTGTGCATCTGTGCATAGTCCTGCCTCCATGTCCCCTGGCACAGAAGGTGTGATGTTCTGCCGAAAGGGAGCATAAATATTACATAGCAATTTCTGCAAATCCAGGCTGACTGACTTTTGCAAGACCATACCTTCAATGTCACATCCTGTGTTCACCTTCTGGGAAATGGAATACAGGAATTGCCAGACTGCATCAGAACAGTGGTCAATCTAGGCCCATAGCCTATCTTCAGCAGTGACTAGAATCCTGCAGTAGGAAATGACTAGGCAATTTGCCTATACAAAAGGCTCTTGCCAGCCCCCATCAGAGATTTACCCAAATAGCTCACAGAAAATCCCCATTTTCCTTCCTGTGCCACTCAGTGTTTTATGGGGTTTGGGATCGTCAATGCCAGTTTCTGGTATCTCCTAAAATTGAACATTGCAGAGGAACAAACCAAAGCATCTCTTCAATAAATTAAGTCCAATTTAAGCCTGAAAATGTATATTTGAATATCGCAAGTGAATTGTTTACCACTTAAAGAGGTTAAATGCAGCTATCTGCATTATGAAAGCTAAGTAATAATACTATCTTGATTGCTTTATTAAAAGGCCATAAGAAAAAAATGAGCTTTTTAGAATTGATTATAAAGAGTTACTTTAATACATTTAGTCCCTCTTGTGTGTAAACTACCTGCCATATTTTAATTACATGGAAACAGTAGCGTAATAATGCGGCAGTGAAGTTGGGTCAGAGTTAGGAAAACTCGTCTTAGCTAATAGGCAGGCTTCTCTTACTAATGGCTCAAAGTAATGGGTTTTGTTTTAATTATTTTTTTCATTAAATATGCCTTCTGCATAAAATGTGCTCATACAGTCTGGGTTCCCTTATCACTAGTTTCTCTGGAGTCTCCCTAGAGGTGAGAAGATTTTTTGCTTTGCCTGTATTAGAGGGAAAATTTCACAACCTTGCGGCTTAAAGTTCTCCCTCTGTATTTTTACAGCTACAGTAATCCATCAGCTAGAAGCGGTTAGGGTTGGAATTAGATTTAGAGTTGCATCAGCTTTATTGCTGCAGGGGCCAAGTTCCCCCCTCGCTCACAAAAATGGTACCTTTCCCCCCTCTTAATTCATTTTGTTCTTTTTTATATGATGAGTGATACATTTTTTGAGATTTTCTACTTGACTCAGGCACTTTGTATATTTCACCTTGTTTCAAGTTCACCTCTTCCCAAGTTCTCCAGAACTGCTTCTCTAGGGCCAGGTCTACACTAGGAAGCAAAAAATGATTTTAAATACACAATTCTGTAGTCGACATATCTAAAACTGACTTTTTGCCATGTCGACTGGAGACTTCCTTTACTCCTCGCAGCAGCCAGAAGTACTAAGGTCGATGGTGGTGCCATAGCAGGCTGATTTAACACATCCCCACCGGGAGCACTAAATCGAACCCTAGAAGACTGACAGCTATTCCCCTAAGTGTAGACGTAGCCTAGGTATAAAGACCCTAATCTTGTAGGGCTCCAATCATGACTACCATGCAATGTGTGATTCTCTCATGCTGGAGTGAGCAAACTTTTTACGTTGGGGTCCCCCCTCATCTGTCCAGTGTAATCCAAACTGACAGAAATTTCAGTTATGTTCACATGAAGAAAAAAAAAAAAACACTTGGCACATGTAAGAAAATAAGTTTGTAGTATGTAAAAACTTTATTAACTGGTATATAAATTTGACTGCACAGACCTAAAAACAATAACATATTTCTACATTTTTAATGAGATGGATGAGCCTGAGACCCAGCTGCTGGTTATGCTGCACCCTCCTTATGAAATTTCACACACCCCTGAGGTGAATCTGCACCCCCATCTTTGAGTGCCGCTGATCTAGTGCTATGCAATAATTGATTCCATGGCTGAAGACCTGACCCCAGTGAAGTCACCTGACCTTTTGCCAGGATTTCATCCCATGGATTTTTCTTTAAAGTTCTGCGCACCAAGTTTTCCTTTACTCCCTGGTAGAATGAGAAATGATTTTTCTTCCTGTTATCAGAGGTCAGATCTCCTGGTTGTAGTCATTTGGTCT
Source organism: Carettochelys insculpta (assembly GCF_033958435.1). NCBI lineage: Eukaryota > Metazoa > Chordata > Testudines > Carettochelyidae > Carettochelys > Carettochelys insculpta. Next base: position 36,324,717 of record NC_134151.1, read on the forward strand.
CTGGGATAGTAGGTGATTTTAATGAGGGATTGCACATTTTTGTTGGAAGCTCAACCATTTCATTGTGACGTTTCTGCCCTCTCGGTGGGTGTCTCCTGTCCCGTCATGGTGAACAGCTGCTCTTCACTTCATCCATTTCTTTGGATGTTGTCTCATCTTTATTACCTAAAAGAGACCATCTTCTGAGATTTGCTTGTCCCCAACTTCCTCTCTTGTGAAGATTACTGCAAAGAAATAATTTGATTCATCTTCCAAGTCCTTGTTCTCCTCAGTTGCTCCCTTTATCCCTGATGGCTCAGTGGGCCTATTGATTCTCTCACAGCCTTCTTGCTTCTACTAGCCTGAGAGAATTACGTCTTGTTTGTTTTCATGCCTTTGGCTATTTGCTCTTCAAATCTCCTGTTAAGGCTCCTAATTTCCTTCTTACATTTCCCCTGCCGTAGTTTATGCTTTTTTTATTGCCTTTGTTTGTAGGCTGGATTGCCATTCTCTGAGGAGTACTTCACTGACTTGAATAGTTCCGTGAACCTTGCTACTTGGCTGAACTAGGTTTTACCTTTAAATTTACAAGGGACAGGTATTTGTTTGTAAATTTAACAGGATTTCTTTCTTTTACTCTCACTAATGACTGCATGAAAAGCCAAGTCCCCTTCAGTCCATCATCCCCTTCTGTTGTCTGCCTGTGCCTCTTTCTCATTCTGGCTGAAGCGTCTCTGGACTTGACAACATGGTTAGGCCACCAATTTAGTTACACAGGCACAACGTTGTGAGTGTACTATCTTAAAACATTGTAAGGGCTTCTTAGATTAGTTTAGGTTAGATCGTTAACAGGCTTAAACTAGATTGATTTAAGACACTCCTTAAATCACTAAGAAATGTCCACACACAGACTTGCTCTCTTTAGTTAAAGTGGTTCAGCTTTGTGTTTAAACAAGAGTGTAGCTCTCTCTAGCCTATGTTTTTATATTACCTGCCCAACTCAGAAGGACTTTGCTCCTTCTACCCACTTAATTACAGTCTACCTGTTTGATTTGATAGCAGTGATATAAATAACATGGCAAAATGTGAGGCCTGAGAGACATGCGCCCACAGATTTCAGCAAGTCGAGTTTTATTAATCTCAAAATTATCTTCCCAAATTAAATTTAAAAGCTTCGAACGGAAAGAAGAGCTTTTCATTCACTCAGATTCCCCACACAGTCCAAACTCCTCTGTCCTCGCTCCGGGGGAGGATGGTGTATATAAAGGGATATTTTGTGAGGGGAGCTGCACTATTCAATCTGTTGAATGAAAGGGGTCAGTTTAATGTTAGTGTAAATTATGCCAGTGCTGAGATGCAAACGGCCTGGGAACTGATACATTCTCTCCATGAATCAAAGATGTGGAATTTATTTCTATGCTTTAATGCAGCTTGCAAGGGCAGATACAGTACCTTTCCCTCCCCATACACGCAGAGTATGTTTTCATAGGAGAGAATAAGTTGTGCCACAAGCCTGCAACACATGATGCTTTGAACATATGCTCACAGTTCACTGCATGCATACAGATTTACCGTCTTCTGGCAGGTTGGGTGTGTAGGGCCAGCTGTTGAGTTAGAATAGCCAGGTTCTACACAATCAGGAAGTATATCACCTATTAAAAATACATTACTGCTTTGCCTAGTCTCTCCAAGAAGAGAGATGAAAATAGAAAACCTTCCCGGGAGGTGAGGCGCAGGAGATGTGTAACGTGATATGGAGTATTTGGACTCTGGCTTGTCAGTTCATTTCCAGCCAGGTCCTCAGTGACCAATTCTCTGATAACTGTCCTTTGGCCTGCAGTAGATGAAGGGACTGAGGGACAATTCCTAGTAAGATGTCTCCTCATCACAATTGCCATCCTTTTCTGAAACTTTCTCCAGAGGGGCTGTGATGGGGTGACGTGCCCTGTCACACCCCTACCTCTTTCAGGAACATAGACAGATCTGAGGCCTCCTGGCTCATGAACACCACCACCTTGTTCAGTGTTTTAATCCTTCCTTCAACATGTATCGTCCTCTCTGCACCTTCACGCTCTAGCTCAGCTTTCTAACCCCTTCTTCAGAAGGGCCCCCCAGTTTGCTATGTATTATGTGTTGAGGGGACACTATTCCTGGTTAAGGTCCTAGTGAGCTAGCAGCACCTCAGGTTCCTACTCAGAGAATTCCCTTTGTGAGTCTCTATTGGCCTTCTGTTTTTCTCCTTCTCCCTCCCCCACCACCCCATCGGCATGCCTTCCTGTGCCTTTTATACAGCTTCCCTGTTAGTGGGCTGATTGGCTCACTAGCCCCTGTCTGGCTTGGTTATCTGGAACACCTGTCTCCAGCTAAGCTGTCTCCAGGGAAAGCTAATTAGTACTTTAGTGACCAGAGTTCTGGCTCATGGTCTTGCTGCCATCACTCCGTCACAAAGTCCAAGTATTAAACTTGGCACGAACACTTGACCTAGACTTCACCCTTTCAGAACAGTGGAAGACTCTTGCATGTTGACTCTTTTTCAGTCCCTGCTCATTCTTGCCTTACATTCATTCTTTCACTGTGGGAGCTTCGCTCCTGCCTCTGAGATGCAGGTCTCTAACTGGTGCCCACAAATTACCAGGTCCTTTTATTTGGTTCTCTGCTCCCTGCTGTGCTTAGTGGAGTGAGGAGCAGAGTAGTGTGTGATCAGAATGGGGTGAGATCAATGCTGCAGTAGCATGAGAACACAAGGCCAATGGAAAAGGAAAGAGGGGAAGAACCATGTTGGTTTTCATGTGTGTATAGCTTGCTCCATCACTAAGACTCCTAGATGTGACAGTAATATAAGTCATTAGAAGGATAGGGAAGAGAGGCATACAGAAGGGGGAAATGGTGGAATCATGATGCCAGCTCTGGAAGATCTCAGTTTGTCACTTTGAATCAACACCATCGCTACAAATGGGTCAAGAATGCAAAAATTCTGTTTTTCCAAAATTTCAAGAGTCTTGTTTCAGCCCATTTTTGTAGAGAAGAATAAGTCATGAATATTCAATTCCAAATCCTACTTTGCCAAACTTCTGGAATATCGTTCTGGACTTTGTGACAGGGTCCCTATTAGGCCCCTAGAGTTTCTGCACTTCTTGGCTGTTTCGTGTGTGCCTCAGAGACTCGTGGTGGCCCCTTAGCTGCTTGGGTCCTTCCAAAGGCACGGGTATCCACTTACCAATCCAATTCACAAGCAAGTCCTCAGTGAAGGTGGAGCAGACCCCTGTTACAGGGTTCAGGCTACCCCTGTTTACCCAACAGGGCAACCCTCCTGGGGAAGGGTAGGGGTAGTCCAGTCCTGCCCACTACCCTAGACTCTAGCCCAGGATCCCTAAGAGAGAGAGGTGGTTGGTGAGGTTCTTATCCCTGCCCTAACATAGCAGCCTCTCCCTGGGCCACTTCACCCACCACTTTCCTCTGGTACCTGCTCTCCAAGCTCCAGCCTTTTCCTCCATGTGCACTTCCCAACTCCTCCCCTTCCCGCCTGCGGGGGAAGACTTTTATACTGAGCCTGTAGGCTTATCCTGGCAGCAGTTAGGTGATTGGCCCAGTACTGCAAGCTGGTCCTTAATAAACCCCATCTGTGAGCCTAGTTAGGGAACAGGTAGGCATTGACCCAATTCCCGTGTACCTGACTTCTGTAAGGCTCTTGCAACCTGCAGGCTGTGGGCTGCCACAACTTCTTCTCTAATCTTAAGAAACAAAAGATTTCGTATTGTCACTCTTCTGAGTGCCAACAAAAGACAATCTTCAGACTCTAACATCCAAAGTAGAAACAGATCTGCGTGTAAGGGTACATCTATGCTACAGGGAAGATCGACCCAGCCATGGTAGATCTTCTGGAGTTTGATTTAGTGTGCCTGGTGGAGATGCACTAAATCGAATTTACAGGGCGCTCCCATCTACCACAGTACTCCTGACCCCCATTAGGAGTAAGAGGAGTCAACAGGAGCACAGGCTCCCGTTGTCCTCCCTTAGTGGAGATGGTGCGGAAGCCCAAATTAAGTTATGTCAACTCTAGCTGTGTGATGAACGTAGCTAAAACTGCACTCCTCAATTCAACCTTCCTCTGTGGTGTAGATCTACCTTCAGAGAATATTTGAAAGGTTTTCTCATAAAGGTGTATAGAACTGGGAGGATGCTGGCAGGGGGCTTGTTCTATGAATAATTTATAATCTGGTTTTCCTTGTGTTTTTGCAGACTGATGGTAAGACATTACTTCATTCAGAGATGCATAGCAGAACTGCTAAACAGAACTGATCATCCAGACATTTAGTTTTCTTCATCTCTGTGGTTTCAATAATTCTGGTCTCTCCGATTTTTTCTGATGTCCCTTCCACACCTTTTTCATTTATAGCATGAGACACCTAACAGGCATTACTATCCGCAGAAATTAGTTGTTCTGGAGTACCTTTTCTGTGAAGTTTTCCTAAAAGCTAACATGATGATTGGTTTAATTAGCCTCCCCTTCTCAGTGGTTATGCTTGATGCCCAGAAGTACAGAGCTGTCAGATTCTTGTGAAGAATGCTACTGGAAAAGCAAATAATGTGCATTTTCAACAGGACCTGTCAGCTGCAAGAGTTGGGCATGGGTGGCTTTGGCTTTAATAGGGCCTCCATTTGAGTTTAGATATTTAAGTTTAAATTAATTCACAATAAATTTATTTTTAAAGATTGGAAACACAACCTTTAGAAATGATCAAAATGAAGCACTTCAGTTCACCTGCTTTTTATTTCTTACAAGAGTTTTTGCATTCCTGTCCTGATACAGAATGGAAAATTTTTCTGAAATCTCAAATTCTTCTCAAGACAGGAAAACCATTTTCCATCCAGCTCTGCTGTCCCATTCTATCAGGGTACAGTGAACTCAGCATTAAGTGAATAGAATGGAGTTTCAGGAACTCTTAACATTGTCTGGGCTATGGACATCACAAAAAAAGAGGGGAGAGAATGAGAACTGGGGCCAGATTCTGATCATAGAATGGGGAGTAATTCTACTTAATTACACTTTATGAAAGAGAAAAGAGTCATGTTTTAGGTATTTGGACCTTTTTCATTGCATTCTGTTTAGTCATATACTGCTGGCCAGAGGAGGTATAAAATGCTACCATTCTGTATGTCTAAATTACAGTACGAGGTGCAAGGAGTTGGGCAGTGGAGAACCAAGACATCTGTCTCAAAGCACTAATTTATGTGCCTTACTGCTGCAGGCTCACTGTTACTAGATTTCGCTTGGCTAAATAAAAGGAGTGGGAGGCCAGGCAGGAGATGTCATTAATATCAAGAGTAGATTTTGTCTCAAATAGCACAATAAAAGATCGTCCCTGTTGAAATATGTGCCTGGCTTGAAACTCAGGCACTGAAATATTAATTAAAAATAATCTGATCTGTCTGCTTCTAAAAGACAGATGAGTTTCTTTTTTCAGAGCTGCAAGACCACACTCCATTGCGGTGGCTTGCTGGGATGGCCTATAAGGATAACAGCAAAATAAGGTGAATCACAGACAGGTTTATAAAAGAGGAATGAATGTAAGTATGGCCACTCTACTAGGGATTTCAGCCTTTTCCTTTTGGATTTCCACCATCTTCTCACTCACCTGACAGTGCTGTCCCCTTCTTTTCCTTTTTCAAATGAGAGAGTAACAGCTTGTGAAATTATAGCAATTTTCCATATGAAATGTGCCTGAGAAAATGAAGCTTAACCTCAACGTAAGCCTCTACGTCTTTGGTAATTCCTTCTAACTGAAGTCTTTGTAGTTCCCCAGAAACCTGTTTTACTCTTTCTGATGAGTCCCTGAAAACACTTTTGTTAGACGTGGCCAGGGGATTTTGATAACAGATCCTTTAGTATAGCCTTAACCAGTTAATGTAAGGTTTAACTTCCCAAAAGCCAGGGCAGTGGTATGATTCTGACATGCGCATATTTAATCTTCTTTAATTGCCCAAATGGTTATTCCATTTGCACAGTATCCCATTCGGAAACCTCCTGTTGCATAGTGACAGAGAGGGAGCCATTCTAGTCTATATACTATCAAAACAAAAAAGCAGTCCAGTAGCACTTTAAAGACTAATAAAATAATTTATTAGGTGATGAGCTTTCGTTGGACAGACCCACTTCTTCAGACCACAGCCAAACCAGAACAGACTCAATATTTAAGGCACAGAGAACCAAAAATAGTAATCAAGGTTGACAAATCAGAAAAATTATTATTAAGGTGAGCAAATCACAGAGCAGAGGGGCAGAAGGCAGCGGGGGCGAGTCAAGAATTAGATAAAGCAAAGTATGTAAAAGAGTCCTTATAATGAGCTAGGTCCTGTGGCACCTTATAGACTAACAGAAAAGTTTTGAGCATGAGCTTTCGTGAGCACAGACTCACTTCATCAGATGCTGTGCTCATGAAAGCTCATGCTCAGAACTTTTCTGTTAGTCTGTAAGGTGCCACAGGACCCTTCGTTGCTGTTACAGATCCAGACTAACATGGCTACCCCTCCGATATATAGTGAGCTAGACAATTGTCATTCCCGTTCAAACCGCGTGTTAATGTGTAAAATTTGAATATGAAAGAGAGTTCAACAGCCTCTCTTTCCAAATGGCTGTTAAAGATCCTTTTCAGTAAATGTATACATTTCTGCAGATCTGTTAAGGGCTTCATTTCCTTTATAAATTTACACATTTTTGTGAAATTATTGCTGACTCTTTGCCAGCTGATATTTGGGTTTTCTGCTAGGAGTAATTGCAGAAACAGCCAGAGCTTAATTCTACAAAAACAACAAAATGGATCAAATCCTTTGCTGGTGAAAATCAACCTAACTCACTGACACTAATTTACACCAGCTGAGGAATGTTGTATTAATTTTGATAGACTATAGGGGTCCAGAGAGCTAGAGTCATGGCTCTGAAATTCTGCAAAATTAAACAATTTTAAACAAGGTTCAGGTTGATATCCAGAGATCTCTATCTATTTAATCGCATGACAAAGACAAAATTAAAAAACCTTTGAATCTTTTTATTAAAGCTGCAGAAAATGAGAAACATTTAACACATTTGAAAAGTAATGTATTAAGAATAAAAAGAAAAGATTAAAAGAACCTACATCCATGCTAATATGCTTGCCAGGTGTCCTTACAGCTCCAGCATGGTCTCTAGCAGATGAGCAGCCCACCAAAACCCCACTGTAATGGGGCAGCATTCACATCTTGCTAGCACCCTGTCACTGCCGAGTGCATGTGCCTGCACTCTCTCTTCTTTTCAAGCTTTTTTGGCAGACACTAAAAAGACGGGCTGCACTTGGTCAGAACTGTAGAAATTCGCCCCTGGTAGGGGATGGTGTGGAATGGTCCTCAGTGGCCTATGCTCCAAGACGAAGAAGTGGAAGAGGCTTACTACTAGTCTCAGGGGTGTCTCACTTGAATTATAACCTTCACCTAATTACATCTCCTGTCTCTTTTATGTGGCCATTGTCTGCTTCCACCAGAGATGCAGCAGTTTTAAGCCTGGCCTTTGTCCATCTTAGAATCCCTTCCCGTATTACATAGCTGAAGACAGGTATTGTACAAATTAAAATGAATAAAATCCATAAATTAAAGCATTAAAACTGTCCTTTTCCTATCGTTTATTCTCTGAGAAGTATATATGAATATTGAAAAGCACTCTCCTGTACTGTATTCTTGCACAGTTCATTAACATACAATGTAATATATTTCAACAGGAACATGCTTCCTGTTCCTGTCTTATGATTAGCCCGAGGGATACAATTCTGTTAAATGTGTAATGAAATAATGAAATATTTAGCAGGAATGAGTCCTTTCAGAATCAGCATAGTGCACTGCAGTTGGCTCAGATATTGAAGTTTCATTGCTTGTCAGTTCCATACATAGAATTTCCAAGGGATCACTTGATTCTGCTCTTACAAGTAAACAGTTGAAAAGGGATCTGATTTTTCAGTGTTCTTGTTTAAGAAGCTAGCATGGCCAAAAGGCTTCTTTTTCTTTTCAGGCCTTTAAAAATACCTTTAGTCCCACATAATTCCATGAAAGTTTGGTGTATGGCAATAAATAGTTTTTCAAATAGACTATTTAAGCAATTTGTTTTGGGGAGCCTTAAAAATGCCTTTTACGTTCTGAATTTCTTTCATGGGTTAAAGTAGGAATTTGTGTGTAATAAGTTTTCTGAATTAAGGGCTAATATTATGTGCAGGCTTTATCAAATGGGGAAAGAAAACAGCATGTTGCGTAGAATAATTTTTGTTCTTGCAGAAAACTTAGGGCTTGTGCTCAATTCCTGAAAATCAACATGGTCAGGGATGATCTGGAGTTCCGTTTCATGTGTCTGATAAAGATGTGCAAAATCGATCTCTCTGGACTATCTTAAGGGAGGTTGATGGGAGAAACACTCCCGTCAACCTTCCTTAGTGAAGACAGTCAAATAAGTCGATGTCTGATACATTGATTCTAGGCATGCAATTGCCATAGCTACAATTGCATATCTGAAACTGACTTATTTTCCAGATTTAGGTCCAAACTTTGAGCCAAGCCTGGGCACGCTGTTAATAGGGGCAGGTGGTGGGTCTCCCTGGGTGGTCACAATTTTCAGTGCTGGCTATAGTCTGGGGTCTTTTAGCTGCCCCAAGCCATACCTGTTTCAGTGATTCATTGCAGTTTCAGTGTAGCACCCATGTCTACTCATAGCATGCATGCAGCCTTATTTCAAAGTAAGTTGTTCCAGAAGAGCTATTCTGAAATAGCTTATTTATAAATAATGCTGCTACACACAACATTCATTTCAAAATAGCTCTCAGCTATTAGAAATAGAGCATCTACATACAGTAGAGCCTATTTCAAAATAGAGTCATTGGACGCACTCTGGCTTATTTCAAAATTGGCTCTTTCCCCTGTCTACACAGCCCCTATTTTGACATAGCTATTTTGAAATAGGTGCTAGTCCTCACAGAATGAGGTTTATCTGTTTTGAAATAAGCCAACTGCTTAATGTTATTTCAAAATGGTGGTTGCATTGTGTAGATGCTAGTGAAGTTATTTCAAAATAACTTTGCTGTATAGACGTACCCTGGGATACCAAAAGGAAGGGAATGAATTACCTGTGTTTATATATGCTGTTTGTTTCCCTAACACAGTGACTGACATAAGGTCAACAAAGCAAAATGTATAATGAGCCTTGCAAATGTCATCTTCATTTGAAAGCAGTTGTCAGTGAACATCAGCCCACGTATTTGTCTTAGTTACTCAATGACCTAAAGGTCACTCACTATTGTGCATTGTCACAGGAAAATATAGTTGTAGAGGTCAACTGCAATTGAAGGCAGAAATAGATGGTTTGTCTCTTATGTCCAGGAGAGTTGCATTTATTAAGTTCCCTATTCAAGTAGAAAACTCTAGGAAAGACACACTTGTTTGCCATTTCCTTATTTAAAGAGCAGTAGGTAAATCTTAAATGGGTATGGTCAGGTTGTTGTCCTGCCTTATACTGCCACAAAGGGTTGAGGGGGGCAGCAGAAAGGAAAACTCGGACTTCCACCTGATTGCTGCTTTAATTCATCCCACATTGCAGCTGAAGTACTGGGCAGACGGAAGGAGCTGTGCTGAGCCAAGTATGATCTCCTCCCACCACCTCCAGCCCCGAGCAGATAAGTGAGGAGGGGTTAGAATATGGCATTCCATCCTGGCCCAGTAGCACACCATACACCACAATTGACCATGCAGCTGTGCAGAATATATTTTCACACACTAAAAAGAGCTGCAGTAAGTTGCTCCTGGGAGCAAAGGAGGAGTGAGAACCATAGGCACAGTTTGGCTTCTGTATTTGGAAGGGCTGCTCCAATCAGGCCAATGGAGCCATGTGTATGGGGGAGAATGGGGTTCTGCTCCTCCCCAAGGTTTGCAGTTCCCAGCTCTTCACAAAACTATGCCCATGGTCAGAAGGAGAAGTTTGGTTTTTGATAAGATGCAGACCGTGTGTATAGGATCAGGGTGCGAAGCCCACAGGTCCCTTCTTTTTATTTTTGCCTGTCTTCTTCTTTGGCTATTCCTCAGTGCAAGGATGATGTCTGCTCAGGGGTGCTGGAAGTGTCTGAGGAGCCCAATTTGTGCCTTGCAAGGTATAATCTTGGAGGAGACATAGTTGTTAGCTGGCCTCTTGTGCCCTTTCTTTCCTCCTTTGCTGCGTCTCTGTCTCATGAGCATGTCTGTGCTCCTCAGAGCAAGCTGTGACTTGGTGTATGATGTGGTTCCACTGTGTTCTGTTCTGAGCCAAATTAAAAGAGTATGGAGGTTTTGGAAAGGAAAAGCCACTGAAAGAATGATGCATTCAATGGGATTAGTCTGGCCATTAAAAATAAGATGGGCACTCAGTTTTTGGAGCAGCCTGTGGGGATCAACGAGCATTTCATGACTTTTTGGCTCAAGCTCAAGAACAAGCAATATGCCACAGTCGTCATTGCGTACAGTCCAGCACTTAGTGATGCTGAAAACATAGAACAGTTTTAATCTAGTCCTCAGAGCCACACCTAAGGAAGAAAAACTCACCCTCCTGGGGGAGTCCAATGCTGGAGTCAGACAAGGCTCCCAACTCTGGAGCAGCAAAATGATTCTTCTAACCAATGAGTACAGTGTGGTCATTAAATCCTATGGAAGGAGCACTTTGAGAGCCTGCTAAACGGTGAATCCACAGTCTTGGAGAACACCATTGAATCAATTCCAGAATTCTTGGCAATGGCACGCCCTACTGTTTCCCCATCTTCTGAGGAAGTCCAGTGTGCCATTAGCTGCCCCTCTGCCCCTCCCCCCGCCCCCCCAAAAAAATCACAAGGCATCAGCACCACATTACTTCCCAGCTGAGGTTTTTAAACCTGGTGGAACGATGCTTCAGAACAAAGTTCAGAACAGAACTCCTCAACGAAATCTGGAGCTGTGAAGAAATTCCACTTCACTTTTCGAACAGCAGCATAGTTCCAATATTGAGCAAAGAGGAATTAGAAGGATTGCCCTTCTCTCCATCACAGGGAAGATCCTTTGCTTGTATAGTATGTTAAATGGATATTTAATAACCATTCCTCTGATGCATGACTCAGTCCTCCTCTCAGGCTGACGTAAATCAATGGAGGTACTTCTGGTTTACATCAATTTAAGTGAGATGAGAATCAATCTGATCCCCAGAGGTGATGAACAGCTTCCAGGAGCTGAGGCAGCTTCTCGAGGAAAGGGTTTTAAGCTGTGAAAGGTGTACAGCATCTATGCCATTGAAAAGAAAATCCTCTGCTCTTTTTCCATAAGGAACAGAAGTTATTGCTGCTTTGGGTTGCCAGGAAATAATGTGGCAACACATTAAACACCTATTAACTTTGGCAACCTAAAATAAATACACATTTGTTGTGGGAATCTCTGCAGCACAGAGCACATACCAGAGTGGATCATGAAGCCTTCTGTGCACAGAACTCTGAATGAAACCAACCACAGCTATATGCACAAAAAGGCTTATAGGAGAGGCTTCCCAGCTCACTGCTTTGGAGAACATGTGTCATTGGAATGTGCAGTTGATGGAGCAACAATAACATGCAAATTCTGGTAAATGGAAGTTAGGCATTGTTGTAAACTTTTCCTTTTTTAAAAACCTGTATAATTTCCTCTCCTTTTTTAAAAAGTAATCCTTTTGATAAGAGACATGAAGTCAAAACCTAATTCACTGCTTGGTCTTAGACTATCATTGCTGTAGGTATACAGGATAATCTGGCTAAAAACCATATTGAAAACTAATTAGTATTGATGATGAAATGCATCATGGTTAGATGTCTTTCGTCCAAAGCCTTTGCATTTAAATTGCTTGCAAGATAAATAGAGATGTGTACTGAGGCAAAACCTGCAGGGTGCTCTCCTTTAATCTTTAGACCTTTCTATTGTTTTCACAAGGTTCTGTAATGAGGCGTGTGGACAATCTGTTTCACCCATGGAGAATCCCACTAAAAACTGCCAGTTTGATTTCACTTCTTGTGTTGCTCTATATAGAGCAGAAAGCAGATCTCCCAGTGTGACTCATTCTGACTCCTAGAAGCTTTGTGAAATGTGTCAGTAATGTACACTAATCAACGTACTGAAGCTGCCAGCATCCCATGGCAATTTCTAAAATAATCCACTAAATTATAAACAGTCAGTAGTTCAGTCTGTGCCTTGTACAAGGTGTCAATGCCAGGGTCTGCCCACCATTGATGGGCTTTCAGGTTCCCTTCATACTCTGAGCTGTAGGTCACAGCAGCCAGAATGCTTCAAGAGTAAGTTTGCCGTAGACTGCTAGTGGGGATCAACCAGATAGATATTGGGAGAATGAACCTAAATTTCTGTGGGACAGGAGTTATTATTAAACCTATTTCACAGATGGGACAACTAAGGTTGAGAGAGAGCCAGGCCTCACAAGCACTGCAAACTGTATCTGAAAAACAGGCCTCTGCTCAATTTTGTTGCCAGTGTGCTTTAAAAGCCACTCTCAGTCTTGGTGTGCCATTCGTGGACTTCTGCTTAAGCTGACCCAATGAAATGCTGGAAAAAGAATTCATCACCCAATGCCTCAGCTTCTGCTCTAAGCACTAGGCAGGGGGTGTGAAATTTCATAATGGGGGCACAGTGCAGCCAGGCTCCCCCCTGCAGCCTCTGCTGGCTCCCCTCCTCACCTCCGCCATTGCCAATGAAGCCTGGCGCATAACTTATGGGAGACAGATGCTCACTTCCGTGGCACTGGAGAAGCTGGGGGAGAGGCCCTGCTAACTGCAGGGACAAAAAGTGGTGACCAACATAAAAAAGTTTGCTGACCCCGCTACACTGTATGCTTTTAAATTGACCCCCTTTGGATTGGCAGTTAATTTCTGGTATTCATTGCCACTAGATTGGACTGATCTTGAAGCTCACTAGGAATCAGAAAAGGGTTAAATATTTACATGGATCACATTACAAATCATTGTGTGCACTGTTCTTAAAATAGGCATTACAGAAAGTACAGTTTGATATTTATTAAGGACTATCTCGTATTCATGTGCATTGCGGCTCTTGAAGTATTGATTTTGTAACCAAATTTGAAAAAGCGACTGCTTCTTGCTATTTTGGTTGCAGACCCCTGCTCTAGTGCAAAGATTAAACAGTGTATGAGCATTTCAGGATTGGGGCCATTGTGGTTGTCTTTATAGATGTGGAGGTAGTTGGTTTTTGTTTAACTGTGGTTTCAGCATAATTTGATAGCAGACAAAAAGAAAACACCGCATTAATCAGTGCCAAAGTAATTCATTCTTTAGTTTCACGTATTTTAAATGAGGCTGTAACTCTCTAAAATTCTTTGGAAATATCACTCTAGAGATTCTGATTCAGATCCTTAGCTCCTGAAGTCAGCAGATTTGTGCAACAGATGAAGGTCTAGTCCCAGTTATGCTAATTAATTGTAGAGTTAAAAATGGGAAGAGGAGATGCCTATGCTAATTTAACCTGATTTCAGCAAGCTTTACCTACCAGGGATTAGAATATAAAAGTATTGCTTTTGCTGTCTGCCCTGCATTTATCCTTAGGAGGTTTATGATGGGTTTTAGCTAGTTAAGGCAGCAGTAAATGTCTTAACAAGAAGCTGTCTGGCATTCATGACCTCAAGCTGTTTAGGAAATCTGAAAGTCTGAATGGATATTTAAAAAAAAATGAATGAGAGAAAAGAGCAGAAGCAACTGCCTGGTTTTTTCAGGTGAATTCCACTCAGGATGAAAAATTGTGTCCCTGAATTGAACCAAAATGTTCCTGATGGGCACAGTCAAAAGGTTTATTCCAAGATGTCAAACTCAGTTAAATTCCTTTTTGCATTAAATCATTAATGATTAAGTATTTTATGTCTAGATTGATATGCACTTAAAGGGCAGTTTTCTTAAAGGTTAGCCAAACTTTATAATGAATCCCTGCCCTGAGGAATACAGACTGTTGAGTGACCTTGTGCTGTTGAGCTGGCAAAATCAGCTCATTGTCTCTACAGGAGACTAAATTGTATGGAGATGTGCCCACAGTATACCCAGCAAGATTTAAGAGCGAGGAAGTCCCATAAAGGGTGGGATCTGAGAGAGGAGACAATTACCCTGATGTTGTAGTTTATGAAGCACAGGCAACATGATTTACATAAGGTGACACGGGGACTTCTTCACCCAAGAGATGGCATGATACAGTGTAAGGCACCGATGATGTCTGCATTTGTTTGATTTTGAACACCCAGTATAAGTCTTTGCAGGAATGGAGCCCAACAAGGGTTGCATAAGTTCAGTACAGATAAGCTAAAGGCGTGCTACGATATTATTGGGATGTTCAGCTAAAAACATGATGAGGTTACTGGAGCCATAACTGTGCGTATATAAAAGTAGAATCAATCCACATGCAGCTGTAACAGGAAGCTGAGATAATAGAATTCTATTTTGGCAGTAAAGCAGCGTAGGGTTAGGAGTCAGCTGTGGTGTAGTGAGAGTTCAAAAAAGAACTAGATATTTATTCTTAGGGGACAAGAAGTCCGGTGGCATCTTACAGACTCTAACAGATATTTTGGAGCATTAGCTTTCATGGGCAAAACAGGACTCCTGTTGTTTATGAAGATACAGATTAACTCGGCTACCCCTCTGATACTTATTCTTAGGGAGTTTCTGATGGGTTTTAGTTAGTTACGGCAGCAGCATGAAGGATAGGCCCATCAGTGGCGATTAGCTGGGATGGTGACCCTACCCTCTCCCAGAAGCTGGGAATGGGCGACGGGGAATGGATCACTTGGTGATTCCCTGTTCTGTTCACTCCCACGGGGGCACCTGGTATTGGCCACTGTCGGAAAACAGGATGCTGGGCTAGATGGACTAGGATGGCAGTGTAAAGAGAGAAACAACTTCTTCAGCCCTATCCAGAATTCCTTCCACCGGTCATTGAAGCATTTGACTAGAGTGGAAATATTAGGATCAGTTCCATAATGAAATGAGGTAACGGAAATCATAGAACACTGGAACTGGAAGGGACATTGAAAGGTCATTGAGTCCAGTCCCCTGCACTCACAGAAGGATCAAGCACCATCTAGATTATCCCTGATGGATGTTGGTCTAAACTGCTCAAAAATATTTCCCATGATGGAGATTCCACAACTCCCCTAGGCAATTTATTCCAATGCTTAGCTGCTTAGAGAATTAGGACGCTTTTCCTAATGTCCAAACTCAACTTCCCTTGCTGTAATTTAAGACCATTGCTTCTTGTCCTGCGAGGTTAAGGAGAATAATTCGGAGGCAGGGAGATGTAAATGGAAAGCTACAGGAAATGAACATTCATTTGCCTGCATATGCTAGAGAGATACTTTCTCTCTTTGTAGAGTCTCTGTAGCAGAGCCACCAAACTTCTAACCTAAGTGTTCCTAGCTCCGCTCTTGTCCCAGGTTATTGTGTGTGATTATTTGGGAAATGTAATAGACCACACAAATTGCTGATTCATTTTAGCTCACGGATGATGAACTTCCTAGCACCTCATGGAAACCCCACTGAATTGCCGGTTCTGCTTTCTTGACTTTTGGATCAAGCCCATAATTCATCCAAGAGCAGGCCTTACTGCACCAAATATTTAATGCGACAGTGAACACCAATCAGATGTGAAAGGGAAAGCACCACAGAAGGGACTATGTGTATTCTGCAGAAGCCAGATGTCCACAATAGGCTAAAACAAGAATGCATTTTTTTTGTCATTCCAAACTAACCTGGGAAAGTGTATGTGGGCAGTAGCCCCTGAGAATTTCTGTTGCCAGGATTTCAGCTTGTGCTGTCAGAAAAAGGAAAGAAGGTCGGTTTATTTATTTAAAACAAAGGTAGAACAGACAGGGTGGGAGAACATAACTTTCTCACCACCAGCCAGCTCCTGTGCTGTGTTTGGAATGTGTCCCATGTAGCAACTCAGGCTTCTGTGCAAAGGTTGCCCGTTTCTGAGCATCAGCTTCGAGATTTAAGCAGATAATGTGGATCTACGAGAATTTTGTAGGAGAACTCTGAAGGAGGAGGGGTCTGGTTCCAGATTAATGGTGATGTGGTACCTGCACCCATCAAATAATCTTCACACCAGGAGGTTTGGCTTTAGAACACTTCCCACATGGGGATCCTTCCTAGGCAAGTCTATTGCCAAGAACAGCACATATATACTATGGCCACATCTACACTACAAGATAAAGTCAAATTTAAGGCAGCTGGCTTCATTGTACCAAGTAACTGTCTTCACTGTAAATACCATTAGCTCAATTTAGAGAGCACTAATATTGATTGCATAATATTGTTGGAACCAGGCAGGTATAGTGTCAAGTTTGAATTTAACGATTCAGACGAAGGCTAGTGTGGAAACACAATGTCTTTGACTCGAATTCATTAGCCTCCAGAGTCTGACTGGTGCTGCTGAACCTGGTTCCCGGCTCCCTGCCACTTCTGGGAGCCAGGAAACTGACCAGCGCAGGACCTGGTTCCCATGAGCCACACGCATCAGCATTGGTCAATTTCCCAGCTCCCCGCCACCTGCAGGGACCCGAGAACCAGGCAGCAGGGTGAGTGCTGCCAACGGTGGCGGTGCAGCAGGGGCTGGGAACAGGGCACAGAATGCTGGTCTGGGGGAACTGTGCACTGCTGCAACAGTCGATGTTTGGCCACTCTGGTGTGGGAGCACTAACTCGACTTTGGGGGAAGTGAGGATACTCAAAATCGAATTTATAAAGCCCAGCATTATAAAATCAAATTTCTCCGGTCATGTAGACGTAGCCTATGAGAGGCTGGGAGTTTTAACAGCTTCCCGTGAAACTCCCCTTGTTCCTGACTGAGCAATTCTAAACCACAGTGTAGAATTTGGGTTATAATTTACTGATAGATTTTGTTTTGTGAGCCGCGTCAATGTGTCTATAGCATGTAGCGGTTTACTGTATCTTTATGTTAATCATTTTGTCTCAGCATAGCTGAGAAATTATTCCCGCCTGTGATTTACATATTCCTCTTTGCTGTAGGAATAGCTCTGTGGGAGCTATTCTTTTGGATCAATAATTGATTTTAATGTTAATGTTTCCTGAACTGATAGCAGAAAAAGGAGTGAAATAACAGAGACCAGGTTAGCTACACAAACTAAAACATTCCTACCTTTCTTGTAGAAAGCTGATTTTGGAATGCTGCCACTTAATGATTTAGGTTTAATAAGGTTTGGCTCTAGAAGTATGTCTAGAAAGGCTCTGTTGAAGTGTGTCAAAGGAGGGTGTAGATAGGGTACCACACTGTACCGAAAACCTACTGATGGCTATACTTATCTACACCCTTCTAGTTTCCATCCTGCACACGTGAGTAGATCCATTGTTTACAGTCAAGCTCTTAGGTATAATCGCATTTGCTCTGATCCAACTGACAGAGACCAAAAACGACAAGAACTTTACCAAATATTCATAAACCTGAATTACCCACCAGGAGAAGTAAAAAAACAAATCGACAGGGCCAGACGCATACCCAGAAACCAGCTACTCCAAGATCGGCCCAAAAAAGCCAAGAACAGAACACCACTGGTCATCACTTACAGCCCCCAACTCAGACCACTGCAACGAATTATTAAAGACCTACAACCTATTCTTAATCAGGATGCTACACTCCAGAGGGCCCTGGGTGACATGCCTGTTCTCTCCTACAGACAACCTCCCAACCTCATGAGGATCCTTACTAACAGCCACAGTCTATACCCCAGGAACACCAGTCTTGGAACCTTTCCCTGCAACAAAGCCTGCTGCCAGCTTTGTCCACATATCTTCTCTGGAAATACCATCACTGGACCTAACCAGGTTACTCACAGAATCACGGGCACTTTCTCATGCTCCTCTACTAACATCATATATGCCATCATGTGCCAACAATGCCAGATGCCCAATTTGTATATTGGACAGACTTCTAACTCCCTTAGACAAAGGGTCAACGGGCACAAAACAGACATCAAAACACGCCAGATCCACAAACCAGTTAGTCAACATTTTAATGGAATGGGGCATTCTGTCAATGACCTCAAGGTATGTGTGTTACTGAAAAGAAATTATCGCTCCTTTGTAGAAAGGGAAGCCGACAAACTTACATTTATATTCAAATTCGGAACATTGACACATGGTTTAAATCATGATGTGAACTTTCTGAGTCACTATAGGGGCTCGTCTGCATACTTAACTCAACCTAATTCTTGATCTTCCCCCACACGCCTCCACTCTCTGATTTGCTCACCTTGATTATCTTTCTCTGATTTGTCCTCCTTGCTTACTGTTTTTGGTTCTCTGTGCCTTAAATATTGAGTCTGTTCTGGTCTGGCTATGGTCTGAAGAAGTGGGTATGTCCCAGGAAAGCTCACCTAATAAACTATTTTGCTAGTCTTTAAAGTGCTACTTGACTGCTTTTTGTTTTGCTACTGAAAATAAGTTTTTTTTTTCTTTCCTTTTCATCTTTCTTCAGAAATGTTGAGAAATTGAACTTACGTTTAGTTATACTTAAGAGAATTTTTCAGACATAGAGAGGGCAAGTCAGATGTCCAGCAACCATTCCCGGACACCTAACTGCCTCATGCCTTTAAAAATCTCCCTCTTGCACTAAGAAGCACTTCAGGCCTTAGCATCTTTGGGGAATACAATAGAACTTCAGAGTTATGAACTAACCGGTCAACAACGTACTTCATTTGGAACTAGAAATACGCAATCACACAGCATAAAAAGCAAATAAAGTACAGCAAAAGACTGTGCTGAGTGTCAATTACTTTAAAAAACAGAAAATTTAAAAACAGAGAAGGTGAGGAAGTGATTTCTGTGCTTGTTTCATTTACGTTGATGGTTAAAAGCAACTTTTTTTCCTGTGTTGTAACATTTCAAAGCTGTGTTAAATCAATGTGCAGTTGTAAACTTTCAGAAGAGCAACTATAACATTTAGATGTTAACATAGCAGATGACACAAAACTAGGGGGAGACGTAGATAAGTTGGAGGGTAGAGAGAGAATCCAGAGTGACCTGGATAAATTGGAGGACTAGGCCAAAAGAAATCTGATGCGGTTCAACAAGGAGAAGTGTAGTCCTGTGCTTGAGGCGAAAGAATCCCAAGCATTGTTATAGGCTGAGGACCAACTCGCTCAGCAGCAGTACGACGGAAAGGGATCTAGGGGTTATGGTGCATGGAAGGCTGGATATGAGTAAACAGTGTGCCCTTGTAGCCAAGAAGGCTAACAGCATACTACGGTGCATTAGGAGGAGCATTGTGAGCAGAGCTAGAGAAGTAGTTGTTCCCCTCTATTTGGTACTGGTGAGGCCACATCTGGAATATTGTGTCCAGTTTTGGGCCCCCCAGTATAAAAAGGATGTGGATGTGCTGGAACAGGTTCAGCGGAGGGCAACAAAAATAATTAAGGGGCTGGAGCACAAGACCTATGAGGTTAGGCTGAGGGATTTGGGCTTGTTTAGTTTACAGAAGAGAAGACTTAGGGGTTATTTCATAGCAGCCTTCAACTTCCTGAAGGGGAGCTCCGAAGAGGAGGGTGAGAAACTGTTCTCAGTGATGTCAGATAGCAGAACAAAGACTAATGGTCTGAAGTTGAAGAGGGAGAGGTGTAAGTTAATATTAGGAAAAACTACTTCACCAGGAGGGTGGTGAAGCACTGGTAGGCGTTGCCTAGAGAGTTGGTGGATTCTCCATCCCTTGAAGTTTTTAAGTGCTGGCTTGACGAGGTCCTGGCTGGGATAACTTAGTTGGGGTTGATCCTGCTTGAAGTAGGGGGCTGGACTAGATGACCTCCTGAGGTCCCTTCCAGCTCTATGATTCTATGGTTTAGTTCAGACTTACGAACAACTTCCATTCCCAAGAAGACTTGGAAGTTCTACTGTACCAATGTATACACCTTCCTGGCTGGAGACTCTTCAGCAAGGTAGGATTGTCACAACAGCTAGATTATATTCTGTGGAGAAGACTCTAAAATACGCATCTGTGCATCAGCCTATACGCATTGTTTGTCTGAAGCTTTACTAAATCTGTATTTCTCATCAGAGGGAAGGGGTTTTTTTTGAGTAACTTCAGTAGATGAAAGAACAGCAGGAGCCGTAATGAGCAGTGCATAGTTTGTAACTTGCTACTGTTCAGTCACAAAGCACAGACCTCACCTGTGGGTAGTGCCTGGGCAAAAAGCACTTGATTAGATTAATAGGGGAAAGGTGGTAAAACAGCTGCACAGCTTCACCCTGTTAACGTTACACATCTTGCCACTTCTAATGCATGAGAAGCAGATGCCCCATGTGCTCTTTGACAATGACATGAAATGACTCAAAAGGTGCCCTCCCATGGAGATGAAAATAATCTATCTCACTCCTATCAAAAGGATAAAATAAATAGAGCTGCCACCATAGCAGAGCATTGCCCATGAGAGCAGTCAGTTTGGTGGAGCTGGTTCCTGAAACAGACCTCTAGTTTGGTTGGTTGGTTGGTTGGGTTTTTTTTGTTTGTTTGTTTGTTTTTTTAAATGTTCAGAACAAAACACTGACATGATGCACCATCCAGCAGTATTGTAAAAGCGCTATGGTGGAACCCGAGTGACTAGATGAGCTGACATTTCTTTGCATTCTTTGAAACACATACTTGCTGAAAAAGTGGAGCCCAAAGATCTGAGTGCATGAGAAGCTTTTGGAAACAAGCCTTTTAAAATGCAGTTTTGCCATGTGAGAAGCATAAAAGTCAGGAATTCCTGAGATGTTCTGCATGACTGCCAAACAGGCCAGGTATTGATTGCCTGTCTCCAGCCAGAATGTACTCAACTAGGTTTTCCAACAAGTATACAGTTTCACTGCCAACTGGTGTAATTCACAGTGTATGTTCCCAGGGTAACTGAGATTCAGAGCCCAAGTTTGCCTTGTGGTTGTTTTTATTCCCTCACTTCTAGACATGTTCCTTTCCCCTCCAAGTTTCCAGAGAAAATACAAAAATGAGAGCTTAGTGTAGCATCATCTCTGCATTTAAGTGATGCAAACATTGCATCAATGTTTGTTTTCGCATTTAGTCTCATCAAATGAATCATAACTGCTGCATGCTCTAAAGTTGCCTTTTTGCTTTATTTTCACAAACATCCCAGGCTCAGAGCTGGTAAATGGATAATCATGTACAGAAATTGCTAAATACTGTAGTCCATCTATGTCCATATGAGTGCATAGACCAAGTCGGGAGGGAAAAAAGAGCTTGTTAGCCAAAGTACTTATGCAAAGGATGATAAACTAGTGTTTCAACTTCAGAATGCACTGTTATCCTCTTTCCAGAAATGCCATAAACGGAATATTTACATTTCACAGCTAATATTTTGGCTTCTATCAGCATTGTCTTCAGAAGTCTATTAGAACATTCAATAACTTGAGTGACAAAAATGTATGCCTGGTATACTCCTGATTCTACTGAAATCTACTCTGCAATAGAACTGTTGGCACTTGGGCCACTAACCATGCTGCAGTGCAGTTACTCCGTTAGATGTGCTGATTTCTCAGGCTCTCCATAATCTGTGGCAACATCTACTGTGCTGACCAATGTACTGAGGTAAAACTAGCTGCAAGGTTTACTAACACTGTGCATGTTGTGTTAATGTCATTTATTGATCTGGACCAGTGGTTCCCAACCTTTTCACTAGTGCAGACCTGCAATCACCTCCCCAAACCGTTCATGGGCCCCCAATCATGCCCCCCAAACTTTTCATGGGCCCAGTGAAATCTGATGTCTTTCTGTGATATCTGGCCTTTTGGGTTCTGTTACCATATGCTGTACAGATTTCACTAAGGAGCCCAACATTTCTCAAATTGGGACTTTTGACCCAAAAGGAGTTTGAGGGGATCACAAGGTTGTTTTAGGAGGGTCCCAGTATTTCCATCTTTACTTCTGCATTGCTGCCTGCAGAGGTGGGCAACTGGGGAACTTTGGTTGTAATGTTGGCTGGGTGCCCAGATCTGAAGGCAGCCTCCTGTCAGCAGCAGTGCAGAAGTAAAGGTGGTAATACCATACCCATGTCACTCTGACTACTGTACTGCTGCTTTCAGTGCTGGGTACCCAGAGAGCGGTGGCTTCTGACTAAGGGCCCCGCTCTGAAGGCAGCAGTGCAGAGATAAGGGTGGCAATAACATTCTGTACCATTCTTACTTCTGGGCTGCTGCTGGTAATAGCTCTGCCTTCAGAGATGGATTCCCAGCCAGTAGCCACCATTCTTCAGCTGCCCAGCTCTGAAAGTAGTGCTGCACCAAGCAGCTGCAAAGAAGTAAGGGGGGCAGTGCCACATCCCCCAGTCCCCTACAATAACCTTGCAAACCCCACATATCTCCTTTGTGGATCAGGACCCCTACAGTTATACCAACATGGCACTTCAGATTTAAATATCCGAAATAATGAAATGAATTTAATTCAGTTAGCTCGAATTTTTACCATGTGCCTGTCTTCACTGTAAATACAATTAGCTCAGTTTTGGGTGCATTAATCTCAAGATTACAAGTTACCTGACAGGTATAGCGTCAAGCTCGAATTCAGAAGTTTGATTAAATGCAAGGGTGGAAGTGCCACATCTTAAAACCAAATTTATTAGCTTCCAGAGATGTCTTCTGTGTAACCCATAATGCCCCTCTCAGTGCTCTGCTATGGCCACTGCTCTCGAGTAACAGGAGGAGCCTGAATTTCCAAGACGGAGCAGCAAGCTTTTAGCTGTCAGCTCATGTTAGTAAAACAGCCTGAGAAATGGCTTCTTTCTTTCTATGCTGTTAGTGGGGTGAGTACATCTACCCATTCAAATAGCCCTTGCAGGGAGTTCATGGCTCTGTCTGTACACTTGCTATTTTTTTCTACACTGCCTGGCGCCAGCCCCTGCCCCATTGTACCACAGGTCAACAAGGCTGTGCTGGGGGTCGTGCTTGCATAACATGCCAAGAAACTTCTCAGCAGTTTACGTTTGTGAGAGGGCCCCCTTCCCTCCCGCACAGGCACCACACAGTCTGTGTCTTTCCCATGCTCAGCTGCATCATGTGGGTAGCCTCCAACCCAACCTAATAAAAGGATGTGACTGCTGGTCAGTGCTGACAGTGCTGACAGTCGTGCAGGAAAGAGAGGGCTTTGCTGCAGCCATGGGGATGTCTCCCCCAGCGGTTAAGATTTGGGGGCCTTGTGTTGAGAGTAAGGGAACTTCAGAGCTGTGTGGGTACTGCACAGTGCCCACGGCTAGACTTCTTGCCAGTGCTTGGAAGTTAGCAACTTAGAAGTTCACACGGTGAGATTTATGCTAATGAGGTGCTGCATGTGCAGCGCAGCACCTCATTGCTATTCACCGATCGGGTTCATTTACATGCCCCCTTTGAAGAAGGGAGCTAGTGTAGACAAGCCCTACTGGGTGTAGTTCACTCTCCCATGGTAATGGCACTTAAACCACCTACAGAAAGAGAATGAATCTCCTCTACAGCCAGCAGCTGGCTTTTAGCTCACCCGGTTGAAGCTCATGCGCTAAGCTGCAAAGGTCCTAGGTTTGGTTTCACCTGTGGGCGTTACATGTGCAGTATCTTACCATGTGTCCCTAAGACAGTGAAACTGTAGCAGAACGGCCATACAGCTTGAGTTCTCGAAGAGGGTGTGGTTTACAATGGGGATACCAAAGGGGTCAGGACAGGCAATAGGGATTGGGCAGTGGGTTGTGTGGTTTGAACGCTCAGGAGGCTCTTTGCAGATCTGCATTCCAGGACTGCCCATAGGGCACATAAGTCAGGAGCAGTGACTGGATGCTGTGCAGATGCTGGAGGCTTAAAGCACACAGGACCCAGAAACCCAATCTCCTCCCAGCAGTCTGATGAATGCTCAAGAAGGGACACTCAACTGGGACCTGTGACATTGATAAAATAAAAATCTTCAGTCTTCTCAGGAAAAGGAACAACAAAGTCTGAGTCCTACAGAAACCTTTTCCTCATGTTGCTGCTGCACTCATAGTTCCAACAAACTGTTGAAATAGTGTTTAAGGGATACAGGTCTCCTATGGCTTCAAACCATCCTGCCATCCTCATCACCTACTGCCAAAAATCTAAATTTGTTTCCTCTCATGGAATGGCTTTCTGAACAGATGCTCAGACTAGCGTACAAAGAGCAGTACCTTGAGGGACTGTCTTTCGCAAAGAGAGTCCCACTGCCTATGCACAGCTATAGCTAAAAACTGACCCAAAATTTGCTGCCGTGTACCCTTAACTTCTATTTCAAAACAATGTATTTTTTTATTGCAGCTGTGTAATATAGCAAAAATTGTGTTATGATATAGAAGAATGTAAAATAAATCCATAATAAACAATATTTGTTTAGGATAGTAAAATATATGTACAGGTCTGGTGAAGAATGAGCTGAGCAGATAAATTTGGATATTGTGAAATTTCACCCCAAAAAAACACCACAGAAGTGACCAAGCCAGGATTGAGATTCGAACACAGAGCAGCTGAAGGATGTAGAAACAAGAGCAAATTTTCCAGTGCAGCTGTCCAGCAGATATGCATTTCTGTCAAACCTCATTCTGGAAGATGCTACCCTGGAACAAATTTGGGAACAAACCAAAATATCCTGCAAAGAGACCTGTGATAAAACATTTGGGAAAGAGGATAACACACCACAAATAATGGATCGTAGCAGAAACTCTAGAAAAAGTGAAGCAACTAAACAAAGAAAAGAAGCAGTCAACAACAGCAAAATAAGAGCAGACAAAGCAGAAGCTCAGAGACTGTATTCAGAAGCCAAGAGAGAAGTTAAAAATGCTGTAAAATGGGACAAGAAGAACTTTGTGCAAGGTTTTTCCTCAACAAGCAGAACAAGCTGCAGGACGAAGAAACTTGAAAAAGCTGTATGACATCACGCGGAAGCTATCACAGAATCATAGGGCTGGAAGGGACCTCAGGAAGTCATCTAGCCAAGCCCCCTGCTTCAAGCAGGATCAAACCCCACTAAGTCATCCCAGGCAGGACCTTGTCATGCCGGGACTTGAAAACCTTGAGGGATGGAGAATCCACCAACTCTCTAGGCAACGCATTCCAATGCTTCACCACCCTCCTAGTGAAGTAGTTTTTCCTAATATCTAACCTACACCTCTCCCTCTTCAACTTCAGACCATTACTCCTTGTTCTGCTATCTGACACCACTGAGAACAGTTTCTCACCCTCCTCTTCAGATCTCCCCTTCAGGAAGTCGAAGGCTGATATTAAATCAACCCTAAGTCTTCTCTTCTGTAAACTAAACAAGCCCAAATCCCTCAGCCTAACCTCATAGGTCTTGTGCTTCAGTCCCTTATTTTTGTTGCCCTCCTCTGAACCTGCTGCAGGAAATCCACATCTTTTTATACTGGGGGGCCCAAAACTGGACACAATATTCCAGATGTGGCCTCACCAGTGCCGAATAGAGGGGAAAAACTACTTCTCTAAATCTGCTCAAAATGCTCCTCCTAATGCACCCTAGTATGCCATTAACTTTCTTGGCTACAAGGGTGTACTGTTTACTCATATCCAGCCTTTCATCCACCATAACCCCTAGGTCCTTTTCTGTTCAACTGCTGCTGGGCTAGTCAGTCCACAGCCTATAACAATGCTTGGAACTCTGCTGCCCCTGGTGCAGGGCTCTACACTTCTCCTCATTGAACTGTATCAGATTTCTTTTGGCCCAGTCCTCCAATTTATTCAGGTCATTCTGGATTCTCTCTCTACCTTCCAACGTATCTATCTCTCCCCCTAGTTTTGTGTCATCTGCAAACTTGCTGAGGGTGCAATCCAGTCCCCCATCCAGGTCATTAATGAAGATGTTGAACAACACCAGCCCCGGAACCAAGCCTTGCGGCACTCCACTTGAAACCAACCGCCATTCAGCTTTGGTGAAGTCAAGGTATATTACACCCACTGACTTTCCCATGTCCACAGAGCCTGTTACCTTGTCATAGAAGCTAATCAGATTGGTCAGGCAGGATTTGCCCCTGGTGAATCCATGTTGGCTACTTTTGATCACTTTCCCTCTTCCAAGTGCTCCAAAATGGATTGGATTGTGCTTCTTTCCTTTTTTAAAGATGGGCACTACGTTTGCCTTTTTCCAGTAATCCAGTATCTCACCCGATCTCCAAGAGTCTTTGAAGATAATGACCAAAGGTTCAGCAATGACTTTTGCCAGTTCTCTCAGTATCCTCAAGTGCATTAAATCCAGACCCATGGATTTGTGTACATCTAGTTTTTCTAGATAGCTCAGAACTTGTTCCTTCTGCACAGATGGCTGCCCTCCACCTTCCCATGCTGCATTGTTTGGGAGTGTCATGTGGAAGTTGACTTTGTCCGTGAAGACTGACGCAAAAAAAGCATTGAGTATGTCAGCTTTTTCTACATCATCTGTAACTAGGTTACCTCCCTCATCCGGTAATGGCCCCACACCTTCTCTGATAACCCGTTTATTGTTAACATGCCTGTAGAAACCCTTCTTGTTACTCTTCACGTCCCTTGCCAGCTGCAGTTCCAATTGTGCTTTCGTTTCCCTGATTACTGCCCAACTTTCTCCAGCCATATGTTTATACTCCTCCTTCGTCAACTGTCCACGTTTCCATTTCTTGTGTACGTCCTTTTTGAGTTTATGCTGACTAAGGATTTCCCTGTTAAGCCAAGCTGGTTGCCTACCATGTTTGCCTTTCTTACTATGCAGCGGAATGGTTTGTTCCTGTGCCTTCAGTAAGACTTCTTTAAAATACTGCCAGTTCTCTTGAACTCTTTCCCCCTTCATCTTTGTTTCCCAACGGGTCCTGCTCGTCAGTTTTCTCAGAGAGTCGAAGTCTGCTCTTTTGAAATCAAGGATCTGTATGTTACTGCTCACCTTTCTTCCATTTCTCTGGATTGTGAAATCTATGATCTCATGGTCGCTGCAGCTCAGGTTGCCACCCACTTCTGTTTCTCCTTCTAGTTCTTCCCGGTTTGTGAGCAGCAGGTCAACTTGCACTTGGCCCCTGGTCGGTTCCTTCAGCACTTGTACCAAGAAGTTATCCCCAGCATTCTCCAAAAACTTCCTGGATTGTCTGTGTGCTGATGTATTGGTATCCCAACAAATGTCAGGATGATTAAAGTCTCCCATGAGAACCGGGGCCTGTGATTTGGAACCTTCCCTTAGCTGCCTAAAGACACCTCATCTATCTCATCTCCCTGATCTGGTGGTCTATAGCAGACACCAACTACACCACCACCTGTTACTTCCACCTCTAAGCTTAACCCAAAGACACTCAACTGGATTTTCTCCCTCCTTATACTGGAGCTCTGAGCAATGATACTGCTCCCTCATATAGAGCGCAACTCCTCCTCCTTTTCTCCCTTCTGTCCTTCCTAAACAGGTTATAACCTTCCATGACCGTGCTCCAGTTATGCGAATTGCCCCACCAAGTGTTCGTTATTCCAACCACCTCATACTTCTTTGACTGTGCCAGGGCCGCTAATTCTTCCTGTTTGTTCCCTAGACTTCTGGCATTAGTGTACAAGCATCTTAGAGAAGGGGCTGATTGGCCCACTTTTTCTCCTGTTCACCCAGGAAACCCTCTTGATTGTTCCCCACTTACCTCAGGGCTTGTGTCCCCTTCCGCCAATGAACCTAGTTTAAAGCCCTCCTCACTAGGTTTGCAAGCCTGCCCGCAAAGATGCTCTTTCTTCTCCAGCTGGCTCATGGCATATAGTGGATCAGCCAGTACAGAATAAGGAGGGACGTGAGCTAACAAACCCAAATGAGCAGCTCAGTAGATGGAAGGAACACTTTGGAGAGCTACTGGACTGCCCTGCTCACATGGAACCTCCCAAGTTACCACCTGCAAATATACTCTGCAAATTAACAGTGGGGTAGCAAGACATCAGTCAATATGGTATATAATCTATTTGGGAAAACTTGGGACTCTGAGGAGATCCCACAGGACTGGAAACATGGCTAATTTATCAAGCTTCCAAAGAGAGGCAACCTGAAGGAATACTAGAACTGGAGGGGCATCAGGTTACTGTCTATTCCAGGAAAAGTGTTCAATAGGATTCTTTTGGAGATAATGAAGACAGAAATCTATAGACAGCTCAGGGAAGAACAGCCTAGCTTCTGAAGCAAGCAATCTTGTACTGACCAAATAGCAACTCTCAGAGTGATCATAGAACAGTCACTTGAGTGGAACTTCCCTGTACATAATTTTCATGGACTTAGAAAATGCCTTCAACAGCGTTGATAAAGACACTTTGTGGAAACTGCTGCAACATGGTGGCATCCCATCCAAAATTATCAACCTGATCCATTCTGCATATGAACCCTCAACATGCCAAGTTGTTCACAATGGTCTCTTGACAGAATCCTTCAGCATACTCTCAAGAGTGACACAAGGGTGCCTATTGTTGCCTTTCGTATTCTTGATCACAATGGACTGCTTTATGACCAGGTCAGCAGATGGCCATCAACGGGGCATTCAGTGGACGCTTTTCAAACAGCTAGAGGACATTGATTTTGCTGATGATGTTGCCCTCCTTTCAGACAAGAATGAAAGCATGGAGGAAGAGGTCACAACACTAGACAAAACTGCCTCAGTGACTGGACTGAGTATTAACAAAGGAAAGAGCAAGGCAAAGAGGATCAACCAATCCAACAACACCACCATCACACTGGGTGGGGATAATCTGCAAGGTCTGGAGCACTTCACCTAGTTAGGGAGTATTATGGACAGAGACAGAGGAAGAGAGAAGGATATCAATGCGAAGATAGCGAAAGCAAAGCGGCATTCAAGACTCTTTATGCCATGAGGAGTTTACAAATAATATCTGCAAAGATGAAACTGTGGATCTTTGCCACATATGCAAAGAATATGCTCTTGTATGGATGCGAGACCTGGCATACTAAAAAGTTTTCAAGTCACAAGCTACAGACATTCATAAACAGATGCCCAAGGTACATCCATTGCATCAAATGGCAAGACTTCATCACAAATGAGGAGCTTTGGAACAGATCAGGACAAGAACCGCTTGATGTTCAACTCAAGAGAAGAAAGGTGGGGAAGGCAAGGCCACACTCAGAAAACCATCATCCAGCATAATCCATCAAGATCTTCAATGGAACCCACAAGGAAAAAGCAAAAGAGGAAGGATTCGGACAATGTGGAGAAGATCTACTGAGACTGAAGAACAACAATTGGGGTACTCCTGGATTCAGCTAGAAGTTTTGTCCGGAGACAGAGTGAAGTGGAGGAGGCTTGTAGATGACTTGTGCTCCCCTCATAGTACAAATGTTTAAGAAGAAGAAATACTTAGGGTATCTTTCACAGAGAGGCCTGTTGACTAAAAGAGAATTGTAGAAGGTTATTGAGTCCAACCCCTTGCTAAAAGCAGGACCAATTCCACCTAAATAATCCCAGGCAAGACTTTGTCAAGCCAGGACTTAGAAACCTCTAAGAATGGAAATTCCACCACCTCTCTAAGTAACACATTCCATTGTTTAACCACTCTCCTGGTGAAATAGTTTTTCCTAGTAACCAACCTAGACCTCCCCCACCACAACTTCAGACTATTGCTCCTCATTCTGTCTTCTGTCACCACTGAGAACAGCCTCCCTCCAACCTTGTTAGAACCCCCTTCAGATAGTTGAAGGCTGCTATCAAATCCCTCCTCCCTCTCCTGCTCTGAAGGTACTATGTAAGCCCATTTTAAGGGCATCTGATGAAGTGAGTCTGTGGTCACAAAAGCTCATGCTCAAAACTTTTCTGTTAGTCTATAAGGTGCCACAGGACCCTTCATTGCTATGTAAGCCCAAATCCCTCAGCCTCTCATAAGTCATGTGCTCCAGCCTTCTAATATACTGGCTCTTGGCATTGAAGCCCATTGACTTACTTTGTATGTGTAAGATCAGTGGGACTTGGATGATATTGCAAGAGTTGAAGAAAAATAATTTACTTGGTATACAGCCTATAACTTTCAGACAAATCTGGAAGGGTCTAGATAAGGGGATGAGTGCTGTTCAGTGAACAAAATGTTACCTATCTGCAAATAAACTCCAGATTTACACTCAATTTTTTATGTAATCTGTCCTGAGAAATAAAACAGATAAAAGTATACTCTGGTCCCATGATGTGGGGAACTGATATCCACACTGAATCATCATTGTCACATGAGGGCTTCATTCTTGCCTCCCTCAGCCCTAAAATCTAGCAGTTATCAACCTTTCAGAGGAATCATACACTTTGTTTTCTTTAAACAAAATCATCTTGAAATAAATAATTTAGATGTTGTTGTGTGTGTGTGTGTGTGTGTGTGTGTGTGTGTGTGTGTGTGTGTGTGTTGCTTTCTGTTTTACCAAACTACAGGACAACTGTCACTTATTCAGTATTAACTGCAGTGTTGTGACACTGACATCGTACATAGTAGGATAAAACTGGCACTCCTTAAGTTTGAGGGGAAAAAAGATATTTGTGTAATTAAGTGGATATAGAGAGAGCAATTTGCAACTTCTGGTGTTTTCCTGAAAAAAGAAGGTAAGCTGAAACTCCCTCCCTCCCTAAAATATATGTTTAGGTCAACCAAAACATTGTGCAAATTTGTTACGTTTGCCTAATTGATTTGGCTGAGGGGGGAGGGAAAAAAGCAAACAAATTTGTCTCTATCTCACATACCATATGTGCGCACACAATTTTTGGAAAAAAAGATCAAAATGCTTCCTTTCATAAGTTTCAAAACAAAACATTTGGATTTCTGTTTTACTTTTATTTTATTTACCGATGAAAACAAATCTCAAAAATCAGACTGTGTTTTGTTTCAGATCAGACAAAATATTTGCTTGATATGAAACAACTTTGGGGATTTTTTAGTTTAGTTGAAAATTCAGAAAATGTTCAGGTCATTTCAATCTGAAATGTTCCTCCCTCCCCCTTCCCCCCCAGTTAGGTCATCAAACTGGGGAACCATTTAATTTGCAGAGCTCTAAAAATTCTTTCCTCCTTTTTCTTTTTCTTTCTTTCTTAATTTCTGTGTCTGTCTGTCTGTCTGTGTGATTTCTGATTCCAGGAAAGATACATTAGTTCTGTGGTCCTTCTTTAGAAAGGCTTATCTAGATGGAGGCCTATACGGATACAAAATATGCATCCACATCCAATCCATGATCTTCATACATGATCCACAGATATCCACATTTTCATCCATGGATGTGAATATCCAGAGATTTTCAGGGTTCTCTAAATAGTCTACATTTCATCTTTTTCTTTATCTGTTGAGGTATCCACCCACCATGGACAGATATCTGACGTCCTTTTTCATTTGCTTTAGACTCCACCCTGATTTCTTGAGAAGCTGTATAATGGGGTTATTTGCATCTAGTCCCTGCCCATTAACCTTTGCCTCTTATTCCACAGGCATAGCCTGGTACCCCCAGGTTTCCTGATGCATTCCCTATACTGTTACTAACCCTCCATAGCACGGAGTTAAAAAGATTTTCATTTTTCTCCCTTTAGTAGAAAATTTATGTATTAATTTGTCCACATCAATGACATAAATCTATACACAAAACATATACAGTTCTGGTTTTGGTTTGCTGTGGGAAAGAAATAGTAGTAGTAGGCATCCTTCAGTCTGCATAGACTATGGATGCGCCCTTTATAGTTTCAATTGAGGACTTCATTTACAGCGTCTATTGTGACTATGAAGACCCACACGAGAGTGACAGTCCTTGCTGCATCTCTTGCAGATGTAGTGGCTGTCTGGCAAGTCTTTATTGCGCTTTCTGTGCACTCGCTTCTCCTCTGCTAGCTGTCTGATCTTCATCTCGCCCTTCTGAAGGCCCTTGTGTAACCACTGCCTCCATCTGCTGCGGTCGTCTGCTAGTTCTTCCCAGTTGTCCAGCTCGATGTCTACCTCTCTGAGGTCTCTCTTGCAGACATCTTTGTAACGCAACTGGGGGCATCTGGGAGGTCTTTTGCCAGAGGCTAGCTCACCATACAGGATGTCTTTTGGAATCCTTCTATTATTCATCCTGTGGACGTGGCCAAGCCAGCGGAGTCGACGCTGCCTGAGGAGGGTGTACATGGTTGGGATTCCAGCTTGCTCGAGTACGGCGGTGTTGGTCACTCTGTCCTTCCATGATATTCCAAGGATGCACCTGAGGCAGCGCAAGTGGAAGACGTTCAGCCTCTTTTCCTGGCAGGCATACAGGGTCCAAGTCTCACTGCCATAAAGGAGGGTGCTGAGGATGCAGGCTCTGTAGACTTGCATTTTGGTGTGAGTGTACAGCTTGTTGTTATTCCTCACTCCTCTTGCTGAGTATGGATAGAGTTGTGGCCGCTTTTCCGATCCTCCTGTTTAGCTCAGTGCCCAATGACAGGGTGTCAGTGATGGTGGACCCGAGGTAAACGAACTCGTGGACGACCTCTAACGTATAGTTGTCAATGCTGATTGATGGGGATTCAGCAACATCCTGACCGAGTACGTTTTGTCTTCTTTAGGCTGATGGTAAGCCCAAAGTCCTATCACCCTTTAGAGAACTGATCCAGCAGTTTTTGAAGCTGGTCTTCTGTGTGAGACACTACAGCAGCAGCATCTGCGAACAGCATGTCTCTGATGAGGACTTCTCGCACCCTAGACTTAGCTTTCAGCCTTGCAAGGTTAAACAGTTTCCCATCAGATCTTGTGTGCAGCAAGATGCCCTCTGTTGAAGATCCAAAGGCATGCTTCAGGAGAAGTGCGAAGAAGATCCCGAACAAAGTGGGAGCAAGCACGCATCCTTGTTTGACACCGCTCCTGATTCTGAAAGCATCCGATAATGCGCCGTCATATTGGATGGTTCCTCTCATGTCTTCGTGGAATGACTGGATCATCTTGAGTAACCGTGGAGGACAGCCTATCTTGTGGAGCAGTTTGAACAGACCATCCCTGCTGACCAAGTCAAAGGCCTTGGTCAGGTCGATGAAGGCTATGTAGAGTGGCTTTCTCTGCTCCCTGCACTTCTCCTGCAGCTGCCTTAGAGAGAAGACCATGTCAACAGTAGACCTCTCTGCGCAGAATCCGCACTGCGATTCAGGGTACACCCTCTCGGCAATCTTCTGGAGTCTGCCAAGGATGACGCGAGCAAACAGTTTACCAGTGACGCTTAGGAGGGAGATTCCACAGTAGTTGTTGCAGTCGCTTCTGTCTCCTTTTTTCTCATACAACGTTACAATGTTAGTGTCGTGCATATCCTGTGGAACCTCACCCTCTTTCCAGCGCAGGCACAGTAGCTCATGTAGGGGTTCCAGGAGTGTGTCCGTGGCACATTTGATAACCTCTGGTGGTATCCAGGGGCCTTTCCTGCTGCAATGCTGTCAAGGGCTCTCTTCAGTTCATCCACAATCGGTTCTTGATCCAGTTCGTCCATTACTGGTAGGAGCTCGATGGCATCGAAATAAAGGTAAGATTAATCCGTAAATTCAGTTTTGGATGTAAAGCCTCAGATTTAAAATAAAATAAATACATAAAAAGCTTATAAACTAATTGTACGTGCCTTATGATGTCAAGAACAAGGTACTTCACTGAAGAGGTTTGACAGACTGTCAGAGAGTACTGTACTATTAGGGATACAAACCTACTAGATCTTCATCCAGTTGACAAGCATTTTCCTTGGAGCAGAACTCCATTTAGGTGTCTGTACAAATAATTCTGCTTAGTATAATTGGTTACTATATTTTGTAGGAGGAGCAAAGATGGATACCGCTGAAGAGATCAGCTACCGGACACATTTCAGAGACTGTTTTGCAAAGATAGACTTCCATGAGTTCCACCTACCCCAAACAATGCCTGCAGATTACTAAGCAAGTTCTTACTGTGCAGCTTCCATTTAGAAATAAATTTCACTTGAAGTGGTAGAGTTCAGTGATGGTATGAGGGTGAACACTGCATGCGGCTTAAAAGCTTCTCTGGGGATAGATCACTACAGGCTGATGTTGTAACTAAGGCAAGTGTTAAGAGCTCAGTGCACAGAGATCCACACAGGAAGCACTTTGCAGTTCACAAGGACATTTGTTGGTCCTTCAGATCCCAGGAACTACTGTGCTATATGTTCTTCAGTGCCAGCTGCTGGCATCTTCCCTATTAATTAAATATTTATACATATACAGGCATAGAGCATTCCTGTAGCCAAAGTATTCATTTAGGGTGTGGCTACAAAGCACAGTTATTTCAGAATAAAAGACGGTATTCCAAAATAACTTTGTGAGCATCTACATAACAAAACCGCTATTTTGAAATAGCGGACGGCTTATTTCAAATTTGTAAACCTCATTTTCTGAGCAATAGTGCCTATTCCAAAAGAGAGATTTTGGAATAGGGGCTATTTCGAAATAGGCAGCCTCCAGCCCCACCCCGGTTTCGCTGCTGGCAATCCGTGGGGAGGCTCTGTGTCAGAATAACTGAGTGCTATTTCAATACACATTTTGTGTGCAGATGCACTAATTCAAAATAAGCTATTCCAGGCTAGTTCCGGGTTAATAACCCTAACGCTAACCCTAACCAAAATAACGCTGCTGTGTAGACATAGCCTTACTGTCTTGTTCAGTAGCTGGAATTTAACCAGAATAAGGCATTTACTGCTCTTCCAAATAGCTTTACTTTCATCCATGTCCTGTGTTAGCCAGTATCCAGGTGGAGAGTTTGATAAAGAATTAATAGATCAGCATTTTCCTGATGCCAAACCCTCTTTTCCAGTCCCCACGCACAGTCGCCATGGAAGGGAAGAAAAGAAAATAGGTTCCTTTTGGCAAATGTTTGTTAAAAGAAAGAGAACTGAGGCCATGAAATATTATGGGGATGGGAATAATATGAGATAGATAGGATGGCTAGAGAGCAGCCTTTATTCCAACCTTGGAAGAAGGCGGCTTTGTAAACTCCATGTGGTTGGACTGCTGCAGATTCTAAAGGTGTGCTGCTGTGGAGTGTAGGAGATGTAGGGAGGGCACAGTCACTTTCCATATAGAGTCCACAAGGATTTTCCTTGTATGAGCACTTGCTCCAGAATACCAAATATCCCTAAGAAGAGGTGGTTGGGCTCAAGGGTTGCGAGATCAATGACAAGAGGCAATGGACTTAAACTGCAGCAAGGGAAGTTTAGGTTGGACATTAGGAAAAAGTTCCTAACTGTCAGGGTGGTCAAGTACTGGAATAAGTTGCCAAGGGAGGTTGTGGAATCTCCCTCGCTGGAGATATTTAAGAACAGATTAGATAGATGTCTATCAGGGATGGTGTAGATAGTGGTCGGTCCTGCCGTCGGGGCAGGGGACTGGACTCGATGGCCTCTCGAGGCCCCTTCCGGTCCTGGTGTTCTATGATTCTATGATCCTGGTGGTACTGCAGACATCAGACACGTGTCCTGCTCTCCAAAATGCATGCAAGATCTACAGGAATTCTTGTGTCCTCTGGGTGTTGCCTGGGTTAGGAGGTTCAGCAGCCCTGCCTCTCTCACCAGTGGGAAAGGCTGGAAGCTCTGTACTTTCTGAACCACTGAGTATTTGTGCCTGCCTTTGGCTTCTCTCCAACAGGGCCATGATCTGGGCTATATTTACCATAGAATCATAAAATGCTAGGACTGGAAGGGGACTTGAGAGGTCATCGAGTCCAGCCCCCTGCCCTCATGGCAGGAGCAAGTACTATCTATACCATCCCTGATAGACATTTATCTAACCTGTTCTTAAATATCTTCAGAGATGGAGATTCCACAACCTCCCTAGACAATTTATTCCAGCATTTGACCACCCTGACAGTTAGGAACTGTTTCCTGATATCCAATCCAAACCTCCCTTGCTGCAGTTTAAGCCCATTGCTTCTTGTTCTGTCCTCAGAGGCCAAGAAGAATAAGTTTCTCCATCCTCCTTATGACGCCCTTTTAGATACCTGAAAACTGCTATCATGTCACCCCGATCTTCTTTTTTCCAAACTAAACAAGCCCAATTCTTTCAGCCTTTCTTCGTATCTTTCATGTTTACTTTTCTCAGTTTATTTTGGATTTTCTGTATTTTTGCCAGTGGTTATATTGGGGTAATTTATGCACAGTAGCTTCTGGAGTCATAGTCTATCTAAAAATTTATTTTGAGACAGGTTTGTGGATTTCTGGAACAAAAAGATGCCTGGCTTTTATTAATGTATTAGGAGTGATTTTTGTTTTCCTTTGGAACAAATTTCCAACAGATTTTTGAAAAAGTAGAAGTTTTCACGGGAAGAAATGAGTTTCATTTTAAATGGTTGGCTTCTCATCAAAATAGCAGAAAATGGTATTTGGATGAACACAAAAATGTTCCTGTTTTCATTTAAGAAATCCATTTTCATATGCAAAGAAGGAACAAAAAATATGCACAGCTCTTTGGAGGTGGGGGTGTGGGTTTTTTACAAAAAAAGGTACACAGGTGGATAAAATGTAGCTCTGGAGTTCAGTACAATATTTATTTGTACAGTGCAATACCTTTTGTTTCTCCATCCTTCCCTGTTTTTCTCTTACTCTTTCATCTGTGTTTCTAGCTCAAGTGTATTACTACTGTTTTTTCAAGCTTTATGACTAAATCATTCTCCTCTTCTTGGTTTCCTGTAGCCAATGTCTTCACACATTTCATTGTGAAATGTGTTACAGCCAAAGTGCACAAAAGATGTATTTTTATTCATGAAGACTTCAGAGGGTCCTGGTTAAAAGAGCATGCTGTGTTAAAGCAAAGGAATAATCAATGTGTGATGACATTTACGTTCAGTTTCTACACTCAGAAGTTCAATGTTATATACAGAAACAACTGTTGTCTTTGTTATGTTATTCCAAGGAAGATTAATGCAATGTTAGTTAAAATAACTGGGGAGGGTAGTGCCTGAGGAAATACTAAGGATATTTTTAATTGCAATATAAATGTCATCCCTTTTTAATTCAATTCAGAGGTGGTTGGTTAGTGCTAAAGGCCTGCCGTCATGATATATTGCACTTGCAAGCAGAGCCAAACTATAGAAACAGCCCATCTTAAGCTCAGATTTTTTGCTATTGTTTTCAATGAAGAGTAAGATGTTGGTGTATGACAACCCCTTGTAAAATCAGAAATATCATTTGCATAAATGGCTTGTTGGGCAGCACAAAGGAAATGCAACATCATTTGTATCTTTTTTTTTAAATGCAATAATCTCAAGAAACATGATTGTAAGGGGTTTTGGTATTTGGGTTCTGCACATATTCTAGCACAGGGACACTAAGGGCAGGTCTTCACTAGAACTTGCAGTTGCATAGCTGGAATTCATGTATCTACGATCGACTTATCAGGCTGCTCCCATCGACCTCCCTTACTCCGCACAACATTGAGAAACGTAGAGGTCGGCTGTCAATCAGAGAGAGAGTTCAGTTCTGCACATCCCCACTAGGTGAATGAAATTGAATACTGGAAGATTGACCCTGACCAGTGTAGATGCACCCGAAGTTGATAATTGCAGTTTAACTACTCTCAAGCACGGGGAGGACATTTTACAACTATCATTTGCAACCACAGCTGCAACAACGACGCTAACCATTCTTAGCTGTATTAACATTCTGGGGACATGCTGCAGACCCATAGTCGCAAGGACTTTTGTGAACTCTGGCAGGGTGCTGAGTTCATTATCCATCCTTGGCTGAATCATAACCGAGAGGTAGCCATGTTAGTCTGTACTCCAGCAAAACAAAGCAGCAGAAATGTAGCGCTTTAAAGACTAACAAAATGATTTATTCGGTGGTGAGCTTTTGTGGGACACGAAAGCTCACCACCGAATAAATCATTTTGTTAGTCTTTAAACTGCTATATTTGAACAAGTGGCTGAAGCACCCTTACACAAAGTATTAGTCAAACAATTGCGAATGACAATTACATTACTAAACAAATGAAGGGCGATGGTTCATGACATATGAACAAGAAACAATGGCTACATTTGGCAGTTGTTTCCTGTGAGTTCTTCTTGGGGTGACATTAGATCTCCATTCTTACTTGGTGAAGGAATAAAGTTTTCACCATTTAACATTATGACAACAGTTGTGACAGTTTCATTTCTGATGGTGGTATGGATTATTTCCCACCAATACCACAGCTGCACTGTAGAGTGTGGGGGGCGGGGGGAAGAGGAAAAAGAGGGAAGGGGGAGGTACCTGTCACTAATAGGACCAATAAAATAAGCAAGTAAAGTTAAGTGAGATGTGTGCTATTCCTGCGAATATCAAAGGTGGAGAAATTCTGTTGGTCCTATAAATGACAGATAATCCCCTCCTCTTTTTTCCTACTACTTTGCCACCTCCCCCTGACTATATAAACCCTGGATTCTAATTGTCTAGCCTAAATCTAAGAGAAAGTGGGTCTTACCCATGAAAGCTCATACTGTAAATCAGCTTAAACTGTTCTGACTTCCTCCCCATGAGGATCTGCTTTATAATAGTTAAGGTACACGTAACATAATCACAGAAAACATTCTTCAATGAAGACAGCTGCAGTACATTTTGGGGGGAAAAAGGAGGACACAATTTTATTAGAAAAATACACACACATCGTGGTAATTTAGCTAACATTTATATGCTGAGAAAGAGGGTGAAATTTCTCTGTGCAGAGTGCTAGTGCATGGTGTCTTTATCTACTTAAGTCCCTATTTAAGCCCGACAGTGTAAAGGTGGTTGAGTCTTGGGCTTTTTGTGCAGGCGTGAATGTCATCCAAGCAGTGCACAACTGAATGTGGTGTAAATCCCATTTTATTTGCATGTGCCACTGTGCTTATCGCATGGAGAAATTCAGCAGATGCAGTGGTGTGTGTCTGTCCTTGAAACCCAAACCTATTATCCTATAAAATGTCTGTGTGCAAAATGAACCGGCATCATTTAGGTTTGTGTTGGGTCTGCCTGATTTGATCACATGTGAAGTAAAGGATGACATTTTTTCATTGAAATGCTTTTGTACTAGATGGCGGAAGAGTCAGAGGAACCCATGAAGTGTATCTGATAGGCTATTGTTGTATTCTAGGAGAACATCTAAAGGGTATAAATGTGATTCAGAGGGGAAAACAGAATCAGAAATCAATTAATGACTGATGACTCTTTCTTTTGTAAATTGATTTCAGGTTTTGGCAGCCTTGAGGGAAAAGGCCTTCCAGAATCAATGAGCTCATGATGTTAAAACACAGAGAAGAACATGTGTCAGTTAATTAATCCTGATCTCTTAATTTATCCTGAAATGGTAAATGAATGAACAAGAGAAAAACAACAAAAGAAGAATCCAGGGCAGCCTTGCGTGTGCTTTTGTTTTTAGTTATATACAGTAGAACCTGAGAGTTACAAACGTCAGCTTTTCAAGCTGACCAGTAACCACCCACTTCGTGTTACAAATGTTACTTTGCAATGTGAACACTCTCCCCATTTTGTCATCAAAAATTAGTTTTTGGAGATAAAACTTGGTAGTGTGTGTGATGGGGGAGAGATCCCAGATGTCCTCTGGTGATTGTTCCCCAGTGTGCTGATCATGCCACTGTTACCCTTATTGTAGTCCAGGGCACCCCCTGTCCTGCTGGGCCAGATCCTCTAGTCTCCATCAGACAAGGCAGAGTTGAGGTTATCGTCCCCCTGTAGAGCAA
Organism: Carettochelys insculpta; assembly: GCF_033958435.1. NCBI lineage: Eukaryota > Metazoa > Chordata > Testudines > Carettochelyidae > Carettochelys > Carettochelys insculpta. The sequence goes on from NC_134151.1 coordinate 36,364,363, forward strand.
TACAGACACTGATCCAGTGCCAAATTGAAGATGTTCAGGTCTTTGTAGAATGCAGTTCTGAAAACTGAGTCGTAAAGGCACTCCTGACTAATGAATACAATGTGGTAATGACAAAAAAAAAAAAAATGGAATTATGTCTTTGGATGTTTGGAACTTAAAAGCAGCGTGAAGCGGAAAGTTCATCAGAGGATAAACAGTTTAGTGACAGCTGAGAACAAGGAAATATTACTGGGCATTTTATAAACTAAGGAAGGTAAATAGTTCCTGTAGAACTCTGAGGTACTGGTCATTGTTTCATGAGGACTATTGGAGAAAAAATTTCCTCTACAACACAGAAAAGGAGGAAGAAAACCCGCTCCCAGCAGTTGCCTAAAAGTAAGGATTATGGACTAAAGATTTCATCTCATATTATGCCCAGGGTTAGAAGAATTCTTTCTTACTACATACTATATGAGGTTTAACATGTCAAAACTATTGGTCTAAATACAAATATTTGTTGCCAAATGTAATGCACTTGCAGATTTTTCAGGAGCAAGACACTGCTTTTGCAAATATGAGCATCATGCACACACATGTAGAAGCATTTATGTGGGGAACTATAGCCATCTAATTTGCATGTGCTCCTGTATGTACATATGGCATTTTGCTTGCTCCCTCAATTTTTATGATTCTATTAATTATTAATTAGTGAAACTAATGTGAGGTAGAGCCAGGCACACATGAAGATCCTCACAAAACAAAGCAAGCGGTCCTGTAGCACCTTAACGACTAGCAAGATTATTTGTTACATGATTAGCTTTTGTGGGAAAGACCCAGTTCTTCAGCTCTGAGGCAGCTATCTGCAAATCAACTCACTATCTCTCCTCTCCGGTAATGTAAACTACCACGCTTTGCCAATAGTCAGCCAAAGCTAACTTACTAGTGATTACCAAGAAATCACTTGCAGGGCCTGGATCTTTTTGTTCTTTCTACTTGTAACGTCCTAACACATCAGCCAGGCACCTTATATGACGCAAGGTGTGCATTTTCCCCTGGTATAACCTGGAAACGGAGGTGTTTTGATTTTACTCTCCAGAGACACCATCAGTACATTTGGTAGCCCTACCTGTTACACTGTAGCTTTTGTTTTCAAAGTGGCATTCACCTTGAGCTACGTGGGGATAAGTGATAAAAGAATAGGCTCAGGGAAAGCAGAATCTAATTTAAAAGTTACAAAATCTGCACTATATTGCTGTTTTGACCCCATAGTTTTATTTCAAAAATCCTGAAGGTAAAACCTCATTTGCACCTTAATTTTAAATATATTCTCCTCCAGATGTTCATTTTTCACTAACTTTTTGTCACAAAGCAATGTAGGTTTTACTGCTGTAGAAGGAAAAATTTTACCCTGTGGCGATGGGATGTTACTCTTGATGCTGTCTTTGGAAGTCTTACTCTGGTGCCAACAATTCCCAGATGCTCTGTATATTAGACAGACTTCTAACTCCCTTAGACAACGGGTCAATGGGCACAAAACAGACATCAAACACTCCAGATCCACAAACCAGTTAGTCAACACTTTAATGGAATGGGGCATTCTGTCAATGACCTAAAGGTATGTGTGTTACTGAAGAAGAATTATTGCACCGTTCTGGAAAGGGAAGCAGCCGAGCTGGCTTTTATATTCAAATTCAGCACATTAACACATGGTTTAAATCGTGATGGGAACTTTCTGAGTCACTATAGGGGCCTGTCTACATGCTTGGCTCAATCTAATTCTTGACCTTCCCCCCCACCCCTCCACTCTCTGATTTGCTCACCTTGATTATCTTTTTCTGATTTGTCCTCCTTGCTTACTGTTTTTGGTTCTCTGTGCCTTAAATATTGAGTCTGTTCTGGTCTGGCTATGGTCTGAAGAAGTGGGTCTGTCCCATGAAAGCTCACCTAATAAACTATTTTGCTAGTCTTTAAAATGCTACTTGACTGCTTTTTTCTGGTGCTGTAGTGCGGGATAAAATTAATATCAGTGTGGTGGAACACGCAAAACTGTATTTAATTGCTATTTTTAGCCTTATCTTTCTGATCATCGTTATGACACGATGAAACAATTGCCTCAGCAGAACACATCGGCTGGGTGTGCACTATCAAGCTCTTTTGAAAGATCCCACGGAGCATCTACACACAAAAAGTGTTCTTTCAAAAGTAAACCAAAGAATGGAGTGCTTCTTTTAAAAGTGCTCGTCAGCTCCTGTTTCAGGAAGCGCGTCTCCCTTTCGAAAGCAAATGTGTAGATGCTCTGCAGGGCCCTTCTTTCAAAAGAGCTATCCTTTGGCACTGATTTTTCGATCCCTGGCCCATTCTTTCAAAAGAGTGAGGACTGTGTGGATGATCTCCTTCCAAAGAGCAGATCACTCTTTTGGTCTCCTTTTTTGTTTGTGGACGCACTCGTTTGAAAGAAGTTCTTTCGGGAAAGATCTTGCAGAAGGGCTTCTTCTGAAAGACCTTTGTAATGTAGACATAGCTATCAGGTTTGGCACTGTTGATCCCCTGCCCTGTTGGTTATCATGTAATAAATAGCTATATTTAAGACTGTAAGAAAAATATATCTAGGAATTTGAGGCCAGATTCTGAAAGGTCAGTAAATTGTTGCTGCAACCTCTGAGTCTGACTCTTAGGCTCAGACCCAGCAAAGTATTTAAGTCACAATCTAATTTAAGCTTGTGCTAAATTTAAGCATATGTGTAATATCAGCTGAAATGCTTTGCTTTATCAGAGACTTAGAAATATTACTACTGACAGCCCAGGAGGGAAAGAATGTTTCCATTTTGTGTTCCTGCCAAAATTTCAATAGTTTAGCCTGTAATAGTTCAGCTGCCTGTTTGCTTTTTGTACAATATGCATTTCAGGTTACTTCCTATCTCATCCTTGTGTACATTTTAGAAGGGCGATAATACAATTTCATCTTTTGTTTCCTGCCATTGGGCATGGAAGCTGTGCCTTCCTGATATAGGATATAAGGAGCTTTTATTCCTTAGATGCATCTTCTTGCGACTAATAGCATTGGCAGGTGTGGCATTTTTAAGTGTGTGACTGAAGAGAAGACAGCCACTTGCAGAAGTTTGGAAATCTGTCAGCAGCTTGACTTGAATGCAAACAATAGCACAAAAGCTAAGAGAATCCAATCTGTCAAATCTCTCTGTCCCAACAGAAGCATGTGGTCACTGCTGCTGATCAGGCCTAGCAATAAGTTTTCTGTCTCCAGCTTGAAATGTAAGATCTCAGGCTTCTTGTCTGTGTTCCAAGAGCCAATGTGTCAAGTCACTGTGCTTTCTAAAGAGATAGGAAACGGTGTTTTCCACCAGAACATCTCTGATGGCTTCCATCTTTCCACCACTCCTGAGCAATCCCTGGGGCAGCTCCAAAGCTTGGTCGACACTAGGCAAGTAAGTCAACTGCACGTACGCAAGTCTAGCTATGGCAATTGCATAGCTAGAATTGACTTATCTGCAATAGACTTATCTGGCTGTCTACACAGACAGAGGTCAACAGGAAAAAGTCGATGGGAGATATCAAGGAATACAGGAGTCAACTGCCAACCTCACATAGTTCTCTTTGGCACATCTCTACCAGGCCCATAAAATGAGACTCTGGAAAATTGACCCTAACCGGATCAATCTTCCCCATAGTGTAGATATACCCTAACTTTATGTAGGACACCACTGCCTAGCAGGGTGGGTTGTAGTGTGGCTTTGCTCACTTTACATCACCCAGTGGATCCAACCATTAGGACAGCTTGAAGTCCCTACGTGCTTCCAGAGAACTGTAGAAGGGATTTATTGCAGGGCAGATCTCATTCAGTGTTTTTAAGCTATTTGAAACATTTTTGCCTATAAGTTAAGGAAGTATGAATTGGATAAATGGACTGTAAGGTGGATAGAAAGCTGGCTTGATAGATGGGCCCCAACAGGCAGTGGTCAATGGCTCAGAGTCTGGTTGGCAATTGGTTTCAAGTGGAGTTCTAGGGCTGATATTATTCATCATCTTTATTAATGACCTGGATCAAGGTGGATTGTACCCTCAGCAAATTTGCAGATGACACTAAGCTAGAGGGTCAGGTAGATACATTGGAGGGTAGGGATAGGGTCCAGAATGAACTGACAAATTGGAGGATTGGGCCAAAAGAAGTTTTGATTAGGTTCAACAAGGAGAAGTGACGACTACTGAAAACTTGCTGATTTTCAGCCCTCTTGTTATCAAATAAGTGAATTGGAATGGAAATATTGTACACTCACCCGTAACTGAAGTACTGATTTAATGAGGGACACATATACTTACCTTTGTTCACTGAACGAGTGAACTCCCCACATTAATACAAGTCTTATTAGCAGCTCCAACTTGCTGCAGCCTGACCCCCTGCCAGCCCCCACACACCTAACATGCTGCAGCCCAACCCCCCCGACCCACCAGACCCCAAACTGCTGCAGCCTAAACCCCCCTGCTGGCCCTGCACACCCAAACCACCACAGCCTAACCCCCTCCCCGCCAGCCCCGCAGACCTCAAACCACCTCAGCCTTAACCCCCTGCTGGCCCTGCGCACCCACACTGCCACAGCCTAAACCTCCTCGTTGGCCCCGTGCACCCAAACCACCGCAGCCTGAACCCCCCCCCCCGCAGACCCCAAACTGATGCAGCCTTAACCCCCCCACCCACCTCACAGACCCAACCTGCAGCAGCCTGAACCCCCCTTCCAGTCTGTTTGCCCTCCCCATGGACCCAACTCGCCACCAGGTTTTAACCCTCCTTCCTGTTCATGGCCCCAAACTGCCCCCAGCTTTTAACCTCCCCTACCCGCTCCGAAACCCAAGGGTCATTTACCTTTCAAAAGCAGTGCCACATGTTGCCACTCCTTCCCTGAGTTAGGAGCACTAGGAACCAATCAGAGACTTTTATGTGTATTTTTATGGTCATTTAGTGTCCCTCTTATGAGTTTTTGCCTACGGGCAGAAGGTTGGGAACCAATTGTGCTCGTATAGCAAGGGATGAGTGTACTTACATTTCAGCATAAGGCATATGAAGCAGTAGAAACAAATCTTTGTCTTAATGAACTTTTAGGTGGTACTGACTTTACCACTGATTATTATATAAACTGTTGAAAAGCTAGGCAAGTGTCTAGATGAGTTGTTACCCCTGGAAGACCTCATTGTACCCCCAAGAGTACAGGTATCCCTAGTTGAGAGACACTGGTATAACACATGCCATTCACCAAGGTGGGGTGACCTAATTCAGGCGAGTGTGGTTCATTTCTTCCAGTTGCACTGCTAGCTTGATCAGGTTACCTCTCATTGTGCGAAACTGATTTAATTCCTTATTGCTGTGTAGCTGTAGCCACCGTGTTTCCCAGGATACGAGAGAAACCAGGTGGGTGAGGTAAGATCTTTTATTGGACAAGCTTCTGTTTGTGAAAGAAAAAAAGTTTATCTCATTCAGAAACAGACTTTGGTGAATAAAAGCTATTACCTTGCTAATGTTTTCTTCCTTAAATTGATTGATTGCTAAATTGCTATATTTTTTGCTTTCATGTTTGTGTAGATGCCAGGGTTAAATGAAAGATTTTCCCTACTTGGAATCATAGAATCCTAGGGCTGGAAGGGACCTTAGGAGATCATCTAGTCCAGCCCCCTGCCAGAAGCAGGATCAACCCCAACTAAATCATCCCAGCCAGGAATTTTTCAAGCCAGGACTTAAAAACCGGTAGAGATGGAGATTCCACCACCTCTCTAAGTAAAGCATTCCAGTGCTTTGCCACCTTCCTGGTAAGATAGTTTTTCCAAATATCCAACCTACACTTCTCCCTCTAACTTCAGACCATTGTTGCTGTTCTGCCATCTGTCACCACTGAGAACAGCCTCTCTCCATCCTCTTTAGAGCTCCCCTTCAGAAAATTGGACACGGCTATCAAATCATCCCTCACTCTTCTATTCTGCAAACTAAATAAGCCCAAATCCTTCAGCCTGTCCTCATAGGTCATGTGCTCCAGCCTCCTAGTCATTTTTGTTGCCCTCCACTGGACCTGCTCTTGCGCATCCACATCCTTTCTGTACTGGGGGGCCCAGAACTGGATGCAATACTCCAGATGAGGCCTCACCAGTGCCGAACAGAGGGGAATATTAACTTCTCTAGATCTGCTGGAAACACTTCTCCTAATGCACTCCAATATGCTGTTAGCCTTCTTGGCTACAAGGGCACACTGTTGACTCAAATCTAGCCTCTCATCCTCTGTAATCCCCAGGTGCTTTTCTGTTACACTGCTACTTAGCCAGTCGGTCCCCAGCCTGTAGCTATGGTTGGGATTCTTCCGTCTCAAGTGCACGACTCTGCACTTGTCATTGTGAAAGTCATTATTTCTTATGGCCCAATTCACCAATATATCTAGATCACTCTGACCCATCCCTCCCCTCCAATGTATCTACCTCTCCCCCGAGCTTAGTGTCATCTGCAGATGTGCTGAGTGTGCAATCGATCCCCTCCTCTAGGTTATTAATAAAATAGTTGAACAATATCAGCCCTAGAACTAATCCTTGGGGCATCCCACTTGAAACTGACCATCAGCTGTACATAGAGCCATTGATCACTACCTGTTGGGCCCATCCATCAAGTCAGCTTTCTGTCCATCTTACCATCCAGGTATCCAATCCATACTGCCTTAACTTATGGGCAAGAATGTTGTGGGAGACAGTATCAAAAGCTTTGCTAAAGTCAGTTACCTCACCATAGAAGCTAATCACATTACTCAGGCATGTCTTGCACTTGGTGAATCCATATTGACTACTCTTGATTACTTTTCCCTCTTCCAAGTGCTTCAGAATAGATCTTTAAGGATCCACTCCATGATTTTTCTGAGGACTGAGGTCAGACTGACTGGTCTATAGTTCCCTGGATTGTCCTTCTTTCCTTTTTTTTATAAATGGGCACTACATTTGCCTTTTTCCAGTCATCCAGGACCTCTCCTGATCTCCGCGAGTTTTCAATGATAATAGCCAAAGGCTCTGCAATGACATCTGCCAATTTCCTCTGTACCATTGGATGCATTAAACCTGAACCCATGGATTAGTGTGTGTCTGGCCTTTCAAAATATCTCTTAATCTGTTTTTTCCCCCACAGAGGCTTGCCTAGCTCCTCCCCATACTGGTTTGCCTTTTGCCTTAGTCTGGGAGCTGACCTTGTCTGTGAAGACTAAGGCAAAAAATATCATTGAGTACTTCAGCCTTTCCCACATCATCCGTCAAACATTACCTCCCTCATCCAGAATACTTCCAAGAATATTTTGATCTGCAGGGTTGAAACGCAGCATGTTTTCTTAAGAGGCTTATATAAAATCTCATCGAGACCCCCCCACTGGCTGACTTCTTCTGCCTTGGGAGGATGCTTCAGTACCATGCAAAAGCTGGCAATCTGTTGTAGCACAATTTTAGAATACTATGTTTTAAAATCACCTCCATTCCGGTAGTATATGCAACCCATATCAAATAAGCCAGACCCAGTCTTTTACGTGCTTAAAACATCATTGCCTTCATATAAGATCCACTCCAGCTCACATTAACGTCAGTGGATAGATTCCATTTTTGTACTGCATACTTTAGAGCAATAAATGTTATGCTTACAACCATGATTTTAAGTACAAGTAGGTGTCTGGGTGATGAATGCCTGATAGTCTAAGGTAGATCTGGTACAAATTTGAAAACTTTAAGAAATAGAAACAGCTGTAGAGTGTAGTGATTTTTGCAGCCCTAACAGGTCCTGGGAAACATTGATAAAGCCTGTAGCTTTGTTTTAAAAAGTCAGCATTTTTCCATATCTGGTCCGTGAGGACAAAAGATTTTATAAAATAGTATAAAAGTGCAAAAGGAAGGGCGTGAGGACATCTACATTGGAGTTTTTATCTAAAGTGCAACCAGGACCCCAGTGCAGAGACCAGCCCAACTTGGGTACAAGTGTAAGCATACAGGATGAGCATTCCACCTGCTACCCAGAGATAAGTAAGGTGCTATGAAGAGCAGGGGGCATTGCTAATCATCCTGACCTGATTTTTATTTCTTAGCTGAGATGTTGCAGTTGTCAGTGGCTGTGCAGGTGCCCATCGTTGGTCCATGAAGGTGTAAGTGTTTCATTACAAATAGGCCTGAGCTGTGAAGGTTAGAGCTAAATTTTTGCCCAGTCTCTCCAAGTGTTAGTGGCAGGTCCTTATCCCATTGTCAAGGCTGCAGAGGGATTTTCAGAGTCCCGGGCAAAATTTGAAACTGAGGCTTCCCTTCCAAAACAAATACCATGAGGCCAGGAGCTGCAGAGCATATAGGAAAGCAACATCAACCTGCAGTGGCAACTTGGTTTCTGTCCCGTACATGCGGATTTCTCTGGGTTCAGGGTTTGGGTCTGTGATTTTAGTCTGAGCTCAAAGTGTCCTTTGAAAACTCCAGATATTTAGGTTCCATCCAATGGAAGTTGGGGAGCCTGACTTCAATAAACTACTTTGGAAATCTCAGCCAAGCTCACTAAGGGCCTGATACATCTCCCATTAAGTGCTCTGCAAATATTGCCTTTAAATTTAATGAGCAGTAGATCACGGCCTACATTCTTCATTAGTATTTTACAGACACAGTACAGGTATTATCATTCATTGATATCATTGTATAGATATTGCCAGCGTGCAGTTGACAGAACACTTAGCTGATGGTTATAAATCAGTGACACCAAGTAGTGAAATACAATATAGCCAGAATTATTTAAAACTGTATGAACAGTGAAATGAGAAAAGTTGTTTGAATATTTTGAGCCAGAAACTATTGGTGTATCATTATTTATGAGTGTATCATTATTGGTGTATCATTATTATTCTTTTCTAGTTGGCTGTTTATGGCTTTTAGGATTTAGACTCGGAGATTTCAGGTCAGTTAAATCAAATGTCAGTGAACAAACATCTGTTATGCTTAAGTTTCCCAGTGCTTTTCTTTCAAACCTGTTATTTCCTCTAAATCAAATGCTTAGTTCAGCCCAACCTGAAAAAATGAAAACAACCTCCAAATGGCCTCACTGGGACATTTTGGAGACATTGCTGTGAAGAGATATGAACAAACGAATGGGATGAAATGGAGATACCCATATTTATCTAGATCATTTTATGGTTCAGTTGATTAATAAGCACAGGTGATGAAAGTATTGCTTGCTTATGATACAAGGGGGCTTGAATACAGGTACATATTCTTCCAGACACAAGAGGGGAGTGGAGATTTCCAACCACACTGCAACACTCTTTAGGGAATATTGCATTTTAACTGTTTGGGTGGGAAGATGAAAAAGGCCCACTTTTGGAATGGGCAACATTGGGACAGACCACTTCAAGCTCATGATGACAGAGGAGTCCTCCAGCAGAGGGCCTCATGTCAGGGCATCTGCCTATGGGTATTATCAGCATTCTGTCTGTCTCCCATTGTGTTTGGTGCTGTGTGTCTCCATCACATGAAGGATTTTCAAAAGCACTTAGGCGATTTAGGTGCTCAGCTCCCACTGAAAGACAGCAGAGGTCAAACTTTTAACACACTCATGCACTTCCATTAAGCCTTGGGTTCCATTGCCGTAACTTTTTAGGAATCAATTGTTATACAGCCAAGAAAAGATCTTCTATTCACGGGGGCATTTGTTTTAAAGTTATAGTCAAGAAGAAAAAAGTGTGGTGCTGGCTAGTCAGATATCAGGTCTTGCCCAGGCAGCAGGCATAACCTAAGAAATAATAAATTCATAGCTGGAGACTGGATGAGTTCACCCCAATGTTAATTTTGCTCAGAACAGGTAGTGGTCTCATACAAATACATTTAGTGTTTAGACCAGGGGTCAGCAACCTTTCCAAGGCGGTATGCCAACATTTGACCTTTTGATCTCAATGTACAGTCTTTGTGCTGGTGATACCTTTTAAAGTCCCTAATAGTCTTACTTACAACAGCTTCATTAAACGTAAATGCAGGTGCAGAGCTTTACCATTTAGGTGGTGGTTGGTAGCATTAGCTAGTCTTTTGTTAACCCACTGGCAGCCTGACTTGGAGCAAGCTCCTGGCTGCATGGGGGAGGAGGGGCGAGGCTGAGCTCCCACTTTGCGTGCTAATGAAAATCAGCTCGTGTGCCACTCTTGGCAACTGTGCTGGGAGTTGCCGACCCCTGGTTTAGAGGCTGTTAAGTGGTTTTAAGTTGCTGCATACATTTAATCTCCTAGGTAATTCCACACGGTAAGAAAATACAAAAGTTTTGTTTTATAACTTTGAGCATGCTTACTCTGAATTTATGAACCAGGCAGAGGAATTGTCTGTCTTCCCCTCTACCCGTCTAAATCCAGAAGATTCATTAATGGGCCAATCAAACCTTGAAAATGCTTCTGGGTATGGAGTTCAACCTGTGGACTTGAAAGCTTAATAGAGGAAATAAAGTCACAGGAAAATTTTCCATCCTTTTAGCTGTTAGAATTCTGATAGGGTCAAACACTCTAATCTGAATCCAGAGATTCCTGAGGGGCTACCTTCTGGGCCCACTGGGAAAGACACTTCGAATTGACAGATCAGTACAAGTCTGTTACTCTTAGGATGTTCTCATTTGTATATATGTTTGCTTGTTTTAATCTTTAAATAACTCTAATTTCTTTTTGCTAGTTTATAGAATCATAGAATACTGGAACTGGAAGGGACCTGGAAAGGTCATCAAGGCCAGTCCCCTGCCCTCTTGGCAGGACCAAGCACCAACTACATCATCCCTGTTAGATATTTATCCAACCTGTTCTTAAATATCTCCAGTGATGGCAATTTATTCCAGTAACTAACCACCTGACCATTAGGAAGTTTTTCCTGATGTCCAACCTAAACCTCCCTTGCTGCAATTTAAGCCCGTTGTTTCTTGCCTATCATCAGAGGCTAAGGAGAATAATTTTTCTTCCTCTTCCTTGTTAACATCCTTACAAGACTTTAGAGAGTTTATTACAAAAATTGGCTACATCTGCTGTCTTTGGTGATTAAAATTCTCAAACTGCAGCCCACAGGGCACTTGTGGGCTAATCTGCACACAGCTATAACCCATGTGACATCCTCAAGGCCATACATATGTGGTCGAAAATGGCAAATAGTTGAGAAACACTGGTGTGAGAGCTAGAGTACCAGATGATCTGGGGTAAGGGATTGGTCATTTGGGAGTGGAAGCAACCTGAACGTGCTGTAAGTTTTGGTTTAAGTGACAATGTATCACTAAATCCAGTTTCTGTGAGTGGCAAGATAGACAGGAGAGTCTGATTCCATGATAAGACTGGTACCATGACCTAGGAATTCCCATTTATTACTGACTTGATAAGATTTAATTGTGTCTGAATCAGTCATCTCCAATTGTCTCTGCAAAATGAATGAGCAGGGTGGTTCTAGTAACTTTTTATAAGTGGTAGCTGTCTATCCAGTTGTACATATTCATTATCTCTGGTGTGATTCATTAGCCAATGTAGATTAATTGCATATTAAGTGACTCACGCTTTTCTTCCTAAACAAGCAAATATGCAGCTTATTGTGACTGTACTTATTAACTGATAAGTCTGGATAAATTGTTCTTTATTTATATTTTCAATTTGTCATTCCCCATGCACTCTGCCAGGTGGATGATGAATGCAAGATGGTAATTAGGAGGGTTATATGTAATTAGTTTTTGTTTCAAATTGTACTCCATGCCGCAAACCTGGCCAACCAGGCTGATGAGTGGTAATGAATGAAACCACATGATTAAACCATCTGTCACTGTCCTAAAGGGTCAATTCAATGGTTGGATTGGCTGCTCAATTAGAGCATGAAGACTGGCGTGGAAAGCCAAATTGGCCAGACTTAATGTTCTTCTAATCATTAGCCAATTGCATTGACAGGGAGGGCTAGCAAACATGCACCAATGAACAATGACGAACTCGTTTCTAGATCGGTTCAGCATCAGTTTATCAGGCTAATTAGGTAGAAAAAATGAGGACTAAATGAAAGCATCCCATACTCATTAGAAAAGGTGTGTAAGAGAGCTGAAGTAGAAAATTAAGTCAGTCAAGAAGTAAAATATAGCTTCTGATTTAATTGTCTGGATTTAAAAAGTAATCATTTGTGTATGCTGTGTTCTTCTAAAAAAACAAAAATTTAGTGCAATTATATCCCCTGGTGTAAGTCTGTGGAGGTCACTGGGGCTATCCCAGGAATTAATTTGAGCCATCTAATCATACTTGTGCATGTTTTCTCTTCTTTTGTTAAATATTTCATGGTGGGAAGCAAGAAGTAAACTAGATGTTCAGTTTACGTTCCAGATGGTGTAAAGTGCTGTACTGTATTATTTTTCGGCTAGGTTCATTAGCTTCTTACTTCACGGATCTTTATTTAGCACTAGTAAAATGTTCTTGTGCTTGTTTGATTTCATGCAGTGTCCTTAGAACATGACTGATCGGTGGATCACAACTGCAGCAGTTTTGTTTGCGTTATTGTTATAATAGGAATGTAAAAATGGTTCTTCTGAAGTGGATTTGGAAAAAGAAAAAAAACACATTTGCAAGCAGTAGCTGAACAGAAAAGAATAGTGCAACAGATTAGTAAAAAATAAGATGTTTTTCCAAGAATTCCATGGTGATCACAGGCTGCTCCTTAAGTGCGACTGCGCTTAGCGATAGTCATAATAGAGGACCCTTTTCTAATCTTCTACCACATTTCACACAAATTGCAGTGGTTTTGGAGGGATTTGTTTTCTGGACTGCAGGAATGACATTCACAACTACTGATCTTTCTTTGAACAGAAGAACTCATCCTTGACAAGAAAATCTTCCTTCAACTCCTTTCAAAAACATAAATACTCTCTCACATGTGAGTTAAGACCATTTCCAAATGGAGAATCATGATGGGTCTTTATGCTTGGTTTTGCATGCTGTGAAGAAATACCAACAACAAAATAGAAATTCTAATGTTTTTTTCTGGTTGTGCAGGTTCATTAAGAAGTCATGTGTCTCTTCTTTTGAGAAATTATTTGGTGGTCTGCCCCAGGGCTTTGCTTTCCTACTGCTTTCAATAAGATGTTTTCTTCCATGATGAATCATTCCTAGGAATATAGGAATCCCCATATTGGTACATCCACATGATAATTAGATACCGAGCACAGCTATTTAGTTCTTGGGAGTGATTAGAACCTGATACTTCATAAGAAAGCAAAACAAAAGTAATATGTGCATAGCAAATTGTGCAGATCTCCATGTAGGAGGAAAATATACTCTGCTCCCATCATACTGGTGATGACCCCATCATACTGGTCTTGATGACACTCTGTTGCACTTACACTCAGGCCTTCAGTGATATTCAGCTGCCTGACTTGCATGGATTTTCATGGGAGTTAAGACTCTAAATAGCTTTGAAGATCTGTGCTTCCGTTAGTTTGTTACGAAGATCGTATGCTCTGCTAGGTATCATTGGTTCAAACCAACAAGAAATGGTCCAAAGTGTCTGATTCTTTATCCGAAAAATGATTGGAGAAGCGGAATATTTGCTTGTGTTATCATACGTGGATTAGTTGACTATAACATAATTTTCAGCGTAATGGTTAATGGAATAATTTTAATTCTTTTAATGTTAGCTGGGTCCTGAAGATAAATTTACACTTACCTGCCTGTTTCTTTTTGTTTGTTTTTGTCTAGAGTTCCTTAGTTAGGTCTTGTGGGGTAGCAGATGGTAGGAGAGAGATTACAAAAGAAATAAAGATTTCTTATTATAACTAACAGCTTTTATGGTTTGAAATAGAGGCCTCGTTTCTGTAGTTAAACTGTAAACAATTTTCATTGATGTCTAAATTTGACATAATTATCAGGAAGAGTTGGGTTCTGATAACTGAAGGTGACAGATATCAATCTAGCAATGAAGGAAGAAACAATTAAAATGCTGAATGCTAAGTTTGTGGGGGAGAGAGAGAGATGAAGCCTTCTATCCTAGGATAAATGAATGGGTGGTTTGCTTGGAAATGGAAGATCTTTTTAAAAAGTGCTTATGAATAAATTGCCATGCAGCTTTGTCATAAGTAGTCAAGAAATTCAGTGTAATTGGAACATCTAGACAGCACACTTAAGCAGCAAGGATCTACAGGAGTATTTCTGGGCATTTTTCCCTTCTATTCTGAAAGATTTAGATTTTAAAAACTGTTTAACAGTTTGAAGTGCCTTTATTTTTGCCTGCACTTTCTTGATTCTTATTAAAGGGACCTCATTTACTGAGCATGGATGTCCAACTATTTCTGAAAATCTCAGAATGGGCAGCCAAAAATTGGCATGCCCAAAATCCTGAGTAACCTCTGCAAATCTTGAGATGATATTTGAGATGCAAAAAACATGCTGTTCTGAAGATAACAGAATTATAGGGCAAATTACAAGTCTTATTCAGTTATGTTATTCAGGATCATATTCTGCATTATTTGGCCAAATCTGTCATTGGAGATAGCATACAACTCCACAGTTCATTTGTACTCAGGAAAAACACATGTCCTGTGTGGCTTTTGGACAGCGAGGAAAGAAGTTTTCTTCTGTGAGTAATAAAATGGGAGAGATGGAGATTTTCAAAAATACAACAGTTAGGTAAGTATCTAGTTCTCCACTTAAAACTCACTGACTGTTAGATGCCTTGCAGTCATTTTTGCCTTACAAATCATCACTGCTGCTAAGATCAGCTGTGACTTGATTCTGGCAGGAGGTCTATATAAACCTCATTGTAAATAGCCATTTTGGTTGCTTGCCTAGTGCTAACAATATGTTGTATAGCTGGAACTCTCCAGGAATTTCATAGAAGCTTAGGACTGGAAAGGACCTTGAGAAGTCATCTAGTCCAACTGCCTACATCTGTGGCAGGAATAGGTGTTACATAGAGCAGGTGAGGGCAATAATTTTTGATGGGAGACCACTCCAAGTTTGGTTAAGTGGTCAAGAGCCACACTTTTTTCTATCAGAGAGGTAGCCAAGTTAGTCTGTGTCTTCAAAAACAACAAGAAGTCCTGTGGTGCTTTGTAGACTAACAGAGATTTTGGAGCATAAGCTTTCAAGCAGGTCTCTGCCCATGAAAGCTTATGCTGCAAAATATCTGTTAGTCTATAAGGTGCCACAGGACTTTTTTCTATGGAGGGGATACAAGACCTGGGATGGAGGTTGAGCACTGAAGGAAACTAGGGTGCAGGAGAGGGTGTGAGGTCTGAGAGGGAGTTTGGGTGAAGGAGAGGGTTGTGACTTGGGGAAGGGAATTAGGGTGCATGGTTGGGGAGGGGGGCATGGGTGCAGGAGAGGCTTGTGGCCTGGGAGAAGGATGTAAGAGGGGGTGCAGGGTCTGGGAGGGAGTTGGATGCAGTGCCAGAAGCAAGTTCTGTCTGGGAGGCACTTACCTAAGTAACTCCTGGCCCATAGCCCCAACTCATTGGCCGTTCCGTGCAGCTCTCTGTACTGCAGGGGAGAGCTTCACACGCTGCCCCCGCCCACAGAAAAATCTCTCAGCTCTTATGAAACTGGCCAATGAGAGGTGAGAAATGGTGCTGCACTGTCTCCACCCCCAGCAAAATCTCTCAGCTCCCCTTGGCTCATTTTCCCCCTCCCTCTCCCCCACAGCAAAATAGTATGCGTGGGCCAACCACGTAAGCATGAACAGCTAAAACCCTTGCTCCAATATGGACCTTTACATCACGCTGGTGGCTCAGAGGGGTTGTAGGGTTCCCCAAATTAAGTAGCTGAGAACTTCCTTGCAGTGTGGAACCTCCAGAGGGTGAAGAGACAGAGTAGCGAGCTCTATTATTCGTCATTGTGGCCTGCCACAATGCGAATGCAGGCCAGGGGAGGGCCAAATGCTGCTGCGCTCAGATGACTTCTGGCCTGTCTTCAACTGGTTCAAGTTAGCACCTTTGACAGGGGCAACAGTGGATCTCTGCTGATTGATGGAAGCTAAGAAGCCCTTCATTTGCATACATTGTTATTTTTATACAGAGCTGGAGACCAAACATTTTGAATGCGCATCGTGCTGATGATTCCACCCCTTTATTTATTTCTCACAATCCTGCTGCCAGTCAGGCAACCACCACTACACAACCATGCTTTCGTATCTGAGATTGCCCCAAATGCCTTTTTAACACATCATGGAGCAGTCTAAAACTAGGATGGTTTTTCTTTCCTTTCTGGTAAGACTATGATCTGAAGAAGTGGTCTGTCCCACAAAAGCTCATCACCCAATGAATTATTTTGTTAGTCTTTAAAGTGCTCTATGACAGGGGTTTTCTTTGTTTGCTCTTTGTTTTTTTGAGGGACAAATGCCATATCTAGGAGCTTTGACGGTTGCTCTGGCAGAAGTTGGATAGGGTTCCAAAAAGACCCAAGAGACGGTTTCTTTTTTTAGAGTGGTTTCATTCACAAGTTTTGCAAAAAAAACTCAACTGTCTTAAATAAAATAAGAATATTATCGAAGGACTGTTTTCAAGGTCTTTACTGTGTTCCGAGTAAGGTGAAATTCACTGCTGTGCAGAGGGACAGAACAAAGTCCCTCTGAATTGTTTTTTGAGGGAAATAGCACCTTTATTTGCATTAAAGGATTCCACACCCATGACCCCTTTCATCTGGATAGACACTGTTCAGTCATGGAGGATGTGGCCCATTATCTGATAACTCTGGCCCTTCCCTTGACTTAGACTCTCTCCTTTTCATAAGTCCAAATTTAAACCTGCTTCTGGAACCCCTAACTCACACATCTAACAAAGCGGGTCTTTACCCATGGAAGCTCATGCTCCAAAATACCTGTTAGTCTGTAAGGTGCCACAGGACTTCTTGTTGTTTTTGAAGATACAGACTAATTCATCTGTCCCTCTGATACTTTGGAGAGTGTTATTTTGATATAACAGCATTGGAAGTTCTTAGGTCTTAGTGATTTTTAAGTTACCCATCTAATACCAGTAACCCAGGAAGGTTCTGTGTGTTTCATAGGAACATATTCAAGTAACGTATGAAAAAGAAATAATTAGTTAACTAGCCTTTTTACCAGCTTTCTATAAAGCTCTTTTTATTTATCTTAATTTGTAATGAAGGACATCACCATATTGTTGTTACAGATATTTTGGTGGCCTGTAGTACATTGAAAGCAATTGATTTATGTTCTTTTTCTTAAAGCAGCTATATTCTCAAGAGTTACTGCAGTAGCTCTGTGCCTTTTTTCCTTCTTTTAACTTATTGACCCCTCTTATTCTCAGATCAGAAGGGTTTAAACATGACTTGACTGTTCCAGCGGGAGGCAGTGAATTAGCACTTCTCCAGTGGGCTTTCATGTTAAAAATACTTTGGCTTCTTGCTGTAATGACAGTCTCAGATCTTTGACAACTGATCCTAGCTATAGTTTAACCAAATTGTTGTACTGTGCTAAAAGATGGGCTTTGGCCGTGCAGCTTTTTTTTAGTTACTTAGGAATTGTAAAATCAAAGCAGAAGTGAAATGGGAAGGTTACTTTTTTGGCTCCTTAGATAAGGATGGCTGTGTATAAACATTAAAAAACAAAATATTCCCCTTTTGGGGGGAAAAAAAACAGGTCCTGTAGCATCTTAAAGAATAACAATTTTGTATATTAGGTAATGAGCTTTCATGGGTAAGATCTGATGAAGTGGGTCTTACTCACAAAAGCTCATTACCTAATAAATAAATTGTTAGTCTTTAAGGTGCTACAAAACTGCTTGACTTCTTTTTTTTTTTTTTGTAAAGTTACAGACTAACATGGCTACCCCTTTGTGACTCTTAAATTTACAGCTGGTCTACAACAGTGTAGGCTTCAGGCTCTCTTCATCTGAGGCGCACAAATTGAAAATATTCAGGTTTTACTTGTTTCACAAAACACTCTGACAGGAAAAGTCTTGGGGCGAACTCTGTAACACCAATAACGAAAGCAGCAAAGGTTCTCTGCAAAGGAGGAGGTGTTACAGTTCAAACTGCCTAACAAAGTAGAATGATTAAAAATACCTAATATGCAGAAACTCAATCACAGGTGAAGTTCTTTACATTTAGAAATCATCAGTTACTGATAGAAGGCTGCATGATTCAAGTAAGTGGCTGAAATAAGTTAACGCTCTAGCTCAGGGATCAGGAACTCCCAGCAGGGGTGCCAACAATGACGCATGAGCTGATTTTTCATTGGTATGTGAGGCAGGAGCTCAGGCCCACCCCTCTTCTACTATGCGGCTGAGAGCTTGTCCAGGAAGTGATGTGGCCACAGGAGCAGGGCAGAAGGCCAATCGTGCTGTGTCCTCTTTTAGAAATGTCCCGCTCTCCCACTTTCAGCACCCCTAGTCTAGACAACAAGAGCTTAAAGTAGAGGTGGCCAATCCACAGCTCTTAAGCTGCATGTGACTTCTGAGCACTGAAATACGGCTCCTACTTGGAGCTGCCCGTTGGGAGTGCTTACCGCTGCCCTGCGCAAGTGCCTCAGTGCTTGGAGGGAGAGGCGCGTCTTGGCGGCGGTGGCTCTGGTGAGTCACCAGCATTGGGTTATAGAGGGCAAGGGCATTGGGCCACATATTATATATTTATTTTTCTCTCTCTCTCTCTCTAGCTGTATAGATATATATTGTTTGTCTAGATAGATAGTTATATACAAATAAATATATGAGAAATTCCTCTTTGCACTCTATCCACAACTATTTTGGCTCTGAGGCTCTAACTAGTTGGCTACGCGCAGCTTAGAGCAACACAGCTAAAGCACTGTAGTGTGGACACTCACTACATACACAGAAACCATATTCCTTCACTGTGGTAAACCCACCCTCCCAAGAGACAGTCACTAGGTTGACTGAAGAATTCTTCTGCTGACCTAGTTGCATTTAGGGAGAATTAAGTAGACCTTGCTAGGTTGAAGAGTTTCCAATTTTTATCACATCCATGAGCAGTAGAAGCAAAGGAGTGGGGGAAAAAAAAAATCTTATTGCATTAGTGAACTGATATGGAAAACAGTCTTGAACAGTATTTCAGAAAGTCCAGTGCTTGGGTTGGTACTTGCTTGAGGTCCTCTACCACCATGTCCATACGTGCTATATGGAGAAAGTCTGTAATCCGTGCTAGAACTAAACTGTCAGTTGAAGTCTAGACTAAGGGTGTGTCTACACGGGCACAAATCTTCGAAATAGCCATGCTAATGGTCATTTTGAAGATTACTAACGAGGCGCTGAATTGCATATTCAGCACCTCATTAGCATTAGGACGCTTCTGGCCACAGCGCTTTGAAAGCGCCTGAAAGCGCGCGGCTACACGGGGATCCTTTTCGAAAGGACCCCGCATCTTTCGAAATCCCCTTATCCTGATCACTGATTGGGATAAGGGGATTTTGGAAGGTGAGTGTCCTTTCAAAACGGACCCCCGTGTAGCCGTGTCGAGCCACGCACTTTCAAAAGCGGCGCTTTCAAAGCACCGCGGCCGGAAGCGTCCTCATGCTAATGAGGCGCTGAATTGAATATTCGGTGCCTCATTAGTAATCTTTGAAATATGGCTATTTCGAAGATATGTGCCTGTGTAGACACAGCCTAAATGTCCTCTGTTGAATTTTTGCAGAAGTCTGATTCAGAATGCACACAGTAATTTGGTGCAAAAACTTCTCCTTGATTGATCCTATGGACAGATAAAATAGGACTTGGAACTGAATAAAAAGGACATTTGAATGTGTCCCGAACATTGCTAGGAGCCAGAACATGGAGAGTTTAACGTTTAAAGTAACTGGTTTTGAAAATCAATAGTGAACATTACAAGTAGTTAATAATGTAGAAAACTAGACTCTTCCAAATGCACTGCCAGCAATGAGCAGCAGAGCTTTTAAATAATTTAATGTATAACATTGCAGTACAGGTTGTTTGACAATTAAAATAATTAAACAAGATATTTTTTAGCAGTTTGAAATGTTCTTCTTCAATTCCAGCAAGCAAACAACATGGCTGGTAGGGTGTTTTTAATGCTTTGTGAAAATAAGGTTTTGATTCAGCAGAAATACAAGCCCTTTAAAAGTAGATACTCTGCATGCATAACCATTACTTTTAATGGTGTAACAAATTGAGGTTCAGCTCATTATCTGTAAAAAAGGAACTGTAGCAAGGTTTCCTGTAAATTTCATTGATATACCAGAAGTTCCAAACAGATGGTAAAGTTTGGTGGTGTTTGTTCTTTTTATGATTTTTAAACACAGAGTTTCATAGGATAACAACAAAACCCGTAATAAAACTGTGGTGATAAGAGAACTGCAGGGGGAAAAAAACACCTGAAACTTCCCAGTGACTCCAGACAAGAATATTCCATCAGTCGAGGCTAATACAAGTGTATTAATGTTGAGGAGGAAATAAATATGCTTACGGCCAAACCTGGAAATGCTTACAAACACAAGGTTGGTTATTCTCCCAAATGGTTCTGTTCAGGGGTGTAAGTAAAGAGTTTGCATGTCCTTTTAAGGAGCAAAGTTTTCTTTGCTGGCATTTGTGGTCCCTGCTCACACACCCTAATTAGCAATTACCTTGTCATTATCCATCTGTGATTCCTCCTTTGGAAGGAAAAGTCCTAGCCATGCAATAATAAATACCACTCTGGTGGCCAAGGTTCCACTACAAATTATTCTCAGAACAACAGTAAAGGATCACTTCCATTCAGAAGCCTATTTCTGACTGCCCCTGGAGTGGTTTCACATGAGTGGATTAATATTCTGTCAAATACAGCAAGACTTTCTTCTGCCAAATGGGAATTTTAGAGAGTTTTAGTTCAGAAGCAAGTCAAAAACGAGAAAGAAAACCATTCTTTTTCTGAAAGGTCCAAACTTTTCCAGGCAAGGTTGGCTAATCTCACCATCTCCTTGAATTTGATTTTGAAACCTAGAAATTAATCTGCCTTTTTATTTCAGGCTATTAATGGTCTTTGATCCCTCTATTGTGTCGTGTCTGATTGTTACAGCATCTGTGGAGCTTTGTCTAACATGTCAGTGAGAAGACAAAAGATGTTCACAAACCCATTTTGTCCAGTCTGACTGGATTTTACATTCTGTGTATATTAGCCCACATCCACCCAGCAGCTGAGATTTTCTTCACTTTAGTGTGCCGTATGCTATGGGGTAAAACAAGATTAGCCTTCAGCCTACCGCTTTTAGTGCTGATCACTGATGTCCACTGTTCATGAAAGGCTATTTCCAGTTCTCCAGCCCTGTTTTAATTCTCACAGCTAAGCTTTCTTTAGCTACCAGCAGCTTCACACTATGTTTCAGATCTGCCATGAATACTTAAGTTCTGGAGAAGCTGAATTTACTGAGGGACATTATTACCAGTTACCCTGAGTCTTCCCTACCTTCCTGCGATCACAAGAAACAGCCATAACCATTCACCGTCAAGAACATCTGAAGCGTGATGGTTTTAATAACTCTTCTCCATGAGGATTTCAGCTCGTCTGTAGTGCAGGCACTGGTTGAAGTTTGTACTGATTAGCTCAACTTTAGCCGGCACTCTTTTTATGTTGTGTTTTTCACTTATATTCCTCTCCATTCAGTTCTTTGGATCACAGCAGTTCATTAAGAAAACCCCAGTTTTCCTTCAGCTTCTTTCTTTGTAGTTGAAATTTTATAATTACGCTGGACAGTCACGCTTCATATTCAGGTTCTGTTCACAATTAACTTAAAAGTGTAAATTAATGATGAATAGAGGAGACTGCTGCCTGTTATGTGGTCTAATATTGTCTTCTTGCTTCTTTATTCATGCCTGCTGTCAGTCTCTCGCTATTTGCCTGTTGTCTTTTGTCGTACTCTCAGTGCAAGTTTCTTAGGACAAGAGTCATTCTTTAGTTCTGAGCTTGTGCAGTGCCTAGCACAGTTGGTCCCTGAGTAGAGATCATTGGCTGTACATTAATATAAATAATAAAATGTGTTATGAATAATTCTGAGCCCATTAGTAGAAGGCAGTATTAAAGCTTACCAGCCACAGAATTAGTCAGCCTCTTCACCTTACTCTGTAACAACTGACTGCTATTAAAACATCTATTAACTGTTCATTAACAACATAAGAATGTCCATACAGGGTCAGACCAAAGGTCTATCCAGCCCAATATTCTGTCTGCTGACAGCGGCCAATGCCAGGTGCCCCAGAGGGAGCGAACAGAACAGGTAGTTCTCTCTCTCCTGCCATCCATCTCCAGCCTCTGACAAACAGAAGCCAGGGACACCATTCCTAATCTATCCTGACTATTAGCCATTAATGGACCTAACCACCATGAATTTATCTAGCTCTTTTTTAAAACCCATTATAGTCCTAGCCTTCACAGCCTGTGCTGTCAAGGAGTTCCACATTTTGACGGTGCATTGTGTAAAAAACTTCCTTTTATTTGTTTTAAACATGCTGCCCATTATTCCCCCTATATAAGCTACTAACACTTGAATATAAAGAGAGAGAAAGCCGTGCTAGTTTATAAACTATCAAAACAATAAAGCAGTCAAGTAGCACTTTAAAGACTAACCAAATAATTTATTAGGTGAGCTTTCGTGGGACAGACCCACTTCTTCAGACAGCTATGGTCTGAAGAAGTGGGTCTGTCCCACGAAAGCTCACCTAATAAATTTTTTTGTTAGTCTTTAAAGTGCTACTTGACTGCTTTTTTGACTTGAATATAAGTGTGACTGGTTGGACTTTCTCACCTTTTATGACCTCTTCTAATGAGCCAATTGTTTTAGGAGATATTTATTATCTCTTGGAGCCACTGAAACAGGTTATAAAAGCATAGTGCACCTGTTGTGCCTTGAAAAGCTGGTCTTTGAGTATACAAGTAGGTATTCAGCGAATCAATGCATATAATAGAATACTAGAACTGGAAGGGACCTCAAGAGGTCATCAAGGCTAGTCCCCTGCTGTCACAGCAGGACCAAGCACCATCTAGATCATCTCTGTAAGATATTTATCCAACCTGTTCTTAAATATCACCAATGATGGAGATTCTACAGCCACCCCAGGCAATTTATTCCATTGATTAACCACCCTGACAGTTAGGAAATTTTTCCTAATATCCAATCTAAACCTCCCTTGCTGTAATTTAAGTCCATTGCTACTTGTCCTATCATCAGAGGCTAAGGAGAAGAATTTTACTCCCTCTTCCTTGAGACGCCCTTTTAGGTACTTTGAAAGCTGCTATCATGTCCCCTCTCAGCCTTCTCTTTTCCAAACTAAACAAACCCAATACTTTTAATCTTCTCTCATCATCGTATATCTCTAGATCTTTAACCATTTTAGTTGCACTTCTCTGGCTCCAATTTCTCCACATCCTTCCTAAAATGTGGCGCCCAGAACTGAACACACTACTCCAATTGAGGCCTAATCAGCGCAGAGTAGGGCAGAGGAATTACTTCTCATTTCTTGTTCACAACACTCCTTTTATTGCATCCTAGAATCATGTTTGCTTTTTTTGCCACAGTGTCACACTGTTGACTCATATTTATCTTGTGGTTCATTATGACCCCTAGATCTCTTTCTGCAGTATTCCATCCTAAGGAGTCACTTCCCATTTGTTACGTGTGAAGCTGATTGTTCCTCCCTAAATGGGGTACTTTGCATTTGTCCATATTGAACTTCATCCTATTTACCTCAGACCATTTATCCAGTTTGTCCACTTCATTTTGAATTCTGACCCTATCCTCCAAAGCACTTGCAACCCCTGCCAGCTTGGTATCATCTGCAAACTTCATAAGCATGCTCTGTATGCCATTATCTAAATTATCAATGAAGATATTGTCCAGAACTGGCCCAAAACTGACCCCTGTGGAACTTTACTTGTTATTCCCATCCAGCATGACTGAGAACCATTAATAACTACTCTCACTGAACAGTTATCCAGCCAGTTATACACTCATGTGGTACTAGCTCCATCTAGGTTGGATTTTCTTAGTTTACTGATAAGGTCATGCAGTACTGTGTCAAATGCCTTACTAAAGTCCAGGTATACCATGCCCCCTGCTTCCCCTTTAACCACAAGGCTTGTTATCCTATCAGAGAAAGCCATGAGGTTAATTTGACATGATTTGTTCTTCAAAAATTCATGCTATTAACTTATTATCTTCCAGCTGTTTGCAGGTGGATTCCTTAGTTATGTCTTCCATCATCTTTCCTGGTAATGAAGTTAAACAGGCTGGTCAGTAATTTCCTAGGTTGTCCTTTTTTCCCTTTTTATAGATGGGCACTATATTTGTCCTGTTTCCAGTCTTCGGGAATCTCTACTGATGTCCATGACTTTTCAAAGGTGATAGATAGTGGCTTAGATACCTCCTTTGTCAACTCCTTGATTATTCTAGGATGCATTTCTTCAGGCCTGGTGACTTGAAGACATCTAACTTTTCTAAGTAATCTTTACTTTTTCTTTCCTTATTTTAACTTCTTGATCTACCCCATTTCCACTAGCATTCACTAGCGTTCCGTCTCTATCAACCTTCTGGATGAAGAATGAAACAAGGAAATCATTAAGTACCTCTGCTATTTCTCTGTTTTCTATTATTCTTCTCCCTCTTCGTTGAATGATGGGCCTACCCTGTTCTCGGCTTTCCTATTGCTTTTAATATGTAAAATGGGTGCAAATCTCTATGTATAAATCTAAAAATGTGAGCATAGGGGCTATTTCAGTCAGGCAACTTCAGGTGAACAAAATCCACAACTATCATAGCTTAATAGTCCTTGCTTTCTGTAGAATGGGTCCAGGCCCACAGTCCGTGCTCACACATCACCCTCACACACGTGACTAAGGAAAGATGTGCAGCCCAGGCCATGTCAGCCATAGCCACTAAATTCTTCTGCACATTTTTGCACTTGGTTCTTGTATGCTTTATATAACAGCCTGATTTTCATGTGTGCAATATTGTATCACTGTCTGCCAGGAGTGTATTTTAGCATTCTGTGACTCAATAAGCACCTTGGCTATAAATAATCTGAAATTTAAAATAGTGTAGACATGGTTTGCTGGTACAAGAAGAGGTGACTCTTTGCCTTCCTTTTCTCAGAAAATAAATAGCAGGAAAAATTCCTCATCCCATGATTTGCATTTGCTTCACAGTTCTGGGAAGTGTAAACTACCATGATAATATTGGAAATTATGTTAGGAGGCAGCATCTTGCACTGTGTTTCTGGATTCAGGCTTTTCATGACTGTTAATATACCTGTTTCCTAGCTGTATAATTTATCCCTATCACTCTGACCGAATATTTTTAGAGCTCGCTTTAGAGTTGCTGTAGAGGCACCGAAAATAAGCATCATACATATTTTAAAGAGGCAAAGCAGGGTGTAAGCAAATATTAAAAATGCCTCAATCTTTTCTAGGGCTGTTCATCTAAAATCTCAGAGTAATCTGTACCATTATCCCCACGTTTCAAGTGGGGAAACTCAGGCATGGCTAATTGAAGGGACTGGCCCAAGGGTATTGAGTAGCACAGCTGGGAATAGAACTGAGACTTCCTGAGTGCCAATCCAGCGCTCTAGCCACTCGGTCATGTGTGGTAAAGTTATTGAGTTCTGGGTTTCCCAGTTGTAACTCTGTCAGAGAAGGACAACAACGCAGGGATTATAGCACTAGCGTGGGAGACCTGGTTTCAACTTCCTGTTCTGCAACTGACTTCCTGTGTGATTACAGGGGGCAGCGGGGGTTGGCATGCTGCAATCTTCTGGGGATTGATTTTGGTGCATGTGTGAATAAGTGGCAAAATCGATCTCTTTGGGCTCGGCTGTCGCCCCTGGTACTCCATGCGGATGTGTGGAGTAAGGGACATTGGCATGAGCCCAAAGATCCCTGATCTGTGCCAGGTAACAAAGTCAATCCTGGTACATCGATTCTAGTTATGCTTATAGCGTGGCTAGAATTGCGTCTCTGGGATCGACTTTGATCCCTAGTATAGACCAGGCTTTGGATTCTTACTACCCCAGCTCTCCATCTGAAATATGAGTAAGACTATGTCTATACTATGAGCTAAATTCGAGTTTAAGACAGCTCAATATTACCACATGACTGTCTTCACTCTAAATACTATTAGCTCGATTTTAGGGAGCACTAATATCGATATCAGAATATTGTCGGTACCTGATGAGTATAGTGTCAAGCTCGAATTCAGAAGATTGATTACAGGCCGATGTGGAAATGCCACATCTTAACATTTAATTTATTAGCCTCCAGAGGTGCCCCGTATGTAACCCACAGTGCTCCGCTCTGGCCGCTGCTCTCCAGTGCACAGGAATTAGGTAACAGAAAGACCATGAATTTCACATCAGGACCAGGAAGCAAGTGGCTGTGGGATCATGTTTGCATGAGAGGCTGAGAAATGTCTGTCTTTGCTATTAGTGCTGTGAGCACCTCTACCCATTACAAACAGCCCTATCATGGAGTTCGTGGTTCTCTCTTTACACTTGGTATTTTTCTTCTGCGCTGCCAGGTGCCAATCACTGCCCCACCGCACCAAGTGGCAGCAAAGCTGTTGTGGGGGTTGTGCTTTCATAAGAGGCTGAGAAACTTCTTCTCAGCAGTGTACATTTGTGCATGAACCCTCTCCCTCCCCCACATTTAGCCCTGGGTACAGCAGGTGAATGCTCTAACCAGTTTGCTACCTATCCCCTTCCCTCCTCTCACTTATAAAAAAAAAAAAAAAAAGCAGATCACTTATACAAGCAAGAATCTGCCTGGAAAAAAGGGGCGTTTCCTTAACACGGCAGGGGAATGAGGGAAATGAAATGTAGGATGATGTCGACAGATACCCACAGCCACTTTCAGGTCATTTTGGACCACCCTGCAATAGTGAAAATACCCAGAATCCTGTGGGGCTCAGGAAACTATGGGATAGGCTCCCATGAGATAAAGCGGCTGTGTAGACATAGTATTTCAGATATGAGTCCCCGGAAACAGTATTGAGAACGCTTTGTTACAGAATGTCTTATTTTGAAATAATAACTCTGGAATAAGCTACACCAGAATAACTGTAGCGTAGGCATGCCCTAAGTGAGCACTGCCCTGCCTCACAGGGGTATTGTGAGGTACATACATTAAATTTGTGAGGGGTTTAGATGCTGCAGTAACGAGAGTCTGATAAGTATTTTAGATAAATAAAACAGTAAGTACTGTTGTGAGACTGACTCACTGAAGCTTCCATGTCCAATGTGTCAGTACTCAAACCTCTCCTTTCATTTAATTTAATACCCACTCACCAAACTCCTTATTTTGGTTCTTTACTGAACCAGGGGCGTGGTCCTTCACTGGTGTAAATTGCTGTAGCTCCATTTACATCAATGCAAGGGAGCTACAACAACTTATGCTAGCTACAGTTCAGGTCTGTTTCTCTGCCTGCCACAGCTAGTCACAGTGGAACCTCAGATATATGTAATACACTTTTCCTGTTTCAATAATTGTTTCTTGGTGTTTGTACCTTAAAAAAAATAGAAATCAGGGTACTTTTTGAAACAGTCTTCGTATGGTTTTTCCATATAGCCTTCCTGCTGACGGTGTCCTAGACACTATAGATAACTGTGGGAGGCAGTTTAAATTATTTTTTGGTATACTCTGATAGTGAAAGAGCAAAACTGTATATTTTTTGTGACTACAGAGCTGTAAAAATTCTGTGGCAGTTCCTGAACCATGAAAGTAGCTTCTTAATCAAGGGACTTGTCGTGTCTCTTCAGGGCAGTTCGTGCACCTTTGGTCCCCACCTGGCACCCAGCTATCACCTGCGGCTCCAAGCAGCTGTAGTATGCAGCGGCCACACCCCGATAAACCGCTTCAACAGACGGGCTAAACCAAGTGAGGGTCACCGGCAGGTCTGAAACCTGAGGTGAGATAGGGACTTGCCTATCCCAGCATGCAAAGTCAGCCCCCCCACGAACTGAGTGGATGAGATCAACAGCAAGATCCAGTGACCAGGAAGGTGGTTCTGCAATGCTCTGTGGAGAGCGAAGGTCATGACAAGGCACCAAATATGGCATGGCCATCCACTGCAGCCTAGGAAGTCCCAGCCATGACAACTTTTCTTACCACTGGAACCAGACTTCTGAAGTTGAGAGAGTGGAACTGCCCCTGTGCAACAGCTTTTCCACTTTAAACATTCTCCCGCACAGGTTCTTTGCACATTATACATCATTGTCGGATATGACAGACGACCTACAGTGACAGGGAACAGGCCAGACAGAACGCCATCTCTGCCTGTTTGAGCATTCCTTCATAACATAGCCTCGGAATGTCGTCCAAGCTTCTATAATAAAATCAAATCTTAGGTTTACTGACAGGTCAGGTTGATCTTCTGGGGTTGGATTTCACACACCTAGTGGTGGTGCGTGAACTCGAGCTATCAGGGCTTGACAGTTGACCCTGATACTCGTCATGATTGCGAGGAGTAAGGGAGCCAGTGGGAGAGTTTCTCCTATCAAGCTCCCTATGTGAGGATAGCCTGATAAGTCGATCCTATACAGTAGTCCCTCGAGTTATGCAAGGGTTGCATTCCCACACAACCTCGCATAACTCGAATTTCACGTATGTCAGGGAGATGGCTTTTTTCCCTGGCAGCACTCACATTCTGGAGCTGGGGAAGCAGCAGGAGCACCTGGAGCTCCTTTTGAAAGATAAGTCCTGCGACTGGGGGCGCAGCTGGGGAGGGTTAAGCCTGGTGGTGGGCTGGAGCCATGGGAGGGGGGCAATGGGGTTAAGCCTGGGCGGGGTTAAGGCTGCAGAGGGGGCGGAGGGGTGGAGTTGAGCCAGAGTTAATGCGTTAATGAGTTAAGCACAACTCAAAATTGCGTATTTCAAGGGTTTACTGTATACGTCAATTCCAACTATGAATTGTCGTTAGTGGAACTGCATATCTTGGATTGACTTTCAAGTCTAATGTAGACCTGAACTAAGTAGGAGAGTTCCATTTGCTCTTCTCTTTCCCAGTGCCTTACTGTCTGATTACAGGCCACCAAATTACAACATTTCTTCCAACTCTTGCATTGAAGCCTCCCATGATAATCAAATAATCTGAAACCAGGGTAAGCACAATGGGGTTGTCTAAGTCACCACAGAACCTTTCTTTCTCACCATCAGCATTTATCACGGTGCGAGCACACAGGCTGAGGATGGTCGTGTTTTGCTTATGTTTCAGCAGGAATCACAGAACCACAACTTATGTCTTTAGGTAGCTTTGTCAGGCTTGGAAGCAACAGAGTTGTTGCATAAAATCGTCACATTCCATAATGGTATTATAACTGGTTCCTGGAGCCTGCTACATGCAGATCCGCAACTGTGACCACCAGAGTCACTGTGCCTTTCAATTCACCACTCGTCCCTCTCTGTAAGACTTTCCTCCATCATCAGAACACGTTCATGAGTTAAAGCTCCAGGCTATTTCAATATATTGCAGTGGGCAAACTACAGTTCCGAACCTCTGCTTACAGCGAGGTTCTGTTTAAAAAAAAAAAAATCCACTGTACTAGAATGTACTGTGTTCCTTTCATTTTGTGTTCCCTCTGTGTGAAGCAGCATGACCTAGAAGAGGTCCCAGCTTCTTGGAGGACATCTCCTAACCATGTTGGTGATGAGAGGTGGACACTGCCCTAGCGCATGTTAGAAAACTACTGTGTTTTATGTGTCACTGTTTCATATTACTCACAAGAAGCTGAGGGACTAGAACAGCAGGGAAGTACAATGTTAGGGCTGCCATGTTTTAGCAAGACTATTTGTGCTGGGGCAATGGGAGCAGTGAAAGTTTTACACCTCATCTACTAGCACTGTGGCTCAGAGCCCATTGGCCCAAGAAATGCTAAAGGTCCAATCTAATTGATGGAAGGGTTCCCAGTAATTTCAAAGGCAGTGCATCGAACCACACATGCATTCACAAAAAAAAAGGAAATTCCTGAGTTAAAACAATATGGGTGAAATTTATCATTGGCATTGAAACTCTTGAGTCCTGAGGAATCATGCTAGAAGTGAGGTTTACCCAATACATCTATTTTTAAAAAAATTGTTTACACTTTCCTCTACTCTATGATTGACAATGGTTGTAATTCACGATTATAAGAACATAATGTATCAAATTTGCCTTTGAGATGCCTTGTACATCAGGGGCAAATTTATTTGCCGGTCGTTTTGTTATTAAACTGCTGTACAGTAAGCACAGTGCATGTTCCTCCTAGTAATGGAATTTTTTTCCCCCTCAGAGAATGCAAATTTCTGTAGGGTGGAAATTTCTTCATTCTAATTAGCATGAACACAGTAATAAATCAAACTAAAATGTTTGATAATTTAAGGGGACATGTTTGGAATTAATGCTGAATGTAGAGTATGAAACCCTAGTATCAGCTATGGGAGTAAAAGAGGAGAAAACCACGTAAGAGAAAATGGGTCATTTTATAATGCTTTGGTGGCAAAATGTTCCATAGCAGGGAATTGGGATGCATGAATGCCAAATTTTCAACTATTTGCTACAGTATTAGTGGAAAGGAAGTTATTACCCTAGAGAGAAGTTCTGCATAGGTTTTCTGTTGCAGTAACAATGCTGGGATTCATAATCAGTTTTCCAGTATGTCAGCTAATCCTTTTTACTGTAAAAACTTCCACTCAGATTGGGTGGCACATTTGATAGAAGTAAGGGTTTTACCATACAATACATCGTAGGGTCTCTCTAGGGATCCATTTAAAAAAGAAGCACATTATGCCTAGAATATCTCTAGTGTGATGCAGTGTATTTCTGAACTAATTGTTCTTCAAGCACTGGGAGAGTGATTTATTTCCAAATGATTCTGGTGTTAATATGAGAAATTTTGAATGGCTTTTGTCAATGGTAAGTTAATTGGAAAAGTAACTGGAAAGCACATTTTGTATTTTTCTTGTCTTTGCTTAAGGATTTTTTTCAAATTCATTGAAAGGCCCATTGGAACTGCTGCTAAAGTCAGTACAGAGATTCTTACTGACTTTAATGGGAGTTGGATAAGACCCACGTGACTATTCAAATCAATGGAATTCTTGCCATTGAATTCAATGACAACACAGTCGGATACTAAAAATGTACATTAGGAATAGGCACCTATGAAACATGGGTGTGGTTAAAATCCAAGAGGCATTCAACAGTGTTCCCTCTCTTCTTTTAATCCATGCATGGAATACATTTTGTTATGCACCACCAAGGCATTTGCGGCTGTGCACCACCAACAGAAACGCCTGCAGCTGGCTGTGAGCACCCTGCTAATCAGCTGGACAGCACCTGACTCCCTCCTGGGCAGTTGCCCAAGCACTCAGCTTACAGGGAACAGTGGCGTTCACATGTATATTTGGAGGAGGGAGATTCGGGCGTGGTCTAGATGAGAATCAACATCTAGTTCAGAGCAGCCTGAGCAATCTCAGGTCATTCAGGGGCTTTGGTTTAAGTGACAGGCCCAGCATTATTTAGGAAGCCTGTGGAAAAGGCCAGGAGCAGAACCCAGTTGTTCTGCATTGCAATCCATTGCCTTAAACAACAAGATCAGAAGTGGCCTGTGTAGATCTTGAAATAACATCAATCAAAGAGGAAGAAGCAATCACAGAGGTTTGTCCTTACCTGGGACATTCCTGTGTTTTAGGCCCCTCTGTTTAAACATTTATGAGTTAACAGGGCCTGGGGTACCTGAAGCTGCTTAGTCCCTCTTGATCCCAATGGTAAAATCATAATGCAGATAGGTAGCCAGGTACTTGCACTGCATCTCATTTTGAAATTACGTGAGAGTAATGGGGAGCAGGCAGTTAGAGCAAGAGGATTAGATACCATGTAAAGCAGCTGAATTGGTTTTGGAGGCTTTAAATCTCAAATCTCCAGTACAGGGGGAGTACAGGAATCCTCGAATGGAAAAATGGTTCTGCATTAACTTATTTGTAAACTTTTTGGCTTTATTGAGCTGTATAATAATTGCACATATCCGCAAGCAATGCAGAGCACAGCGATCAATAATACAAGCAATGATAATCAGGTGTAACACCAGTCTGACATGAACCCAGCTCTCCAAAGATAATTCTTTCCCACAAGACACTTCCCAGCTTAACTTCAGCTGATTCCTGAGAAAAACTAAAGCTGTTTTCCCAGGCAGAGGAAAACCTTGCAGACCGTTTAGCTCCTGAATGCCAATGAAGATGAGTAGATCGTGGTTGAAAAGCAGGCCCCGCCCCACTTTTCAGCAAGAGCCTGTAGGAGGGTACTTCCATCTGAAAAGGGGGAAAGGCTGACTGAGGAGCAGCATGGACAAGGTAAACATTTTTCCGTGTGATAATGTCCACTGTTAGTGTCTTCGTGGAGCACCAAGCAAAAAGCAAATGTGCCCTCTCTCTGTGGAAGCCCCAGGACAGCAGGGGAAGCACAGAGGAGGCTTGATTAATTAATTCATTTGAAGCATGCTTGTGAATCTTTGCACGAAGATCCCCAGATAGCTCTGCCATAGCACCTTTCATTAACAGAGCTCAAAGTACTTTACAAAGGTGGTACCTATCATTATTCCCATTCTGCAGACGGGGAAACAGAGGTGAAAAGAAATGAAGTGACTTCCCAATTACCCAGGGCAGAGCTGGAAATAGAATCTTGGGCCAGGTCTACACTAGACATAAAAGTCTATTGCAGATATGCAGTTCTAGCTACAGCAATTGTATGGCTAAAGTTGACTTATCTACAGGAGGGTGGTGAAGCACAGGAATTCATTGCCTAGAGAGGTGGTGGGGATTCTCCATCCCTAGTGGTTTTTAAGTCGTGGCTTGACAAGGTCCTGGCTGGGATGACTTGGTTGGGGTTGATCCTGCTTGAAACAGGGGGCTGGACTAGATGACCTCCGAGGTCCCTTCCAGCCCCATGATTCTATGACTTACCTGGCTGTCTGCACAGATGGAGGTCAATGGGAGAAGCTCTCCCATTGACCTCCCTCACTCCTCGCTAAATTGAGCAGTACATGGTTGACTGCCGACATCAAACCCCAGAAGTTCAACCCTGACTGGATCACTCTTCTGCATAGTGAAGACCTACCCTTGGTCTTCTGAATCCTAGTCCATTGTTCAATCCATTGGAAAGTGTTGTAATTGCAGCTTTGATTTTAAATTTGGGAAAACCTGTGGGAGAATAATCAGTAACATTCTAAGGTTTAAAGTCAGCCTAAAGCCATAGGAAGAAGGATGCTTTGATGGCTTAGTCAGAAGATCTGGGTTCTAATGCTGGCTCTACCAATAGGGAAAATCACCTGCCTTCACTGTGGCTTTATCTGTAGAATAGGAAAAGTCGCAGTAATATGCATCCCTGCCTTACAGAGGGGTTGTGAGGATTAGTTTATTCATAAGTGTTTTGAGGTCCACAAGGGGAAGATACTATAAAAAAAATAAAGTCATCCTTATTCATTGCCTTATGGCGAGATTTTACAAAGGCATCCAGCTCCCCGTGGAAGTCAATGTCTTTTAGGGACCCATGCATGCTTGAAAATCTCCCCTTTAGTGTGAAAATGCCTGGTTGGCATGGCTAAAACAACTCCCAGATGTCTGCTGCAGAGAAGTGTTTGTCTTTGAGTTTACAGTGAATAGGAAGTTCTCTTGACTAAATCCCTCAGCTACAAAAGGTAAAATTAAAAGCAAAGTATAAAAAATTCATGGCCTTAAAATTAAAAAAAACACCAAAAATCTGAGACTTTAACTAGAAATTCAGCCCTCACTTTCCATACAAGGTACACGAGAAACTTGGCGTTCCGATAGCAGCAATTTCCCCCTGCATTAACACCATCATTTTGTAATTGGCTCTTAAACTGAACTCCGTTCAAGCTAATAAAACCCCTTTCTCATTCAGCAACATTGAATTGACATTTTGGTAGTTCCACATTTTAGCATTACAGTCCCATTTTACTACATAACAGTCTGTGACAGCGTATAGTTTTTTTATGTCTGCCCATTAGAAGGCATCGTAGAAAAAGAAAGGTGGTTTAGATGATAAAATTTATGTGTAAGTTTTCGCTGTACCTTATTGAAGAACTGAACAGTTTAAAGCAGGTGCTGTTGAAAATTTCTCATCCCTTCTATATTCCAAGAGTCAGCGTGATTAAGTGACATTTTAATACCAAACTATTGTTGTAGGCAACTCTTCCATCAGTGCCAGC